>NC_134704.1:88936189-89536189 GCF_043290135.1 Rhipicephalus microplus
TCTCCTCGAAGGCATTGCGGATTTTTAGTACAGGCGAAGCGCACGAGGCAGACAAATACGTGCACATCCTTTGGTTCCCTGCCCACACACCACTAGGTAACCCGGAGGATCGTCCGAATGAAGTGGCGCACAACGTGGCTCGAGGTCTTACGTCCCAAGTCGCGCCATACGAAGCGGCCACCCAAACGGACTTTTACGCGACGGTGTGCGAATGGGAAAATCAGCTCACTAAATTTAATGACATAACTCGACACTATCGACTGCACAGGCGGGAGTACCCTCCGCCTCAGCCCAAGCTAAATCTGGCCCAGTCTGTTCAGTGGCGGCAGCTACAAACATGCACATACACGAACCCCGTCATCATGCACCACATATATCCCGACGTCTATAGTTCTAATCTATACCAGTACTGAACCACCAGAGCCACTCTTGAACACATCCTATTGGAATGCCCAGCATTACTCAGAAAATCTGGGGTCGTGGCCTCAATGAAGACGTTTGGGTGAGTTGGCTGACTGAGCTGCTCAGTTCGGGCCTCAACAAGAAACTTTGGGCAATCCAACAAGCAAACGAAGCTGCTTGGAGACATGGTTTCTGCGTTAGCTCCGAGGTGGGAGCCCAGCCCAGCATTCTGACGGAAATTGATAAAGTCTACCTCTCTGTCTCTCTCTGGTGGTCCACTTCATTTTGGTACGAGAAAAATACCGTGTATGAGAAACATGGCTTTTCTTTGCTGCTCAACAGGTTATTTACAGCTTAGTATTGTTTTGCTGCTTATAGTACAAGCAAGAATAAAAAAACAAAATTAATGTATATACTTGTAAAAGCGTCAATAATGCACGAAGATATAAAAAAAACATCGTCTATATTGTTACGCTTTTACGTATGAGTACAAGCCACGATGGCATAAGCCCATATTGGCGTCACAAACGAGTGCTCAGAAGGGGGCGCGCCACCGAGTTCTGGCGACAGTGACGGTGTCGGGCGCCAGAGCGGCACTTTTTGGTCGGCGCTAGAGAAAAAAAAACAAGCATCCAAAGACTCCCCGGGCGCGCCGTCTCTCCCCCTCGGGAGCGTAAATTCGCTCACCAACCTCCTCATATCGGCCGCTGAGCAAGCCCTGAAAGGATCTCAAAAGAAAGGGGCGCGGTGATGCGGAGTTGCGTCGCGTGTCGCAGACGGCTCTCGGAACGTCATGCCCTTTCCCCAGCCTTGGCTGTGCATCGCGCCGACTAAATGATTAAAATTTTATTGAATCTACCGCGAAAGGTATCCAAGCGAGCAGCTCAGAAGATAAATCAGAAGATAAAGACAGTTTACGCAAGTTTGCGTAGGCAGGAGATTAAGGAAGCTTCGCAGAAGTTTGCGTAGGGTCATTCCGCCATGTCGGCGAAGGCTTTTGTCATCATTGACAGAACAGGTAATGAAAAGGATTTTCACCTGAAGGGTGAAGACTTGTGCTACAAGCAGAAGAGTATCTACCGCCCGTGAGCGAAGAGGCGTGGCAGCAGCTGCGCGTGGGAAGCTGACGTGTTACCAGCGAAAAGGTTTGGTGCTTGGAAAGCAGCGAAATGAAGTTGGGAGGTCTCCTGGAAGAGAAACTTCAGGGCAGGGGACCAACAACACCGCTGGACATTGACCGAGTGATTCTTGGAAGAGTATCATTCTGACTTTGTTCCAAGAACCTTGGACTAAGTTTTCGAACACTTTGGTCTTTAAGTATCTTGGTTGTTTGATGCATGTGTTTGCATTGTAGCGCTGATTGCTTGATGAATATGCGGGGTTTAACGTCCCAAATCCACCATATGATTAAGAGAGACGCCGTAGTGAAGGGCTCTGGAAATTTCGACCGCTTGGAGTTCTGTAACGCGCACCCAAATCTGAGCAAACGGGCCTACAACATTTCCGCCTCCATTGGAAATGCAGCCGCCGCAGCCGTGATTCACTCCTGCGACCTGCGGGTTAGCAGCCGATCACCATAGCCACTAGACCACCGCGGTGGGGCGTTTGCATTGTAGCGCGTATTGTTGTTTGTGCCCGTTGATTCAATCGTAGCTGATTGCATTAGGTAGTTCATTGTTTAATTGCTGAAAGAGTGTGCTGAACTATTCCCGAGTGTTCATGTTTGTGTATCGTTTGATCTGCCATACTTGAGAATATAATTTTGTTTTGTTTGTCAACTCTCGGCTCTGACTCGTTCTTTGGGCCACAGCCGGCGTCTGCTCGCGCGCTAAACAGGACCACTTCTAAATTGTCTGTGCTGTCGTGTCGCATTTCGGGGAGGCGGGCGATACTTCGGCCCTTTCAATCAGCCCGGCGATCACCTCCCTGATTAAAGGGACGTGTGACAAATGGCATGTTACGTTTTCGAATTTCACCCGCATTTCTGACTATCTCATCATAAATGAACACTGCATATGAAACCCGTTGGTTTTTGGAGACACCACCCATCATATATATATATATATATATATATATATAAGGGAAAGAAGTGGATACTGCAGGGCTCGTTCTTTCGTGTTTTCACACAATATTATTGAAATCTGACGGACAATAATGCCAAAGAAAGTGCAGGGGAGGTTATTAGACCGAATCGTAGGGTAAATGTGAAGAAATAAAAGTAGGTGAAAAGATAACTTCCAGTGGGCAGGAACCAAACTCGCGACCTTCGAATAACGCGTTCGATGCCCTACCAATGAGTTACCATGGTAACTATCCTCCCAGCCACTTTATTCGGTATATATGTCAATTTAAACGCGGGAGTGTCAGCGCCATCTTTAGCCATGGCGGCGAGTGTGGCACAATCCTTTATGAGCCTGTGTGGCGTCACGTAGCACTTGAACTTATTACGAGCCCTCGTATACAATAGTCCCTCGTATACAGCATCTTATACAGTCCCTCGTATACAGTCGGTTTCTGCCCACGGCAAGTTATCTTTTCACCCGCATTTACTTCTTTACATTGACCTTATAATTTGGTATAATACCTCCCCTATTCTTTCCTTTGCGTTATTGTTTGTTAGACTCCGTTATTATTGTGTCAAAACACGGAAAAACAAGCCCTTAAGTATCCACTTCTTTGTCTTATTCATTAACGAGGGTCTCGTTCTTGCAGACTTGATGCCTTAGGCGGTATACGAGGGACTATTGGTCAGCTGCCATAAAACCTGGACGTTGACTGTGAAAGGCAGTGTTTTCGTTCCGGGATTATGTTAAATGAGTATTGACTCATATGGAAAGTCTCGTCGAAAATTCGTTTGAGACCAGTGACTTCAGTGTAGCTAATGAACATACTTATCGAGTTGATTCACAGAAGCGATGAGGGACGTTAACATTCATGTGCGAGCCAGTCCGCAATATTATATCCCGTAAAGACTCCCATAGTAGAGTACCAAGTGCTCTAAATCGTTAAACACTTTTTCTAAACACATATCCCGTCTAGCTGGTGTGAACGGTATGGCTTTATGATCTCACATAGTAGAGAACCTAGTACTCCAAACCATTATCTACCTTTTCTAAACACAGAGACCGATTTAGACATTTTCTATAGGTCCTTAAGGCGTATTGAAACCAGGACAGCGGATTGATCTGCCCTAGTAAAGAACATCATATCCTTAATTGTCGTACAATTGTTCTAAAGGCACAAAGGTCCACTAGTCACGCGTATGAAACCCCTGCTATAGGTACTAAGGGCCCCACGTTGCTCACTACACCAATTTTTATTTCTTCCTCACTAAATACAAACAAACGTATGGGTCGTTTACTAACGCCCTCTTGCACAACGCGCGCGAGTGTGGGCGACCACGTCCGCTAGGGCAGAGTACATAATTTATGGCGAAAGCACGCTGCCAACTCGTATTGATTAAGAGCGATAACATTTTCAAAAGCATTTATCTGCATTGTATTTGCCACATTAGGACCGTCTGTCAAACAAGCCTTTGTCCAATACATTAAGGCACAGGGAAAAGGCTAGCCAACGCAAAGTAATGGTGACAACTTTCTAATTTATTTTTATATTTTATGAAAAACAATAAAAGCAAGCAGGTTCATCACAACGTAAATTCTGGTAGGCTACCCTGCAGTGGGGTTGGGGAAAAAGAAATTAAAAAAAGACAATGGGAGAAAAAGTCACAAATTTTCTGCAAAGGCGAAGCAATGAATACAATAGCAACAAATTGGAATGTCACGCGAACAATGGCAAGCAGATGGAAACATGGTGCCCCACGTTGCTCTCCCACAATTGACGCACGAAACAAACTCGCAGGTACAGCTGAGCGCGAATAAGTGTCTCAGTTGTTACTTCGTAGTGTCTGAAAAGCGCACCTTTTCTCAAACGCAGGCAGTGCAACCAGTGCGGCGACCTTTGTGCGCCTGGTACCTACAACATAATAGTTCTAACGAAAGCCCAAGGCGTATGATTCTCCCACCACGGGATAAGTGCAAGCGCGCGTGGACGTCCACTCCCTTCCTCACCCTCTGCGGGGCGAAGTATGCGTGCAACGCATGAGCGCGCACAATGTCGTGACGATCCGGCGACGGTAGAGTTACTGTATATGCTACCTTTAGGTACCTAAAGGTAGCATTTACAGTAACTCTAGGTGACGGGCGCTCATTGCGCCAACTCTGTGGTAATGCTGAAAACACAGTCGTTCCCCGGATATCGGCATCGCCACTGGTAAGTGGTAGATAAAAATAGCTTGCCGTTTCTAGATTGAAGAAAGAGCTCTTTCGTGGCTCAGTTACTAACGTCCCGCACTCACAAGCAAGAAGCCTGACGTTTCAATCATTGAGGTGGAGTTTTTTTTTATTATTAGGGGCGAAGCCCGTTCGTCCGCTTAGTCATAGTAGTAGTGTGTAAACATTCTTACATTTTGACCCCAAAGGTGGTGCCGGTGGGAGATTTCTTCTGTGAGTTGTTGAATAAAAAATTCGCAGCGTGCGCGTTAACTAAAAGCCGAATTCTCCTGTCTCTCATTCCCCCTTAGCAGCCATTGGCATGTGCATTGAACACTATTTGACAAGAAAGGGTTGCTACGTTATACTCGCAGGGCATAACCTCCTTGGTTTTAGAAAAGTTTAGCGAGCATGGGGCCACAGTGCCATGAATACAGTGATCTAGTATATACCATGAACTCGAGGTGGTTAAATGGGGGAAGTAGACACGAAGCGCAAGCCGTAAGAAAGTGTGCGTGTGCCTCCTCTCGTTCAGTCCTTGGAATGTCCGCTGGATGGCGGTGCTTCTATATGGAGAATATATGATGAAAAGATGCGAGATGGTGGTACTTGGAGTGTTGATTAGGTGGACGAAGGGACACACAGACAGATGCATGGACGGACGCATGGTTGGCTGCACAGACGGATGAACGCAGGGACGGACGCAGGAGCGGATGCATGGACGAACGCAGGGACGGGTGCACAGATGGACGTGCGGACGCACGAACAGACGCACGCACGGACGGGAAGATAAACGC
Source organism: Rhipicephalus microplus (assembly GCF_043290135.1). NCBI lineage: Eukaryota > Metazoa > Arthropoda > Arachnida > Ixodida > Ixodidae > Rhipicephalus > Rhipicephalus microplus. Next base: position 88,941,660 of record NC_134704.1, read on the forward strand.
ACGGGCGGCCACACAGACGCACGCATGGACGGACGGAAGCAAGAACGAATGGACGGATGGATGCTTCGCCCAACTCTCTATAGTTAACTCCGTGAATATGCTGCCATTTTTTTTCTTGCGTTTTCACACATATAGGTACGTTTACATATACCATGAAGGACGGTGGTCACCAATGCTGTCGCCAGGGGCAGAATCCAGCTGAGAGCGCCCATATATTAGCTGTCAGAATAAAAAAATAAGCCAAAAAGATAATTCCGGCCTCACACATAGACGCACATCAGAGCGTACTAGAAAAAGTCGTTCCGATAAGCCAGTAGGCCGCAGGAAGCCTGACGGTGATTGCAAGGGCTTCTACTACGACGTTAGGTCTGGACGATGGTAGAACAGTCCTTTTTTTATAGAGACTGGTTATATAGAATAGGCTTATAGAGCTGTATAGACCATTTCGGCAGCTTCACAAGTACCGAAATTCGTTTTACGTGACGTCCATGGTTGATGAAGGTGTATGACCGGTGCAATCATAATAATCATCGCATGCGTTAATGTAAGAACATGACTGCATACCATGCTCATGATGCACGCGCAACCGTTTTGCTAGCTTCATATAAGCAAAATGTGGTATTACGTGACGTGAATGGATTATGAAAGTAAATGGCACGTTGAAACATGATAATCATGGTAGCTGTGTCAAGTAAAGCATGATTACATGCCCGCTCACAGTGAGCTCGCGGCCGTTTTCCTAGCCCCACATATACCAAGTTTTGTAATACGTGACATGAAAGGATGGCGAAGGTAAATGGCACGTCCAAACATGAAGATCATGACGTTTCACGTAAAACATGACTACATACTACGCTTATAGTGCGCTCTCAGCTGCGTCGCTTGCTTCATATATACCAAGTGTGGGGTTACGTGACGTGAATGGACGACGAACACAAATGCCAGGCGCAACTATGGTGATCATGACATAGAAGTCATGCTCGCCATAATTTACGTCTGCCTCGGAAAGTTGTGCTGAATTTAAAGTGACATACCAACCTTCTTCATTCGTGGTTCGCATGTCATCGATTGTCACAGGACGTGGAGTCTTCTAATACTTTGATGAATCAAGCAGAAAAGCTCACTTTAAGCACCGTCTATAAAAAAGTGTTTCTTCTTTGGCAGCATTGATCCAGGTTTTCTTAGAATTTATGAATAGATGAGCGTAATACTCGCGTGATAGATCACAATTAACAACTGTGCATTGTTTGAACTATTGTTCGTGTTTTTGAATATCCAAAAACAAATTGATTGTATTTTCGTCGTACAGAAAGCCCCACGATTGAGAGATTAGGAGGCATTTTTATTTATTGTTGGTATGTTATGCACTAGTAATAACTGTACTAGGCTTGCACGTATTTTTCATAATCAAGTTACTCGCTGTAATCATGTACTATGATAATAGGCCACCAACAATTTCTTGGCGTACATTTTGGATGATCTTTTCGCAATCTCTATAAGGGCTAACTTTTAATCACATTTCAATGTGAAATAAAACCTTTGCTTCTGAAATTTGTTTCTTTCTGATAATTTTGAAACCAGTATTTTGATATTTTTTTGTGCAGATGATTTATATTGTTTACTTTAAATTTTTTAGGTTACAAATATCTTGTGTTGCTTTAGGTGCTTGTTTTTTTAATATGCATATTAATTCTTCTGTTGTTCCTGCTCTGTGACTTCTTTTTTTATTTTTAACAGAGGGTCTCATTAGAAATCATTCACCTTGGTACCTTCGTCTAGATATCAGTTTGCACCAGTCATCATAAGTTGAATAATTCATAAGCTGCAAAAACAGAATCCAACTGAGCTGAACCAAAATCACCTGTACTAAAGCTACCCGTCATGAAATAACAAAGCGAGGTTACACCCACTTCGCGTATATCTGGTCCCAAATAGACGCTAGTTTTATACAGGCATCACTTTAAGTCTAATGATAAGAATAAAGATACGTCACATGGTCGAGATGGCGCAACATTTAGGGGCAACACCTCACCCGAAATATTTTGCGACGCGTATGTCCGTAGGCGCACTGAAGAGGGGGCTGGGCGAGGGGAGCACCTCTTCCCCTGCCAATCAGCTGAAGGGGGTGCCAATGCTTCACCCAGTCGGGCCTTCAAACATACCATTTGTTTAATGTGCAGGGTTACGAATACACATGCTTTTTCATAGCAGCGGCGATCAAGTACCACTAATGTGTCACTCGAAGGACTGTTTACTTGAAACCTATATCCCAAAAAGCCTGAGACCGATACAGTAAAAGCTGGTCAATTCAAACCAGATGGAGACTCTAAAAATGTCCGAATTAAGTGGAGTTCGAATTAACGGGTTGGTGCTACAGAATGAACGAACATAACACCACACAGCGTGCATAGAACCCACACAAGCCACCTTTGGCCAAGTTATCACGAGTTATATAGGCGATACTACATGTTGAGGCAGGTGATTTCGTTAAATAAGTCTGTGGAGCTGAAACAGTGAACAAAATAATTGGACAGTCAGTGATAAGTCAGAAATGGGTCACGACATGCAGTTTTATGAGCAGTCAGCTTTAATGTCGGAATATATGATGCTATTTAAGCTCACAGTCAGGTTCATTATATGACAGAGTTGAAATAATAAAAAAAGGTAATCAGTATTTTTCATTCGCTTGCGATTCGTTTTTCTCGACTACATAGCACCGTTGGCCGTGTCTGAATTCTGTAGTGCGGAGAAATGACCCTGTTTCTTTGTTTTGCACCTCTAGTAAAGACTCTTTCGTTTGGTTTTGAAACTCGCTGTAATGAATCTGGCCCTGTTTCTGTGAGGAATGATGAAAGCCAGAGACCTCCAACTTCTAGGTAACTGTTGTGGATACGACGTGTTCACATTATCGGTAGTTTTCCCCACATAAATGCACAGTGTTGCGAAGCGCGCCTCCAACGACGTTACGAAGGGCGCTACGAATCTCACCGCTGCAACCACTGTTTCGAAAGACGGCGACGCCAACACGGTCCCGAAGGCGCCACTGCTTTGAACTCCGCCGGAAAGGTCACCAGCTGTTTGGTAACGTAGGTTTCTCAGCTCGCAACTGCTTCTGGCAGAGATAGTTCAACTGCGACACACATGTCTGCTCTCACATAGGACTGCTAAAACATAGCTCAACTCTCTATCACATAGCTCTCTTCTCTGACACACAGCTCAAAGCTCTATCACATAGCTCTCTTTTCTGACACACAGCTCAACTCTCTATCACATAGCTCTCCTCTCCGACACACAGCTCAAAGCTCTACCACATAGCTCTCTTTACTGACACACAGCTCAACCCTCTATCACATAGCTCTCCTCTCTGACACACAGCTCAACTCTCTATCACATAGCTCTCTTCTCTGACACACATGTCTGCTCTCCAACAGGTATGCTCTCAAACAGGTCTGCTAACACATAGTTCAACTGCGACACACATGTCTGCTCTCACATAGGACTGCTAACACATAGCTCAGCTGGGACACACATGTCGGCTCTCACATAGGACTGCTGCTAACACATAGCTCAACTCTCTATCACATAGCTCTACTCTATCACATAGCTTTCTGCTCTGACACACAGCTCAACTCTCTATCACATAGCTCTCCTCTGACACACAGCTCAACTCTCTATCACATAGCTCTCTTTTCCGACACACAGCTCAACTCTATCACACAGCTCTCTACTCTGACACACATGTCTGCTAACACATAGCTCAACTGCGACACGCATGTCTGCTCTCCAACAAATCTGCTCCTCGCGACGCGCCGCAGGGCTTCTTTTATATACACCGGGTGGATTCCTTGAGAAAACAAATGTCCAACCAGAAGCGCCGCTGGTCATGAGGTCAGACTCCTCCAATGGGGTCGCCGCTGGGCCGCGTCATTCTTTCTCATCGAATCTGGAGAGGCTGTGCTGCAGGTGGCTGCACCCAAGGACGAGTGACGTCACCTGGCATTGCGTCAGATCCGCCAGACAAGAAGACGCCGGTTGTTTACTCGACGGGCTCGCGGGCTGAGGTGACTCACTGCACGTGGGCGCCAGAAAGGCGCCATCGCGTGATGACGCCGTTGAGTTGTTGATCGCGTCAGGCGGGCTCGCGTGCTGGCCTTGACACAGATTTCCTTTTTCCGTGGCATGGACGTTCGCTGCGGACTCGCAGGCATGGACTAGACACAAAAGGGACTAGACCGGCAGTTTGAAGTAACTGTAATTTTGAGTTAACCAAGATCTAATCAAGAAGTTTTTACTGTAACAGGCGGCTGGGAGAAACACGCCATCACTTCATTTGCACTTTTAATTCCTCGACTGGAGCTTTGATCTCTATCTGGACTTCGTCGGCATGAAGCTTCGCTTCTTTGTCGCCTTTGGTTGGGGGTTGCCTTCACATAAGCATATACAACCCTCATTGGAGTGACCGACAATGCGGAATGTGATGTCTGCGGCACCAAAGAAGACATCGACTATCTTCTATGCCGTTGCCCGCGATTTCCCTCTGAAAGACAGCCGTTTGCTGACGCATTGCAACAATTGGACGGTCGGCCAATATCTATACAGATGCTACTGGAACACCATCTTCGTCTTTCGTCGGCTCAAAAGGCAGTGAAAGTTGTCTTGTGCTTTTTGAGGACTACAGGCCTATGGGAACACCTATAACTTTTGTGTTGTGCCACCGCTGCATACGCGTCAGCCCACTGACTGACAATCCTTTTTTGTTTCCTTCTCTTCATTTCCCCCCTTTCTCTTATCTATAATCTTACATTCTCCCAGCGTAGGGCAGCAAACCAAGCACGTGCCTGGCTAACATCCCTGCCTTTTCTATTGTTGTTCTTGTCCTCCTCCTCCCTTCAACCTCCGTGGAGGAGCTCATTTTCTTCAGGATTCAACTAACGGCATGGATGGGGGGCAGAAGGGGGGAAGGGCACCCCTTACCAATGAAGGGCTTTCCGCACCCACATGAGTGTGCCCAAGTCAACTATATGTCGATTCTAATAAACACGCAGGGTTCAGTGCTTTTTAAATGTTAAATAGAAAGTTACGAGCGATGAAGTTCATAATAAGTAAAATAACAAATCATCATTTTTTTTTACTTTCACACCACAATTTCCAAGACAATTGCTTTCTGTCATTAGTTAATACGAAACCACTCGACCAGATGCCAAATACATCTATACACAAGCACGTCAGAAATTGAAAAAAAAATTGGCAGCATATCGTCGGAGTGAATGATGGAGAGTGGCGTGAAGCATTCGTCCGTCCATTCGTTCTTGCTTCCTTCCATCCATGCGTCCGTCTTTGTGACCGTCCATGCATCCATCCGCCCATCCGTGCGTGCATCTGTTCGTGCGTCCATCCCTGCGTTCGTCCATGCATCCGCCCCTGCGTCCGTTCATGTGTGCATCCATGCAGCTGTCTGTGTGTCCGTTCGTCCATCTATTCAACACTCCAAGTACCACCATCTCGCATCTTTCCATCATATATTCCCCATATAGAAGCACCGCCATCCAGCGGACATTTCAAGGACTAAACAAGAGGTGGCACACGCACACCTTCTTACGGCTTGCGCTTCGGGTCCACTTCCTTAGAGCGGCACCTGTTCGTCCCTCGTAGTCATTGTAGTATGTGAGAAGTATAACATGTTGACCTCCAAGGTAGTGCTGGTGAGAGATTTCTTCTGTGTGTTGTTTAACAATAAAAAATGGTCCTCAATGTATATGCCACTGGCTTCCAATGGGGAATGAGAGACACGAGCATTCGGCTTCTAGTTAACGTGCATGCTGCGATCCCCATTAGCAGCAATTAGCATGTACTTTGAGCTATCTTACAATAAAGGGTGGCTACGTTATACTTGCTGGGAGTAACTTCTCTAGTTTTAGAAAGGTTTAGCGAGCGTTGAGCCGCAGTGCCACGAATACATTGAACTAGTATATACCCTGAATGAACTCGAGGTGGTTAAAGGTGGGAACTAGATACTAAGCGCAAGCCGGAAGAAAGTAAAAGCTGAATCCTCCTGTCTCTCATTTCCCATTAGCAGCCATTGGCATGTACATTGAGCACTATCTCACTGAAAAAGTTTGCTACGTCATACTCGCTGGGCGTAACCTCCTAGGTTTTCGAAAGGTTTAGCGAGCGTTCGGCCGCAGTGCCTTGAATACAGTGAACAAGTATATATCATGAAATCTAGGTGGTTAAAGGTGGGAAGTGGACCCAAAGCGCAAGCCGTAAGAAAGTGTGCGTGTGCCACCTCTCGTTTAGTCGTTGGAATGTCCGCTGGATGGCGGTGCTTCTATATGGGGAATATATGATGAAAAGATGCGAGATGGTGGTACTTGGAGTGTTGAATAGAAGGACGAATGGACACATAGACAGATGCAAGGATGGACGCAAGAACAGATGCACGCACGGATGGGCGTATGGACGCATGGACGGCCACACAGACGGACGCATGGACGGACGGAAGCTAGAAGGAATGGACGGACGAGTGCTTCGCCCCACTCTCCATCAATCACTCCGTGGATATGCTGGCAATTTTTTTCTTTAAAAGAAAGCTTTAATTTCGCAATACCTGAAAGATTTTTTTGAAATATAGCTGCATTCAAGCACTTTAGAATCATCGAACATGTAGAGTATTGGCCTTTATTCACAAAGATTAAAAATAACGATCAATATTATTGAGCACTAACATACAGTGACGACGTAGTGGGATAGCCGCCATGGTAGCCCAGTTGGCAGAGCATCGGACGCGTTGGACGAAGGTTTTAGGTTAGCTCCGCGGCGGTGGTCTTGTGGCTAAGGAGCTCTGCTGCTGACCCGCAGGTCTTGGGATCAAATCCCAGCTTCGGCGGCTGCAATTTCGATGGAGGAGGAAATGTTCTAGGCCCGTGTGTTCAGAACGCCAGGTGGTCGAAATTTCCTGAGCTCTCCACTACAGCGTCTCTCATAATCACATGGTGGTTTTGGGACCTTAAACCCCCCAAATCAATCAATCAAGGTGGCAGGTTCGTCCCCTGCCCACGGCGTGTCATCTTTTCGTACAGTTTTCTACCTTTACAATTACTATACAGTTACTTGAACCTGATTAGTTTGTAATAATAATAATAATATTAATAATAATAATAATAATATTAATAATAATAATAATAATAATAATAATAATAATAATAATAATAATAATAATAATAATAATAATAATATTTTTATCAGCCGGGCTGGTGTTGCAGTCCGGGCACAAAAAATCACAACCTATTCCCAGAGTGCATGATGATGAGTGGGGCGGAGCTTCTATTTGTGTGACAATCCGTTTATCGGTCCGTGCATCCATCCGTCTGTGCGTCCAATCGTCCGGCCGTGCATCCATCGTTTATGCGTCCATCCATTCGTCCATCCATCTCTGCGTCTATCCGTGCATTTGTCTGTCTGTCCGTTCATCTAGTCAACACTACAAGTACCACCATCTCGCATTTTTGCATCATACATTCAACATATAGAAGTAACACCATCCAGCGGACATTTCAAGGACTAAACCAGAGGTGGCACCCGCGCACTTTCTTATGGCCTGCGCTTCGTGTCTACTCCTCACATTTGACCACCTCTAGTTCATGGCTATATACTGGTTCACTATATTCATGGCACTGCAGCCCAACCATCGCTGGACCTTGCTAAATTCAAGGAGGTTACGCCCAGCGAGTTTAACATGGCAGCCATTTCAGGTCAGATAGCGATCAAAGTGCGTTCTTCTAATTCTAGTTTTTAGTAAGCATCAAATTCAAAGCAAATTTTCTTGTAGATTAAGTCAGCAATACTCGTCTCTGTAATTTATTTTATTAGACAAAATTATCTTGTTGTTTATGATTAGCATGCGCGGGTTTCCTCCTCAATCCAAAAGGGTGCGCGTGTGCCGTTCCTCTAGTCCGGCCGAGGAGGTGACTACTACTACTACTACTACTACTACTACTACTACTACTACTACTAATAATAATAATAATAATAATAATAATAATAATAATAATAATAATACTGCTACTACTACTACATACATCGCGGACGCACGAGCGACGGCATAGGCCTGGGAGACGGAGTACCGGCAGAAACTGTGTACCGTTGATCTTGCAGCCTTCCAAGCTACGCTAAAACGCGAACAAGAATGCAAGTGGCAGTGGCGGACGGATTCTGCAAACGACGCCACTGAGTTAGCTCTACGCTGTCAAACACTTGCTACAACGCCGCGCCGAACGCAACGCCGCTTGTTTCTCGGCAAGCGGCGTTGCGCTTGCCGAGAAACAAGCGGCAGAGAAACTATCGCTGCCGAGTTTCTCTATCGCAATCGCTAGAGAAACTCGGCAGGAGTTTCTCTAGCGACGCTTTGACTTCAGCTGCGACATCGGTCGCCGCCTGTGGTTTGGGAACAACCACAGTGATTACAGCATTGTGAAATGCATTTAACCGCTCTCCTCCACGACCGTGATCATGCGAAGCACAATGTGCGGCATGTATAAAGACACTGTGATAAACCCAAACAAAACGTGTTTCTAACCTCGTTAAGAAATACGAAGATGTAATAAATAATTCTGAAAAGCTTCAGTGGAGCGTTGGGTTGTACCCTCATCTGAACACTGGGGCCGCACGTTTAAGCTATCGCTGGTTCATTATGTGTACAGAGTTCTCGGGTGGTGATTCTTCTTTCTTCTTTTTATCATCATCATCATCATCATTTTATTATAATAATAACATTACGAAGTCAAAAAATTAGCATACACAATTATTATGTGACTGCCTCACATGAAGCCGATTCTCACAAGGCTTGGGATCTGCTCAATTTAAGGGCAGAGCTCCTTAGGACCTGGCCTTGTCTTCCATTATGGCCATGGTATAGAACAGTTGCTATATTCAAAACACAAGTGAGAAAAAAAAGAGTATTACAGTGGACTTCAGTGTATGCATAGGCAAATATATAAGGTAATAGATCGCTGTTCTCGGCAAAAATAACCTCTCGGGAAGAGTATTGATGAGTGGATCTTTAGTATTATTGTGCATAAAAAAGTGAGAAGCGACTACGTTTCAAGAAAGTGGGGACTTCCCTGTTTCGTGAAACTGAAGCACATCAGCAGAATCACAATAGCACGAAGTAATACATTCTTTTTCTTTTTTTGAAATCCGCGTATTTGTGCACTGCACATTTCAGGTGAACGTAGTCCCCCATAAGTGGAAATTATGGCTATCTTTCTCTTACTTTGCCTCTAGTTCCTCGCGTCCTTGCTTCTTGCTGATGTGTAAAGCCACTTACCTGCTATCTCTACCGAACGGCTTTTGCGATTGAGCTGTCCCATTAGCGCCAAGGTTTTTAGATGCTGTACCTGCACACATTTCGGTTCGACCGATCGTTAATGAGGGTTACAGGTTTTATGTTCAGCGCTTGCAGAGATTAGCATAACTTCCGTGCGCACTAACGACAGCGCATACCATATGTTCATTGATGGACGTGGCTGGCGCATTTGCGACAACCAAGCTATTCTGTTTGCATCGATCTTCGCACCGTTTAATTGCCAACGAGATGAAAAGCGCGTTAGTTTCTCATGTTGGCGTGGCAGACGAAAAAAGGCACGAAAGAAGTTCTGCTGTATTGAGGTGGTCACTGTAGGGAAAGACTTGCAACAATATGGCATAGGTAATATCAGGCGCTTCACGTCTCAAAACCACGAAACCCAGCACTTCCACCAAGGTGTTATGGGGAGAAAAGGCGTTGCAAAATGTATTTAACAGGTATGTACAGACACCTAAAGCCAGGCACAAAAGGCAGAGCCAAGTCCATGCTCATATCAAGGAACGTTTTCTTCTTCATCTTCGACATCGCTTCGTATAGCAATATTATGAGAGACGCCGTTGTGTGGGGCTTCCGGCAATTTCTTCCACCTGGTGTTCTCGAAGTTCAAATGACATGACACAGTAGTACACAGGCCTGAAACTCTTCATCTTCATTAAAATACGACCACTGCGCCGAGATTCAATCCGTGACCATAGGGTCAGCAGTTGAATACTCTAACCACTACGCCACCGCGGCGGACATTGTTGTTAAACACCTATGCATGCTATATACTTACTTGCTAGGCCTGCTTGTATACTTACATTGCACACGTTGATCGTGTAGTTTGTATTGTTACTAGTTGTGAAGCATAGTATCTACATGGAAAACATTACGCGGGTACTCTATGAACGTTTAAGTGTCTTGAGAAAGGAAGGTTGCCTTGTGAAAAGTAGTGTTAACTGTCACAGATTTCTTTCCTTACCTTCATTCGTATATCGTTACAGTAACAGTGTGATATTGGTTGATATAAAGTGCGTGCGAATGTGTGGTACATAGGGCGCCCTATTTTACGCTTTGGTAGAGACGGGGGCTCTAATGTTGACTGTCTTTTCGTATGCCTAAAATAGTCCGACAAAAAGAACAAGAGCAACGAGAACAACGATAATGACGATGACGATGACTGCGAAAGCGATAACGCCGTAAGACGCTTTTAAAGTAAAATGATGGAAGGTACAAACATTTATGAGCGTTGTGTCTCTTCGTTCCATTGCTCTACGATGCATTTTTTAACCATAAAATAGTACATAATAAAATAAAAAATAATAAAATGACTTTTCCAAATATCATCAATGCTTCATATCGTAGTATAAGCATGCATTTAGCTTGCCCAAAGGTTTATTGTATTTTCGTGCTGTAGGAAGTACAATTACAAGAAAGCACAGTCTTGAACACGTGTCCGTTTTTCACTGGTGAAGTGTCGCTTCTCTAGTGATAATGCTGGGCAGATGTTGTAATGATGTGCAGGTGTCGTTTTTAGACGATAAACGAAAGTATAGCGGAAGCTCCAGAGTCTTCTAATAAAGCTTTTTGTGACACTTTCACCATTGAGGCGTATACGCCGAAAAGCAGATGCCTAGTGTACGCAACAAGATTAAGGGTACGCAAACAACACAAGTGAAGCTCTAATGTACACCATTTTGGTACATGCCCAGATTACATATTTCTTTATCTCAAGATTCATTGTGAAATAAATGGTAGGACAGAAGCGAAAAGCCGCTATTATAGCGCCTTGACAAGGGCCTGGTCCCAACAGAACTTAGCAGCCAACATTGAACTAGTTTCACACACGACCACAAAACAAAACTACCGTGCATAGATATACAAATTATCTCTTGAACAAAATTCCACAAATGAAATACTAACACTTGTTTTACAAGCATACAGCAATATGAATATTTCTGTACGCGTTTTTTTACATACACATCAAAACACGCTTCCCGTTTCGGGGGAACAGTACACAACGTTTTGGAACAATATTGCAAACTTATGTAGCATGGTGAACTATTCATAATGTTTGGTTTGTGTACAAAGAAAACACGCAAACGGAAGAAATAGGGAGGGAACAGACTGACAGCTGCCACCTATAAGGGCACAACGCCTGCCTGCTCCTACGGGAAGAGTAGGCATAGAGGAAAGGAGGAAACAAAGGATGAAAGAGAAGAAAAAATGGGGAACATAAACATACGGAAAAAATAGTCATATGAAAAATATCTATAAGTACGACGCCAAGTCTGTTTTCTTCAAGAAAGTTAAAAGGGATCTATGAGCCTGGGAACAAGCAATCATCTAGGGATATGCCCCAATCAGTCCATAGTCCTCCTTGAGTAGTGCTCACTGTATAATAAATTTAGTGCACTCTAAAATGACGTGTCTCACAGGAGCCACACGACAAACATATCGGAGTGTTAGCTCGTTCTTGATAGTTTAATTGTTCGCGCACTGACACAAAACCAACTCTAACGTTATATAACAGGGCTTGTTCAAGCATGGTGAGACCATGCATGCAGATTTTCAGGCACATAAGAGAGCGTAAAATTATTTTCACACCTAATCAAAATGAAATATGCATACCATACCTAAGAACCAGTCAAGAACAGATATATTGCACGCATTACTCATATTTTACCCCTTAATATGGTTATAGTTTCACCCTTCAAGATTTTTAAGCGGTTCTTATATATGGTACGATTGGCTGCTTTTTTCATGACTGGCTCGCGAAAAGGCGACATACCAAAATCCTCAATTTCGAATGTTATTGTATATTTCAGGTTATGTGGTTTTCTTAAGTCACAACGACAAATACATTGTGGCCTCGTTTTGCGCTTTTTTTTGTTCTTAAATTCACAATATAGCGCATACAGCTCGTATTTCCGACAACATCGCAACGTCATGATGAAGAAATCACTCTCTTAGCAAAAAGCTGGCGGGTGGCATGTTAGTCATATTGTGAATGGCACAAGTGACTACAGACTAGCATGAGCTTTTGACTCGCGTATCCGGAGACATATCGCAGGAAACTAAGTTAGAAGTTAGCAAAGTTAGAAGCCTAAGCTAGAAAACTATGTTAGAAAATAACTAAGGTAAAAAAGGCCCTAGTCAACGTGAGTGAACGCAAGCCATTCGTGCATTTCCGTCGCAATCAGGTCAGGAACGTTCAGACTGACATTTACAAATCACAAATACGAGAAAGCACTGAGTGTGACGAGATTCATCAAAAAGCCTGCGCACTCTTTCGCAAAAAAAAAAAAAGTAGGAAATCAGTCAACCGAACGCATTACCCTTGCAGCTGCTCGCGAACGATTTTGGAACACATCAAAGAAGCCCTGTAAGGTTTAGATGCATGTGCAGTAATGGATACCACTGCAGAGCAAACTCTATAGGGCTAGCTAAGCCTTGCATTAAAGCTACTGCCTTTTGCAAATTATGGCGTACCGGGATGCCGCATTTCATTCGTGCTCATATTTCCAGAGAAATCTGGCTTTATTTGAAAAAGTTACCCTAAATGGAGTGCTTTAGACATAGATGACTGCAGGAACGTTTTTATTTATATTGATGCATACCGCAAGAACGTTTTTATTTATATTGATGCATACCGCAAGAATGTTTTTATTTATATTGATGCAGGGGCACACCTGTGCCGCCCTTCAGAAAGCGCATAATCACAATTCTAGTGGTGATGGTCGTTTTCTTGAATAACGCATGTCGCGTAAAATGACATGAGTCAACTCTAACCTAATCAGCCCTTTCATTCTTGATGCCCGAAATGTTAATAACAAAGCAGGGAACCGGCCTACAAAAAATTGGTCTCTAAAGGCACACGCTAATCAACGGCTGCTGTTGAGCTCATCGGATTGATAGATAATAAATTTCTTTCATGTGAAGTGACTTTCAACACAGTTATATAAGTTTATGATTCTTCAATGTATATGCGAGCAAATTGCTATACCTAGTTTACCCACCGAATGTTTTTGACATCACGTAATATAGTTCTTCTGAATAATACCATTCGATGTAAAGGACTCAGCAGTTAGTAAATCATCTCTAATCTTGTTTTTATTATATGTATCTATGCACCGAAAGCTTATTGCATATTATGGCTGCAAGAAATTCTTCTCCCCAAGAAAAGCATCTATGCGAGCAGCTTTCTTGCTGGTGGGTGGGTGAGGCGTTGTTGAAATCCCTCTACTGCTTGAGGTTTTTGTATGCTTGCCACCATTTCATGAAGCCAGGTACACAAATATGATATTGAATGGCAGGTGAAGTTCTGTTTAATAAATTATGTTCTGATGAAAACAGTTACTTCTTTTCAGGTATATAAATCATAAGGAGAAAAAGTCGACGCTATGAAATAACTTTGCATGAAAAAAAGAAAGCAAGCCTGTACGGGCAAGTTAGCCATAGAATACACGGGAAGCAAAGTTAGTGCTAAAGTCATTAGGGCATGCTCAGATAAAAAAAAAAGGACAATTTTTTGTCTAGTTTATTAAGTGCGAAGCAGGCCCTGTGAATTCAAGCAGCTGCGACGTCATCGATGAATACACTTTCAGATTACAAAAAAAAAAAAACGCGCTTTTGAAAGAATACGTGCTTTTTTAAACAGCACACAAAGGAACGCAGAAAATTACTGCAATCTCATGCGGTGCTTTTCAAATCAATTTGTCACAAAGCCAGTTAATGACAAGAAAGCATTAGTGACAAAATCGAAGTAGTAGAGACACTCGGATATGTCATTCAAAACAGGTACTCGTAATAGTATACGCAAAAAAGGGGAAAAAAAAGGCAGACCCCACGTACAGCGGGAATCGATGATATGCGAAGTACGAGTAATAAATGTTGATATATCACTTTGAAATCAGCACAACGTTAAGAGGTGGAAATAAATGATGCCATATATGACCTCCGTGTCATGATTATCATGTTGGGAAGGGTCGTTTTCCTTCGTCATCTATTCATGTCACATGATACCAAATTTAGTATATGTGGAGCTAGTAAAATAACCGCGAGCACGCTATGAGCGTGGTATGTTGCATGTTCTTACATGACACGCATGTCAAAATTATCATGTTCACGTCACGTCGAAATGTATTGGCGCCTTGACTGTGGCATGTAGTGTTGTTCCCACACGACACGAACCTCATGATTATCATGTTTGCACCAGTCACGTGCCTTCGTCATCCATTGGCGTCGCGTAATACAAAATTTGGTATATGTGAAGCTAGCGAAACGGCCGCAAGCGTATCATGAGTGTGGCATGTATTTATGTTACACGACACGCATGTCGTAATTATCACGTTTGGATGTGTCATTTACCTATGTCGTCCGTTCGCGTCACATAATACTGACTTTGGTACATGTGAAGCTAGCGAAATGGCCGCGAGCGCATCATGAGTGTATCATTTAGTCATGTTGTTACATGACACGCATCTAATGTTTATCGTGTTTGCACCAGCATCATATCTTCGTCATCCATTCACGTCCCGTAATACCGAATTTGGTATAAGTGAAGCAAGTGATACGACCGCCAGTGCATCATAAGCGTGGCATGTAGTCATGTTGTTACATGACACGCATGTCATGATTTTCATGTTGGGGTCTGTTGCTTGCGTTCTCCATTGAATCATGCCATACCATACCAGTTTTGTAACATTCCATGTGAACTAAACCCCCGCAGAAGCTGCAGGAGCATGAAAAGTAAGTCATGACACTCATGACATCTTTGTCATGATTTTCATGTTATGACTAGTCAAATATGTTCTTCATACAGTCATGTTATGCCGTATCATGTTTGGTATTGATACAATTATCGGAACGACCAGGAGAGCTGAAAGTCATAGGTGGCTAGATAGATAGATAGATAGATAGATAGATAGATAGATAGATAGATAGATAGATAGATAGATAGATAGATAGATAGATAGATAGATAGATAGATAGATAGATAGATAGATAGATAGATAGATAGATGCGCTCAAATTCGCCGAAGTTCGCTGAGCAATGCTTCGCACATAAAAATCAGCAGATCCCACGTACCTTGGGAATCGAGGTTACGCGAAGCATGCGGAGGGAAGGTGATCGTGACACAGGTTTTTTTTATTTAGTTAGTCATCAAACGAGGCTAAATACATGTACAAACGCCAGAGGCCCAGACATACCTTGATTATTTGCAGATGTTTATATAACCAGTTGTTTGCAGCCCCGCTGCAGTAGTCTAGTGGCTAAGGTACTTGGCTGCTGACCCGCATTACGCGGGATCGAAGCGCGGCTGCGGCGGCTGCATTATTGGTAGAGGCGAAAAAGCTCTAGGCCCATGTGCTCAAATTTGGGTGCACGTTAAAGAAGCCCAGATGGTCGAAATTTCCGGAGCCCTCAACTACAGCGTCTCCCGTAATCATATGGTGGCTTTGAACGTTAAGCCCTACATATAAATCAATACAGTCGTTTGCACTTGCGCAATGATGCCAACAGGAGCATGCGTATAATAGCAACAGCAGAAGTTGATATGAAGAGCTGTTGCTCGCGAGGATGTTGGCCCTGGACACTTCTACGTAAATCAGCTTAATCGCATAGCACCTAACCACAGTTGACGTTAATCCGACGTGACGGCTGCATAAAAGGAGTATATATTTAATGTTTATAAAATTGTATAGACAGCACTGCAACCACTATTGACGTTTCCCGAAGATTACCGTCTATTTGAAAAATAGTTCTGAGACGTGGCGTAGCTTTGTGGTTGAATGCTTCTTTGCCACAAAGAATATTTGAGTTCGATTCTATAGCTGAGACACTAACATTTATTCTTTGCATGCATTGGGTTGACGATGTCAGGTATTTCTTAACACTCCCGCTTTAATAGTTCCTATGAGTGTTCTTGTAGTTCCTCGGTAGATACAGTGTCAATGACCTGTGGTACATACACGAATGTCAGAGGCACATACTCGCCCGTGGGTATATGTGTCTATGTCTGGCGGGAAGGGTTTGACGAGGTACGTAACGGGTATGTGACATCATCCATGTTTCGACCAGTGCGTCATTTTCGTAAAACCATCTTACCCTTCTATGCTAATTTTGGTTCACGTCAATTTAGGAGGGTGATCACGAGAGCATCCAAATGTAAGTGGATAGATACGCTCAAAGTCGTTAAGCTTTCTCTAAAATGTTTCGAATTTAAAACAATCTAAAAGAGCACGAACGTGTTACTATATAGTGGTGAAATGAAAGTATACTGCCATTCATTTTTTGAATGCAGGTTGTATGATATTGTTACCAAAGTCTTACGTCTACAGTTGCTGAATTTCGACTACGGAAATCTGCATCAAGGTCATTCTTTTTGAGACTGCCCTTCAAGTGGCTCACTAGACTCGATCGTTTCCTTAGGCACATTAACCTTGATCAGCAAGGCAGCTATACCTGCATTGCTTAAACAGGCATAATTGCATTAAAAATATATGTGCAATAGCGTTGCGTGGCGCAATTATTAGTGTAATGATACGGTGAGATCCATACAATGCAGAAATAATTTTCAGCAGCTAAGCTCCGCTCACGCGTTATGCTGTCTACGGGGCGAGTTCAGTCGGCATGCACGCTGAGTAAGAGGCGATTTTTCGTGTTGTGCAGTACCGTGAATAGCGATTGCTAGAGCGTGAGATTGTCGGCGTGACTCTCGAATGTCTGAGGCGTCGGTGGTGTCCTGACGTAGAATGTTCAACGATTTGCCTGAGGAGGCTCTTTGTACAGTTTACGAATGTACGTATACTATAGCACGGCATTACTGTGACAAGCACGAAATAAAAACAGACAGCTCCAGTTTCTTCAAATCTTTGTGGATGTATTCTGAACCATGTGAGAGAAATATTCTGTAACTACTTTTAGTGAAAAAAGTAGGATTAAATCAGTGTATACATTAGGCATAACTGCCTTGTTTTGCTTAAATCATTGTGCACGAAAGATCGTTATTCCACTTGATGTGAACTACTTCATTGTTACAGTATTTTGTACTTACACATTATTGCTACCTAAAGTATTTTCTGTCGCTTTTCGATTCGCTACGTGAAGCAACTTCGTGATTATCTGATAATATATGACTGACAAACATGAACCATTCCTATGTCCTCTTTTATGTAACGTCTTTCATCAGTGTTACCATCTCGATTTGTTTTATCTGTGAAAAAGAGTAGCCGGTGCCACATAAAAGCACTTACATATAATAAAAAACATGCCATGAAAAATGTTACTTAGCAGATTCCATCCTGTGCGCAGATTGTCATAGGTCTTACTAATGAAGGCGAAGCAGAAAATAAGATTAGGAGCCGTTGCTTGGTGTCAGTCAAATAAGGGATTAACATGCAAATGTCGAGTCTTTCACCAAACATCAATAGGAGAAGAGCAGCGCTTGAGCAATGGCGTTGCTTGACATAGCCTTAATTGCCTTCTGACCTTTTTCAATCGCTATAAAATAAAACAAAGGGAGTGATATGCACCAATATATGTAAGATAATGAAGTTAGTTGGTTTTATTGCTTGTGTTCAGTGCGTACAATACAATTTTTTGTATTTTATTCAGTGGAGAATAAGGATGAAGAAAACAAAGCGTCAGGCTCGAAAAAAATGACATTAAGTGCTTTTCTCTGACAGGCAATTATGCAACACGCAAAGTGTGTGAGTTGCCTTTGTACGACCTATAATAGCGAAGTCGCACTGAGATTCTTCAAATACGACAGCTTTTTTAACCGACGCTTAAATGGATCGACTGGTTGTCTCTGTAGTGTGATTCTATGAGCGTAAAGACTGCATTTCGAGTTGTGTTGTATTGCTCGAAGGATAGTCAGTTCAAGAGAAGTGTCGTATCAACTCTATACTAGATCTACATAGAATACAGCTAACGAATGCTAATAGAGAAACGCGAGTTCAGGCAGTAGTAACGATGTTTTCAAACAGTTCATTAAATACTCAGCAAAAAAGCCTCGCTAATAGCGAGCTCTAAATAACTAAACACTCTTTTATGGGAGCAGTCGTTTTATTTTGTTTCTGGCTGGAGAAATGTGCATTGAATCCTTCAGACGCTGCAGATAAGTCACCTCAGGTCACCTGGTTCAATTTTATACGTAGGTAAAAGAAATATTTACTGAAATACTCACGCAAACAGTGAAATAGGGGACGAATGCAAGGAGAGATGCAGCAGTAATTGAGCAAAAACATATCCAGTTTGCTACCATGCACTGGGGCAGTGGTTAGGGGAAATGGAAATGTAAATAAGGAAGGAAGGAATGAGATTTCGAGTGAAAAAAACTGAAATATAAAATGGGCCGCGTAAGTGCAAGTTTCGCTGCAAAAGCTGTCGAAAGACAACAGTATTCTTTCTGGAAGTGCTGCATGAGATATAGGCGCCATCTGGTAGTATTAGGAAGAAACGAAAGTGTTTTAAAGCGCAGAGACACTGGTAGGTGGCTGCACCGGGTCGTTTTTGTGAAGCCCGGGAAACACCCGCTTTTTCATTGTTAGCGTCGCATTGTAAACGCAATGCAATAAACAGTGTGATATTAAGCATTACGTATCCATGCATTTTCTAAATAAAGAAACGGACTACCAAGTACTTACGTATTCGTCTTGCGCCTGAAATACGTGTAATATTTGCTTTTTGAGTGACAATGTTTACAAGTATGAACGCAACCACCAGATCAAGATGACCTGGCGTTGAGAAAGGGCTTGAACTTTCGTCTGATAGACAAAGATAGACAAAGAAAAAGATAGACAAAGATAGACAAAGAAAAATACAGATAGACAGACTGAAATTTCTGCGTTGAAGTATCACGAGAAAGGCTGTCGTATCAAAACACACACACACACGCGCGCGCGCTGATGAACATGGTTCTATCCTCGCGATTCAACGAGCTTGGTTTACCACAGAAATCTTAGCAGTGCTTTCGTAGCTGTCTGGTTATAACCTAGAATTTAGCATAGAAACCAATCATGCACTGCAGGGGCCAGATCGCCATAAAAAAGTGTGGTACTTCGAAAGGAGTGATAAGAACGCAAATTCAAAAAAGAAAAAAAAAGAAACAATGAGAAGGAAATCTTGGGGAAGTTATTCGGTCAATTGTAATGTAAATGAGAAGAAAGAAAAGTGGGTGAAAAGATAACTTGCCGTGGGATCTTGTGAGATCTCTATTTGAAGACCCGTTTAGGAAAAGTGGTCAATGATTTAGAGTACTCTGTACTCTACTATGGGAGAGCCGAAAACCGTCCCTTGGGCCTCACACTTGACGAGGCCACATCGATAAAAATTACGCCATGAACGAGTTCACGGAGTTACTCGTACACCAGCGAGCATAAGCTCAGGCCACGGCGTGTGTCTTCAGAAAAAGTTGTCAGTGATTTAGAGTATATCTACGGAGTGAATGATGATGAGTGGGGCGAGGTGTGCGTTCATCCGTTCATGCTTCTGTATGTCCGTCTGTTTATCCGTCTGTCCGTGCGTCCATGCTTCCATCCGTCCATATATTCTTGCTTCCGTCCATCCGTGTGACCATCCATGCGTCTATCCATCCGTCCGTCCATCCGTCTGTTTGCTGATCTGGCCCTCCGCCTGGGCGTCTGTCTCTTCATCCGTACGTTCGTCCACATGCACGCCTGCCTGCCTGCCTGCCTGCCTGCCTGTTCGTCCGTCCGTCCGTTTGTCTCTCTGTCGTCCGTCCGTCGATCTCTCACTCAAACTAACGCCACCTGCTGAGTGAGTCATTCAACTGGGTGGTTACAAACCTGTCATAGACCTGCATGAACAGAACCCACGCCTTTAGGAGCCTCGCCCCTGAAATGATACCCAAGTTGAGCTGTCTACCGGTCAACGCTGTTTAAAAAAAGTTGGTAACGATATAAAGTACAAAGTGTGTTTAGAAAAAGTTGTTAACAATTTAGAGTGCTTTGTACTCTACTCTGGGAGAGCGAAAAGTCGTCCCGTGGGCGTCACATTTCCTGAGGCACACGTCGACAAAAAAATTGGCAGATCCCACGTACAGTGGAAATCGCCGATATGCGAAGCACGAAGGAGAAATGTTGATATGTCTCTTTAAAATAAGCACAACGTTACGAAGAAGAAGTAACTGATGCCGTACATTACTTCCTTGTCATGATTATCATGCTTGAATGTGCCGTTTACCTTCGTCATGAATTCACGTCCCGTCATACCAAATTTAGCATATGTGGAGCTAGCAAAACGGCCGCGAGCACGCTATGAGCGTGGCATGTTGTCATGTTCCTACATGACGCGCATGTCAGAATTATTATGTTTGCACCAGTCATATATTTCGTCATCCATTGACGCCGCGTAACACCAAATTTGGTATATGTGGAGCTAGCAAAGCGGCTGCTAGCTCATCATGAAGGGCTCAATATACTCTAAAGTATCGTTGACGCGTGCGCACGCTGGGCACGGCGACGCTACGTTAGCAAAACGCGAGCACAATGTAGTCTGACGCCAGGCGGGACCAGTGTTCGTCGACGCAGCCCGACGGCAACATGCTGCATTTCGCGCCTATGCGTCACTCAGACAACACTGCGTCTCCCCCTTTTCGTGACGGAGGGACGTCGGACGTGCTGAAACGCGCATGCATCAAAGCAACGCAGCGCAGCGCACGCCTGCGAGTACATGGCAAGACCGGCGCCTGCCGCAGCAACGCCGGCGTGGCGCGACGAAATGAACACTGGCGAGCACCCACACCGCGTCACGTCGAAATGTATTGGCGCCTTGACTGCGGCATCTAGTCATGTTCTCATATGACACACATCTCATGATTATCATGTCTGCACCAGTCACATACATTCATCATTCATTGACGTCTCGTAATAACAAATTTGGCATATGTGACGCTAGCAAAACAGCCGCGAGTGCATCTTCAGTGTGGCATGTAGTAATGTTTTACATGACACGCATGTCGTGATTATCATGTTTGAATGTGTCATTTAGTCATGCCGTCTGTTCGCGTCACGTAATACTGAGTTTGGTACATGAGAATCTAGCGAAACGGCCGTGAACGCATCACGAGCGTAGCATGTAGTCATGTTGTAAATGACACGCATCTCATGTTTATCATGTTTACACCGGCATCATACCTTCGTAATCCATTCACGTCCCATATTACCAAATTTGGTATAAGTGAAGCTAGCGAAATGGTCGCCAGCGCATCATGAGCGTGGTACGTAGTCATGTTGTTAAAGACATGCATGTCATGATTTTCATGTTAGGGTCTGTCGCTTGTGTCTGCCATGCAATCATGTCGTACGATACCCGTTTTTAAACATGTCGTGTGAGCGAAACCACTGCAAGAGCAGCAGGACCATGAAATGTAAATCATTATATACATGACATACATATCAAGATTTTCATGTCATGACTAGTCACCTATGTTCTTCATACAGTCATGTTAGGCCATGCCAAGTTTGGTACCGATGTCATTAACGAAACGGCCAGGAGAGCTTTAAGTCGTAGGCGGCTAGATAGATAGATAGATAGATAGATAGATAGATAGATAGATAGATAGATAGATAGATAGATAGATAGATAGATAGATAGATAGATAGATAGATAGATAGATAGATAGATAGATAGATAGATAGATTAGGGCATGCATGGTGGAGGAGTGTTCTGGTCCCACTAACGTCAGCGAATATTTGTAGTGCTAACTCTTGCTTCTAATTTTAGTGCACTGGTGGGGAGTAAAATACCTTCCATTTGCTGATATCTTGAAGGAAGTGGTGGTTAATATAGATGACTTCACTGCCTTGCCCAAGTATTCGAATGTTCCTATTACTCAAAAAATATTGCTGTATTTGAATTCAATTCAAATTTAAAACGCTGACAATTTCAAAGCCCTTGAAATAAACGAAATAGTGTATATCAGTGCGCATGTAACCCCTTGTAAGGCTGGTTTCACAGCAATAGAGGATTTCTAAGCCATGAAAACACCTGCACAAAAAAAAAGCATTGCCGCAAAGCTCCACTTCAAGGCTGAATGATCATATTATCCAAACACAGATTCATCTAATAATGCGATAGCAATGATAAGTACGATAGCAATTGAACTTGGGTCCTCTCAATTGTGAGTGCGAGGCGTTAACCACTGAGCCACTGAGCCACCGAGGAGCACGTCCTTCACCGTTCAAACGGGAAGCTATTTATATCATCTACTTAACGCTTCTCACGGGCATCCCGGGGGGGGGGGGGGGGGATTGTCGTGTTTTTAGCATTACCATCAAGATGCCGCCATGAGCGCGCGTCGCCACATCGCGCTGCAATGCGCGCTCTCAGCTCTCACGCGTGCTTTTCCCCGCTTAGAGGAGGGGAGCGACGCTCCCTGGCGCGTTCTTACGCGCGGGGTCAGGAGGGGAAGATCGTACGACTTGGCTGGCCTCGTGCTTTACCTGGAACAATCATGTTGTAGTTACCGGGCGCGCAAAGGTCACTTCAATTATTGCAGTCTACGTTTGCGAAAAGCACACGCTTTTCAGACAGCAAAGTAACAACTGAGACGCTTAATTCGCGTGCATTTGTACTTGTGAGTACGTTTTGAGCGTCATTTGTCCGCGAGAAACGTAAGGCACGTTTTGATCTGTGTTCCATTCTGCGCGTGACCTTCCAATTTGTTGCTATTGCGTTCATTGCTTCGTCTTTACGGCAAAGTTGTGACTTTCTATTAAGTTTAAAACTTCTCATACCTGTTTATAAGCACTTCGTTTAGTAAATTTTAAGACGTTTGGTATTTTACGTGTTACCATTTGCCTTCTATTAAAAGTGAAATTTTACGGCAAGTCAAAGTTTAACTTTTTTTCGAGCAACAAGCGTGACGCTTGTGCAGGCCTTATTTCAATTAAAAAAAATGTTGTGCTGGTTAGTTGAGTCATAAGAAACATGTCAATTTTTCTTTAAACATGTGATGCATACTATTTAAAGTCGATCTATTTTCACCTCGATATCACTTTCGACCAAAAATTGGCCATTCGCACCAGCCTGGACTTTACCGACTTGAGCGTATTGGTGTGTTAAGTTGGGGATTCTGATATCACTGCTTATAAAAACATAATGTTTCACGTAGTAACAACGGCCCTTGAGCACACAACATGCACAGTAGGGCCTGGTGGCGAAATATGGGATTTCCCTAATTTTGGTGGCAAATACCACTTTTAAGATGGACCGTGACTATATCATGACACGCCACAAGCCGACATCCGAAGATGCTTTGCCTCCACTAGAACACTCATTATTTTTGTCGTATATAAATCCCAATGTCAATCTGGCGGAAGAGCGCAGGCAGAATTATTTTTTGGGGGGTGGGGGGTGGGGGGCGGTTCCAGAGAGGGAACCATTTTGATTCCGTGTCGGAGTCGGGCAGGCAGATATGCTCGGGTGTAATGTTGTGCTCCGTATGCGATTTGGCAAAAAAAAAAAATCAGAGAATGGGGCGGTGTGCCATCTCTGGGTTACGCCACGGCTTGGACGGAAGTAATGACGTTACATTGCCATTACTTTATAAATTGTGTTTTGAGGTTGAGATTACTTCAACGAAAACTGATCGGTTTCTCTTGTCTGAAGCTTCGTGGGCCATGGCCTTTCAGCAACCTTATTGATGGCTCAGAGTTTGACTGCCACGTGGCTTTTCAGTAGGCCTACCATGATCGCACGTCAGAAGAGTTGCACTCAGAT
The DNA here is from genome assembly GCF_043290135.1 of Rhipicephalus microplus. Taxonomy (NCBI): domain Eukaryota; kingdom Metazoa; phylum Arthropoda; class Arachnida; order Ixodida; family Ixodidae; genus Rhipicephalus; species Rhipicephalus microplus. The sequence continues at coordinate 88,965,754 of NC_134704.1, forward strand.
TGGCTTGTCTGTAATTCTTTTTTTTTGTTTTGTTTAAATTAGAAATGCTACTTTTTTCTTTTTGTTGAAATTACAAACAGGACAGGCAGTGTTAAATGCGACTAGGCAGTGTGCTATTTGCCTGCGTATACCTAGCACCCGTAATATGCATGATGACAGCTGCTTACCTCGTCGTGAGAGAGCTTTAGCTCTTCGGAGGAACCGAGGCGTTAGTAGTCGTCAGCGATACCAACCAAAAAGTTCGGGTTCGCACAAAGCTTCAGGACAAATAATGAACACGGGCCGCTTTGTAAATGGCAACCCCACCCCATTTTATTTTAACAAACCCCAACACTTGTATCGCTGTAGTTTTTCATTCTGACGAAACCATTAAACAAGTACTGTAGCTGCCACTTCACAGACAACCAAGCAATGTTCGTGGTAATTGACCCAGGCAGGTCTCCAGAAAAAGAAGTCCAACAGTCACCTGGTAAACTATCGCAAGAAAGACATCATTTGCCCTTTTACGACTAGATTCATCACGCCTAAATTCACTTTGTAATACAAAACCCTCTCACTATACCACTATGTTATATATTCATGCTATTGCTGTACAAGCCACAGTAAACATTTTTTTTTGCTACTTCAGTGACTCAAAAAGAGCTTCAGGAATTCTCAGTCACATTGGCCTACTTAACGGTAAGTATCAATGCAGTGCGTGCGTGCCTATGTCACCGCGTATCCACAACGCGTATCCGCGCGCGCGCGCGCGCGCGCGCGCGCGTGTGTGTGTGTGTGTGTGTGTGTGTGTGTGTGTCTGTGTGTGTGTGTGTGTGTGTGTGTGTGTGTGTGTGTGTGTGTGTGTGTGTGTGTGTGTGTGTGTGTGTTTGTGTGTGTGTGTGTGTGTGTGTGTGAAGCAGTATGCAAAAACTTCACTAAAACATACCACTTTGAACGTCACTGATTACGTTGCAGTAATTCATATGTTAAACTTATCCAGCACTATCACACAATAAACAGTACACACAAAGTAGTTGAAGTACACACTGAAAACATGATATCGCTAGCGCGTTCAACTCTTAAAGGCAAAGACTGAGAGCCCCCACCTTTTTTTAAAAATGCATTTTGCATGGACTTGCTTAAGATAGTTTCATTTTTCGAACAAACTCTACATACAAAAAAGACGTTCAGGTGGTCTGTGTATTACACAGTCCACACGAACACGAACACACGAACACATCAGTACACAAACACACGAGCACACGAGCACGCGAACAAGTACAGATCACGTTGACAACCCAATTTCATGTTTCTAGCAGCTTCTGCCCTTAGGTAGTTTCTTGCATGTCTGGAACTCCACTTGCGGCGTACAGACCACCCGTTGATCTCTTAATAGAAGTATCCTCGTTTAAACGAATATGCCTACAATTTATTTAATCCCAAGTGCGTATACAGGGTGTTTCTAGAAATGTTTTGGCTATTATTGAAAAATTATATCGTTGAGCTACCTCCGGCGATACCTTTACTGTGGCAGAGGGCATCTTATATGCTTACAAACTTAATTACAGTAGCAATTATAAAAATAAAACAATTAGTTTCTTAGCCCCTTCTAGTAAGCGATCCAGTGAAATGGTTGAATTCAAGTCCTTTCTCAGGGGAAGCACAGAACATCTTGACATCACAAAAATTGAAGGGCACGCACGAGGTGGCACCCTTCTCACTTAACGTGTATCCGCAGTACAATGTTGGCCGGCGAAAGGCACGGGCTAAGTCTCTCCTCATTTCATGGTTATAGGTCCACGGGCAATGTAACTTTCGTCGACGCGGTGCAGTGTGGCTGCTCCGATCATTTTGCGGCTGTGGTGTTGATCATCGTGGTCGCGTACTCAACTCAACTTCCGTGAAGAAAGCGTCTGCCTCCGTAGCAGAGCAAGTAGTGATAGTCTTGGCGATTAGGGACCCTTCGCGTCCGGAGATATTTGCTGACTCCAGCACTGCCATCCGGGCCTTTGCACCGGTGGTAATCTCCAGAAAAGCTGCCGCTATTTTAAATTCCAAGGTGTAGTAGGCCACCACACACTCACCTTGTTTCGGGCCCACATAGCCTCAGAGGTGCATTCGATTTTTTCCAACGCCCATAACCATGCGCGAGAAATCACGTGCCGTGCCAGTCCCTGGAAGTATGGAGGTGGGTTCACGGATAACTTCAAAGATCTACTAGACACCTTTCACGAAGTGACGTCACGTTATCACTTGTCTAGGCGGAGGTACTCACTTCCACATTCTAAGGTCATCCGGCTGCAGTCGTTGGTTCTTCGGATGCTACAGGCAGGTTCATTCGCGTCTGGTAGCACATTCAGCCACTTTGCTGATGGCATAATTCCAGGATGCCCTAGTTGTGAGGCACATAACTGCACACTCGCTCACATGCATTGGCAGTGCCCGGCGTTACATAGCGCAAAGTTCAGCACAGAACAAGACTGGGAGAAGGCCCTGAAATTCTTCGAGCTCTCAGTCCAATACTCGGCAGTCCAGGAGGCCTGCGAACGGGCGGAGAGCCACGGTCTTCCAGTTCCGGCGTGGGTGCAGCCAGCAACTGCGGCGGAGTTCTCATAGGGTGGTGGCTGACCCATTCTCCAGGACCAAATAAACTTCACTTACCTCACCTTACCTTAAGTCCTTCCTGTGAATTGTCCAGAGCCACAATAAAATTTCTGAAAGGCGGCCACTGATAATCACTGTGCAGTGAGGAAATCTGGCTAATCTAGCTAGGAAAACCGATTCCGACACGCCGAAAAGCGCTTCTACTATTCACTTCAAAAACGCTTTCAATGACGAAAGTGTTTTCTCGCCGTTAGCAACTGTCAATCTATATAATTTGTTTCGTGGCAACGCTTTTCTGTCACATGGCTGCGTATCGACACTGGCTTTTCGTCCTCCTCCAAGGAGAGAGAAACAGTGTCGTCATTGAGGGCGTTTTCGAAGTGAATGCTAGCTGCCATCTTTGGTGCATTGGTTTTGGTTTTGCCAATTAGCTTGATTTCAACGTACCACCGTGATTACCAGCGGCCGCTTTTGAGAAATATTGAAGTGGCTATTAACTATCCGTAGAAATGCTTTGAATTCACCTATTAGTCTCGACAACCTGTTTATACTAGGAAAAAAGTCAACTGTCTTACTCCCCATTATTACTTTCGTAGTTTTCAACAGTGCGCATCATAATTTAAGATTCCCTCTGACACATTAAAAGCAAAACCACAGGTAGCACTCAAATACCTTTTTCCTCCAATTGTAAATACTATTGGACCCATTTCTTTAACCACCCTTCATAACAGCTAAACAATCGCTCAGAAGATTGGAAAGTAAGAAAGCACGATGCTCCCTGCTTTAGTATTTCAGTGTTCTGCACTTGATACCTCTAAAAATAGAGGAGTACCGGTCGTCTTATTGGTGTGTCCACTTAGCTCCAATTATATCAATAAGAAAATGCAACAGAGATAGGAAGGCTACCAGAGTCTTAAGAGGTCCAAATTCCGTTGACGTAAGCTGCCCTGCGAAAGGTGCACAGAACGATACACTAACATACCAAACGAAATTTACATTAAAGTAGTGAATTGTTTATGACACTCGTCTAAAACAGTAAAATTGAAACGTGAACGATGCATACACATTTGAATATTGGAGCACCGAATGTAATGTGGTATACAGCCAGGCTTGCTACGCAATAGACCAGCTCAAGGTGAACGGTGCCTTAGATAATAAAAAAAAATGCCCACTGCGTTCCGTAATTTTAGCATTCCCTGGGAATAGTGCAGTCATCTGCAGAATTATTCATCGCATATAAATGGTCCTCACCTGTCAGTCTGTGGAAACAGTGAGTACATTAGCGAGAACCCAGTAATCATTACTTGTAAGCTATCAAATATTTCAGCAGCGGTACTGCTAAAGCCAACCGCGAAATGTAGACCATGCCTGAAACGGTCGTTATCGTAAATGAATATGTGCGACAAAAATGGGCTATAGTCCACTAATCACCACTGGTTCAACTACAAATGAACAAGGCAACAGTTAGCGCAATATACGACTGCGAAATGATGGGGGCGAGGTGAACACGTCGAGCAAGTTCAACAAGAGAATGATAGCGAACAGTAAAGACAACGCCGGCTGCGCGAAGAAACCAAGGCGATGGAAGAAGTGCGCCAAAGACGCGTTATCCATCGACCTATGAGTGGTGCGAACAGTCGGTTTCAGTGCGAGGTTGTCTCTGCTTAGACACCCATCTCGTGTCTGTAGTTTACCTTGAACTTTTCTGCCCTGAGAATCAACCTGGCAACAACCCGACATCCCCTAGAGAAATCCAGGCAACTGCCTATAAGCAACCGTATTAGACTTCGAAGTTATCCAGTTTTGCCCAGTAAAGCCTTACGCAATCTAAGCATTGCCCTTTCTTTATAAGGCTTTCTTCCTCTAGGTAATAATTGTACATCACATGTTTCAGTTGACGGCTTTTATAGCTGCTGAGTTCGCAAGGCGTGATCGCTTTATATAAATTTTCAGCGTAACATTAGTTTTGTGAGCTAAATTCACAGAAGCTGCTATTGAGTAGCGGGCTTGCACACATTGATGCGCTAAGCAGCCTTTTGTTTTAAAACTGCCAGGAAGAAATAAGGGCCTGTTTTTTCCCGCAAGTTTGATGGCGCCTGTTAGAAATTATACCTTACTTTGCAAGCTTAGTTTCCCGGTAGACACGCGTTCAAGGTCGTCAGCTACTGTTCACCAAGTGCATTACTTGTCGGACAAAAAATATAGCAAATACAATTATAATACACATAATTACATACCTAAAGCAAGATGATCAATTATAATTAAAATGATAATAATATTTATGGACATCCTCCACGCGTGGCAGTTTACTCTTGCAGATAGCTTCTTTTTCTAGAAAACATTTATAAAATTGATGAGGCGTAAGCGGAAACACTTCGTGTATTGTGAAACAGAGAAGACATAATCATTACAAAAGGATGAACATGCTAAGTCCACACAACTTGCCTTTCGTCCGACATAACACTCGTCGTAACACTTAACCAGCAACTGTAGGTGTTCGTACTGAGCTTCCGAAGCTCAACATGAGAAGTAGCGAAACTTCGTGAAGCAGCCACCGCTCTAATTAGGTGACTTGAGCAAACATGTAAAACAGAGCACGCGAGGACCCATACGAAGCGCGAGCGTAGCAAGTGCATCCTCATCTTCGAAGCATGGTCTGATAAACAGGGAAAGTACCTAATTAACGAGGAGACCAGGCGCCTGGTTCTTGCAGAAAAAGCAAGAACTGAAAAAACATAGTCGTAACAAGAATAGGAGAAAGACAGAAGGCACATAGAACTTCCGCTTCTCATTGTTGTCAACAGCGTGTTGCACTTAACAGCAAAGCCCGGCGAGCAACTACTCTTAATGTGCAAGCGCTCTCCGACAAGAGAACACAAAGAACTACACCTTTACTAGCCAGTCTGTTCTGGTTCGCTAATCGCACTTGGAAAGTAAAAGCCTTTGAACGCATCCCTTGCCTTGAGTGTCGAGAGTGCCCTCGCGCTGGTAATTGTTAGCTTGTTTCTGCTATGCACGAGTGGTTTGACTAACTACGGTAAACTAGGGAGCACACGTTTGTGGGATGCTGGCATTTGTACATGTTGCGCATTAGTACGAAAGCTTTTGCTGACAAAAAGGTTTTGTCATTTTGTCTGGGAAATTTTCAGCTTGTTTTCTGTGAGCTTGTAAGATCGTTATCGTTGATAATATTTGTGAGACAAAACTGGGTTCATTCTCTAATTCAGACCATTGCCGAATCGTAGGCTGCGAACAGATAGTTCTTGCTTAGCAATAAGCATAGTATTGTGGGCTACGTAATTCGCATTATTGCCGTAGAGCAAACGTTTCCCGTGGGGCTTGAGGTTCAGAATATTCAGTGTGGAGTTTATGTGCTGAAGGTGGGACTGTGGCGTTCTCTGGCAAAAAAAAAATTCCGCCATATCCACGAAGTGAATGATGATGAGTGGGCGAAGCTCCGGAGGTAAACCTGGTAAACCATGAATCCTCTGTACATTTTGCCCACTCGATTTTATTACATCGCTCCCCCTAGCGTACGTCGCCGCACTAAATTGAACGATTGCCTTCAGCCAATGACACGCGCCATATGTGACATCATTCCTATTTTATAAGATCTCGCGTCTTTCATCAACTACAAGTACCGCTTTCTAGTTTATAACATCTTGCATCTTTTCATCATCAGCTACAAGTACCACCATCTAGTAAACACTACAAGAACTAAACGAGAGGTTGCTACATACAGGAGACGGTACCGCCATCTAGTGAACACTGCAAGAACTAAACTAGAGGTGGCTACATACAGGGGACGGTACCGCCATCTAGTGAACACTGCAAGAACTAAACTAGAGGTGGCTACATACAGGCTACAGGGGACGCACAGCCCACGCCCTAAGGAGCTTCGCCCCTAAAAAAAGTAATTTTCTAATTCTTAGTTTGTCAGTAGACTTTCTCATGTTGACGTATTACAGGCTACAGTGACAGTCTTGTTGCGACAAAACAATGGTAACGATCCCTGAGAATTCAGAGGCTGATGAGAGGACTATAAAAGCTAATGTATGTGTATGGTCAAGAGTTGAACAAATGTTCGACTGGTCATGTATGATGATGATAAAGAATGCTTCATCCTGCTCGTTCTGAAGTCAATACAAGCCGCGGTACAGTTAATTCACCGCAAACTATGAGTGTGACAGCGGCCTTTCTTTCTTCGATGTAAAGACGAGCTGTAGCAGAACTAGAATTTTGTTTGCTGTACACAGATAATCGAGACATACCGAAGATTACCTGAAATTTCATTCATGCCACCTAGCCTGTCACGAGATATTCGTCGTTTCTTGCGTTGTGTGACGAGTGAACGACATTTTTTTGTTACTCTACGTGTATTTGCAGGACGGTAGGAGAGAGTGATTATGAGGTGCGCGGCACCCGTCCTGTTCTTGTGTGAACTGGCTATACAGAACATACGCCCAGCTGCAGGGGAACACGGACATCCTTGTGGTATTGGTCGGGGTCTCTGGGCGAGCCGGCGGCGACGTTGTTCACTGGGCCCGAAAAACTGAGATGGGCTAAGCTAGTGCACTGGGGTTTTCGGGCGCGCACAAACACGTAGTCTGTTAATCCATCCCGGCAAAAGCAGCCGTCGCATTGACTACTCCGTGTGCGCAGCCACCAAGGAGGAGTAAAATACCTTGAGGCTCAGCGACGTGTAGAACCGCCATGATGGCAGTGACATGAGCGACTTTTATTGAGTGGTGATGTATTAGAAGTGTCCTGCACCAGGGCCACTGTAACAGTGGCCCTGGTGCTGTAACAGTGGTTGAAGGCCCTGGTGGCTGTAACAATGGCTTAAGGACTAAACGGCTGAGCTTTCGCTACCGCATATTAATTCCTTTACTTACCTTGAGATAATTTTTGTTGCATTTAATCATCCTGTCTTTGCCTACGCCTCAACTCTTGTTGTTTGAGCGCCTAGGTGCGCGCAAACCTCTCGCACTCGTAACATGCGCACTGCGTAGTTGCTAATGTGGCGGCGCTGAATACGATAAATAATGAGCACGTTCAGCCCCACACGCTAATTTTCTGCCATATATGAAAACAAATGTCCCTGTGCTCTCACCCACGGAAGGCAACGCTGACACAGACAACAAGCTAACCCGGAGCCAGAAGCTCCCGAAGAAGCAGCACAGGGGCAACGCCGACAAATAGCTGCTATTCTAAAGGCAAGAGCGTGGCATGCAGCGGCTCAACGTCTGCGTATACAGCAAGCTACCCTGGCGTTACGAGCAGAGGCAAAACGACAATGCTAGCAATAAGCTGATAGCTCGGAGTTGAGAGTTCAAGAAGCGGCGGCTCAATGGCAAACACACATTGTATATACTATACAGAGTCATTGTCAGCCATTCACATGTGCGAGTGGGCGATGTCACCGGTATTGACGGTGAGAACGATCCCCAGTGCTTGACCAACTTGTCATTATTCACTTCTTTGAGATGCGTAAATGCCTTTTTCTGCAGTCACACCGGTCTTCATTTGCTGAAGCATTTCTATGCGAGAAAGGTACGTCTAGGAATTTTGATGGATGACACTTTTGTGTTAAAACACGTCGCCATTCCAGGCATGTCCATATTGGCCATGTAACGAGTTCATAAGTGTAGGTAAAGAAAAATCTCTTGAGCTGAGCTTAAGTAGCACTTCTGACGCTTGAGTAAGCTTTCTCATTCGCTCATAGTACAGACTTGCAAAATCACCTGCTATATTTCTTGGTAATTGACTTTTTGATTCACTGAAAATATGTATAGATTGGAAAGCTCCCCGCGCAAGAGCGTGCATTGTATGCAGCTCTTTTAAAAAAAAGCCATGCAGTACTTTTCTCACTTATATAATGAAATGATCTCAGTATCTGCGCATTACGCTTCACGAATGACACGCCTAAAGAATTTCAAAATCCGTCAAGCGCGAGTGGTGTTGCACGAATTTGTCGTGCTCTTCAAGCGCTTTTCCACGCATTTCATACCATCGCGCGTGCTGAAACCTTAAAAGGAAAGGGGCTGACAAGAAGGCAGAAAGGTACGTCTCCATCCCCATGCGTCACGACCATGAGTGCTCTTCTGTATTGTTGTTGCTGTTGCTTCTGACAGTGCGCGGCTTACCTACAAAGTGATCGCGAGCACGCGCGTTGGCACGTGGTGCCATAGCGCGGCGCCCACGGGAACAATGCAGGTCAAGATGTTCAAATCTGCCAATGCTCCTGGACTTTCCGTATAGAGCACATCAATTTGAGTGCATGACATCATCAGTAAAAAGGAGGAAAGAAGAACTGAAGGAAACAGCCAAAGAGAGAAGGCAGGGAGGTGGAGCAGAAAGACAACCGGTTGGCTACCCCACACTGGGGGATTAGGGAAAGGGACAAGAAAGATGAGAAAGAGAGAAGAGAAGGAAGAAAAAGGAAAGAACTACACTGCAGCGTGTGGAAATCCGCCGCAAGTCAGAGGCGATCACACAAACGCGTCGTCATTGGAAAAAGAAAAAAAAGACAGAAGAGGGCTTCCATCGCCTGTGGACTGTTAAGAGATGTACACGATCATGTGCTAACACCTGCCAAGAAGGTGACTGATCATCCAGTAGCCGCCATCCGTTGGAAAGTATTTGACTCTCTGAGGCAAATTGAGGACAAAGGCACAGCAGGTGTTAGATAACTTTATCGGTGCCGCAAACATTGCATGCTACGCTGTCAGTCATCCCGATTAACGAGGTATATGCTTTCGTGAAAGCAACTCCCAGCCGAGAGAGAGAGATATAAAGATGCAAGGAAAGACAGGGAGGTTAACCAGACGCACATCCGGTTTGCTACCATGCACTGGGGAAGGGATGAAGGGGAAAAAAGAGGTTGCAGACAGATAAGAAGGTACGCACAATCACGAGCACACTCCCAGACAAAGGCTATACATAAGCGAAGCTTCACGTCTATGGAGGCCAGGTGTAGGCCGGAGTTGTAGTGAAGCGTCAAGTTCATGTAGTCTGGTACGTCGTATGATGGGTGTGTTTCACTCAATCATGTGAGACTGCAGGCTAGTGGACGAATTTACCTCACCGCATTCGCTCTTGAAGGCATAATCGTAACGCTGTTTGCTTCCTGATGTGACCCGTGAGCAGCGAGAATTTCTAGCTGACTTTGAGATTTATTTGTAAATTCAGGGCTCTTTGCCACGCTCTAACGTCATGTAGCTCCACTTAAGCTTGCAGTGGTGGAATCCGTGTTAGATAACGTGCCATAAACGCATGGCTGGCCTTCGCGTAACAATGAGTTTCACATATTACAAGGAAAGACCAACAAATGAACTTATTTACCTAATAATTATTAAAGCGAATAACCGATTGCAGGTGGCGTTCGTAAATGCAGTTTTGACGACCGAATCCGCGCCTTCAGCGTGTAGATAATTTATTGATAGGGGAAGTAAGTAGTGAGATTTTCGCAATCAGCTGCGTATGTTGTTTTCCAAAGTGAGGGCTGTGTGGTGCCATCATCAGGGTTGAGATAAAACATGGCGGGTTAGCCTAGCACCTCTAGCGTATTGTTTCTGTACTGCTGAACGCAATATCAAAGCAGCCGCATTTATATGCTTTTGCAATACAAGAAGCGCCTATATATCTGGATTTGGGTCTGCGTTAACAAAAATGGGTGATGAAAACTACACAGAGGCCCCTCTCCCCCCCTCTCTGATGTAAGCCATGCATATTTATCACTTTGAGGTTTTAATTTTTTTTATCCCACATCATTTCTTCGTGGCTGTGAGATTGCGAAAGAAGACCAAGTTGTAAAAAAGTTGACAGAAAGAAGTGAAGCAGAACATACTCATTTAGAAAGTCTGTGCATATTCAAGGGCATATTGACCTCAACACAACAGTGCATATTTTTTTCTCGCCTTTAGTAATGTTTAAAAAAATGCCAGTCAATTTTAAAAAATTGACTGGCATTTCTGGTACCCACAGCTTTAAGAAGCGTGCGATAAATTCTTAAGCAAGACACTTTTACACATCCTGCAGCGGCGAAAAGAAGTTTAAAGTAAAACTGACCAGGGTTACGCAGGTTATATCTCCAGCTGCTGCAAAATATAGGGCAACTTCATGAAAGCGCCTATGATAACACAAACCAGCTGTTTGGGTTAAGTTGCGATAACAACACCACCGTGTTAGTCACTATAAAGAGCAGAAACGCTTTAAGTATATGCTGTTGAACACGAAATTTTCAATGCGCCACCCGCCAAATGATTGAACAATTCGCTACTGATTATGACGGAATACATCTGGAGAAAAGATCAGTATTGTTTCTTTATTCACATGGCAATGATCACATAAAAATCGAAGTAAAAGTCAAGGCAGCGCAGACACCTATTATTTTGCGAGTTGCTCATATTTCTTGCAAGTTCATCGAAGCACACAACACTCTGTTTGTTGCGAACGAGTTTGAGCGAGAATCCAATAACGCGCCGCAACTGTTTCGCGGGTTTAAGTTAGGATGCTTAGCAAAACGTCATGCCTTTCCTTAGCGCACCAAATCAATAAACTTAAAAGCAGTCCGGTTGCTCGGGGCCGGAGAAGTTCCCAACCAGGAGAATTGCTGTGTTCATTACACGCCTCTTAAACTTCAATCGGAGCAGTACGGCAGGTTGTGAGGAAGCTTTAATCAAGTGTAGCAGAACTGAAGGCCAAATTAATCGTAATCGGTGAGGGCACTTGTTCGGTGAACAATCCTAGTACAACCTGCCACAATGGGTGCTCTTAATTAAAAGGTCTAGCCATAAATATTCCTTTGGAGGCGCCCTGCAGCCGCAAACCAAATTTGACTGTTTCATTACGACTGTTCCACAACAGATATTCAATACACTTAGTGACTAACACAGAGATCTGTCTATAGAAGCTTTCTGTCAACCAGATAGTAGAACATATTCTTCAATATAAAGAGATGAATAGGTGCAAAATCAACAAATTATCATGGGCCGGTTTATGATGAATATAATCTTCAGCAATGAACAGTACATTTATGTGTTGATTTTTTAGCAGCTCTACACTTGACAAATAGGAAAATAGAAGTACAGTTCATTGCACTGCTGTCAAATCCTTAGTCTAGCGTTTTCTTCCACGAGCACTACAATTTTTTTCTACCTATTCTTTGTCTGAGCTCAGGAAAAAAAAAGCAAAGCCGTGAGCAACAGCCCAAGCTCCAGTATCTTTTACTTTCGTTATTACACCATATATCTCACGCATTCGTTTCTGTACGATTTACAGATGCATCGTTAGAGTTAATCATGATTCACGAACGACTATGCTGTGAACGTAAACGTAAATGTGCTCTGTATATCATGGTGGCTTCTATACGCGGAATGCTGAGCTCATACTATTCTGAATCAGCACTGAATCTCAATCAGCCTAATGCCTCATTGGTCGCAAAACAGGGCAGTTTACGTGGGTCTCATTTCCGGTCGCCGCGTGGAAGCTCGTCCACAACTCACATGGGTCACCGACAGAGACGCGCAGGCGAAGACGAACTACGTCTGTAGTTTCCTGCCACTCAGTGTTTCGAATCACGCGTTGGCTAGTTGTGCTCCTTTAGTGCGCCTGTCCAAGGAATATGCTGTCACTGCAAGCTCGAAACTCTTTCCATCTCTCACCTTTCCTGCAACTCGCAGCCGGCACGATGATTTGCAGCTAATTCCCACAAAAAGCGTTCTCTGACGGGAACTGACGCGCTGATTAGAAGGTGGCTGACTTGCTATAGACTTGCCATTTCGGCAGTTTACGCCGAGATTTATTACTCTGATACTGGAAGATGCACTCTTAGAAGGAGAAGAGTGTTTTATGCGTTTTTGAGTGTTGTGGCCTTCCACTTACTAAATAAATCTCTTCAAAGAGGCTGGTAAACTCTTTTGGGTGTAATTTTAATCTATCTGGGTAGGAGTAGGCGGGTCACTCGTGGCAACCTCAGCGTCTGCACTAGACCATAATAAAGTTGTTCTCATTCACTTAGTCATGTGACCCGCAAGACAGTTCATTTGTCTCTTTTGAGAGTCATATAGCCTACATTGCAAATCAGGTCTAAGTGAAAGGTGTCACACACAAACCCTTTCTTTCTTTCTTTCTTTCTTTCTTTCTTTCTTCCTTTCTTTCTTTCTTTCTTTCTTTCTCTCTTTCTTACTTTCTTTCCTTCTTTCTTTCTTTCTTTCTTTCTTTCTTGAATTTTTTGTACTAAGCAAGCACACTTTAAGCGTATGACGCTAAGAAGATGCTCCATTCATATTTTTTTTGCTTTACTCGCGCTTCTAAGGACTCTCAGGTGCGGCGGCCTCTTTTGAGGAAGATGGCGCAATATTTGAGTTAAGGGAAGCTACTTTAAAGCGGCTCTCTTGCACGCGCTCATGAGTCTATAAACATATCACGACTTCTAATGCTATCATCATGAACCAAGACGCGACGTAGCTTTTGGCAAACTCGGCGTAGCTCGGCGTCAGAAGGCCACAAAGTCGAAGCATCCTTGTGCAACTCCACTGGGACTTGGCTGTCGCAATGTGAATATGTACTTTAAACTGGCATCACCATACTACTGAAGTTTTGCTCCAGCTGGTGCTGTTACACGATGAGTGCGTTCTGATTGTCAGTCACGAGTGACAGGTGATAAGAATGTGTTCAAGCAGTTATTCTGTATCATCAGTTACAGTAAGTTGAAACTTACTGTAACCAGCATAATAAAGTGTACGATGGCTATGCAGTTCGAGTTAAGAGGGACAGAAAATACAGGTGTGCAACTACTGCTGACCATTCCTCAATTACGTTAAAGGCAAACCCTACAAAAGTTTGCAAATAGTTTGAATGGAAAGCCTCCGAAACATTTTGTAAGTTTGGCAGTAAAATACGAAGGCATTCTAAAACTAGTGAACAAATATCAACTCAGCATTTTCGTTTTTTGAAACAACTTTTGTGAAAACATTGGCAGATCCCACGTATAGTGGGAATTGATGATCCGCGAAGCACGAATGAGGAAGGTTGATATGTCACTTTAAATTCAGCAAAACGTTACGAAGCGGAGGTAAATTTTACCGTACATGACGTCCATGTCTTGATTATTATGTTTACACGTGTCATTTACCATCGTAATTTATTCACGTCACTTTATACCAAATTTGGTACATGTAGAGCTAGCAAAACAGCCACGAGCATGCCACGAGTGTAGCATGTAGTCGACTTTTACATGACACACATGTCATGATTATGCTTGGACGCGTTTACCAACGCCATATTATTCAAGTCACGTGATACCAAATTTGGCATATGTGGAGCTAGCGTAACGGCGGCGAGCGCATCACGAGCGTAACATGTAGTCATATTCTTACATGACACGCATGTCATGATTTTCATGTTAGCGTCTGTCGCTTGTGGTTGCCAAGCAGTCACGTCAAACCAAACCAATTTCGCAACATGTCATGTGAACGAAACCACCACGAGAGCAGCAAGGCTGATATCTAAATTATGACATTCGTGACGCACATATGATTATTTTCATGTAATGACTAGTCACTTATGCTCGTCATAAAGTCATGTTATGCCACAACAATTTTGGTATCGATACCTTTACCTAAATGGCCTGGAGAGCTAAAAGTCGTCGTAGGTGGCTAAAGAGATAGATAGATAAATAGATAGATAGATAGATAGATAGATAGATAGATAGGCAGATAGATAGATAGATAGATAGATAAATATATAGATAGATAGATAGATAGATAGATAGATAGATAGATAGATAGATAGATAGATAGATAGATAGATAGATAGATAGATAGATAGATAGATAGATAGATAGATAGATAGATAGATAGATAGATAGATAGACACGCTCAAGGTTGCCGAAGTTCGCCAAGAAATGCTGCGCATTTATTATCACGCATGTCAAATGCTGAAACGTCTTGTGGGGGTTAAATGTGCTGAGGGTACCTTTCTGAACAAAAATAATAATTGTAGAACAATAAAAATACAATTTGAGCGCAAACACACGAAACGTTCACACACACACACACACACATACACACACACACACACACACACACACACACACACACAAACACAGCGCCCACTTCCAACTGATTTATTAATGGCACGAAAGCTTGAATATTGTTACGGTGCATCACCGACAGGAGCAAGCGTGGCACTTTGCGAAGATGAAGCAGACGCCTGTGTGTTGGGCGCTTGCGCGAGAGGCAAGTCAGACATCTTGTTCGGCTACCTATTCTCGGTAGACGCTATCCTATAAGCCTAGACCTCGCCCCGTCACATTTGGTGGACGTGCTGTGTAACCGCCTGACAACGGAACTTCGCAGCGGCCGTCGTTTGAAGGGTCATTCCACAACGATGACGGAAAGTACGGCGGGCTCCGCCGTGGTGGTCTAGTGGCTAAGGTACTCGGCTGCTGACCCGCAGGTCGCGGGATCGAATCCCGGCTGTGGCGGCTGCGGCGGCTGCGTTTCCGATGGAGGCGGAAATGTTGTGGCCCGTGTGCTCAGATTTGGGTGCACGTTAAAGAACCCCAGGTGGTCTAAATTTCCGGAGTTCTCCACTACGGCGTCTCGCATAGTCATATGGTGGTTTCGGAACGTTAAACCCCAGATATCAATCTAATCAAAGTATGGCGTCTGCATCAGCTCCTGGTGTTCGTGTGGCCGGAGATGATGCGGTAACTACATCTCCTTCTGCGACCACAAGCTTCGTGCTCGAACCCCCGCGGGATCCTGGCACGTTCAGCGGGTCCAGCGACCCAGATGAAGTTGACGTTGAAGATTGGCTGGCAGAGTATGAACGTGTGAGTACTCGATACCGATGGGGCCCGACTCTTAGGCTGGCGAACCTGTTATTCTATCTTAGGGGAACCGCCAAATTGTGGTATGAGAACCATGAAACAGAACTTGGGAGTTGGGCAGTGTGCAGGGAGAAAATGTTGGACCTGTTCGGAAAGCCGATTGGAAGAAAAACGGCCGCGAAAAAAATGCTCACGTCTCGGGCGCAGACCTCGACCGAGTCTTACGTCTCCTATATAGAAGATGTGTTATCATTGTGTCGCAAAGCCACTGCCGAGCTGCCGGAGGCTGTCAAGGTTGGACATATTCTTAAGGGGATTGCGGATGACGCATTCAACCTCCTCATCTGCAAAAACTTTTCTACAGTGGGCGCCATTATAAAAGAATGTCGGTGCTTTGAGCAAGCAAAGAGCCGGCGGATTAACAGCGTGTTTACCCTCCTTCCGAATACGGCTGCAACGTCGTCTTGCGAAGACCGTGCAAGAACACAGCCGCCACCTCTAGATTCATCTGATCAGGTGACCCGAATTGTACGACGCGAACTTGAAGCCATTGCCTCTGCTCCGGCTCACACCGCTGCAAGTGACACGACCCCACTCACTGCTAACATGGTTCAAGCCATCGTCCGCCAAGAACTCGCCAGCATAGGTATTCCCTCGGTGTGCGCTTTGCCCAGTCCGCAGCGAGCTCCATGGCGTCCACCCTTGTCCTATCACGAGCAGCAGTTTACGGCCCGATCTCGCGACCCTGCTGCGTGGAGAACCGTCGACAATTGAGCTATTTGTTTTCATTGCCACCGTATCGGTCATGTCGCACGTTACTGGAATTACCGCTGGTCCTCGCTACCTCGGACTTCATCTCAACCGCTCTACCGACAAGACAGCACCCTCTTCGCATCTGCCGCGCAGCCTTCTCCGCCAAACAACTACAGAAGGTTCAACAGCCGATCTCCGTCACCGCATGGTCGTCAGTCACGTTTGCCTCCAGGACGTCGCCATTCGTCTCGCTCACCGCAGACTCGCACGCCGTCATCCCCATTCAACCCCGCTCTCGCCTACCCGGAAAACTGAACGGTACAGTGCACGGAGATGACGCTGCATTTTCGACTCCTTTCACAAATCCTCTCTTGATGCTTCCGGCGAGACAAAGTTTGTTAGACGTTGATGTTGACGGTGTGGCTATTTCTGCCCTTATAGATACTGGAGCGCACATTTCTGTAATGACCGCGAACCTTCGCCGACGCCTACATAAAGTGCTCACGCCTGCCGCTTCCCGCACACTTCCTGTCGCTGATGGGAGGGCCCCTGACGTTCAAGGGATGTGCACGGCCCGTGCGTTCATTGCCGGTCATCTTACATTGGTTCAGTTTGCCGTCATTTAAATGTGTCTTCATGACCTAATACTTGATTTGGACTTCCTGTCGCGTCAGTCTGCGCTCATTGATTGTGCCGCTGGTGCTCTTCAGCTTGAACTGCCGCACTTTGCCTATCTCCAGCTGACTATTCTCCCCGTTTGCGCTCACGTCACCACGTTCGCTTGCCTCCGTAAGCTGCTACATATGTCACTTTGTCGTGCTCACATCATTTGCCCGAGCCCCGCCATGGTGGTCTAGTGGCTAAGGTACTCGGCTACTGACCCGCAGGTCGTGGGATCAAATTCCGGCTGTGGCGGCTGCATTTCTGATGGAGGCGGAAATGTTGTAGGCCCATGTACTCAGATTTGGGTGCACGTTAAAGAACCCCAGGCGGTCACAATTTCCGGAGCCCTCCACTACGGCGTCTCGCATGATCAAATAGTGGATTTAAGACGTTAAACCCCACAAATCAATCAATCAATCATGTGCCCGATGGTGACTACCTCGTCACTCCTATAGTCGACGTACTGATGGCCCGAGACGTCGCCCTTGCTCACACTGTTGTCGCCGTCGCTAATAATACAGTGGTTATACCACTACTCAACGTGAGTCTCTTGACTCAAGTTATTCCGCAAGACACGTCTTTTGCCACCCTATCTTCACTTGACAGCTGCAACGTTACTGGTTCGGACATCGATACTACATCCCCCTGTCTTGGCCGCAATTACACGCTCCCTGCAGATGACATTAACAAGATGATTGCTCCCAACCTCACTGCAGCGCAAGCTGCCAGCCTCCGTAGTCTGCTATTATCGTAAAGAGACGTTTTCGACTTTGACCACCACCCTCTCAGCCAAACAACTGCAGTGACTCACCGGATCAGCAATGGTGATGCCAGTCCTATATGGCGGCGTTCATATTGCGTATCTCATAAGTAACGCCAAGTAATTCAGAATGAAGTGGACAAAATGATTACTAAAGACGTAATAGAACCATCATCCAGCCCCTGGGCCTCTTCAGTCGTGCTCGTTGAGAAGAAGGATGGCAGCTGGTGCTTTTGCGAGGACTATCGCCATTTAAACAAAGTGACCCACAAAGATGTCTACCCTTTGCCTCGGATTGATGACGCCCTCGATTGCCTCCATGGTGCCCAATACTTTTCGTCTATCGACCTTCGGTCCGGCTATTGACAAATTTCCATCGACCCCATGGATCGTGAAAAAACCGCTTTCATTACGCCCGACGGCCTCTACCAGTTCAAAGTCATGCCGTTTGGACTGTGTAATTTGCCGGATACTTTCGAGCGCATGATGGACTCCCTTCTCCGAGGATATAAGTGGTCCATCTGCTTATGTTACTTGGACAATGTCATTGTCTCTTCACCTACCTTTGACAGCCATATAACACGTCTGTTAGCCGTTCTGGATGTTTTTCAAAGAGCTGCTCTCCAGCTCAATTCTGCAAAAAGCCATTTCGGACGTCGCCAAATAACCATACTCGGCCACCTTGTCAGTGCCGTTGGTGTTCAACCAGATCCCGAAAAGGTGCGAGCAGTACAACAATTTACTGAACCACGCTCAACCAAGGACGTCCGAAGTTTTGTAGGGCTATGTTCGTATTTTCGTCGATTTGTCCGCAACTTCACCGACATTGCTCGACTGCTTACTGATCTCTTGAAGAAGGACGTTCCCTTCGCATGGGACATAGAGCAAGCGGACGCCTTTTCGTCTCTTATCCATCTGCTGACTACGACACCAATACTGGCCAATTTCGACCCTGCATCACCTACAGAGCTTCGGACCGATGCCAGTGGTCATGGAATTGGAGCGGTGCTTGGCCAACGACAGCACGGAAAGAACCGCGTGATTGCTTACGCCAGTCGTCTTCTTTCACCTGCCGAACGGGAGTTCTCCATCACTGAGCGTGAATGCCTAGCTTTAGTGTGGGCCGTGGCGAAATTCAGGCCTTACCTGTATGGCCGAACTTTTTCCGTTGTTACGGACCATCACTCTGTTTGCTGGCTGTCATCGCTAAAGGAAGCATCTGGACCTCTCGGTCGCTGGGCGCTCCGTCTGCAAGAATACTCGTTCGTGGTCCACTACAAGTCGGGACGCCTGCACAAAGACGCAGACTGTTCGTCACGTTATCCGGTTGAAATGCTCGACTTGACAGACCTTGATTCAGACCCCGGCGTTCACTCCATCCACGCTTTGGCTGATATCTCCACCGAACAACGAATGAACCCATCGTTACTATCCATCATAGAGCGTCTGACCTCTGCTCCAACAGATCCTTCCGTTCGCCTGTTCGAACTGCACGACAACATTCTGCACCGTCGCAGCTTCAACGCTGATGGCCTGGAATTACTACTCGTGCTTCCCCATCACGTGCGTACCAGCGTTCTTGAACAACTACATGACGTACCTACAGCCGGTCACCTAGGCGTCTCTCGTACCTACGATCGTGTGCGACGTCGCTTTTTCTGGCCCGGACTGTATCGCTCTGTTGTTCGCTACGTCACTGCTTGCGACCGCTGCCAACGCCGCAAGCGCCCTTCTATGCTACCGTCTGGCCTCCTACAGCCCATTGACATACCGACGGAACCATTCTTCCGTGTTGGCCTTGACCTGTTGGGCCTGTTTCCTACGCCCACCTCCGGAAATAAATGGTTTGCAGTCGCCACAGACTACGCCACACGCTTTGCCATCACTAAAGCACTGCCGAGAAGCTGTTCCAGTGACGTCGCTGACTTTCTCTTGTATGAAGTCATTCTTCTTCACGGCGCTTCGCGGCAGCTGCTTACTGATCGAGGAAGGTACTTTCTTTCACGTGTTGTGGATGACATTTTCCGCGCCTGCTCCACTGAGCACAAGCTTACCACCGCTTATCATCCACAGACAAATGGATTGACCGAGCGTTTGAACTGAACGCTGACGCAGATGCTGTCATTGTACGTTTCGCCAGATCACCGTGACTGGGACAAAGCACTCCTCTTTGTCACGTTCGCGTACAATTCTTCACGGCACGACACAGCTAGTTATTCGCCGTTTTATTTGCCATTTGGCCGACATCCAGCATTACCATTTGACACGCTCCTTTCTTCGGCTGCCCCCTTGTCTACTGAGTATGCCAGCGATGTCGTTTCTTGAGCCCATGCAGCCCGTCAGCTTGCCCGTGATCAGCTGCACTTGTCGCAAGCGCACCAAAAAGACCGCTATGACAGTCGCCACCAAAGCGTGCACTTCTCGCCGGGGTCTCTGGTACTTCTCTGGACACCAAACCGCCAAGGCGGCTTATCAGAGAAGCTACTATCAAACTAGCATGGCCTCTACAATGTGTTACGACAACTTAGTGACGTGAGCTACGAGATAGCACCCCTAAACCATGCCTCTTCGACCCCCTCACTCCAGACAGATGTTGTACACGTTGCCAGACTCAAACCGTATCACCCTCCTCGTTCTTCGCCGCCGTACTAAGCCGTGACGGCGCTTCCGCCGCAGGGGAGTGATGTTATGGTGCATCATCGACAGGAGGAAGCGTGGCACTTTGCGAAGATGAAGAAGACGCCTGTGTATTAGGCGCTTGCGCGAGAGGCAACTCAGACATCTTGTTCGGCTGTAGATTCTCGGTGGACGCTATCCTACAAGCCTAGACCTTGCCCCGTCACAATATATACGTGGGCACATGCGCACATTGACATAATAGAAGGCCAACAGCATTAACTATCAACACAAGCAGATTATCCACTCACAGTCCAGAACCGATAAACTAGAATTCACTTGGGAACTAAGTTAGGGAAGGGTTGCTTACACAGTGATCCACATATGCCAAATTTGTTATTACGTCACGTGAGTGGATGACAAAGGTATGTGACTGGTGTAAAGGTGATTATCAGGAGATGCGTGTCATGTAAGAACATGACTATATGCCACAGGCAAGGTGCCAACACACTTCGGTGTGATCCGGCGCGCGTGCGCACTGGCGTTCGTTTCGTCGTGTCATGCCCGCAAGCGATGCCACGCCAGGCGCCAAGACGCACGGTGTTGCTCTAACGCATGCGCGTTTGAGCGCACCCGGCGTCCGTCCATCGCGAATAGAGGCAGACGCATTGTTGTCTGGGTCGAGCTGTGTAATGTCATCGGCGCGAAATGCAGCATGTTGCATTTCATGCCGGTTGCAGCTAGGCCACGCCGACGGACGCTGGTCACGCCGGTCGCACCTGGCACCAGACTATGGAGTGCTCGCGTTTTGCTAGCATAGTGTCACTGCGCCCAGCGTGCACTCGCGTCATCGGTACGTCATAGCATATTAGGCTCCTCATGATGCACTCGCAGTCGTTTCGCTAGCTCCATGTATACCAAATTTGGTGTTACGTGGCGTCAATAGATGCGAAGGTATACGACTGGTGCAAGCATGATAATTATGACACGCGTGCTATGTAAGAACAGGCCCCACCGCGGTGGTCTAGCGGTTAAGGTACTCGGCTGCTGACTCGCAGGTCGCGGGATCGAATCCCGGCTGTGGCGGTTGCATTTCCGATGGAGGCAGAAATGTTGTGGGCCCGTGTACTCAGATTTGCGTGCGCGTTAAAAACCCCAGGTGCATGATCGAAATCTCCGGAGCCCTTCCACTACGGCATCTCTTATGATGATATGGCGGCTTTGGGACGTTAAACCCCACATATCAATCACTTATGGAAGAACATGACAACATACCACGTTTATCATGCGCTCGCGGCCGTTTAGCTATGGCTCCACATACACCTAACTTGGTGTCATGGGACGTGAATAGACGACAGAGGTAAATGACATGTCCATGCATGATAACCATGATATGCGTGTCATGCAAAGCATGACTACATGCTACGCTCATAGCGTGCTCGCGGCCGTTTCGCTCGCTCAACATATACCAAAGTTAGTATTATGTGACGTGAATAGACGACGAAGGCAAATGGCACGTCGAAAGCTGATAATGATGGCTTGTGTGTCATGTGAAACGTGACTACATGCTACGCTTATAGCGCGCTCGCGGCCGTTTTCCTAGCTCCACATATATAAAATTTTGTATCAGGTCACGTGAATAGATCACGAAGATCAATGACATGGCCAAATATGATGATCATGACATGGAAGTGAAGCACGGCATAATTTACCACCGCCTTGTAACGGTGTGCTGATTTTAAAGTGAGATATCAACTTTCCTCATTCGTGCGTCGCAAATCATCGATTCTCACTGTACGTGGTGTCTGCCAATTTTTAGGGCTGGGAGCACTACCAGTGCCACTACTTCGCGGTCAACTCCAGATCGCGCCACAGCTGAGCCCTTCTCCACAGAAAAGGGTGACATCAGGCTCAACTGCTCTGAAGAGATTTCGTATAGCTGCTAGGCGGACACATTCAGTCCTGCCTTGTCACCTGGATTGCGGTCGTCACTGTGCAAATTACTGACTCGGGTTGAATAGGATAGTCTGGAGCTTGGAATCCCCGCGATTCTTGACGTCGCCAATTTTTTCGCTTCGATGGACGCTTTAAAGAACAGCGATTCCGAAAAGAACGCCGTTCCAAGCAGCACTGAGGAGGGGCCCTAGAATGCATGCTTCAGCCATGTTCGCTCGTGTGTCTCAGTCAGCTATAATAGTGTGTTTTGGCCTGCACATCATTCAGGTATACGCAAAGGGGTTCATAGAAGATTACTATCGGAAATAAGTATCAGCAGTGCAATAGAATACGTTCCCTGCTTCTCAGGCTCTTCTTTGCGCCTCCAGGTGACACTACATATCCAGCCTCTAGCGGTTGCGGTGGACGCGAACGCAGAGGAGTCTACAGACGAAGTAAAATTCAAAGATAGCTACGTGTTACTCATTAGTGATGATATCTGTTTATGCGCTATTCCACTTTGATAGCTTGTGGTCGTGTTGGAGTGAAACATATGTGATTTGCAAATACACCCTTCCTCTTTTGCCGTGCTTTGAACGAGACGACAGCAACTCACTTGCAACTCACAATGGTTCCTTGACATGCTGACTGACAAGCAGTCATTGAATCATGCTCTTTTCTTTCGGCATTTTTTTCAAGGCGGTTTGCTTCTTGGTAATTTCCCGAAATTATTCAAAGCGGTGCGACGAAGATCATACGTGACGGGCGAGTGCGTTTCCAGGCTTCGGCGCCAGTTGGCGCCACGATAAGGACACTGGCATCGTAGACGTCTTCGCTACTAGCGCGTCGTCACTCAGGATAGTATGTGCGAAATGTATCACCCCGAACACGCAGCACTAGTGCCGATGTCGCAGGGCACTCCATTTTCAACAAACTCTCGCCAGTGTTTGCCGTCAAAAATAAAAATAACTTCGACGGGATGGATTCGATGCAAATTTGGTCAACACGACCTACGCACACTCAGAAGTCATAGGAGAACTCATCTCGATTTTTAAATTTGATGTCAGTGCTCCTTTAATTTGTCTCTATTACATCTTTTGGTTTTGCCGATGTCCACCTTGCCACAGGATAATTATCGAGTACACGACCCCCTTCGAGCATTCGACAAAGCGTCTCTCGTGCTTCTTCTCGCAGCCACGCTTTTCTCTATTACAAATCATCATCATCAACATCGCCACCATCATCATCAGCCTGACTACGTCCACTGCAGTGCAAAGGCCTCTCCCACACTCTAAGCCAAAAGGGAGCAACAGAGGTATAGGGGTTGCACCTTTCAGGGAGCAATTGCATTGCCACTCCCATTACTCCCCTAAAAGGAGTAACTACAGAGGGACTAACCGTTGCTCTCCTTTCAGTTCCTCCCTGCGGACCAACAGTTACTCCCACCAGTTGCTCTTCTAAGAGCAACAGTTACTCTTTACCGTTCCTCTCACGTGTTCGCAGTTACTCTCTGAAAACCAACTGCACATGCTTCAAGTTACTCCTTGGAGAAATGACTATTTATCTCGAGTATGCTTGTCACACGCTTAACACATTGCGAGAGCTCCTTGGAAGAGCACTGCTTGGTTGCGTCTAACACAAAAAGTGGACAATATTGAAAGGAAAATAAATGCTTTATTGTTCTTTTTATGAGACGACATGTGAGCACACGTAAAAGTAGACTTCCCCACACCACAGCCAGCACTAAACAAGCACCATAATACTTCAAAGGTTTTCTGCGTCACCCGTGGAAAAACAATCTTGAATTTCTAGCGTGGGGCAGTCTGTGCCATCATTGGTGAGAGAAGGGCAACTTCTCCAATTCTGAAGAACTCAAGTTTCGCAGCTGGTGTTTACATCAGGCTAGCGCAGCGGAATGTCACCGCAGGCATATGGGAAGCATCTCATTGCTGCAAGAAAAAAAATAGAAGTGTGAGGTTAAACATGCCAGAATCAATACATAACAATGAGTCACACACACTGCAGCAGCGCTTACGTTCTAGGATGTCTACTGCGAAACGAAATGTGAAACAAACGTTACTTGGCAAGCAATATAAATGCTGATGTGGTAGACGCTCTTCGCATTATGTCTCAGACAGCAATATTCTGGAAGAAAATGTGCAGCACCTCAACAAGGCACATTTGTAGCAGTTAAAGATACCCTTAGGTTCAGTTAACTTGTTTCCTATACGCAGCTGAGTGACATTTCTATGAGCCCATTCACGAATGGGCATTCTAAGTGAGATCATGTGTGTGGCAAATAACACGTACCGTCCGCTCATGTTAAAATACTTATTTAGCTCGTGCACATAGTTGCTCTCGATTCTACTGTTCTATCATACGCTGCTACGTCTTGAATCGTGCAATGCCTTTAGGCACAAGCCAAGCATGCAAAGCCTGCTTGAAAGTAACCATTCGCATAGGCTACGTGATAATCTTCAGTATATTTCTTTGTACCTGACACAAACGGCTGGACAAAACTATAGACAAATAAATGTAGACCATGCTACCTTCAAAATACGCTTTAAATTTAGTAAACTAGGGCACATTTGTTCACTCGGTTGACGACTCACATCCACGAGATATGTGGACGAAGCAATATATCTTAAAGCATGCACAGATATTCTGATTATTTGTTTGACAGTGTCACAGATAGCTTGCCAATACATATATATCTGAGAGCAACAAGATGTGAAGCTTTTATTAGTTCAACGTCTTGTTGGTTCACAGCCAAACAGGTTACTGCTTTGTTAGACAAATTGGAATAAGCGCACCGTGGTTTCCAAAAAAAAGCATTATTAGAAGTTAGCTCCCGGTGTGAATGTCTGCCTATTTATTTTGTACTGCCTTCTACATGTGCCACAAAGACATTTATTAGGATGTGCTACCAGTCAAGCCAACATCGCATACTTGGTCAATGTGATGGAAATACAAACATTAGAAGCACTGCCACCTCTAGTAAGAGCATAACACTTCAGGATCTTGGAACAGCAAGGAGGTGCACAAGAAAGTTAAGCCCACTCTTGCACAACTTTGAACGCGAATTTTTCAGAGTGGGGGAGGTCAACATGCTGTGGCACTTTTAAACCCACGAAACATCTGCAGAAAACAGCGTAAAGGCAAGTCAAGAAATGCTGTTATGAAAGCCTGCGCATGGACAGCTTTGTGATTCTAGGTTCAAATGTTATGCTTTGTGCAAGCCAAAATCCATGTAAATAGGAAAAGCGTACTTTTGGGAGCACCAGCGTAAACAAATCTTGGCAGTTGCCTTTCTAGTACAAACAGCAATCTCTGCAATGAAAACAAACATTTTATCTTAACGGTAACAGTGTGAGCACAAACACGAGCCAGCGGAGCCATGTCAAATTGTCACTGCCAGTGTAACCATGTGGCATGATGAACTATTCTCTGGCCAACACATGCACAGTTTGCCCCTAAAAAGCGATGATTTCATATACGTAGTACAAAAAGTCTGCACTTACCGAAATTCACTTGCTTTCTGTACTTTAGCATCGTTGGGAGCATCTTTATCTGCAGTATAACCAAATTTGTGTCATATCCCTGAAAAAAAGTAGTAAAAGACATGCATCAAATATCGTTTCATTTGGTAGCAGTGAAGTCAGGTTAAGAACAGCCAAGTGGGAATCAGCCTAATTATGTGCATGCGGCAAATCCCAAACGGCGTTATTGAGGTTGTCGAAATTTTCGTCGATTGGTATTAACGTCGATATGTGACTTCAACGGCATGCCAAGTTTTCACAGCGCATAAAGATTTCATGATGCAGAATAATGATAACGCTAACGAGAACAGACAGCATTTATGATTGTCTTTTACAGTATTCAGTTTTGCGAAGATTTTGCATCACTTAAGAAATCTGAAAGATTTGGGTCATTCCTCGTCCAATTGTTCTGTCCATATGTAAACTGCTCACTTGATGGTGCGCTTATAAAATAGTACGTTCAGCGCAGAGGTGAAGCAAGTGACGCAGTGATGTAGGCAGATTTTTTTTTTAGGCATGCGGGGAGGGGGGGGGGAGGGTCAGCTTATCCGAATTGGAGGCCGGGCAAGCGAATATGGTCGTCATTATGGGCTGCCTACGCCCGGCCTAAAAAAATTCTGTGCGCAACCGCCTGGCTATGCCAGTGAAGTGATGCGACAATGATTTGTTTACTTACTGATTTACACACACTTTGCAGCTCTAAAGAATGTGGCCCAAGGCCCCAACACTCAGCCGTTAACGTTACATAAAGCCAATGGTAGAAAAGTGCCAGTATGAAGGCAGCTACAACCCCACCCCAATGTTTTTTCAAGCGAGGTAGTGTTACGGAAATGAACTTTTAACTGCAAAAGTACACTGGCACTGCAGTGGTGACAGGGGAAGCAAGAGTATGCGGACGGTAATAATAGAGGTAATTTAGTCCGATACGGCTAGCAATGGATACGGTAAATAAGAAAGAGCAAATCATTTCTCTTTTAATAGCGCAACCACTCAACAATGTATTGTAAGAGCATTAAATGTTGCTGCAAATGCCACTTACCTTCACGCTGATGCATGCACAGTCCTTTGTCCGACGAGCGAACAGGCTTGCAGATAGCTGAAGACGTGTTTACGATGTGTTTGTTCCACCCAGCAGCAAAATCCACAATAACTTCGCACTCCATAAAGATAAATATACACTAACCTTCATCACGAATAAGTAGACCTTCATCACGAATAAGTAGAAACGCAAATCTGCGACACACACACACACGATCAAAACATAGCTCACAAGCTCGCATGTCCATGTGCTCGCCGACCACACAGACCATATGAATATGAGTAGTGCGAACGCGAACCTAGTTGCGCCGAAAAAAAATGTCATGCAGTGGCAGCACAGGCGTCAGCGCAATGCTTTCAGTGTGTTCTCCTAATACACCTATAAAAAAAACTGAGGTACACTAGAACTCCTAATTAAATATAAAAATTTGAGTGTAATTTTTATTTAGTGCTAGTAAACATAAACACTGAACAAAAATTACTTTGTAAAGTACATCGCTTGCTACACTAGCGCCACACTTGTCGTGCGGGCGCAGATGGCGCAGATTTGTCATTCTGCCCTCAAACTACACGGTGAAGCGTGCTACTAAGTGTACAGTTGATGAAAAGCGCGTCTGGGTCCGCTTTTTTTTTCTTCTCTGATATATCGGGGGGGGGGGGGGGCTCCTTATGCACGTGTTTCGGTGCTTGATCGACTTTGACGCCCTTCCTTTGCAGACGAACGGCGTGTCTAGGCTTTTTTTATCGTTGTTTTGCACGTGTTTCGGCGTTCGGTCTGCTTTGACGTGCCAACTCTCCATTCTGCTGCTGCGTGTGTTAGGTACTTGCCGTAGCTGTATTCTCAGGCCTTCTGTGTTCAGCCAGCGCTGCTATCTTATTATCTGTGGATGCTAAAATAAATCACTGTTTTGGTTTGGTCAAGTTTGGCACACAGAACAAACAATTATCTGGCACATGAATTTCAATGTGGGCGGCATGCATATTTGTGTGCGGTGTCCAGCCGGGGAGTAACCGTTGTGTGACGACAGCATTTACAGCGGTTCCTCCTTCCGTTGCTTCCTTACAAACTTAAGATGAATACAGTTGCTCCCCCATTCTCGAACAAGTCGGCCATCTTGTTCCGCTTGGTCTTTTCGGAGAGTAACAGTCGGTCTGAAGGAGTAAAAACAGCCGTTGCTCCCATTTCGGCCGTTTTTGGCTTGGAGTGCATGTTCCGCCATTCACTCGGTCCGGTACTTGCTGCTGCCAATTCGTACCCGCAAACTTCTCAATCTCATCTGCCCACCTAAACTTCTGTCTTCCCCTAACCCGCTTGCCTTCTCTAGAAATCCAGTTAGTTACCCTTAATGACCAGCGGTTATCCTGTCTACGTGCTACATGCCCGGCCCATGTCCATTTCCTCTTCTTAATTTTAACTATGATATCCTTAACCCTGGTTTGTTCCCTAATCCACTCTGCTCTCTCCTTGTCTCTTAAGGTTACGTCTACCTGTTTCCTTTCCAGTGCTCGCTGCGTCATCCTCAATTTAAGCTGAATCATTTTTGTAAGTCTCCAGGTAGCTAAGTACCGTAGCTAAGTACCGGCAAGATGCAGCTATCACAAATACATTGGCACAATTCCCCGATTTTCTCGGGTGCCCAAACACCATGGGTACGCCGTGCTTGCCCGCGACTTTCTTGAAATTGTACGAGAGCTTACGTATATATGGCAAGACTTGTGGCCTAATCCTTGAGGGCTGGGTAGCAACCCTTGGAGGCTGGGTAGCAACAAAGTCAGGGGCAGGCACGGTGTACCGTTCGGCACCCGAAAACATCGGGAAACTGTGTCAACGTATTTGCGATTGCAAAAAGCGCGGCTGCGAGAAAAAGCATGAAAGGCCCTTTGTGAAATGTTTCACGGGGGTCGTGTACTCGATATCCTTATCCTGCGGCAAGGTGCAAATCAGCAAAATATCAAGGTGCAGTAATAACCAATTAAGGGGACACGCCCAATAATTAACAAACCGAGGTTACAGTATTCACTCATAGTAGCGCATGCCATTTGGTGCGGTTGTGATGCATGATTCTTTGAAACGAAAATTCTAGGCAGAAGCGCAAAAAAAAAAAAAGCTCAACGGGAAGTGGTACGGCTCCTTTTCATAAAAAAATGGCAGCATATGCATGGAGTGAATGATAGAGAGTGGTGCGAAGCATCCGTCCGTTCATTCGTTTTTGCTTCCGTCCGTCCATGCGTCCGTCTGTGTGACCGTCGGTGCGTCCATCCGCCCGTCCGTGCGTGCGTCTGTTGACGCATCCGCACGTCCACCTGTGCGTCCATCCCTGCATTCGTCCATGCATCCGCCCCTGCGTCCGTCCATGCGTCCATCCGTCCATGCAGCCATCCGTGTGTCCGTCCACGCATCTGTCTGTGTGTCTGTTTGTCCATCTATTCAACACTCCGAGTACCACCATCTCGCAACTTTTCATCATATATTCCTCATTAAGAAGAACCGCCATCCAGCGGACATTCCAAGGACTAAACGAGAGGTGACACACGCACACTTTTTTACGGATTGCGCTTCGTGTCTACTTCCCACCTTTAACCACCTCGAGTTTATGGTATGTACTAGTTCACTGTATTCATGGCATTGTGGCCCAACGCTCGCTAAACCTTTCTAAAACCAAGGACGTTACTCCCAGCGAGTATAACGTAGCAACTCTTTCTTGTCAAATAGTGCTCAATGTACATGCCATTGGCTGCTAATGGGGAATGAGAGACAGCATAATTCGGCTTTTAGCTAACGCGCACGCTGCGAATTTTTCATTGTTCAGCAACGCACAGGAGAAATCACCTACCGGCACCACCTTGCAGGCGAAAACGTAAGACTGGTTATATACTACGAATACGACTATGACTACTACGAGGGACGAGCGGATGCCAATTTAAGGAGCGTCGCCCTTAAAAAAAAAGGATCACTCTTTAAGGAACCTCTCGCTATCGTTGTTCTCCAGTGAATCCCAGTTAATCGGTCCTACTTTATGATAGAATAAACTTTACGTCCTGATAATGTATGATTTTGGCCTTCTATGATCTTAATGCGTCCATGTGCCACATGCATATATTCAAGCCCTTAATAAACAAGTTAGAAGTCAGCACTGGGCGTGTTTGATGCCTGGATGTGTGTGCACTTGAATGTGTCGTGTGTTTGCGCTCAAATCAGGTTTTTTTATTTTCTACCACCTAGTCCAACAACACGTTCTTTTATAACAATTGTAGGCATGGGCATTCCTTATCTAAAAGTTTAGATGTTTGATGAGAATTTTAGGGCTTTTTTCTGAGAGAAAAGCTTTCGTAAAAATACAATTCTGGTGAAAACACCAATATTTTGCTTCAGAATGTGTGCATGCTATTCAGAAATAACTTAGAGACGTTTGCACTTCATAGCTATAGTGGTTACAAAGTAAATGTTACTCTTCCGACGAAAAGTAATCTGCGGAGAAAACGCCATATAAAGTTCGAGTTGCCGCATTGCTGCAGGCAGAAACCACGCGCACTTGGGGTCGTATTTAAAAGCTTTCCACTGCGCACACAAACGCATCACTTCGTGGACTCACTTCCTACTAATACTGGAATGCCGTGCTAATGCACGGCATTCCACTACTAATACTAATACTACTAATAGTAATATTAGTAGTACTAATACTCCTAATAGTAATTCCACTACTAATACGGCATTCCACTACTAATACTGGAATGCCATGCTAATGCATGGCATTGCAGTATTAGTAGGAAGTGAGTCCACGAAGTGATGCGTTTGTGTGCGCAGTGGAAAGCTTTTAAAAACGACCCTCAAGTGCGCGTGGTTTCTGTTTGCAATGTGGCAACTCGAACTTTATATGGCGTTTTCTCCGCAGATTACTTTTCTAACTAAAAATTGCACTTTCAGCTGATTTAGCCCTCCATCCTCCCTTGATTGGGTGCTCGGGAGTATCGGTACGACATTGTTCTGCCTTTAATTTGTTGTTTTTCTGCCCTACGATGTTTATTTCTTCAAACAAAATGAGCTTTGTGACGTTTCTATATACTGTTATTTACGTAGCATATTATCTACATAATTTTGGTGCGGGGTGCAGAAAATTTTAAGGCAATAAGCTTGAGGTCGTTCTTCGCTAGCTGAAACTTAGGGTAAATATAAAGTGATGGAAGGGAGGAGGTAATTGTAGTCACAACGGCCTATACTGGAGACTTATGAGAAAGAACGCCGCCAATTATACGCAGGACACTAGGCCACCGACACGCCATTGTTAGAAAGTTAAAGCTTCCCTAGGAACAAGCTCTCTTATGAGCTCTAGCATGCTATTGTCTCATTACCTTTTATTAGGAGTCGGAGGTGCAAGCACATGCAAGCCTTTGACCCATTCTGGACAACTGTGCGTGTGCATAAGCTTCTTTAACGTTGTTCTCTTCGTTGTTCGGCCAAGAGGGCAGCGAAGGCATTGACACGCTTTCTGGGAGCCACTAGCCTGCCTGAAAGCCTTTGGCGGCATGACGCCGTTTTTGATTGTGCGTCTATTAACCACGTCTTTTATCTCACTCTAACTCTTTCCCTTAACCTTGTGAAGATCTTATTCATTCCGCAATACTGCGGTGTCCCCTCGTTTGCTAGTTAGTATTCGATCTTTCTGTATTTGTTCTATCCTTTCTTTCTGGTACGTGGAAGTTCACACTGTATAGCCTTTGGCACGTCTGAACCAGGCGTCATTCTTTGTTTGTTTTGTTTTTTTGTCACACTGGTGACAGTCAAACAATTTCTCATGTGAGATATGTTCACGTGCTAGGAGCTCGAAGAAACGTACAAGGAGACACGACTGTCAAAATCTCAGACATGAAGAAGGACGTATGCGCTGGCACGGGTTGCTCGTCTTCATCTTCTTCGTTCACTGGCACATAACTGGCTCACTGTTCACTGGCACAGAACACCAGGTGGCAATATGAAAACACAAGTAGTATTTAGGTGATTTGTAGTGCCAGCGACATCGACATGATCACTCTGCGAAGAATAGGTACCCAAGCGATCCCTAGAGTGCCCTGAAACCCACGTACTCAACTTCTCTGGAACAATTTGTCATCACATCACACTTGAAAGTTCCGCTGGCTCCATAGTCAATATAAACGCGTCATTAATTGCCACACACGACGCGTAGGTGGGATGACGTCAGATGGCCTTGAAGGTCATTGTCCTCTGTGTAAAGAAGTACTACACGAAGTGGTGTACTTCGCTTTTATGGGGTCTACTGACCCGTGTTCTCTCAGAGCTCTTCTAGACATTTTCTTTCACTCGATATCAGGAGAATGGAAGAAAAAAAAATTTAGCAACGAAGCTGACTCGCAGCATTTTAAGAAAAGATGTCGAAAACTTCTAACAATTGTTTGTTTATGTAAACTGATAGACTAGCTTTCTGCTCAAACACTCGTCTCTTGAAGCAGGACACTAAGTTTTGTCGCATATCAACAAGCCAGTCGAAGCTTCTTGCTTGTCTATACACCCAAGAGAAACTAAACTGTTTTGACATATACTTGCAATAAGGTGAAAACTGCTATATAGGACCATCAAGTTAAGTGTGTAACCAGAGCATGCACTCTACATGAAACTTTTACTGCAAACCAGAACTCCCTTCCCAAAAGGTTTACATTGAAGCTGTCATTAAGATTTAGGTAGAAACTATGCACGTATGCGAAAAGCAAAAGGAGCCGCTTGGCAACAGTCGCCGGCATGCAATATATGAGCTCTTCGAATTACGCTGACACGTTCAGACAAGTCCATTATTATATAGCGTACCAACAAGAGGCCCTTACTGCTGGTGACTTTGCATAATTAGTACTTTATTATAAAATCCATTATGCAACCAGCTCTTTTTAAAAATTGATTACTTTGAGCGGACAACTTCACAAGGAAAGGATGGCTCCCACTTTTGCATATGTGCTGAAGTTACACTGAAAGTTATTCTCGCTTTCTGTGCGTTCAGGCTCAAAATACTTTTCTTTCCTGCTTTTCTTACCTTAGAATAGACATAACCTATATACTGTCGTGGTGTTCAGTTTTTATTTCTTTTCTCACTTTTCTGAGCTGCTAAATATGCAGTTGTTGGCGGTCGATAAATACTACATCTATGTGGTCTGTTCAGGCATCGAAGATGAAAATATGCAATTAGAGAAAATGAAGTCTGTCATTACTGACGATGATTTTTTCTAAGAAACTAGAGGGAGTGCAAGTGAGACAAAAAGTGATTGTTCGTAACGGACGAAGAAACTTTCAAATTGGTAGAACCAACAAAAATCATATATTTTCATGCAGCGTAGCGTTTAGGAACCAGTGCCATGTTTTTAATGCATGGTTTTTGGCGATACGGCTCCGTCAGAGAACAGCGTCACAGTAATATCATTTTCCTAATAACCTCTACATTGTACTCGCTTTTATTGATTGCATTCTAAGATCGCGAGGCCGAACTATGTCTTTGTGCTGCGAAAGACTACAGAAAGATACTAAAGAAAAAAGGATTATCTGCAAATAATAAACAACTGATGCTATTTCATTTCGAATCTTGATAATAAGAGCTTCACTTTCGTAACAGAATTACGCATAACATGACTACGACTTTGTTGTCCCAAGGTGGACGTTCTCACGCTTTGGCACTTTGCTCTCAGAGTACATGTGACAAAAGGAGAGATGAACAAAGGGGCACTCATGAAAAACGAGGTGTGTGTGGGGGGGGGGTATGACTGCCGAATCGGAGGAAGGCCCGTATTTTTCGCAACAAACTCATTGGTCAATGATCGCAAACAATGGTAAATATGAAAGAATGTTTGCGAAGTTTCAATATGCACCGCCAACTTGAAAATTGGAACACTCATAGCCTTTTTATCTCTTTCTTTGTTCAAAGTGACGTTATCACTAAAGCATAAATCACCTTCTTTTTTTCATTCTCGCAGGTCACTTTCTTAAAAAAACAAGCGCTTCTGGTGGCAAATAACTTGAAAAGCATACTACTGAAGCCCCAGCAACAATCACAATCTTGCCGTCTTGTTTGTGCTTTTTTTTAAGGTGCGTAACCTTGAGCTGCTAAAGAATGAACGAAGGCGGAAATTAAAAGTTCAGCCTCCACAGGGCTTCGCATCATGAAAATTTCACGCTATAAAAGCCGGACTAGTTTCTCACATCACGGTATTCAGAAGACCAGGAGCTGTAGGTTGTTCTTGAACACTGTATTTTTAGGTCGTCCTCAAATATGAAAACTTTTATACTAGCGTGCCTCTTCTCAGCAGGTGAGCAAGTCTTGAGATTTCTCCTGGTCATGGTTTTTGTTACACATGCAAGCATAGCGAAGCACTTCTTTCATTAGAGCATATTCTATGAGTGCTAACATTTACTATGAACCGTGTGGCTTCAACATGTGACGAGTTTAAAAAATTGGGGTTTCTTTAAAAATGACGACCGATTTTTGGAAAAACGAGAACCTGCATGAAGCAGTTAGACGTATTCACGACACTGCAGTAAGCGTTTCAAAAGATGGTAGTGAAATGGCAGCTTTGGAAGAGACAAGTAAGAATGCGGCATTTGTAGGGGAAAGAATCTCTGTACCATACAGATAAATGTATACGCAATGCAAAACTGAAACTTGTGACTATGCAGGTGCGATTGCTTGAGAAGTTTGCACTAAAGTAGCTAAAGTGGAATTCTACTGTAGCTGACCGTGACAAGGCGTTACAGCCAAATAGTTTTGGTATTTCTGTATTTTACGCCAGCAAATATAGTATTGAATTGAAAATGAATTTAGGAAAACATCCTGTGATGTTTATTAATGTTTTCACAATGAGTCATTTGCGTGCTACCAAAACTTGGTACCAACGCAGTAAATATTTCCTGAACGTCGTGTAAGCCCAAAGCCGTATTACTTGTCATAACGCGAAATCTAAAACAGCGTTTCCTGTTGCTGATAACCCACGATATGCGTTTGTTTAGCTGGCACAAAATGGGCACCGGAGAAATGCACTGTGTAATGAAAGTACATCGACGAGGTCAATCTAGACGTACAGCAGTGCTATAATGCATGAGACTTACCGTGCGGAGTAGAAAGAACCATCATCATAATACACTAGCAAGCGATCTATCCGTCCACGTGCTGCTCTCCTGCTTCGCCTCCAGAGAACGTGCGCCGGCTTGTCCTGCGTGGTATGCCATAACAATATAGTGAAAAAAGTCCGTACAGAAGATAGAAAAAAAAGATAGAAAATTTCTCACATATAGAAAGAAAGAGATAGAGAAATGTTTGGTGAGGAGAGATTCATAGCCATGTATCCGCAGTCTGAATGTGAACGTCGTAACCACTCAGCTAACCAGGTAAGTTAGCAGAGGTTAGCGTGGCCTAGTACACTATAGTACAGCAAGAGGGCGAAGAGAGGTAAGTTGCGCTGAGGAATAGAGAAAGGAGGTGGGCTGACTGACTATAGAGACATAGAAATAAAGAGATATAAAGGGAGACAAAGAACGAAGAAACCAGAACGTAAGGGGAAAGAAAGATGGACAGAAGGTGAGAAAATGTCTACACATAGGGAGAGAAATAAGGCGACAGAGCAAAATTCAAGGAAAGAAAGGAAAGAATACTAGAGAGGTTATTAGGACAGACAAAAAAATAAGAACAGAGAAATAAATGCATTAAATGAATCATGCAGCGAAAAGACAAAAAGAACACAGGAAGCGTAGCTTTGTGCTTTATAGTATAATGTACCGGAGGGTGGAAATAGTGAAAGAGATTCTAAAAGCTTAGCGAAACCTGGACCTACTACCAACCCACCAGGTTTGCTCCGAAGCAGCCTTGTGCGGAGATATTTTTTTTTCTTTTTTCCACCGAATGCCATACTGATATTACTGTGCTGTAAATGGGTGCGGTTCACAGGAGAACAGCGTGACAAAAGAAGCAATTCCAAAAGTAGTGAAATTTGGGCTAGTCTAATTTCAATTACAATTGCCTGTTTTCAGTTCCGATTGCCTGTACTGCAGTCTACCTCAGTTTGGTTTTATCCTTATGCCTGTACAAGTCAGTGCTATTCATTAGATACATTAAGCTAAACGTCAGACTAAAAGCGTTATACCTCTTTCATACGAGTGTTCTAGGCTGGTTATTCTGATTTCAAAAGCAAGACAAACATGTTAAAAGCAAAAAAAAAAACTGATATCCTTAGCTTATTCTATATAGCTTGAATCAGCAAAATAACACAGAATGTGCTGTTGCCAAATTGTTTGCTTGTCCGCTGTGGTCTCGCTGATGATGGTCCTACTGATAAATGGGATCGCTGAAGATGCTTCGTCACTTATATTCTTAAAATGACTGGTGCTTATTAACTTTAGCTTGAGATCATTGTTCACTCATTGAACAGAGGGCCTTGCTGAAACCAATGGTTGAAGCATTTTTGTTCTCTTCAAGGCATTTGCTTTAAACAAGGCAAGACTACTTGCCGAAAAGCTGTCTCCGCAACTTCATTGTTGTTAATGTAACAATGGTATAAGTTAATACCAGCGACTTAGCAAATGAATTTTCATAGCAGGGGCAAGGTAGCAGGATAATCAGAATGTAATATGTCTACTGGTGTATGACAAATTGCACTTGAACCACAAACTCCCCTAATTTGGTGTTTGTTCAGTCAATGATTCCAATAATTAAGGACCTGTCACAGAGCACTTGGCCGAAGCCACGACATGCCCTTCTTTTAGAAGCCACGTCCTTACAAAAACTGATATTGCCTAACTCGCCAAAAATAGTTACCAAATAAACTTTAATTTTTTTGTACTTTTCAAGTGAGGTACACATCAAAAAGCAATCGGGCAGTTACATGGGAAGTCTGTTGAATATATGTAGAATATGGGACATTGGCTTTATCCTGTGAGCACAGCTAAAGTACCACTGTTGGCCTTCGTAAAATTTATCAGTTCATGTTGTTACTGCGCCTAGCTTCTTAATCGATCGTTGTCCCTATGTATGTGCATGTTAGTGCTCACGTTAAGTGCGGACTTTCCATGTCTTGCTCATTTTGTAACTCCTCTTTTCCATCGCAAGCTTCAAGTTAACCAAGAGGCTAGGCCTGGTATAACAGCTTCGAATACTAGCACAATACGTAGACAAGAGCAGCTAATATATGGACAAGCGCTTAGCTGTTCTTGTCTATGTATTCCGCTCGTATTTAAAACCACATGAATCACCAACTCAAACAATCAACCATTTTGACCTGGTATAACCTTCCCGCCTTTTTTTGTGAGTCTTTCTCTCTATCTACACTGTCTACCATGCCCACGATGTATATTTCGGAGCATTTATACCTGGTGTTTTGTACGCAGCTACACTGACAAACGCACGAAATGACCGCCGTCTCCTAAGCCATTTGGGAGCTTTGGGTGGAATAAATAAAGATATTTGGGCGGGCTTTGATCGAGCTGGTCCACGTGGAGGCCCAGGTTACACCGTCAGCGTTGGAGCAGGTGTTGGGGCTAGGCTAGGTGGTCGGGGCAGTTTAGGCCTAGGTGGCCAAGGTAAGAATTCTAACTCACGTCATGTCATAATGAGAATCAGCATGCCTCACGTTATACCTGTGTGATGTTTGTACAGTACATGCGCATTCTGTTGCACTCTCCAATCGAGCAACTTCGCATAATGACGTGTTCTGTCATTCATAAAATATTTTGGAACAGAACAAAATTCTGTGCATTACAACGCTGTATTGATGGACCATATGAGTAAAGTCCCTGTAGACAGCAATATGCCTAGTATATATCAGAACAAGAATTATATAGGGTCTATTTGCAGTCTATGAAAACGTAGCTAACTCTTATTCCAATAATATCTTACACAGAGTTTTCTAATAATTCCAATGCTTCAAACGTATGATTTTATGTATATATATATATATATATATATATATATATATATATATATATATATATATATATATATATATATATATATATATATATATATATATATATATATATATATATATAGCAGACTTGGTGTGTTTAGGTTGTATACGAGGGACACTTATTCAGCTGCCCGCTCATAATAGGTTCACGTGCTACATGACGCCAAACATGCGAATAAGGGTGTTTTCACACTCGTTGTTTGGCTTATAGATGGCGCTGACTGTCACTCCTACTTCTAAATTCACATATAAACCCCAAAACGTGGATGGAGGGACGGCCGCTGTGATAGCTCAGTGGTTAGAGCATCGAACGCGTTATTCGAAGGTCGTAGGTTCGATTCCTGCTCACAGCTGGTAATTTTTTCATCCACTTTTCTTTCTTCTTTCTTCTTATTTACATTCAATTGGTTCTAATACCTTCCCCTGTACATTCCTTGGCATTACTGTCTGTTATATCTCATTATTATTGTGTTAAAACACGGAAATACAAGCCCTTTTATATATATATATATATATATATATATATATATATATATATATATATATATATATATATATATATACATACATATATATATCTATTTATATATATATATAGCGGGAGTAATAATTCAATGGGCCGGTTAGTCTTTGTGAAAGTATGGGATATGGCACAACGGGAGCGTTGTCAACAAGGATAAATATATTTATTTCCCGACAGTTTCGGGAAGGGTCCTCCCTTCATCAGGGGACTGTTGGAAAATAAATATATTTATCCTTGTTGACAACGCTCCCTTTGTGCCATATACCATATATATATATATATATATATATATATATATAATACAAATATTCGGAATATAAACGCATTCCGCGAGAAGACTAGTTGAAGTGGCTTACGAAACGTTTCAAGCTGAAGTAGTTAGGGAAATATCAATATTAAATTATCAATTTAGTGTACTGCCTGTCAGGTACGTTGACCAGGGTGAAATTTCCCCTGTAACTAAAAAATTTGTCGGGTTGTTTATGTCAAGACCGCGATGTGATGTCGTATGCCATGTATGCCAGGTATACCATTATTGGAGCCCCACATTAACTTTGAACACATGCTCTTAATTAACAGGCTCTTGAATCTAAGAAGACAGTCATTTTTTCATTTCGCCTCACTCATGCCGTATTGTGGCTGACGTGATCAGTAATCGAACCGGCGCCCCAGGTTTAGCACTCACACAACCTACTTCCGAAGCTTTCCCGCCGTGGTGGTCTAGTGGCTAAAGTACTCGGCTGCTGACCCGCAGGTCGCGAGATCGAATCTCGGCTGTGGCGGCTGCATTTTCGATGGAGGCGGAAATGTTGTAGGCCCGTGTGCTCAGATTTAGGTGCATGTTAAATAACCCCAGGTGGTCGAAATTTCCGAAGCCCTCCACTACAGCG
This sequence comes from Rhipicephalus microplus, assembly GCF_043290135.1. Classification (NCBI taxonomy): domain Eukaryota; kingdom Metazoa; phylum Arthropoda; class Arachnida; order Ixodida; family Ixodidae; genus Rhipicephalus; species Rhipicephalus microplus. Next base: position 89,004,839 of record NC_134704.1, read on the forward strand.
TCTTTACTAATCATATGGTGGTTTTGAGACGTTCAACCCCACATATCAATCAATCAATCACTTCTGAAGCTACACACAGTGCGTGAGATATGCTGCGTCACATATATTCGCAAGTTTCTAAGATCAAGGTGCAGAACGGAACGGGTGAGCAAGAGTTCTTCTATGAAAGAATACACCGCTGTTGTTTTTCGCACTATTCAAAGTGACCACAACAGAAATATTTGTTCTTAACACAAAAACAAAGCGAAAAAGAAGGAAATGACAGCAAACACTCTAGTTTCTAGTTTTCTTACACTGAGATTTTAACCTTGAACTAACTAGTTCATGAAAACAGTGCATTAGGATGCCTCTGAGCTCCACCTCGGTGGTCTAGTGGCTAAGGTACTCGGCTGCTGACCCGCAGGTTGCGGGCTCGAATCCCGGCTGCGGCGGCTGCATTTCCGATGGAGACGGAAATGTTGTAGGTCCGTGTGCTCAGATTTAGGTCCACGTTAAAGAACCCCAGGTGGTTCAAATTTCCGGAGCCCTCCACTACGGCGTCTCTCGTAATCATTTAGTGCTTTTGGGACGTTAAACCCCACATATCAATCAATCAATTAGGATACTTCTGAAAATCAGCGCTGTAGTTTTTTTCTATAGGTATTGTTTAGTACTGGTATTGACACCTAATGTCAGGCTTACTGAAAACAAAAAAGGATATATTGGTCAGTCCTATAAAGTAAACACCTCATCGGCAAATTTAATGATGTTTTCTTTTTCTCTTCAACTAAAACATTTCGGTAGGTCGTTCTCCAAGACGAAATGAGGTTTTTTTTTTCTTAACACTTGGCAGCTATTTTGCTTGTATTATAAAATTGTGCCTACATTTAGTGCTTGTAACATCCCACAAGCTACTTGTAATTGTATTTCAAAAAGCGTTTTCTATAGAGCCTGGTTACATGTCATTTTCGAGCTTATCTCAAACTCATGTGGACGTATAGCTAATAAAGAAAATTTCGAATTAATATTTTACTCCATGCATGCGCATTTTATGCCTTGATTGTTAGAAACGTGCTGCAATATAGATGAGCATATCTAGAAGAAAATAACGCTAAATGCCCTCACATAATGGGTTGTGAACTCGTGCAAATCCTATAATTTGAGTGTAACCTCATCATTGGCCCTGCACATGCTGAAGGGCCAGCAACGCGGTTACATGCTGGTATAAGATGTGCACCAGTATAACCCATTTTGTGTGGCACAATTAGTGTTGATTTTGTAGATTTGCACATTTACATACTGCACTCTTTTGTTACATATTATGGAAAAGCGCAACGGTGAAATAAATAAAAGAACGCCGGAAACTAAGAAGACAACATTATCTCACCTTTGGCATAACAATGGGAACATATTGAGCTAATGCCACAACTTTACTGAATGTAGTAATATAAAGGCCTTGCTGAGAAATAAAAATAAAGGTTACGATTGGCATATTTATGTTAAAAACACTCGAAGAGCTGGCATGTTTACATTTATAATATAGTGTGCTTCATAGATCATTACAATTGAATAACCTGTAATGTATAGGCGCGATCCTGTTTAGGTGCGCTGATCCTGATTAAAGGGTTTAGGAGGGCAATGACAGTTTGTTTTTAAGAGATAACTAACGCTTTGATTGGAACTTTTTCCTTTCTAGGTGTTGTAGAAATACAGCTGCCCAGCACCTAGATTAGTCTTTTTTTATTAAAAGAGACTAATGAGATCTAATATACACCGGAATTGACTTCTGCTTTCGTGAAACAGGTTATCCTGAATTGTACGGATCGTACTTTGGTGGCGCATACGGAGCTGCCCCGTATGGTGGTTATGCCCACTATGGGGCGCCATTTGGTGGTGGATACTACGGCTCACACTCGTACGGTCTTTACGGTCCATATGGTGCGTACAATGCACACAGTGGACATGGTGGACACGGCGGATACGGTGTATATGGTGGATACGGGGCATACAACCCGTCTGGAGGCAGTGGCACGTATGGCTATCACGGAGCAAATGGTGGATACGGTGGATATGGTGGACACGGGGCATACTACCCGTACGGAGGCATTCCCACTTACGGCTATCAAGGAGGAAATGGCGCCTCTGGTGGATGGAGTAGTTCATCGAATGGCGGAAGTTCAGCAGTAAGTTCACCAAGTACCCTCAGTGGCCATGCTGCCGGAGCAGCTGGAACACAAGGTAGCTCACCCAGGTGAGTAATCATCCAGTTGTTTTAGTTCTGCAGGATCAATTTTCTCCTTATTTTTGTTGTAGCCATTTAGTGATATAGTTGGTAAAGAACGTAGGAAGTTCAATGCGAATCTTTCTCATTTTCCTTTACGGGTTCAGAGAGGCGTACTGAGTAAGTGATTTTTCAGTACTGAACATGAGGCATGTCAGATCGACTAGCTAGCTGACTCTAAGTACGGCACATTTTTTTCCTTATAACTATTTGGCATAGAAAAAAACGTACGGCATATCTGAAATGCACACCAAGACACAACAGCCATTAGGCAAACGGTATCGGACAACACAGCACTTTCCGACGAAGGATTTGAAGTACCACTCTGATGTAGAATGAGAATAACTTTTACAGATATTAGGTCCGCCTGTACACGTGCCAATGAATACTAGTTAGCCGAGCTCATTTGAAACACTACTTAAATTAATATGTTTTATCAGATTCTTCCATTCGAGACGAATGGTATCGGGAGTTTAAGGACTTGTTCTTATCTTGTTTTTCTATCCTTTTCAAATATTTCAGATGGTAAGATTGAACAGTTGGAATGAGTGCACTTACATGTAATAGCGAGGTTGCCCTTATCATTATTATTTTTCGTTATTATTTGCAGCGCTGCGCCTGCTGCCTCAACGTGAAGCATGATCAGCATGACGACGGAAAGGTGTCGAACTGCATGTCGCCAACGCTATTTAGGTTCATCAGTGATATGAAACTTTTTCAGTGCGGACACGACAATAAATTTCTGTATTATGAAATTTGCATTTATCAAAGTGCTCAGAGTTTATTCAAGGTCGAAGGCATTCTTGCTGTTCCTACACATTGTGGAAATTGATTTCCTGCGAAGCCGTCAGTGAGAAGTTGCCTCTGGGGCAATTTTTGACATTTAGCAAAGTCTTGCGAGCAGGATTTACACTTATAGAAATAATTGTAGTAGTGTGCTCACCTTGCTGTTAACTGGTGGCTTTGGTAGATTGGTGTCTTACAGGCCGCTCATAATTCGCCATTACGTCCGCAGTACAACGCCGCTTCCCACTTTTATCAAACGCTAATGTTAGTTGCGCTCTCTGGAGTATTCATGTGGAGAGAAGAAATACTGGAATAAAGATTTCCGAGTCATAACAGTATATATGCAATAGTTATTGCATTATCAAGTAAATATAAAACACTGCAATCTGCACAGGTGTTCTACCAGCCCCACCATCAAACCTAATCCTCTGTGAGATAGCCGTTGATGTGTTAAGCTAATTTACAATCACTACCGTGTGCTCTCTGTGTAAGGGTCATCGAGATTCATTTCGAAGCTTTTCTCTGCTGCATTGCAATCGCAAGGTATAGTAATAGGCATGTGTTCAAAGTTCTCAATGTGTATTTTCGTTATTCCTAGGTTGATGCAGGCTGAAATATTAGTATGTTCTACACATGATACGCAAAGAACATGGTTTGCATGTTTGTACATCACAAAACTGGGGGAAGGATATTCGTGACGTAAGGGGTAGGCGTGTCATGTTACTCGTGTGATGACTTGTCAGGCCTTGTTCGTTATACACTCATGTTCTTCTATTTCCATTTGAATATATGAGAAGTTAAAGAGGTGTTCATGACTCATGACTTCTACGGGCGTAGAAGAGCGGTGCATGCCTGTATACAAGCTTCTTACCGACCGCACACAAGGCCTTCTTGAAGAGCACGGCTATGTTATGAAACAGAGTTGGCGATGACAGAATACATCTCCTGTGCGAATTTCGTCGTCAGTTCAGACACAAATGAATATGTGTCCCCTACTTGCGGAGTCTCACGGGTACGGGGTGATGTATGTATTCCAACGAAAGAGATGGACCACCATTTTGGTTTTCTTCGTGTTCTCTGGCAGCCACTTGTTGGTTCGGTCTGCCTCGTATGGGCCCTCGCCTTCGCGCTACATGTTTGAGAACAGTTGGTTCATGGGGCATATGAATCGGGCAGCCAGCAGACATTATCTCTGTAGAACAAAATATATGCGATGCTTCTTTCACCTGCCCCGGCGACACACTCTTACTGGTCACTCACGGTCGCGGCTCGGTGCCGACGACATAATGAAGCGTTTTGCTTATCGGTTCTCCGGGAAGCAGCTACGGATGAAGACACCAGCTTGATTTTGTTACCACTGGTAGATATTCGCTATTCGGCACGGAAGCGAAGTATCCGCGATGTACAGTTTTGGAGGCTCGCGCTGGGAAACGCACAGTGGCTCGATGATGTAGGGCACACGCGAGATCTATCAGCTCAACCAGACACACAGATCCGGAGCTTCTTGCACCGTCTGTCTCTAGGACTGCTGCAGAGCAAAACCGAACGATTTGCGAAACTACGCAGGACATCTTTCAACACCAGGCTTTTTTTGAGATGATACTCTTTCTTGAGAACCTTCGACGAAAAAATTTTGGTCTGTCTGTCTGTACTATTGTCTGTTTGTCCACAGACCCTATTCACAGCGTCCACAGATACCGCTCCAGATTCAGCGTTCATAGTTGTGCGATTGTCAATTGAAAAAATTGGCAGATACCACGTACAGTGGTAATCGATGATATGCGAAGCACGAAAGAGAAATGTTGATATGCCACTTTAAAATCAGCACAAGGTTACGAGGTGGAGGTAAGTGATGCAGTGCATGACTTCCATGTCATGATTACCATGTTTCGATGTGTCGTTTTTCTTCCTCATCTATTCACGTCACGTGATACCAAACTAGGTAAATGTGTAGCCAGCGAAATAGATGCCAGCACGCTATGAGCGTGGTATGTTGTCATGTTCTTACATGACACGCGTGTCAGGGTTATCATGTTTGCACCATTCTAATATTTCGTCATCCATTGACGTCACGTAACACCAAATTAGGTATATGTGGAGCTTGCAAAACGGCTGCGAGCGCGTCATGAAGCACTGTAGTGTTGACGCGATCGCACGCTGTGCACAGTGACGCTACGTTAGCAAAACGCGAGCACTCTATAGTCTGACGCCAGGCGCTGACGACAATAGTCTGACGACACCCGACGGCAACTGGTGCAAATTGCGACACGCTGCATTTCGCGCCGATGCGTTACCCAGACAACACTGCCTCTCCCTTTTTTTGTGACGAGGAACGCCGGACGCGCTGAAACGCGCCTTCGTCAAAGCAACGCAGCGCGGCGCGTGCCTACGAGTATAAGGCAGGACCTTTGCCTGGTGGTGGAATGCCGGCATGACGCGACGAACTGAACGCCGGCAAGCACGCGCACCTCATCACCTCAAAATGTACTGGCACCTTGGCTGTGGCATGAAGTCATGTTCTTACATGACAGGCATCGCATGATTATCATGTTTGCACCAGTCGCATACATTCGTTATTCATTGGCGACATGTAATACCAAACTTATCATATGTGAAGCTAGCGAAACAGCCGCAAGCGCATCATCAGTGTGGCATGTAGTCATGCTGTTACTTCACACGCATGTTATGATCATCATGTCTGAATGTGTTATTTACCTATGTTGTCCGTTCTTATCGCGTAGTACCGAGTTTGGTAAATGTGAAGCTAGCTAAACGGCCGCGAGCGCATCATGAACGTAGCGTGTAGTCATGTTGTTACAAGGCACCCATCTCAAGTTTATTATAATGTTTGCACCAGTATCATGCCTTCGTCCTCCATTCACATCCCGTAATATCAAATTCGGTATAAGTGAAGCTAGCGAAAGAGCCGCGAGCGCATCACAAGCGTGTCATGTTGTCATGTTGTTACATGACATGCAAGTCATGATTTTCATGTTAGGGTCTGTCGCTTGTGTTCGCCAATCAATCATATCATACCATACCAGTTTTGCAACAAGCCATGTGAACTAAACACCGCAAGAGCTGCAGGACCACGAAATTTTGATCATGATATTCATGACATACATGTCATGATTTTCTTCTTTTCACTAGTCGTATATGTTTTCCATACAGTCATGGTATGGCATACCAAGTTTGGTATCGATACCATTATCGAAACGGCCAGAAAAACTAAATTTCGTTGGCGACTGGATAAATAGATAGATAGATAGATAGATAGATAGATAGATAGATAGATAGATAGATAGATAGATAGATAGATAGATAGATAGATAGATAGATAGATAGATAGATAGATAGATAGATAGATAGATAGATACGCTCAAAGTCACCGAAGTTCACTAAGAAATGCTTCGCATTTAAAAGCACATATCGCGCATATCTGAGGCGCCATAACAGCACGTCGATGGTTTGTATGTGTGCCTTTATAGTAGAAGAGGCACACATAAGTAACTCTAAGGACTGTAGCATTGTTATCGCCCTGCGTTGACAGTGCAACGCGATGCTCAAAAAAGTGTTTCCAACGCTTTGTTACGACGACACGGTGGTGGCACCTGCCCGTCGCTTTGCGTTCTACACCTTATCACTTCCGATTGGATTGGATAAACTTTTATTTGGTCCTCCAAAACACAGATCACTGTGTTGCGGGCAGCTCCCACGTGGGGACTGGGATGCCAAGCTCCTCAGCCGCCTCGCGGGCTTGATGGACAGCCCAGAGCTGATCTGCCAAGGACGAGCTGCGGATTGCCGCCTCCCATCTGGCAGAGGTGATGTTCGATAAATGAGCGAATTTGGTGCACTGCCAGAGCATGTGTTCTAGTGAAGCTGTTTCCCCACAATGTGGACAAAGATTACTTGAGTATAGGTCAGGGTACATGATGTGTAACATTTTCAAAGTAGGGTACATCCGCGTTTGCAAAAGCCTTAATGTAAGTGCTTGGGGCCGGGTTAGATTTTTGTGAGGTGGAGGGAAAATCCTTCTAGACAGGTAGAAATGTTTAGTGAGCTCGTTATATGTTGTAAGAATTTCCCGGTTATTCCCTTCACCGGTAGAACGCATCCCCGGGGAGGCGCGGTTGGAGAGTTCTCGCGCCGCCTCGTGTGCTGCTTCGTTGAGATTGGGAGGGGAATCGTTGATTTGTCCAAGGTGAGCTGGGAACCAACTCAGAAGATGATGCGTTATGTTCTTGCCTTGCAGTATTCTCAGCGTTTGTTCAGAGACCGTCTCCTTGGCGAACACCCGTAGTGCTGCCATGGAGTCAGTGTAGACGACTTCAAAGTTATCCATCTTGAGTGCTAAGGCGATGGTCACCTGTTCCGCAATGATTGGGTCTTTCGTCCTGACCTTCACTGAGTTGACGACATGGCCATAGGCACGCATCTTTCTCCGCGGGTGCACACGCCTTCGTTTTCAAAGATGACTGCTAGATGGCGCTCCTGTCTAACGTGCCTCGAAGCGTTCGTTCGCCACCACTACACGCGGGAGGAACTCTAACGCAGTGCCTCCAGAACACTATTCACCATTTTTTTTTTGCGCAGAGCATCAAATAAACGTTTCGTCCACTCTCTGCAGACGCACGACTATCGTGACGACATTTGCAGAGTAACATGCAGATTCATGGCCGTTTTTTCTTCTTGGAGACCCCCTCCCCCTTTCTTTTTTTTCGTTGACAGAATCTTGTACTCGCTCTTTTTGCCTATGCTGCCCCCAGTTCCAGTGAAAGTGCGTTGACTGATGCAAAAAAAAAAAAACTGTGGTCCTCGTGTACCATCAAGATTTACTGAGAGCGTCACTAGGGAGGTATGGGGCAAAAGCCGCCAAAGCGGCTGCAGCTTGCAGTCACGTGGTAATAAACGATGAAACGCAGGCTAAAAATCACGTGACAGAAAATTCTCCACGTGGTAAACTGGATTTTGACAACCTTTTATTACGTGCCTCAGAGGCGGTGGTAAAACTATGTCTTGTACTACTTTCTACTCCACCACGAGGTAGTAATTTTAAACGCGAGAGAGTTTTCAGAGGTCATGAGCTGCAAAAACCCCAAACTCTGATAGTTTTTGCTTACAGTGTTGATAGTTATATAGCTGGAAAAAGTTTATGAAAATTTGCTAGTATTTCAATGCCCAACTCACCACGTGGTATAAAAAATAAAAAAAAAACTATTACCACTCACAGACGAACAAGACATGCGAAAAAAATGCGGAAGGCTGCAGTGGGACGCGTCGCTCACGTCACTAAACACTGTGAACCAATTACGCCAGCTGGAATGGGCAAGATAGCGCTGCAAGCTATGTCAACCCTAAATAAAGTAGTCGTCCGCCTCTGGGCGAAAATAATGTCTGCCTGGTCGTACAATAAAGTTTAATTCTATCTCTATACCGACTCCACGAGAAAGCTGTGCACCCATCGGTACTTCAGCCTGTCATATATCGCCGTAACAAGATAAAAAAAACATCAATTTTCCCTCCTGTGTTTCATTCAAACATGGCTCTCACGGTCCAAAGGCGAGTGTCTCAACGCCTGGACTGCACAGGTACGCTGCCAAGTACGTACATATGTGAACTACATTCATGCGCTTTACCCGCGGTATAGAACAAATGTACCGAAATAGCGCCTTAGGTAGGTTTTGTTGAATTTATTGATAATAGAGCAGCACCTTAGTGAAATGAATAAAAAGAAATAATGAGCTAAACTCTTCATCGAATAGACATGTCGCTTTCGATGCTGCGCATTTAGTTACTCGAAACATTTGCGAGCCATGAAATCACATAGCTCTTGCCTACATCGACGCAGCGCACCCGTATAGAAAACTTGTGTTAGAAGAAAGGCTTGTATTGTCACCCATTGAAGAGCACATCTGCCTTTTGCCTGCATATCCGAGTGAGACATCTTTGTCATGAACTAACAGCTGAATGAAATTTTATATGTGGACAAGATGTGCTGTCACAGAACAATTAGGCAAGCTTGAGAAATATGTCCTTGCATATAAGCTTGTTCGAGATGCTTGCGAACAATTCTGCAAATGCAACCTTGACCGGTTGATCTGCAATCGCGTCGCTAGACTGAACCGGAATTCATTATTTAGGTCTTTACCGATGTTCCTATTAAACCGGAATTAACGTGGCCGAAAGCGGATATCAGAACGCCGATTTCATTGCGTTGAAGTACATTCCTTTCAAGGCATTTATATCGAAGTATGCGAAACTCCTTGATTTTATGATGACGTTGCAGTAGAACCACAAACAGGATGTGCTCTGCGCACCAAGCTCCAGCCAATCAGTGGAGGTGAAACGGGCATTCTACTACAAACCCAACTACTTGCACTCATTTGTGTCATTTTCTTTCTCGTCTCCCGTCCCACCATGAAGTTCGTGATGATAAAGCGGTGCAAATTTCTGAACTTTCTGCGCTGCTGATGTGTAGTTTATTACATGGAAATATCGAAAATGGCTGCTCTGTACACTTCAGAATAATTGAACATGTGTGAAATTACGATTACAAGCACAAACTTCAGTGTTCACTGGATGCGCGTGCCATGGAATTGCTTCCCATTGTACGTGCGCGAAAGCTGGAAAGACAATAAATACTGAAGAGTGATGAAGAGAAGATTAGAGACCCCATAACGGGGCTGCCCGAAGCAGCAAATAAAGTTCACTACGCTTCCCTCAAAAAAACGCCACGCTTACGCATCACTCAAACAAATTTCCAAGGAAATTTTTCCTGAACTGTTTCCATTCGTTTTTGCGATAAGCTTCTCAAATACGTAAACTTTTGTCGCGTGTCACGGTGACTGTAAACACTGACAATCAAGAATCTGAGCTAATGCGACGTTTCAGTGAAGCAATAACTGACGAACCAGCTATTACAAAATTTTTTTCCGCTTCTGCAAGGATTGCATATATAGCTTTCTTATATGAAATGCTCAAAGCGGCAGTGTGATCACTAAGTCTTACCCCACGGAACAATGGTAAGTGCTGTGTAAAGGTTTAAGACGTAACAATTTATGCGTATAACATTCAATAACTCAGCCCATGTCATGAAAACCTTCGGGAGCTAAATGAAATTATGTTCTTTTAATTGCTTAAATATGGCGCATGTCACCTGAGCATGTTGCGGCTCCTCATTTTGTTTCCGAATTATTTTATTGTCAGATAATCTTGAATAAAACCAGGTAACGCTGTTCTGAACGCCACCAAGCAAATGGCTTTCTTTTTTTTTTATGCCAAGACCAATTTCGCGGTGTTTGACGCGTTTCGTGTTGCATTGTGCTCCCTCATGTGGTGACATGAAGGTAGAAAAGATTTAAGCGATCAACCTGGGTTCATCAATGGCTAGTTAAACTCCTCGGGGAACGGGAGGTATTAGCAGAATGGCAGTCTTCGGTGCCACATCACTCAATTTTGTTTAGCCATCGGGACGAATTTCATCACACATACACAAGGCACAATAGCAGAGCTATCGACGTGATCCTACACAATTTCTCGTAACAATCATGCTTTGTTGTGAACTCTAGCGCACGATTGTGTCACTTTCGCAAATTTGAACTCACAGGTGCAAGCACTCGGTAAACGTCAGCGACCCGTACACAATTACCCGCGGCACGTACACGTGCACGATAGTCACTTCACCATTGTTCGTCTCGTTCATAAACTCATAGGACATTGGATGCACTGTTCTGCTTTATGAAGGTGACTGGCCGTCGAAAACACCTCTGACAGTGTGACGATACTCGCGATCAGTCATCCATTCCCTGAGTCTTTTGGTCCAACACTCTCACCAGCTCGTCTTCCTGTTTAACATGTGCGTTTACCCTTCGGTTGATGTCAACATCTACCTCATAAGCGTGTCCGCTTTCTACATTTTTGTTCACTACTTTCCATTTCTTTCATTCTCCTTCATTTCTGCAGGTATAAGTTGGCAAGCCTATCATTTGTCTAAGCACAACGCTTTTTTCTCGAAAACTAGAGATAACCGGTGTATTTTTCACGAAAAAATCCAATGACACAACAGGCTCTAAATCAATTTCCACGCTACACGAGCCGCATTGGATGTTTTTTAAGGCATCCTGAACTAGCAGCTCTGTTCCAAATAGTTCGCGTCCAGGTTCATTCGAGCGTGGCTGTACAAACCTATCTTTTTCTAAATTTTGAAGTACATATACACATGAAATACCTCGATTGCTTTGTATTCCAATCTTTCGTTGGCAAATTGGTCACTGTACATGCTGAGTCTGTTTGAAAAGTAAGCAGCGATTATTAGAAACCATTATCCAGCAGTAAGTCACTGTTAATGAATAAAGTAGTAAAAAGCTTCAATACCCATCAAAGTGGTATTTTCTGTAATGCACTCTCTTCTTCCAATGCACTGACGAATCTTGAAAACACGTAGGTTGCAACGCATTTCTAGGAATTCTGATCAGCCATACTGTCAAAGCATGCATGACGTCTTCCTACTCGAATATTTTTCTCAGTGTGGCATTTCCAGCTTGGGAGGCAGCCAAATTTCCGCACAATAAATTCAAGAGAGCAAGGAGTCTAGCGAATCACAGGAAAGTTTTCGAGAGGGAGTTTCTTCTGATCCGTTCTTAAGTCTTTTTGGCGTGCGCTGTCGTAATGGCCCAATTTCAATCAATTATCAATGTTTGATATACACAAAGCTTTCTCGTATCTTGTCGGTGACTTTTTCGTCTGTGAAGTGGCCATGCGGCATGTCCGAAGTTCACACTTGCTCAATGACATGCTCGTTTCGCCTTTTTTGAGGTTTGTCTAAGCATAACTTTGACTTGGGCAGATTCGTACAACACAGTGAATGCAACAGCACGGAAAACAACGAGGACGAGAAAGGTTTACGTTAGACGAACGCGTTTGTCTAACTTACGGCATTTTAGAGGTGAAGCTCCTTATGGCGTCACCGGTTCGTCCCGTTATCGTTTGTAACCACAACTCGGTGAGTACAAGGAGTGCCTCTAGATGGCACTTCTTGTACTATAGAATGAATGCATGTACCCTGAGAAATGAAAAATCGTCCCAAACTAGAGAGCGTTTTGTAGCAAAAGATCATTATAAAAGGTTAGGATTTACGTCACACGTACGGAACGAGAGAAAGAGAGACCATCACGCCACTGTGATCGCATGTTCTTCAGCGGTGCCATGCGTCAGGGGACGTGCTTTGCAGTGCAATAAAAGCGTCGTTTTGACGCGCGTTTAGAGGGCCAGGTCGGCGGATGGACAAGGCTGTCGAGCGGCGTGTGCGCAGGGCGGCGGCCGCTCGCGCTCGAAGAAGCGACCCAGCGGTGCGGGTGTGGGTGCGGCAGGCCGAAGCTAGCCGTGAATGGGCGCAACGGCGCCGCGAGAACTCTGTAGTATGATCGTGGGAGGGTCCAATTGGCGCGGCAGTGGCGTGCGCACCCAGCTTCCCCCACTCTACATGTTTCATCCCATGCATATGCTGTCCTTTTTCTAGTCTTTGTTTGTATCGGTGCTGTTCTCCGCGCAACACGTCTGTCTGAACGCGGTTGCGCTTCATCTGACACGCACTCATATTTTCAATTTTTGGACCACTACTATGACCCTAAGAATCTCAATCAGTGTTTATGACAGGCTGTTGAGACTTTCAATTGATTTCTGCTTCGGTAATGCCAAGCATTCCAAACAATTTGATACAGATATACTGCTGATGTGCCGTCACTTCTCGACAAACTAGAATACGGCAGGCACTCACTGCATGTCCTAACTCATGGATCGGCTGCCACAACTGACACTTTCGGATAACAGACAGACAAGCAGGCAGGCGGGTAGGAAGGCAGACAATGAACTTCATTATGGTCTTTAGGGGTGAGAAAGAAAGTCCCCTCGCGGATGAGGAGCAGCCACGGGCCGCTCCCACGTCGGGACAAGCAGGTCGTGCCTGACCGCTGCGTCGTGGGCCTTCTGGACGATAGAAGAAAAAAAAATTGGTCTCGTATCTGCAATAAATTTGAAAATGTCGTCAAAAGATGATAGTTTTGTCTGTGGAGAGTGAACTAAACGTTTATTTGATGTTCTGCTAAAAGTATAGGTGAATGGTATTCTGGAGGCGCTGCGTTAGAGTGCCTGGAGCTTGCAGCGGAGGCGAACGAGCGCATGAAGTCAGGTCACACGTGAGACATGACCACCATCTGGCGTTTTTTTTTTATTGGCAGCATATCCACGGAATGAATGATGGATGGTGGGGCGAAGCATCCGTCCATCCATTCGTTCTTGCTTTCGTCCATCCATGCGTGCGTCCATCCGCCCGTCCATGCGTGCGTCTGTTCGTGCGTCCGCACGTTCATCTGTGCGTCCGTCCCTGCTTTCGTCCATGCATCCGCTCCTGCGTCCGTCTATGCGTGCATCAGTCCGTGCAGCTATCCGTGCGTCCGTCCATGCATCTGTGTGTGTGTCCATTCGTACGCCTATTCAACACTCCAAATACCACCATCTCGCAACTTTTATCATATATTCCTCATACACAAGTACCGACATTCAGCGGACATTCCAAGGACTGAATGAGAGGAGGCACATGTACACTTTCTTATGGCTTGCGTTTCATGTCTACTTCCCACCTTTAACCACTTCGAGAGTATGGTATATACTAGCTCACTGTATTCATGGCACTGCTGCCCAACGCTCGCTAAACCTTTCTAAAACCTAGGATGTTACGCCAAGCGAGTATAACGTAGCAACCATTTCTTGTCTTCTGGGCGTTGTTGAACAACAAAAAGTTTCCCCTTAGCAGCCATTTCCATGTACATTGAGCACTATCATTTATTGTTCAACAACGCAAAGAAAAAATCTCCTACCGGCAACACCTTGGAGGTCAAAATGTAAGACTGGTTGCACACTACGACTATGACTACGACTACGAGGGACGAACGGGTGCCGCTTTAAAGACCTTCGCCCCTTAAACAAAGCGCGTAGCTCTGAGACGGGTGTGCGCGCCCACCTCAGAGGTGATAAGGTGTGGAATGCAGGGCGACGGGTAGGTGCCATCACCTTCTCGTTTTAGCGAAGCGTCGGAAACACTCACCTTTTATTGCAAGCGTGGGATGGTCAGCGCAGCGGGACAAGCGCTACGGTACTTAGTATTGCTTATGTATGTCTTTTCTAGTAAAAAACGAGCATGCAGAATATATACGCGTTGTTATGGTGCCTCAGATATGCGCAATCATTGCTTTTTAATTGAAATTCGCACACGTGTGAACGCTTTTTGTTGAGCAACATTGGTGGTCGCTGCGGAGGGGGCAAGAAAGATTTAAGACCTTGGGATGAAGTCAGCCGTTGGGGTATCGGCTGGTGCTGTTTAGAGTACCCAGTTCGCGGTAACGGTGGACAAACAGACATTTAAATATACTGACAGACAGATCTAAGTTTTTGCATCGAAGGTCCCCGAGAAAGACTATCGTCTTTAAAAAATGGCTGCATATCCACACGGTGAATGATGTAGAGTGGGGCAAAGCATGCCTCCATCCATTCTTTCTGGCTTCCGTCCATCCATGCGTCTTACTGTGTGAGCATCCGTGCGTCTGCGCGCCCGTCAGTGTGCGTCTTTTCGTGCGTCCGCACGTCCGTTCATGTGTCCATCCCTGCGTTCGTCCATGCATCCGCCCCTGCGCCCGTTCATGCGCCCATCCGCATATGCAGCCATCCATGCATCTGTGTGTGTGTCCGTTCGTCCATATAGTCAACACTCCAAGTACCACCATCTCGCATCTTTTCATCATATATTCCGCATATAGAAGCACCGCCATCTCGCGGACATTCCGAGGAATAAACGAGAGGTGGCACACGCACACTTTATTACGGCTTGCGCTTCGAGTCTAGTTCCCACGTTTAACCAACTCGAGTTCATGGTATATACTAGTTCACTGTATTGATGGCACTGCGGCCCAACGCTCACTAGACCTTTTTAAAACCAAGGAGGTTACGCCCAGCGAGTATAACGTAGCAACGCTTTTTTGACAGATAGTGCTCAATGTACATGCGAATGGCTGCTAATGGGGAATGAGAGACAGGATAATTCGGCTTTTAGTTCACGCGCACGCTGCGAATTTTTAAATTCGAAGCATTTCTTAGCGAACTTCGGCGACTTTGAGCGTATCTATCTATCTATCTATCTATCTATCTATCTATCTATCTATCTATCTATCTATCTATCTATCTATCTATCTATCTATCTATCTATCTATCTATCTATCTATCTATCTATCTATCCATCTATCCATCTATCTATCTATCTATCTATCTATCTATCTATCTATCTATCTATCTATCTATCTATCTATCTATCTATCTATCTATCTATATATCTATCCAGCCGCCTACGACCTTTAGGTCTCCTGGCCGTTTCGATAATTGTATTGATAGCAAACTTGGTATGGCATAATATGACTGTGTGAAGAACATATTCGAGTAGTCATAACATGAAAATCATGACATGTGTGTCATGAATGTCGTGATTAACACTTCATGGTCCTGCAGCTCTTGCGGTGGTTTTATTCACATGACATGTTGCAAAACTGGTATGGTATGACATGATTGCATGGAGAAAACAAGCGACAGACCCTAACTTAAAAGTCATCACATGCCTGTGATGTAACAATATAACTGCCTACCCCGCTTATGATGCCCTGGCGGCCAATTCACTAGCTTCCCTTATACCAAATTTGGTATTACGGGACCTGAATGGATGATGAACGTATTATACTTGTGCAAACATGATAAACATAACATGCGTGTCATGTAACAACATGACTGCATGCAACGCTCAATATGCGCTGGTGGCCGTTTAGATGGCTTCTTTTATACCAAATTTGGTATTACAGGACGTGAAAGGATGACGAAGGTATAGTACTGGTGCAAATGTGATAAACGTGAGGTCCGTGTCATATAAGAACATGACTACATGCTACGCTCCTGATGCATTTGCGGCCATTTCGATAGCTTCACATGTGCCAAACTTGGTATTACGCGACGCAAACAGACGACATGGGTAAATGACACATACAAACATATAATCATGACACACGTGTCAAATTACAAGATGCCTACATGCCACACTCATGATGTGCTCGCGGCCGTTTCGCTAGCTTCACACATGTCAAATTTGGTATTACATAACGTCAATGGTGACGAAGGTAGGTGACTGGTGCGAACATGTTAATTTTTTTATTTATTTATACTGTCAGCATACATGCCGAAACAGGAGTTGCTCATCTGGGCACACAAATTTCAAAAGTCAATGCAAAAGTGGAACATCTCACAAATTGACACAAAGAAAGCAAAAGCAATGCAAAAAAATAATTAAAAAATCCAACATTCCATGCGCACCCTGTAGCATAACACGGCAGAACACAGGTGAGCAAGTGAGTGCCTTATCACAGCTCAGTTCAACATTTGAAACGCACATTCGAAATCTTTAACATTGTTACACAGTACAACGTCATTCCGTAACTTATTTCATGTGTCATTAGCGGACACAATAAAAGAATTCTTGAACAATTTCGTCTTATGCTGCAGAGCTTTAATGTGTTTGGTGTGCTTTGTCCGCGAATGCAACGTGTCTAGAGTGAAAATTTTTGTTATCTCTGTTTCTTAGATACCGTGGAATATTGGAAAAAAAAATTCATGCTGTTGATCCATTCTTTCGTGCAATGTAAGAATATGAGCCCTTGTTCTTAGACTTGTTACGGACTGCATTCTACGGTAGGAATTAAAAACAAATCTTAAGGCTCTATTTTGAACCTGTTCACATTTAGCGATATTATTTTGCGTATATGGCTTCCATATCGGGCATGCATATACCAGCAACGGAAGTGCTGTGGTTTTATATGCTATAAGTTTTACTTCAGGTGTCGCGTCACCAAACCTCCGACAAAGCATCCAAAGCTTTTTTGTGATTTATCACAGATATAATCTATATGGCGGTTCCAGTTCAAGCTATCTGTGACGTAAACACCCAGGTATTTATATTCTGACACACGGCAGAGTGGTCCGTCATTTATGACGTAACAAAATGACAGAGGCTTGGTTTTTCTTGTAGTCTGTATAAAAACTGTTTTGCTTGTGTTCAACACCATTTGCCTTTTTTTCACCAAGAGCCTATCATGCCCAGATGTTCATTAAGCTTTTCCTGGTCGTAGTTTGATTCTGCCTTTGAATAGATGACTGTGTCATCAGCATAGTGCTTAATGAAAACATCGGGCGAGAAGCCGCTGTTCATATCATTAATATATAGTAAGAACAACAGTGGCCCTATGACAGAGCCCTGCGGAACTCCTGAACCTACCGACTGGCTCGTGCTGTTTGTGCCCCTAATGCAAACCATTTGCTCTCTGTTTATCAAATAAGCCACTTTCCAATTTATGAGCTCATCGTTCTGCAGGATCGTGCTAAGTTTATGCAGCCATTCGGATGTGGTATTTTGTCGGATGCTTTTCTGAAATCAAGAAAAATAATGTCAACTTGCCCTCTGTCATCTAAGATTTGACTAATAAAATGTGAAACCTCGGTGCGAATTGTCACTGTCAAGAAACCTCGCCTGAAACCATGTTGTTGTTCTGTCATTAGTTTGTGCTCTTCGAGAAATTCTGCTAAGTGCTTCGTAAGTACATGGTCCAGTGTTTTACAGCACGTGCTTGTCAAAGACACAGGCCTGTAGTTGTTTACACAGTCTTTAGCACCTTCTTTATGAATCGGTATGACCTTAGCACATTTCCAGTCATTAGGAACCTGTCCGTCACGCAGAAATTTGTTGAATATATCAGTGAGATAATAAGAGCACCATTCAGCATACCTTTTTAAAGAGACATTCGGAATGCCATCTAAGCCAGTTAATTTCTTTTCATCAAGGTTCAGAAGACGGTTACAAATGCCTTCCTGTGTAATGACAATATATGGGATTGCCGAGGCAGGACAACCTAGGCTGAATTCCGGCAGTATACCGTCATAGTCCGTAAAAACCGATTTGAAATAATCATTAAAAGTACAGGCTAACTGAAAACTATCAGTAACAGTGCCGGTTTCTTTATTTAAATACACAGTATTCGATTTTTCTTTCGATAAATATCGCCAAAATTTCTGCGGTGCTGTGTTAATAAACTGCGTTAAAGATTCATTCATGTATCGCTTCTTTGCGTCAGCCAGCTCAGCTCTGAACAACAAAGAGAGCTTCGTGACGTCAGCCGATCTGAGACTTCGTTTACTGCTTTTTTGATTTGCCCGCATGCGCCTTAGTTGTCGTTTCAAGTGAATAATTTTTCGCGAAGCCCATGGATTCATTCTTTGAACCTTTTTTTTCGGTCAGGTTTGTAACGTTTTATTAGTGTATGTACAGTTTCTTTAAACCTTTTCCACGCATCATCAACCGTTGAACTATCACATACAGCAGGGCGCTTAAAATCTTCATAATCAATGTCAAAAAAGTCCAGAATAGAAACATCATCAGCTCTAGAGTAATTGGGCACCAGTAGAGACTTTGTGGCTGGCGCTTCATGACGCATGCCCAATAGCTGAAGAATCACCATACTGTGATCTGAAATACCGTCCATCACTTCACAAGTGTACTTTTGTTCAGCCAGTGATGGACTCAAAAATACAAGATCAGGTAAAGAGCCGCCCTTTTCGTGTACTCGTGTGCATTCCTGTACAACTTGAACCATACTGAGCGAGAACACCCCATCTAGGAGAGCTCGGGACGGCAATACATCAACCTGACCCGCTTTATACTCCGGCCAGTTAATATGCGGAAGATTAAAATCACCGGTCATTACAATTTTTCTTTTTGAATTCTGAAATTCGCTATATAAGAAGTCATTGAAAGCTAGCATGTAGTCTTCCGAAAAATGGGGAGGACGATACACTGCAATAAATGTGAACGAACTGCCGTATAAAGTCATGTCACATGCAATACATTCAATTTCAGGTGGCGAAGAACGTTCTGTGCACTCAGTTGATCTTTTACAAATAATCGCAACAGCACCACCCCTAGATCCGCGGTCTCTACGATATGCAATATAGTTTGGAGGATGAAACTCGCAGTTTTCAATGCATTCATTCAACCAAGTCTCAGTAACAATGAGTATATCTGGTTCATACTCGAGCAAAACACTTTCAATGGCTGAAATTTTATTCAAGACGCTGCGCGCGTTCAGAATAATAACCGTCACTGCACCGGAAGTACTGCCCACGTTCCTAGATTTTCATGTGGTTTGAAGATTATCAGCAACTAAGCATGGCTTCCGCGAAACGGTGTTTTCATCCCAGAAATATGCGTCCTTGTTCACGTAAAGTTTGTCATGAACAAGGCGCACGCGTGCACCACTTCGTTTTTCTTCTTTTGCACTCTCCCAAAGGCGCTTGCGACAATAAAGTACGTGCTTTGAAAAATCTTCACGCACCGAAACACCTGTTTCTTTCAATTTTGAACA
The DNA here is from genome assembly GCF_043290135.1 of Rhipicephalus microplus. Lineage (NCBI taxonomy): Eukaryota > Metazoa > Arthropoda > Arachnida > Ixodida > Ixodidae > Rhipicephalus > Rhipicephalus microplus. Next base: position 89,024,387 of record NC_134704.1, read on the forward strand.
CTTCATCAAGATATCGCTCTTTTCTTTGGATTTCTTTAAGCGAAATATTACAGGCCTGGAATGGTCCTGCCTTTTTCCAAGTCGATGTATGCGTTCTACACTACACGGACTTACACCTATTACAGAAAAAAGCTATTGGTTTACAGTTTCAAACAGTTCATCGGCTGTTTCATTTGGTCTCTCGGGAAGACCATAGACTATCAAGTTATTTCTTCGTTTCCGATTTTCCAGATCGTCGACCCTCCGGGAAAGCACAGCCACTTGCTCAGTTAAAGCAGAAACCGCTTCTTTAGTTTCGCTCAATTTTGGAAGGAATGACTCAATCATAGACAGTCGTTCTTCAAATTTTTTTTTATGACGCTGCCATTATCTTTTACTTCCTTCTGAAGCGCACGTTGATAACGTTTTAAATCAGCAAGTGTCTTTGATTGTTATTTCATTGTTTGCAAAATTTGTCTAATTTTTTCTTCAAGTACAGCGGGACCGGGGTTTGTCTCAATTTCACCGCTCCTAGCCAACTTCAGCAACACAGACCAGCAATCACTAGATAGAGACAACAGTGTGCTGGGGCACGCCACCACTATAAGAAATAGTTCATCGCTTCAAAAACATGAAAAGCACCGCCTCACCTGTAAACAAGCAAAGACGAGCGTATTTGAGGTCATGCTTTGGTGACTGCCGTGCCCGCAACTGAGTTTGTGGGAATCCGAGGTGTTCCTTATATACGGTTGAGGGGCATGCACATCCATCTTAATCATGCGATGTGTGTCATGTGAGAACATGACTACATTTCACAATCAAGGCGCCAATACATTTCGATTCAACGCGGTGCACGTGCTCGCCGGTGTTTATTTCGACACGTCACGCAGGCGTTGTGACCTCAGGCGCCGGTCCTGTCAAATACTCGCAGGCGCACACCGCACTGTGTTGCTTTGACGCATACCCGTTTCAGCGCGTCGGGCGTACCTCAGTCACGAAAAGAGACAGATGCAGTGTTGCATGGGTAACGATTGGCACGAAATGCAGCATGTCGCATTCCGCACTGGTTGCCGTCGAACCGCGCCGACGGACGCTGGTGGCGCCGGTCGCGCCTGGCGTAAGACTATAGAGTTCTCGCGTTTTGCTAACGTAGCGTTGCTGTGCCCAGCGTGCGTGCGCGATAACGCTACGTTAGAGTATATAGGTCCCTTCATGATGTGCTCACGCCCATTTTGCTAGCTTCACATATACCAAACTTGGTTTCAAGTCACGTCAATGGATGACGAAAATATATGACTGGTGCAAACATCAAAATCCTGACACGCGTGTTATGTAATGACATGACACCTTACCACCCTCATAGCGTGCTCGTGGTCGGTTTGCTAGCTTCCCAATACTAAATTTGATATCACGTTAGGTGAATAGATGACGAATGTAAAGGACACATCCAAACATGATAATCATGACACGGAAGTCATGTACAGCATCATTTACCTCCACCTCGTACCATTGTGCTGATTTTAAAGTGCCAATGCAAGCTTGCTCATTCGTGCTTCGCATATCATCGATTCCCACTGTACGTGGGATATGCCAATTTTTTCTTGCACGGGAAATGTGCGAAGTGCACATATTCTCGACAACAGCAACGTGCTATAGTCATCAGCATGCTGTCCCACTGTCTATCGCTCGCCACAGTTTCACTGTTAAGTAACATAAAGCTGAATATGCATTGGTAACTATGAATAAAGAATTTATTCTAATATTTGAACGTCAAACGTATTTAGATTGTTGAGTGAACCTATACATGAGGTAACATGAATACGAAATTAAGGATTAGCCACGCAACAGAGTTTTTGCAATAAATGCTTGAGCCACTCAACTGTTGTTCAAAACAGCCTTGTAGCAGCACAAGACCTCCATCGAGTCAATGAGTTGTGGCGTTTCGAGACCATCGACGTGATGGTCTTTCAAGAAGGCCCGTGTGACAGATGTAATATAGACCTTCATCCACGTGCTTAGCAGCGCAACCCTTCAGCACCTCAGGCAACCGTTATGGTTATTCATTCATAAACAGGAATGATTGCAATGTTATAAGGCGCTTTCACATGTCCCCTTGATAAATGGGCAGTTTGAGATATCACAAGCAGCTCACCGTTGAGAGAGCTATGATGCAGAGCGCATCATTCATTAGAAAGAGTCACTGAAATTACGCAAGTGACTTTAGCCATTACAAAAGTCACATTTCTTTGCACTCACGGGTGCCGAGTCAGTGCAAAGAAATGTGGAAATCTGCAGAAATTTGGATATTATGAAGTAACGTGTCTCAGAAATCGCAAAGCTGCATCAGTTCCTTTTTTTTTTTGGTTTGGTGGCATAGAATTATTGTCTCGTCCTGCGTTAGCTCAACGACGTGATTGAGGTGGTTTTGCATTTCCCGACGTTTCCGTGTCGGCTTCTACCTTGTGCCTCCGCACTTTACTGCAAATACTGAGTAACAATGGTACGCCCGCTCAGACACTGGCTCACTACCATCTGGGGCCATCACTACGCGTCTTCCTGCCGGTTAGCCAAATTAACCAAGGTCCCCAAGCAACTGAATTACCATCCTAGTATTGAGCCCTTCTGGCATGTCACCGACAGTTGGAAGCTCAGAAATAGAGGTGGCCGATTCTAAAGTGGTGGACACACTGGCCGCCCTTCTACGGCCCTTGGTGACCCAGCATCGTCAATCTCTAATGAGCTGTGCTTGAAAATCAATAGCTGCGGCAGTGTTGTCAGGGTATCTCAGAGACTTTGTCTGGCGGTTGGGCTGGGGCTTGCTCCCCACGCGAGATTGTTTGCAGCGGTGGGCATGTGGTTCGCACTTCCACATGCCCCAACTGCGTCATGGTCAAGACCAATCGACATGCGACGATTGAATATGTGGTCTCCCACCTTTTTTGACGTGCGGTTCACACTGGTTTTCGGGGACAGGGTAAGCTAACTTTCATGTCCAATGGCCGATTTCCGCGCGGCTGCTTCTCCGCTCTTTTAGTAGTTGCGGGGCTGTTCAGCATTTGGAGAAACCGATGTGAGGCCGTAGTTGCCAATTGCTGCCGGCGTGCTTTGGGGCCAATACTGGGGAGAATGAGACGAGAAATTCCTCCCTGAAAAGCTTTTCTTCCTCGGGGAGCCCGAGTTTTTGCGGCATCAGTCGGGCCCTTTCGTCAATATTGAACACGAAAGGGTAAAACTCAGTTTTCCACCGACGTGGTGCTAAGCAGCGCTTGTTAAGTAGTTATTCATGATTTTCTTGTAAGCAATTGTGTTTCATTTTATCTATTGTATAATTATACCATTCATTGTATGATGATATCACATGAGTTCTCGTGTACACGTACGCCAGCATTTTCATGTATATTAAAGCAATGATGTATTTCTTTCAACGTAGTGATGTTGGCCGTGGTACATAGATCTGGCAAAGTGTATGTTCCCCTTACTGGAATGCTATGAAAGTTTTGTTGTTTGTACATAGTGTAAATAAACTTTTTCTAAACTGTAGTAGAGTAACATAATTTACCTTGTTACTCTATGGTGCGGCTTCCAATATTGAGCCCCACGGGACGGCTTTAAGCTATCCCATAGTAGAGTATCCTGTACTCTAAATTGTTACCCAATTTTCATAATTCTCCCCCCCCCCCAGTTCCTGGGACCACGTATAGGCGCCGGAGTGTGTTTTGAGTAGACAGGTGGGGTCTAAAGCCTCTTAGGTCCAGTGATAGTGCTTCCGATTTTCAACCATCTATGTGAGGCGCTTGTTTAGCATTGGCTTCATCACCTTTTCGATTACTGAAGTTAACAAAATTTGCCGAAGGTTACTTCCAGTCATCGGAGGTTTGTTCGCTTTATGCAGTGGTGTAACATTTGAATTTTTTCACTCTTTAGGGAGATTTTCATCTCCCAACCTTGAATGATGATGGAAAGAAGAGGGGTTAGCTGGTTCTCGTCAGTTGCTGTAATTGTTTGTTGGTAATCATACCAGGCCCGAAGCTGTTATAAAATTTGACTCCTTTAGTGCTTTTTAAGTTTTTGAAGTGTGAAGGGAGCATGCATTATGTAGCTGCTTCGTTTTTCCTCTGGCCACTTTTGATACTCCGGATGCCTTGCCAGTTGTAGAAAAAATGTGTTTGCGCACGCATCAGTGGTGGCTGGTGCTGATGCATGGGAAGCTTAACAGAGTTTTTCAGCGGCTGTTTGAGTTTTGCCCCGGCTTTCCAAAGATTTGACAATCTTCCATAGTCTTTGAATTTTTATCCGACCGTGAAGCTGGTAGCAGCAATCCTGCCACTGTTGCCTGCGTAGCTTGCATGCGTACTTTGATGCTTGTCTCGTAAAAAGCTTAAGCTTCAGGCGATTGCGAGCTGATTTTTCAGTCTTGTATGCATTTAAGGCAGCTATGCGTGCCTCCCACATGATAAGGAGGTGCCTCTCGGGCGCAGGCTTTTGAGGAATCTTTTTGTAGGTTTCGCTTGCCTTCCTTGTCACTTATCGTAAATGTTTTGTAAATTCATCAAGGGCGATTGTTTGAGAGCATCCATCTATATAAGACGCGTGGCTTGTCCCAGTCAATGAGGGAACACTCCTGTGACATAGTTAAAATTTGCCCCAGGCAATCACGATTGGTAAGCGGTCACTGCCAATATTGTCGGGCCATATGTCCCAGTGCGTACCCGAGAGAGCGTCCAGATGGTGTTCGCTTTTAATACCTTTAATGCATGTGCCAGCCGCAGTTTCATGGAGAGCGCTGCGACATGGGGGCTTAAAAAACCTAATGCAATGAGGGGAACGCGCGTTTTTCTTCATTTTTTGCACCTCATTGCATTTTCTTCAAATGCGTGGCATTTCTTAGCGCACTTCAGCGACTTTGAGCGTATCTGTTAATTTTTTCTTCATTGCCTTGCATGTCAAGACTGTTTACATTTGACATATTTAAATATTAGTCAAAACACAAGTGCGTCACAAAATACACCCACAAAGTTCGTTGAGGTAGCATCAGATCTTAGCTGACTACTGATTAATACTTGGGCAATCGTAGCAATGGCTCAATGCGACCATCCAGTCCGGTACATCCTCTTAGTCCTTCAGCACTTCATTAAAATGGAACACAAATTCTAAAAAAAAAATTGGCGCACAGATAGCACTTTTACATCCGCGTTTTCAAGGGTGCATCGGGTTTTCTATATACTGTGAAGGCCCACAAGCATGATTAGATCATAAGGTATGCCTGCCTCGTTTTTAACCGAAAGAATATGGATGCCGTGTAGACTTAACGGTATTTCTTTTTTCAAGGTTCTCTGCAATATGTCCCAAAAAGAGACCCCACTCCAGCAATCAATAAACACGTGTTCAATTGATTCCGCTTTACTACTCAGGTGGCAATGTGTACTCAATGGTACGAACTTTCCCCTATCCTGCAACCACGTATGAACTGGTAAAGTACCAGTATGTAATTTAAAGAAAAGCATTTTCACCTTTGGTGCTCAATCTTTTAACATGTTTCAGAGCATCCTGTACTGGGCCTGCACAATATAGCTGATGGTACAATGCTACAGGCAGTAAAACATCGACAAGGTCGTTATACAATTTTTTTTACGTGGTACTTCAGCCAGATATTCTAACGAAAATCTCACTCACAAAACGTGGAAACAAGAAACAACTTTCTTTAAATACCTTTGTATTGGTCCTTTCACATTTGATGACGATACGAAACATTCCGGCAGCATTCTAAATGAGCTTAGTTGTGTAACAGTTCTCAAAAAAGGGTTATCTACATCACCCAGAAAAAGAAAACGATGAACAAGCTGTCTTATGTACCAATGAACCGATCCGAGCCCGCCATCTCGAAATTTTCTGAAGAGGTTTGTGTGACTTGATCTTTCCCAGGAAGAGCTGTAAATGAAAACTGAAAATACTCTGTGTATTTGCTGTACACTTATTCTACTGCTGTGCAAAGCCTGCATTACATACCACAGCTTCCTCACTAGAAACAAGTTGCACGTTGTGGGTCATGCGAATATCGAGATACCCCAGCCTTTCCATTTTTCTACACCATTGCGCAATGGCTGTTTTTCTTTTTTCCAATATGGTTCACTGTCATGATAGAACTCCAGTGGCACTCTTACATACTTCACTGGTGTTTCCTGCCATTTAATGATTAGAAATATTTTTGGCGGGACGTCCCATTCCCCATGCCAGAAGCCAAGGCACTTATCCCAGTTCACGGCACTACCACTCACCTGGCATATAGTTTTCACGGCATATACAGCATACAATATACTCTCATAATTTGTACAGAAAGCCACAATGTCATCTGCGTATGCAAGGAGGTTAACCTCAGCTTCATGCAATATAAAGCCGCTTATTGCACTGTTAATATTTACGCTTAAACAAAAAGGTTCGCCTAAACGAAAATGACAAAAAGCAGGGGCGATAGCGGGGACCCCTGTCTCACTGACCGCAACACAGGTGTACGCTCACCCGCAGTTTTGCTTATTACAAATATCGTCGTGCATCCTGTGTAAGCCATGCGAACTCCATCGCTAATCAACATCCCTACGTCACATGCTCACGTAATCGAGGGAGCAAGTTAGGTGGCACACGTTCAAGTGCCTTTTCGAGGTCAATTTGAAGCATGGCAACATTGAGATGCATAGCGTCACAACTTTCTAGGATTGATCGTGCTATGTTTACGCTGGTCATTATTTTTCTTCCCTTTATTCCACAAATTTAGTGGGAATAACCAGTTTTTTCATAACTGTCTGGAGTCTTCTAGACAATATTTTCATCAATATCTTATAGTTAACATTAGTTAGGCTAATTGATCTATATGCACTAACACTTCTTAACTTCGCGCGATCTTATATTGTAGGTATTAAAACTATGTGGGCTGACAAAAACGATGGTGGAAGTTGTTTAAATTTCATCATCATCATAATCAGCCTGAACGCCACAGCGGGACAAAGGCCTCTCCCATGTTTCGCCAGTCAACACAATTAAAAGCCTCATTAAATGCCTCCTTAAAAATAGGTGAAATTACATCTTTGAATTTCTTGTATACTGCAGCACTCAATTCATCAGTTCCTGGAGACTTACCATTGTTTAACCTATAAATTGCTTTTTCATCTATCTATCTATCTATCTATCTATCTATCTATCTATCTATCTATCTATCTATCTATCTATCTATCTATCTATCTATCTATCTATCTATCTATCTATCTATCTATCTATCTATCTATCTATCTATCTATCTAGTCACCTATGACTTTTAGCTCTCCTGGCCGTTTCAATATTGGTATCAATAAAAAACTTGGTATGGCCTAATATGTCTATATGAAGAACAAATCTGACTAGTCAAAACATGATAATCATCATGAGTATCTCACGAATGTCATGATTTACATTTCATGGTGCTGCAGCGGTTGCCGTAGTTTCGTTCAAATGGCATGTTGCAAAACTGGTACGGTATGGCACGATTGCATGGCGAACAGAAGTGACAGACGCTAACATGAAAATCATGACATACGTGTCATACAACATGACTACATGCCACGCTCATGATGCGCTTGCGGCCGTTTCGCTAGTGTCCCATATACCAATTTTTGCATTACAGTACCTTAATGGATGACGAAGGTATGTGACTGGTTCAAACATGAAAATCATGAGATGCGAGTTATGTAACAACGTGACTACATGTTACTCTCATCATGCACTGGCAGCTGTTTCACGGCCTTCACTTACACCTAATATGGTAATACGGGTATTACGGGACGTGAATGGATAATGAAGCTATGATACTGGTACATTCATGATAAACATGGCATGCGTGTCAAAGACTCATGTAGCCAACTGACTACACGCTACGCTCATCATGCGCACGCGGTCATTTCAATAGATTCACATGTGCCAATCTCCGTATTACGTGACGCCAATGAATGAATAAGGTATGTGACTCGTGCAAATATGTAATCAGACACGTGTCACGTGAGAATACGAATACATGCTACAGTGAAGACGCCAATATAATTCGACGTGACGCGGTGCGCGTGCTCGCCGGCGTTCATTTCGTCGCGTCACGCCAGCGTTGCCACGCCAGGCGCCGGTCCTGCCATATACTCGCAGGCACGCGCCGCGCTGCGTTGCTGACGGAGAGACAGCGCGTCTGCTGTCTCTCCGTCACGTAAAGAGGGAGACGCAATGTTGTGGGGGTAACACATCGGTGACGAAGGTAAATACACGTGAATAGATCACGAAGGTAAACGACACACCCAAACATGATAAGCTTAACACATAAGTCATGTACTGCCTCATTTACCTCCACCTCGTAACATTGCACTAATTTTAGAGAGACATATCAACCTCCTCATTCGTACTTCGCATATCGTTGATTCCCACTGTACGTGGGATCTGACAATTTTTGAACCGTACACGCTAGCAACTAGAGCTAGGGATACATATCGCGTTTCTCGCGACCATGCTCACGTTTGAAATATGCGACATGCGGCGAACGCCGAAATTCACTGCGTGGCGTTAAAAAATGAATAAACTTCTCATGTGCGCGAAGCCGTTAGGGACGCTACGCACGCAGCTCGTCTTCCATAGTACATGCGCCGGCTGCGGTTGCGTGGGAGGCGCTGCGACAAGGGGGCCGAGGCGAGGAAAGAGGCGAACATTATGTAGACGCGCCGTCGGGTGGAGAGTCCACACCCTAATTATTTTTCTTACACCGTGGTCCTCTAAGTTAAGAAGTACTACACGAAGTGGTGTACTTCGCTTTTATGGGGTCTGCTGAATTAGGTTCTCTCGGAGCTCTTCTAGACATGTTATTTCACTCAATGTAAAAAAAATGGAAGAAAAAAGTTTTAGCAATGAAGGTGACTCGCAGTGTTTTTACGAAAGATGTTCAAAGCTTCCAACAATTGTTTTTATATGGAAACTCACAGACTAGCTTTCTGCTCAAACAGTCGTCCGAAGCCAGCCGAAGCTTTTTGCTGGCCTATAAACCCAAGAGAAACTAAACTGTTTTGATATTTACTTGCCATAAGGTGAAAACTGGACCATCAAGTTGAGTGTGTAACCAGAGCAATTACTCTACGTGAAACTTTTACTGCAAACCAGAGCTCCCTTCCGAAAAGGCTTACATTGAAGCTGTCAGGCCAATTTAAGTAGAAACTATGCGCGTATGCGAAAAGCGAAAGAAACCACTTGGTAACACTCGCCGGCATGCAATATATGAGCTCTTCGAATTACGCTGACACGTTCAGACAAGTCCATTATTATATAGCGTACCAACAAGAAGACCTTAGTGCTGGTGGCTTTGCATAATTAGTACTTTATTATAAAAGCCTTTATACAACCAGCTCATTTTGAAAATCGGTTGCTTTGAGTGAACAACTTCACAAGGAAAGGATGGCTCCCACTTTTGCACGTGTGCTCAAGTTACGCTGAACGTTCATCTCGCTTTCTGAGCGTTCAGGCTCAAAATACTTTTCTTTCCTGCTTTTCTCACCTTAGAATAGACATAGCCTATATAATGTCGTGGTGTTCAGTTTTCATTTCTTTTCTCAGTTTTCTGAGCTGCTAAATATGCAGTTGTTGGCGGTCGATAAACACTACATCTATATGGTCTGTTCATGCATTGAAGATGAAAATATGCAATTACAGAAAATGAAGTCTGTCATCACTGGCAATGATATTTATAAAAACTAGAGGGAGTGCAAGTGAGACTAAAAGTTACTGTTCGTAGTGGACAAGAAAACTTTAAAATAGGCACAACCAACCAAAAATCACATATTCTCATGCAGCGTAGCGTTTAGGAAGCAGTGCCGTGTTTTAATGCGTGGTCTATGGTAATACAGCTCCTTCAGAGAACAGCATCACAGTAATATCATTTTTCGTAATAACCCATTCATTGTAACCACTTTCATTGATTGCATTCTAAGATCGTGAGGCCGAACCATGTCTTTGTGCTGCGAAAGACTAAAAAAAGATACTAAAGAAGAAAAGAAATATCTGCAAATAATAAAACACTGAAGCAATTTCATTTCGAATCTCGACGATAAGACCTTCACCTTCGTAACAGAATTACGAATCACATGACTACGACTTTATTGTCCCAAGGTGGACGTTCTCACGCTTTGGCGCTTTGCTCTCAGAGTACATGTGACAAATGGAGAGATGAACAAAAGGGCACCTATGAAAAGGAGAGGGGGGGGGGGTAGGACTGCGAAATCTGAAGAAGGCCCGTATTTTTTGGAACAAACTCTTTGGTCAATGATCGTATACAATGGCATATATGAAAGAATGTGTGCGAAGTTTGAATATGCACCGCGAACTTGAAATATCGAACACTCATAGCCTTTTTATCTTTTTGCTTGTTTGAAGTGACGTTATCACTAAACTTAATGCACGAATCACCTTCTATTTTCCTTCTCGCAGGTCACCTTCTTCACAAAACCAGCGCTTCTGGTGGCAAATAACTTGAAAAGCATGCTACTAAAGCGCTAGCAAAAACCACACTCTTGCCGTCTTGTTTGTGCTTTGTTTAAGCTGCGTAACCTTGAGCTGCTAGAGAATGAACGAAAGGGGAAATGTAAAGTTCAGCCTCCACAGGGCTTCGCATCATGAAAATTTAACGCTATAAAAGCCGGACTACTTTCTCATATCGCGGTATTCAGAAGACCAGGAGCTGTAGGTTGTTCTTGAACACTGTATTTTCAGGTCATCCTCAAATATGAAAACTTTCATACTAGCATGCCTCTTCTCAGCAGGTAAGAGTATCTTGATATTTTGCCCAATCATGTTTTTTCTACACATGCACGCATAGCGAAGGCCTTCATTCATTGGAGCATATTCAATGATTGCTTAGATTTACTGTGAACGCTTCAAATGTGAAAAGTTTTAAAAATTGGGGTTTCTTTAAAAAATGACGACCGATTTTTGGAAAAACAAGAACCTGCGTGAAGCAGTTGAACGTATTCACGGCACTGCAGTAAGCGCTTCAAAGGATGGTAGTGAAATCGCAACTTTGAAAGAGACAAGTAAGAATGCGGGATTGGTAAGGAAAAGAATCTCTGTACCATACAGATAAATGTATACGCAAGGCAAAACCTAAACTTGTGATTATGCAGGTGCGATTGCTTGAGAAGTTTGCACTGAAGTAGCTAAAGTGGAATTCTATTGTAGCTGACCTTGATGAGGCGTTACAGCCGAATAGTCTTGGTATTTCTGTACTTTACGCCAGCAATTATAGAATTGAATTCAAACATTAATTGAAGAAAACATTCTGTGATGTTTATTTATGCTTTCACAATGAGTCAATAGCGTGCTACCAAAACTAGGTACCAACGCGGTAAATAATACTGAACGTCATGTAAGGCCAAATCCGTATTTTTTGTGCAACCGCGAAATAAAAAACGGCGTTTCTTGTTGCTGGTAACCCACGATATGCGTTTATTTAGCTAGAAAAAAATGGGCATCAGTGAAATGCATTGTGTTATGAAAGTACATGGACGAGGTCAATCTAGACATACAGCAGTGCTGTAATGCCCGAGGCCTACCATGTGGAGTAGAAAGAATAATCATCATAAAAATTAGCCCCGAATCTGCATGTGACACTGCAAATGTAGTCGAAAGAAGATAGTCTTGCGTCTAGAGAGAGTAAACGAAATGTTTATTTCATGTTCTGTGCAAGAAAATAGGTGAATGGTATTCTGCAGTGGTGGCTTTAGTGCCTCGAGCGTGTAGTGGAGGCGAACGAGCCCATCGAGCCACGTTAAAAAAGAGCGCCATCTGGCAGTTCGATAACGAAGGAAGGCTTGCGCGCCCACAGAGAAAGATGCGTGCCTATCTGGGAGGTAATGAGGTGTAGAATGCAAAGCAGCAGGCAGGTGCCACCACCGTGTCGTCTTAGGAAAGCGTACGAAGAACTTACCTTTTTGATCATCGCGTTGCACTGTCAGCGCAGCGGCATAAACGCTATGGTCCTTAAAATTACTTGTGTGTGCCTTCTGTAGTATAAAGGCACACATACAAAACATCGACGTGTTATTGTGGAGCCTCAAATATGCATAATAATTGTTTTTAATTGACAAGCGCACAAGTATGAACGCTGAACAGTGAGCCATATCGGTGGGCGCTGCGTATGGGGGTGGTCGTTTGGGGCTGTTTGAGGTATCGGTAAGGGCGGACAAACAGAAAGTTTTACAGACAGACAGACAGACAGACAGACAGACAGACAGACAGACAGACAGACAGACAGACAGACAGACAGACAGACAGACAGACAGACAGACAGACAGACAGACAGACAGACAGACAGAGTGACAGACAGACAGACAGACCAAAATTGTTCCGTCGATGGTACCCAAGTAAGACTTTAATCAAACTGGCAAGCGATCTATCCGTCCTCGTGCTGCTCTGCTGCTTCTGCTCCAGAGCACACTCGCCGGCTTGTCCTGTGTGTTATGCCATAACAATATAGTGGGAAAAGCGCGTACAGAAGATGGAAAAGAAAGATACAAAAATTCGCACATATAGAAGGAAAGAGGAAAGAGAAATGCTTGGTGAGGAGAGATTCATAGCCGTGTACCCTCAGTCTTAATGTGAACGTCGTAACCACTCAGCTAACCAGGTACGCTAGCAGAGGTTAGCGTGGCCTAGTATACTATAATACAGCTAGAGGGCGAAGAGAGCTAAGTTAAGCTGAGGTGGAGAGAAAGGAGGAGGGCTGAATGAGTATAGAAAGATAGAAATAAAGAGATATAAAGGGAGACAAAGAACGAAGAAACCAGAATGAAAGGGGAAAGAAAGATGGACAGAAGGTGAGAAACTGTCTTCACATAGTGAGAGACAAAAAGTGACAGAGCAAATATTTAAGCAAAGAAAGGAAAGAAAACTAGATACGATAGAAGGACAGACAAAAAATAGGAACAAAGAAATAAATGCATTCAATGAAGCATACAGAAAAAAGACAACAAGAATACAGGAAGCATAGCTTCATGCCTTATGCTATATTATACCAGAGGGTGGAAATAGTAAGAGAGATTTTAAAAGCTTAGCAAAACCTGGACCTGCTACCAATCCACCAGGTTTGCTCTGAACCAGCCTTGCACACAGATTTTTTTTTATTTTTTTCCCGGAACGTGGTACTGAAGTTACCTTTGTGCCGAAAATGGGTGCGCTTCACAGAATACGACCGGGACGAAAGAGGCAATTCCAAGAGTAGCGAAAGTTGGGTTATAGTCTAACTCCAATTACAATTGCCTGCTTCCTATTACAATTGCCTGTATTGCAGTCTACCTCAGCTTGGTTTTATCCTTATGCCTGCCTGTACAGGTCACTGACACTCATTGGGAACCCTAAGCTAGACGCCAGGCTAAAAGAGTTAAACCACTTTCATACGCGTGATCTAGGCTGGTTATTCCAATTTCAAAAACACGACCAACATGGTATAAGCGAAAAAAAAAACTGACATCTTCGGCTATATTCTATATAGCTTGAACCAGCAAAGTAACAAAAAATGTGCCGTTGCCGAACTGTTTGCTTGTCTGCTGTGGTCTTGCTGATGATGGTCTTATTGATAAGTGGTATCGCTGATGATGCTTCGTCACGGATATTCTTAAAAGGAGTGGTGCTCATTTGCTTTATCTTGAAATCATTTTTGATTCCTTGAACAGAGAGCCTTGCTGAAACTAAGGCTTGAAGCGTTTTTGCTCTCTTCAAGGCGGTTGATTTGAACATGGCAAGACTACTTGCCGAAAAACTGTCTCCGCAACTTTATTGTTGTTAATTTAGCAAAAGTTTTAAGTAACTACGAGCGAGGGACCACATGAATTTTTGTTGCAGGGGCCAGAGAAGAGGATAACCGGAATTTATTAGGTCTACTGGTGTATGACAAATTGCACTGACGAACCGCGAACTCTCATATTTTGGTTTTTGTTCCGTCAATGATTCCAATACATAGGCACCTGTCACAGAGCGCTTGGCCGAAGCTACGACAGTGCCATTTCTTCAGAAGCCACGTTATTACAAAAACTGATATTGCCTAACTCGCGAAAAATAGTTACCAAATGAACTTTATTTTTTGTATTTTGCAAGTGAACTACAGGTCGAAAAGCAATGGGGCAGTTACATGAGAAGTCTGTTGAATATGTGGAGAATATGGGACACTGGCTTTATCTTCTTAGCACGGCTAAAGTACCACTGTTGGTCTTCGTAAAATTTATCAGTTCACTTTATTACTCGTGACCAGCTCCACAATCCCTCGTTGTACCTATGTGTGTGCACGCTAGTACGCATGTGAAGTGCGGACTTTTCTCGTCTTTCTCTCTTTTTTTTTATAACTCCTCTTCTTCATCACAAGCTTCAAGGTAACCAGGAGGCTAGGCCGGGTATAACAGTTTTGAATACTAGCGAAATGCGTAGACAGGGACAGTAATACATAAGCGAGCACTTAGCTGCCCCTGCCTACGCACTGCGCTCGTATTTCAAACCACCTGAATCACTTACTCACACAATCAACCAATGTGGCCTGGTATAACCTTCCCGCCTTTTCTTTATGACTCTCCCTGTTTACCATGCTTAAAACGTATATGGCTGGGTGTGCGAGGAATACGTTCTCCTCAACTTCGGGACGGCTCACTGCTCTCACATAGTTGAGTATGAAGTACTCGAAATCGCTGAACTATTTTTTTTCTAAACATATTTCGGAGCACTCATACAGCATGGTGTTTCGTACGCAGCCGCATTGGCAAATGCACATGATCACCGCCGTCTCAAAAGCCATTTGGGAGCCTTGGGTGGAATCAATGGTAACATTTGGGCTGGCATTGATCAAGCTGGTCCCCGTGGAGGCCTAGGTTACACCGCCAGCATTGGAACAAATGTTGGTGCAAGGCTAGGTGGTCACGGCAGTTTAGGCCTAGGCGGCCAAGGTAAGAACTCTAACTCACGTCATGTCATAATGAGAATCAGCATGCCTCACGATCCTTGCGTGATGTTTGCGCAGTACACGTACAATTTGTTGCACTATTCAATAAACGAATTTCACATAACGACGAGTGCTGCCATTTGTGAAATATTATGATACAGAACTAATTTCTTTATAGTACAACACGGTATTGACGGAACCTATGAGTGACCATAGACAGCAATATGCGTAGTATTTATCAGAACAAGAATCATATAGCAGTCCATGAAAACGTAGCTAACTCTAATTCCAGTAATATGTTCCGTAGAGTTTTATAAGTATTCTAATGCTTCAAACGTATGAATATATAGATAAATCCTGTTTGAGAAATATTCGGAAGAAAAATACATCCCACGAGAAGTTGAATTGAAGTGGCTTACGGAACGTTCAAGGCTGAAGTAGTTAGGGAAATATCAGTATTAAATTATCAAGATAGTGTACTGCCTGTCAGGTACGTTAACCAGGGCTAAATTTCCCCTGTAACTAAATAATTTGTTGGGTATTTCATGTCAAGACCGATATGTGGTGTCGTATGCTGTAGTTGAGCCCCAGAGTAACTTTGAACACATGCTCCTAATTAACAGGCACTTGATTCTAAGAAGATCGTCATTTTTTGCAACTCGCCTCACCCCTGACACATTGTGGCTGACGTGATCAGTAATCGAACCTGCGCCCCAGGTTTAGCACTCACACAACTTACTTCTGAAGCTGCCCCACCACGGTGGTCTATAGTGGCTAAGGTACTCGGCTGCTGACCCGCACATCGCGGGATCGATTTGCGGCTGCGGTGGCTGCAATTTCCATGGAGGCGAAAATGGTGTAGGCCCGCGTTCTCAGATTTGGGTGCACGTTACAGAACCTTAGGTGGTCGAAATTTCCGGAGCCCTCCACTGCGGCATCTCTCCTAACCCTATAGTGGTTTTGGAACATCAAACCCCACATATCAATCAATCAATCACTATTGAAGCTACCACAGCGCGCGAGATAAACTATGTCACATATATTCGTAATTTACTAAGACGAAGGTGCAGAACGAAACAGGTCAGCAAAAGTTCTTCGATGAAAGAATGCGCTGCTGTTAGTTTTCATACTATTTATACTGATCACAACAGCTAAATATTTGTTCTTGACACAAAAAACAAAGAGAAAAAAGGGAAATACAGCAAACATTCTAGTTCCTAGCTTTCTTGCACTCAGATTTTGACCATGAATTAAATTCTTCTTGAAAGCAGTGCATTAGATTGCTTCTGAAAATCTGTGGTGTATTTTTTATTATTTGGTATTGTTTTGTATTGGTATGTACACCTCATCCCAGGCTTACTGAAAACAAAAAAATATATTGAGCAGTCCTATAAAGTAAAAACCTCATCGACAAATTTAATAATGTTTTATTTTTCTCTTTAACTGAAACATTTCAGTAATTCGTTCACCGAGACGAAAGTAGTTTTTTTTTTCTTTACACTTGGCAGCTATTTTGCTTGTATTCCCAAAGCGTGCCATCATTTAGCCCTTGTAACCTTTCACAAGTTTCTTGTAATTGTATTTTAGAAAGCGTTTTCTGTAGGGCCTGGGTAATGTTAATTTCAAGGTTATCTCAATCTCATGAGGACGGATAGCTTATGAATAAAAACTACCTCTTAATATTTTACTTCCTGCATGTGCATCTTATGCCTTGATTGTTACAAACATGCTGTAATATAGATGAGCAAGCCTAGAAGAAAATTAACGCTGATTACACCACTCATAATGGGTTACAACTCGAGCAAATCTATGCTCTGATTGTAACCTCGTCATTGGCCCTGCCCAGGCTGAAGGGCCAGCCACGCGGTTACAGTCTGGTATAAAATGTGCGTTAGTATAACCCATTTTGTGTCGCACAATTAGAGTCGATTTTGTAGATTTGTACATTTACGTACTGCACTCTTTTGATATCTTATGGAGAAGCGCAATGGTGAAATAAGAAAAACAACGCCAAAAACGGAAAATACATTATCTTTACTTCGGCATAACAATGGGAACATACTACGTTGATGTCAAAAGTCCCCGTAATGTAGTAATTGAAAGGCTTAGCAACGAATTAAAAAGGAAGGTTACGATTGGAATACTTGTGTTAAAATACTCATAGAGCTAGCATGTTGTTTCCATTTAAAATATGGTGTGTTTCATATGCTTTATACAATAGGGGAACCTGTAATATTTATGCGTGACCCCATTTAGGTGCACTGATCCCGAATAAAGGGTTCAAGAGGCCAATATTTGTTTTTAAGAGAAAACTAATGCTTCTATCGGAAGTTATTTTATTTCTAGGTGCAGAATTGCAAGGTGCCAGGGCCTAATTTATTTTTTTTTCATTAAAACAAGCCAATTTGATTTATACTACACCGAAATCGGCTTCTGCTTTGATAAAACAGGTTATCCTGGTTTGTACGGATCGACCTTGGGTGGCGCATACGGAGCTTCCCCGTATGGTGGTTATGCTCATTATGGAGCGCCACATGGAGGACGATACTACGGCTCACACTCGTACGGTCTTTATGGTCCATACGGTGCGTACAATGCATACGGTGGACATGATGGAAACGGCGGATACGGTGGATATGGTGGATACGGGGTATACAACCCGTATGGAGGAAGTGGCACCTATGGCTATCACGGAGGAAATGGCGGATACGGTGGATATGGTGTACACGGGACATACTACCCGTACGGAGGCAGTGCCACTTACGGCTATCAAGGAGGAAATGGCGTCCCTAACGAAGGGGGTATCACCTCCTATGACAGAAGTCCAGCAGCAGTGAAACCAAGTACCTTCAGTAGCTCTGCTTCCGGAACAGCTGGAACACCTGGTAGCACACCCAGGTGAGTAATCATCCAGTTGTTTCAGTTCTGCAGGATGGATTTTCTTCTTAGTTTTGTTGTAGCCACTTGGTAAATTAGTGGTTAAAGAACGTAGACAGTCAATTGCGAATCCTTCCCATTTTCCTTTACGGGCACAGAGAAGCGTACTGAGTAAGTGATTTTTCAGTAGTGAACATGGGTTGTTATAGATCGGATAGCAAGCTAACTCTAACTACAGCACATTTTTATGTCTTCCTATTATTTGGCATAGAAGAGACGTACCGCATATCAGAAATGCATACCAAGACACAACAGACAATGAGTTAGGCAAACGGTATCAGACAACACAGCAGCGTTCCCACGAAGTATTTGGAGTATCCAATAAACGTGCAATGGGAATTACTTTTACATATATTAAGTGCGCCTGTAAACGTGCCAATCAATACTTGTTAGCCGAGCTAATTTCGAAACACTACCTTAATAATAAGTTTTATCAGATTCTCCAATTCAGGAAGTATAGTATTGGGAGATCAGGGATTTGTTTTTATCTTGTATTTCTATCCTTTTCAAAAACTTCAGATGGTAAGAATAAATAGTTGGAATGAGTGCACTTACATTTAAAAGCGAGGTTGCCCTTATCATTATTATTTGTCGTTATTATTTGCAGCGCTGCGCCTGCTGCCTCAACGTGAAGCATGACCAGCATGATGACGGAAAGGCGCCGAACTACATGTCGCCAACGCTATTTTCGTTCATCAGTTTTATGACACTTTTTTCAATACGGACACGACAATAAATTTCTGTATTATGAAATTTGGATTCATCAAAGTGCTCAGAGTTTATTCAAGGTCGAAGGCATTCCTGCAGATCCTACACGTTGTGGGAATTTATTGCCGGTCAAGACGTCAGGGAGAAGTTGCCTATGGGGCAATTTTTGGCATTTAGCAAAGTCTTGCACGGAGGATTGACAGTTATAGAAAATATTGTAGTAGTGTGCTCATCTTGTTCTGAAAAGGTCGCTCGGGTAGGCTGGTGACTTACTGGCCACTCATGATTCACCGTAACGTCCGCAGTACAACGTCAATTCCTACTTTTATCAAACACTATTGTCAATTGCACCCTTCGGGGTATAGATGCGAAGAGAAAAATGCTGTAATAGATTCACGAGTCATAAGAGTACATATGCAATATTATTGCATTATCCAGTAAATATGCAACACTGCAATCTGAACAGATATTCGAACAGACCCACAATCAAGCCTAATGTAGACAGCCGTTGATGTATCGAGTTAATTTACAATTACTATACATGTGCTCTCTGTGTAAGAGTCGTTAATATTCTTTTGGCAGATTTTATCTGGTGCAGTACAATCGCAAGTTGGAAGAACGAGCATGTCTACAAAGTTCTCAGTTACTATTTTCGTTATTCCTTGGTTGATACGGGCGGAAATATTAGTATGCTCAACATATTACATGCAAAGAACATGTTTTGCGTGTTTGTACATAACGGAACTGGGGCAAGCATATTCGTGACATAAGGGGTAGGCGTGTCATGTTACTTGTGTGATGACTTGTCAGGCTTTTTTTGTTATACAGTCATGCTCATCTATTCGCATTTAATTATATGAGGCATTAAGGAGGTGGTCATGAGTTCACTAAAACGCAGGAAGCTAGTTAGAGTTTACTAGCTCGAAAAACTTTATGAAAATTTACTAGTATTTCTATGCCCAATTTACCACTTGGTAAGAGAATTTAAAAAAAAAACAACCCAAGTCCCTCTCATAGACAAATAAAGCATGCAAAAAAATGCGGAAAGCTATAGAAGGACGCGTCGCTGCCATCACTAAACGCTCTGAACCAATTCCACCAGCTATAACGGGCTAAGGAGTGCGCTGTAAGCCAAGTCTACCTTAAATAAACTTATCGCCCACCTCTGGGCGAAAATAATGTGTGCCTTGTCGAACAATAAAGTTTAATTCTTTCTCTATGCTGACTCCACGAGGAAACTGTTCACCCGTCAGTACATCAGCCAGTCATATATCGCCGTAATGAAATAAAAAAAAACATCAATTTTTCCTCTTGTGTTTCAATTTACATCAAGCCCCTCACGTTTCAAAGGTGAGTGTCTCAACCCCAGAACTGCACATGTACGCTTCCAAATACGTACATATGTGAACTACATTCATGCATTTTACCCGTGGTATGGAACAAACGTACCGAAATAACGCCTTACGTTGATTTTGTTGAACTTGATGATGGTAAAACACAGCACCTCGGTGAAATGAATAGGAAGAAATAACAAGCTAAACTCTCCATCGAATATAATTGTCACTGTCGATGCTGTGCATTTGGTCACTCAAAAACTTGGCGAGCCATGAAATCATAGATCTATTGACTACATCGACGCAACGCACCCGTATAGAAAACTTTTGTTAGAAGAAAGGCTTGTATGGTCACCTAGTGAAGAGCACATATATCTTTTGCCTGCAGATCCGGGAGAGACATCCGTGTCATAAATTAACAACTGTATGAATTATTATAGGTGGACATGATGTGCAGTCACAGAACAATTAAGCAAACTTGGCAAGTATGTCCTTGTATATGAGAGTGTCCCAGATGCTTGCGAATGATTCTGCGAATGCGTACCTACGTTGACAGGTTGATCCACAATTGGGTGGCTGGACTCAACCGCGATTTATGTTTTAGGTCATTACGTTAGCCAGGTGGTTTTATTAAACTGAAATTAACGTGGCTTAAAAATAGATATCAGGGCACTGGTTTTGTTGCGTTGAAGTGCCTTCCTTTCAAGTCTTTTATATCGAAGTTAGTGAAAACTCCTTGATTTCAAGAAGACCTTGCAGAAGAAGAACCATAAACAGGATGTGCTCTGCGCAAAAAGCTCCAGCCAATCAGTGAAGGCGAAACGGACATTCTCTTAAAAACCCAACTACTTGCGCTTATTTGTGTCATTTTCTTCCTCGTGTCCCGTCCTACCATAAAGTTCGTCATATTAAAGCATTACAAACTTCCGTATTTTCTACGCTGCTAACGTGTAGTATAATAAACGCAAAAATATTAAACTTGGCTGCTCGGTACCCTTCAGAATAATTCAAAATGTGTGAAATTAAGATAACAAGCACAAAAGTCTTTGTTCACTGTATGCGCGTGCCATAAAATTGCTTGCCATGGTACGTGCACGAAAGCTGGAGAGACGATTAAATACTGAATAGCTATAGAGAGAAGATTAAAGACCTCATGCTGGAGCTGCGCGAAGCAGCAAATAAAATTTACTAGCAGCTGCTTTCTTCAAAAAAGCGCGACGCTTACGCATCACTCAAAAAATTTCCAAGAAAATTTCTCCTGAACTGTTTTCATCTGTTTTTTACGATGTGCTTTTCGAATACTTGAACTTTTGTCGTTTGTCACGGTGACAGTAATAGTAACAATCAAGAACCCGAGCAAATGTGACGTATTCAGTGAATCATTGAGTGACAAACCAGCTATTACAAAATTTTGTTACACTTTGGCGAAGACTGTATATAAAACTTTTATTATGAAATGCTGAAAGTTGCAGTGTGATCACAAAGTCTTACCCCACGGAACGATGTTAAATGCTGCATAAACGTGTAACACGTAAAAAATTATGCTTATAATTCCCAAAAGCTCAACCGATCTCATGAAAACATAGGAAGCTAAAAGAAAATTATGTTATTTTCTTGCTTGAATACGGCACATGCCACCTCCGCATGTTGTGGTTCCTCATTTAGTTCCTGAATCATTTTATTGTCAGATAATCTTGTATGAAACCAGGTCTCGCTGTTCTCAACACAAGCAAACGGTATTCTTTTTCTTTACGGCAAAACTCATTTCGTGGTGTTTAACGCTTTTTTTCGTTACATAGTGATCCCTCACGTGGTGACATGAAGGTAGAAACGATCAAAGCAATCAACCTGAGTTCATCAATGGCTAGTTGAACTCCTTGAGGAACAAGAGGTGTTAGCGGAATGGCAGTGTTTTGTACCACATCACTGCATGTTGTTTAGCCTTCGGGACGCATTTTATCACACATACGCAAGGCACCAGAGCAGAGCTATCGACGTGATCTTACACCTTTCTTCGTAACAATCATGCTTTGTTGTGAACGCTAGCACACGATCGTATCTCTTTCGCGAATTTGAACTCACGGGTGCAAGCACTCGCTGAACGTCAGCGACCTGTACACAATCACCCGCGGTGCGTACACGTGCACGATATCCACTTCAGCATTGTTCCTCTCGTTCATAGACTCACGGGGCATGGGATACACTGTTCTGCTTTTTGAAGGTGACTGGCCGGCGCAAACACCTCTGACAGTGTGACGCTGCTCGCGATCGGTAATCCATTTCTTTGGTCTTTTGGTCCTACACTCTCACCAGCTCGTCTTCTTTCTTAACATGTGCGTTTACCCTTCGGTTTATGTCGACATCTACCTCATCAGTGTGTCCGCTTTCTACATTTTTGTTCTTTACTTTGCATTTCCTGCATTCTTCTTCATTTTTGCAGCTCGAAGTCAATCATACGTCTAAGCCAAACGGTTTTTTCGTGCAAACTAGAGATAACCGATGTATTTTTCAAAAAAAAAACTCTAATAACACAGTAGGTTCTATATCAATTTCTACGCTTCACGAGGCGCATTGGATGTTTCTTTAAGGCATCCTGTACTAGCACCTGTCTGCCAAATAGTTCACTTCCAAGTTCATTCGACCAAGGCAATCCAAAGCTACCTTTTTTCTAAATATTGAAGTACCTTTACGCGTGAAATACCTCCATTGCTTCGCATTCCAATGTTTCGTTGGCACATTGGTCACTGTACATGCGGATTGTGTTTAAAAAGTAAGCAGTGATCATCAGGAATCATTATCCAGCATCAAGTAACAGTTAATGAATAATGTGGTAAAAAGCTTCAATACCCATCAATGTGGTACTTTTTGTAATACACTCTCTTCTTTCAGAGCATTGACGAATCTTGAAAACACGTAGGCTGCAACGCATTTCTAGTAATTCTGATCAGGAGTGCTGTCGAAGCATGCATAACGTCTTCTTACTCAAATATTTTTCTCAGTGTGGCATTTCCAGCTTGGGATGCAGCCAAACTTCCACAGAATAAATTCAAGGAAGCAGGGAGTCTAGCGAATCACAGGAAAGTTTTCGAGAGGTAGTTTCTTCTGATACAATCTTAGGTCTTTTTTTCACGTGTGCTTCCGTGATGCCCCAAGTCATGCTCAATGTTGGATATGCATAAAGCTTTTCAGTATCTTGTCGGTGACTTCTCTGACTGCGAAGTGGCAATGCGGCATGTCCAAAGTTCACACTTGCTCAATGACATGCTCGTTTTGTCTTCTTTGGTGTCTGTCTAAGCACAATTTCCAATTGGGCAGGTTCGTACTACACACTGAATGCAACAGCATGAAAA
Source organism: Rhipicephalus microplus (assembly GCF_043290135.1). NCBI lineage: Eukaryota > Metazoa > Arthropoda > Arachnida > Ixodida > Ixodidae > Rhipicephalus > Rhipicephalus microplus. Next base: position 89,047,663 of record NC_134704.1, read on the forward strand.
ACAACGAGGACGAGAAAGGTTTACATTAGACGAACGCGTTTGTCTAACCTAAGGTTTTTTAGAGGCGAAGCTCCTTATGGCGTCACCCGTTCATTCCGTTATCGTTTGTAAACACCGCTCGTTGAGTACAAGGAGTACCTTTAGATGGCGCTCCTTGTACTATAGGATGAATGCATATATGCTGAGAAATAAAGAATCGTCCCACACTAGACATCGTTTTGTAGCAAAAAATAATAATAGAAGGTGAGGATTTACGTCACACGTACAGAAGGAGAGAGAGATAGTCCATCACGCCACTGTGATCACAAGTTATTCGGCAGTGCCATGCGTTAGGGGGCGCGCTCTAAAGTACAATAAAAGCGTCGCTTTCGCGCGCGCGTGTTCAAAGGGCCAGGTCGGCGGATGGACAAGGCTGTCGAGCGGCGTGCACTCAGGGCGGCGGCTGCTCGCGCTCGAAGAAGCGACCCAGCTGTGCGGGTGCGCGTGGCCGAAGCTAGCCGTGAATGTATCCAACGGCGCCGCGAGGACCCTGCAGTACGATTGCGGAAGGTCCAATTGGCGAGGCAGTGGCGTGCGGACCCAGCTTCGCCCCACTCTAAATCATTCACCCCATGCATATGCTGCCCTTTTTTTAGTCTTTGTTCGTATCGGTGCTGTTCCCCACGCAACACGTCTGTCTGAACGCGGTTGCACGTCAACTGACAAGTCGTGCCTGACCGCCATGTCGTGGGCCTTCTGGACGATAGCAGAAAAAAAAATTGACACCTGTGCACTAATGCCGCATTTACAGCTCCACTGAGAAAAGCTTGCCGCGTTTTATTGGGGAAAGTAAGAAAAATTCAGCCCTTGCCCTACCGGGAAGAGGGGTGCCACCGAAGTTTACATTATGCATGCCCAGCTAACTGCCTTTCATTCTTTCTTCCTTTCTTTCTTTCTCACCTCCTTTCTTTCTTTAATTTTTTATTGTACTTCCGTTCTTCTCTTACTTTCTTTTCTTATTTATTTCCAATTGTGCACTGTTCCTTCAATTTTTTTTTTCTTTCTCCATACCTTGAAGTGTCTCATGGGCGTGTGGAAGGCCATTGTACCGATGGTCTTTTCTGTCAAACGGCAAGCACGTGCTCTCATATGGGTGGTTTCGAAGGTCATTGAGTCAACCATTTGTCGACTGAACGGAGCCTTCGAAAACTTCCAGTTAAGCTTTTACGGATATTGGAAAGACGGAAGCAATAACAGCGCGAACGTGCATGTCTTCTCGCTGACAGTGTACTTCGCGTATTTGTACACACGTTTAGAAACATGGTTAGAAAAAAGAAGTATTACTAGTATGATTTAAAAGCAGTCGTCTGCGTATGTCTGCATACGCAATGAAGCTAACCGCACTTTCATGCAATTTAAAGCCGCTTATTACACTGCTAATATTTACGCCTAAACAGAAAAGTTCAATAAATAGCAAAAAGCATGGGTGATAGCGGGCACCCCTGTCTCCCTGACTGCAGCACAGGTATACGCTCACGCGAAGTTTTGTTTATTACCAATCTCGTCGTCCATCCTATGTAAGCCATGCGCACTCAGTCGCTAATCAAACTCCCGACGTTCATGTGCTAAAGTAACGAAAGGAGCAAGTCGTGCGGCACGCGATAAAATGCCTTATCAAGGTCAATTTGAAGCATGGCAACGCTGAGATGCATAGCGTCACAACTTTGTAGGATTTATCGTGCTATGTTTAGGTTGGTTGTTGTTTTAAATGCGAAGCATTTCTTATCGAGATTTGGCGACTTTGAGCGTATCTATCTATCTATCTATCTATCTATCTATCTATCTATCTATCTATCTAGCCGCCTACGACTTTTAGCTCTCCTGACCGTTTCGATTATGGTATCGATACCAAACTTGGTATGGCATAACATGACTGTATGAAGAATATATTTGACTTGTCGCGACATGAAAATCATGAGATGGGTGCCATAAATATCATGATTTACATTTCATGGTCCTCCAGCTCTTGTGGTGGTTTCGTTTACATCGCACGTTGAAAAACTGGTATGGTATGACAAGATGGCATGGTGAACACAAGCAACAGACTCGAACATGAAAATCATGACATGCGTGTCATGTAACAACATGACTACATGCCACGCTCATTATGCGCTCGCGGCCGTTTCGCTAGCGTCACATATACAAAATTTGGTATGACGGTACGTGAATTGAGGACAAAGGTATGTGACTAGTGCAAACACGATAATCATGAGATGCGTGTCGTGTAACAACATGACTACATGCCACACTCGTGATGCACTTGCGGCCGTTTCGCTAGCTTCACATATGCCAAATTTGGTATTACGTGAGGTGAATGGATGACGAGAATATGCGACTGGTGCAAACAAGTTAATCATGAGATGCGTGTCATGTGAGAACATGACTACATGCCACAGTAAAGTACCAATACATTTCGATGTGACGCGGTGACGGGCTCACCGGAATTCACTTCGTCGCGTCACAGCGGCGTTGCCACGCCAGGAATACTCCTGTCATATACGGTCCTGCCATAAAAAAATTGCCCGCAGCTTCCCTCGGGGGAACACTGAGGAGGATGCGGAGCATATAATTGGTTAAAGGGGTGTTAAAGTGCGACTTACTTGGGTCGATGGCTAAATTGGTTAACGTGGTTGTGAAATGGGGTGTTAAATTGCGACTTACTTGGGTCGCTGGCTAAATTGGTTAACGTCGTTGTAGGAGGGGTGTTAAATGAGTGAACGCGTACGACACGTATACGAAAGGGCGGTGTTTATTTATTGCGACGAACTTTGAGCGGTTCCGCCAACACTTTGGCCGGCGCTGGTCGAAGGGACGTCGATCATTGCGACCTCGGACGTCGACGCGCCGTACAAACCAACCGACGAGCGGCAACTGAGCGAGCGAGCACCGACCTTGAGTATATATACAGCGCGACGGCGCATGCACTGTCAGCTGTCGAATGTTCGAGAAGGGGGAGAAGCGCAACGGCGCATGCGCGCGCGTCAGCTGCCGATGTTCTCGAAGCGCGACGGCGCATGCGCGCGCGTCAGCTGCCGATGTTCTCGAAGCGTGACGGCGCATGCGCGCTACATTATACAGCTAGCGAATGTTCGTGAAGAGGAGAAGCGCACGCGGTGTGTAGAGGAGGAAGGGTGCACAGATGGTGGAGGAGTGAAGCGCGCGCGGTGTGTAGAGGAGGAAGGGATGCACAGATGGTGGAAGAAGGAGGAGGAAGCTTGCGGACGGCGCCGCACTACAAGCCTCGAGTATTAGATGCTCCGCATCTAATACTCGCAGGCGCACGCAGCGCTGCGTTGCTTTGACCTATGCGCGTTTCGGGGCGTTCAGCGCCCTTCGTCACGAAAAGAGGGAGACGCAGTGTTGTCTGGGCAACGCACCGGCACGAATTTCGCACCGGTTGCCGTCGGGCCGCGCCGACGAACACTGGTCGCGTCGATGGTGCCTGGCGTCAGGCTATAGAGCGCTCGCGCTTTGCTAATGTAGCGTCGTTGTGCCCAGCGTGCGTGTGCGTCAACGCTACATTGAAGTAATTTGGGTCCTTCATGATGCGCTCGCGCCCGTTTTGTGAGCTCTCCATATACCAAATTTGATGTTACGTGACGTCAATGGATGACGAAATATATGACTGGTGCAAACATGAGAATTTTGACACGCATTTCACGTAAGAACACGACAACATACCACGCTAATAGCCTGCTCTTGGCAGTTTCGCTAGCTCTACATATACTAAATTTGGTATCACGTGACGTCAATAGATGACGAAGGTAAACGACTAATTCAAACATAATAAAAACGACACGGAAGTCGTGTACGGCATCATTTACCTCCACCTCGTAAAGTTGTGCTGATTTTAACGTTACATATCAAGCTTTCTTATTTGTGCTTCGCATATCATCGATTCTCACTGTACGTAGGATCTGCCATTTTTTTCTTCTCTATATTCCACAAGTTTGGTGGGACACAACCAGTTTGGTCATAACTGTCTGGAGTCTTCTGGGCAATATTTACATCACTAGTTTATAGTCAACATTAGTTAGGCAAATTGGTTTATATGCAGTAACACTTTTCAACTTCGCGGGAGCTTCTGTTTTGTATTAAAACTGTGCGGGCTGACAAAAACCATGGTGTAATTTGCTTACATTCAAAAGCTATTTAAATCGCTCCTTCAATATAGGTGAAACTACATCTTTAAATTTCTTGTATACTGCAGCACTCAGGCCATCAGGTCCTGGAGACTTACCATTGTTTAACTCATGAATTGCTTTTTCATCTATCTATCTATCTATCTATCTATCTATCTATCTATCTATCTATCTATCTATCTATCTATCTATCTATCTATCTATCTATCTATCTATCTATCTATCTATCTATCTATCTATCTATCTATTTAATTGGCTACGACTTTTAGCTCTCCTGGCCGTTTCGATAATGGTATCGATACAAAACTTGGTATGGCATACTTTGACTGTATGAATAACATATTTGGCTAGTTATAACATGAAAATCATGATATATATATCATGAAGGTCATGATATACATTTAATGGTCCTGCAGCTCTTGCGGTGGTTTCGTCAACATGGCATGTTGAAAAACCGGTATGGTATGGCACGATTGCATGGTGAACAGAAGCGACAGACCCTAACATGAAAATTATGACATGCGTGTCATTTAACAGCATGACTACAACCCACGCTTATGATGCACTCGCAGCCATTTCGCTAGCCTCACATACCAAATTTGGCATTACAGTACGTGAATAGATGACGAAAAGATGTGACTGATGCAAACATGATAATAATGAGATGCGTGTCATGTACTAACATGAGTACATGCCACGCTCATGATGCGCTGGCCACCGTTTCGCTACCTTCACTTATACCAAATTTGATATTACGGGACGTGAATGGATGACAAAGGTATGATACTGGTGCAAACACGATAAACATCAGATGCGTGTCATGTAACAACATGAATACATGCTACGCTCAGGGTGCGCTCGTGGCCGTTTCGCTAGCTTCACATGTACCAAACTTGGTATTACGCGACGCGAACGGACGACGTAGGTAAATGACACATCCAAACATGATAATCACGACGTGCGTGTCATTTAACAACATAACTACATTACACACTGATGAGGCGCTCTCGACCGTTTCCCTAGCTTCACTAATGACAAATTTGATATGACGTGACGCCAAAGGGTTACGAAGGTATGTGAGTGGTGCAAACATGATAATCATGAGATGCGTGTCATGTGAGAACATGCCTAAATGCCATGTCAAGGCGCCAATACATTTCGACGTCACGTGGTGCGCGTGCTCGCCGGCGTTCATTTCGTTGCCTCATGCCAGCGTTGCCACGCCAGGCGCTGGTCCTTTTTAATGTTAATCTATGGCCCTGCCGTACACTCGCAGGCGAGCGCCGTGCTGAGTTGCTTTAACGCATGCGCGTTCCAGCTCGTCCAGATTCCCTCCGTCACAAAAAAGGGAGACTCAGTGTTTTCTGGATAACGCATCGGCGCGAAATGCAGCATGTCGCATTTCACTCCCGTTGCCGTCGGGCTGCGCCGACGGACGCTGTTAGCACCTGGCGTCGGATTATAGAGTGCTCGCGTTTCGCTAACTTTGCGCCATTGTGCCCAGCGTGCGCGGCCGTCAACGCTATATGGGGAGACGCGGAATGGGAGGCTGCATTCGTACGGCTCCTGTGGACGCGCAACTAAATCTGTGTTTCTAGAGTTTTTTCTTCAAGTGTTCATGAATTGTTGCTCGCTTCGGTTCCGGGAAGTCATCAGGATCCTACCGATACCATATTTGACCACAGTGAGTGAGTTTTTGTCAAGTTAGGAACAATTTCTTTTCCTGTGGAGCGGTGCCCTCTTTAACCCTAACGAGTGGCTCGGGAGACCGCGCTTTTGCTGGGCTTGTTCTCGCCTGCGGCCGGCCCTTCGGAGGCCCGGTGCGCGGAATTATTTGCTCACGATGGAGTATGAAGTGCACGGAGAGGATATTTCAGAAGAAGAGTTCACTCAAGATAAAGGTTGGCAGTCCGCTGGGGCCAGAAGAGCTGGCGCCAAAACACGCACTGCTGACTCTAACGCGCCATCGTCGCAGCTGGGCGCACGCCGCGGCGAATCGAGAGGCGCTGCGCTGAAGTCCAAAGTAATACGCGCGGGAAAGATGCCCTCCCTTCCTCAAGATGACATCAAGATTGTGATCCGGCCGAGAGGTGGACTCAATATCTCGAAAATTGGCGCAGCTACGGTGGCTGATGCAATACAAGTTGCCGCTGGCATAAGCCAGGAAGATTTTTGCCAGGATACTCTATGCCCGAATCTGCAGCAAAATATTATGGTTGCCAGTACTCCCAAGCGCAAAAACGCAGACCGATACGTTCGGATGAAGCAAATACTCATTTCAGGCAAGGTGCACGAGCTAAGTGCCTATGAGACTGCCCCACACTCCACTTCCAAAGGGGTGATTCGCAACGTCCCACTTCAAGACGGCCCTGACGTCATCGATGCGAAGATTGTCAACACAAATAATCCAGTAGCGTTAGCAGCCAAGAGAATAGCCCAAACTGGCACGGTCATCATCGCTTTCGACGGGTATCGTGTACCGAACTTTGTCAGGTATGGACCAGTGCTGATGCAGTGCTCACTCTACCGCAAGCAAATCGACGTGTGTTATGCGTGCGGCCGTCTTGGTCATCGCGCTGACGTGTGCCCCACTCCCGGTGACACGATTTGCCGAGGCTGTGGTGCCGCAAGCCCTGACAAGCAACATGTGTGTACTCCCAAGTGCAAACTCTGTGGTGGCCAGCATCTCACGGCTAGCAAAGACTGTGCTCAAAGGTTCAAGATCCCGTACATGGTGCGCCGTCGTCGCAGTGAGCGTGCCAGAATGGCTGGTGCTGCGTCACCGTCCCCGCAACGTCACCTCGACACTGCGGACGAGTTCCAGTCTTCGTCACCCACCACGGATGCTCAGCGCAGAGGACGCCCCCGTTCCAGGGGACGCTCAGGAGGCCACTCCGCATCCAGGCGCCGTGGTGCCTCCAAGGGATGTTCCGGCTCGCGCTCCAGGTCGACAGAACGTGCCCGGGGAAGTTCCACTTCTCAGCCACGCTCCAACTCAAAGCCGGGGCACGTTTCGCCGGGGCTGACTAGGTCCCGCTCCCGCACGCCCACCACCTCTAACAGCAAGAAGCCGACGCTCTCCTGGGCCGACAAAGCCCGAGGAAGACGTGAGTCTCCTAGAGGCGACGAATCGAATCGCGGTTCTCCCCACGCGAGTGAGCTCGACGAGATGCGACGAGCTAACGAGCAGCTGAGGGAAGAAAACGCGCAGCTTAAGCAAGAAATGAGCAGGCTAGCAGCGGAGATGGCGGAGATTAGAAAGCTCGCGTCCTCGCCCCCTTCGGCGCAGCCCGCCCCAACCCCGGTCGCCATGAATACGTCTGAGACACTTCATAGGCCTAGCGGAACTAAGCGCCGAGCGGTTGAGAACACACAAGAAGAAGAGGCGGTAAACTTACTGTCGGAACTCAAGGTTTCCTTTGTGAACATGCAGGCTACCTTAGCGAAAATTCAAGAAGCCGTGGCGCATCCAAAGATGGGATTAGGAGCACTGAGTGAACGTATAAGCAAGTTAGAAGAGGTCGATGCGAGGAGAGACCCCGGTCCGACTCCTTGGCAGGTCCCAGCACAACGCAATGTACTAGCGCCACCGACTGAGGGCGCGATCCTCCGGGGTGCTATAGCTGCTCAACCATCCCCTCAGCCTAAACATGGATAGTGTGGACGAAAATTTCAGAATCTGGCAATGGAACTGTGGCGGGTTTACTCACAAAAAGCCCATTCTACAGCAATATTTAAGAACTCTCGATGTTAAGCCCCAAATCATCGCTGTTCAGGAAGTTGCGTCTGGAACCCCCATCAAAATCCCGGGTTACCTAGTAGCATCATCACATTCAGGAGGTAGGGGAGTTGCCACACTTATCAGCAAAAGGTACGATTACCTATCGCGTGACCTCGGTGCAGTTGCCGATGGCATTGAGTACGTAATGACTGAAATTATAATGAACTCACCCAAGAAGTGTCTTCGAAAAAATTGCCTTTTTATTCTCAACGTATACTGCAGTCCCAGTTATCGCAGGGCGAGAGCAAACTCTCTCCTCAAAAGGGCTGTGAGCATGGCCAGTAGTTACCCCCTTGTAGTTGTAGGGGATTTCAACGCCCCACACAGCGTGTGGGGATACATGTATGATACCCCAAAAGGACGCGAGCTATGGCAGACTGCGACAGAAGCCGACTTGACGCTTAGAACTGACAAGGATTTCCCCACTAGGAGAGGTAACTCCATATGTAGGGATACCACCCCGGACCTGACTTTTGTGAAGAATATAGATGAGGTCAAATGGGTCAACACGGCTCTAGACCTCGGAAGTGACCACTACATCATCGAGCTATCCTTCGCGATTGCCCGCTTTAGGACGAAAAAATTCAAGGTGGTCGACTGGGACGCTTTTCGCGAAGTCAGAGCTGAGAGAGCACCGACGGCTGGGACAGACTTTGAAGGATGGTACAAAGGAATCAGAGATGACGCCACGGCAGCGACCAAGGAGGTCGTCACTGACCTCGATGTTGAAAACATGGACAGCAGGTTGGCACACCTACTAGAAGCCAAGCAAGCCCTACTCACGAGGTGGAAGGGACAGAAGCATAACAGGAGGCTCCGCAAGAAGGTTTCCGAGGTTAACAGGGCAATCGAGGAGCACTGCAAAATCTTGTGTAAACAACAATGGCATGAGCTCTGTGAGAGCATCGAGGGTCAGCTCAGATCTGGGAAGAGCTGGGGTCTTCTCAAACACCTTCTCAATCAGGGCAGCACCAGGTCCAGTCAGAGGCGATCCCTCGCGCGAGCCATCCATCTTGCTGCTGACTCTACCCCGGACTAATTGGTTGTCAACAAGCTTATAGACAGGTATCTGCGAGTCGCGGATAGCTCTGCACCCACACAGTTCCCGCACTACGCGGGGTGCGACGTGCCGGAGTTGGACCAGGACTATACTGTGGCCGAGATACGGCAGGCTCTCTTTTCCCTAAATGCCAAATCCGCCCCTGGCCCTGATGGCATAACCAATAAGATGCTCAAGAACCTTGATGATGACTCCATCGAATTCCTTACGGAAAAGATTAATGAGGTGTGGCGCAGTGGGGAGGTTCCCGCACAATGTAAGACGGCCTACACAGTTCTAATCCCGAAACCTGGTAAAGCACCAGGAATAGATAATCTAAGACCGATTTCCTTAACTTCCTGCGTCGGTAAGGTCGCAGAGCACGTCCTTCTGAACCGACTCAAGGTGCACCTCGAGCCCAATGACATGTACACCGACAATATGATTGGTTTCAGAGCTGGTCTCTCGACACAGGATGCCATGAAGCTGATAAAGCATCAGATCATCGACCGGAGCACAGGAGATACCAGAGCCATCCTTATATTAGACCTGGAGAAGGCTTTCGACAACTTTTCTCACGAATTCATTCTCCAGCCTATTGCCAGCCTAGGGCTAGGGAAGAGGGTCTACGACTTCGTGAGATCTTTTCTTTACCAGAGAACTACCAAGCTCAAGATCGAAGGGTACTTCTCACGAGAGATCAACCTCGGTTCACGCGGCACGCCTCAGGGCTCAGTTATTTCACCAACACTGTTTAACATCGTGATGATCGGGCTCTCCAAGGAACTCGCGAAGATTCAAGGAATCAATCATACCATCTACGCAGATGATATAACCATCTGGTGCAGCGGCGGGAGCGACGGTCAAGTTGAGGAGGCCATGCAGCACGCAATCGACGTGACCGAACGTTTCCTCCGTCCCACCGGTCTCAAGTGCTCTCCATCGAAATCTGAACTTCTGCTCTACAAGAAAAGACCCCGAGGCGGCGGCCACCGTGACTGGAAACATGTGTCTGAAAGTGAAATACGGCTTTTCACTAGTGACGGCTCCCCAGTGCCAAGAGTGGCTTCGCTCTGAATATTGGGAATGTATATCGAGTCCAACGGCGCTAACGGAGCTGCACTGAGACAGATCACTACCAAGACGTGCTCTCGGCCTCATCCGGAGGATCACCAACAGACACCGCGGAATCAAGGAAGACAATCTCATCCGCATCATACATGCGTTTGTGCTCTGCCACCTTTCGTACTCGGCGGCCATGTATAATTGGCATGTTGCAGAAAGAAGTAAGCTCAATTCCCTCATAAGAAAGGTTTTCAAGCTCGCGCTCGGCTTGCCTGTAAGCACTGGCACTGAAAACCTTTTCAAGCTCGGTGTTCACGATACACTCGAAGAGATAATCGAGGCGCAAGTGCGCTCACAGCTGCTCAGGTTTTCCGGAACCAAATCGGGCCGCAAGATACTCGATGATTTGGTCCTCAACTCTATTGACCAGTGCCCCGATTCCATGCAGATTCCCAGAAACATCAGGTCTCAGCTGCGCATCGCACCCATTCCCCGCAATATGCACCCTGCGCACAACGTCGGTCGGCGTAGGGCCAGGGGTAGAGCTCTGCTCGAGCACGTCCGTAGCAACCCCACTGATGCAAGCTTTGTGGATGCTGCGCCATATGTCCAACAAGAGGCATTCGCTGTTTCCATCGTCGACTCAAATTCCAGGCTCACTTGCTCCGCCACAGTACGCACATCGAAGCCCGTGATAGCCGAACAGGTTGCAATCGCGCTGGCTATGCTAGATAGTCGCAGAGAGTGAATATACAGCGACTCCAAGGCGGCTATCAAAGCCTACGAAACCGGGATGGTAGCCCCTCGGGCCCTCCGCATTCTCCAAAGCGTCAAGAGTATCAAGCCCCATTCTCTCACTTGGTTTCCCGCTCACCTGGGGTCGATTGAGGGCCCTACCTCTAACCCGAACGAGGGCGCACACGAGGCCGCGCGAGGACTCACTGACCGCGCTGCCTCCACAGCCCCTCTGCCTCGCTGGGAACCCTTACTTACGTTCAACGAAATAACAAAGCACTTCTATCAGTCAAGAAGGGTATTCCCTCTCCCACACCCGGCCTTGTGCAGGGCGCAGGCAGTCACCCTAAGACTATTGCAAGCCAGTGCGTATCCTAACCCTGTGGTTCTTCATGCCATCTACCCTGAACGGTATCCAAGGGCGGATTGCCCCGCTTGTGGACTGTTAGCCACATTCAATCATGTGTTGTGGGAATGTGAAGCCATCGGCCCCGCCCTCAGCGAGGACAAGTGGGCTGCGCTCTTACGCAGCCCCGAACTTAAGGATCAAACCCTGGCCGTCCAGAGTGCCCGTGAACGGGCCGCCAAGCTCGGCTTGACGGTCCCAACGTGGGATTAGCCGGGTGGCGCGGGGTCTCCCCTGCGTCTTCTCAGGACAAAAATAAAGTTTTAATCAATCAATCAATCAACGCTATATTGGAGGATATTGGGCCCTTCATGATGCGCTCGCGGCCGTTTTGCTAGCTCCACATATACCAAATTTGATGTTGCGTGACGTCAATGAATGACGAAATACATGACTGGTGCAAACATGATAATCCTGACACGCATGTTATGTTGAACATGACAACATACAACGCTCATAGCCTGCTCGCAGCCGTTTCGCAGGCTCCGCATATACTAAATTTGGTATCACGTGACGTGAATAGATGACGAAGGTAAACGACACTTCCAAACATACTAATCTCGACACAGAAGTCATGTACGGCATCGTTTACCTCCACCTCTTAACGTTGGGCTGATTTTAAAGTGACATTTGAATTTTTCTCATTCGTGCTCCACATATCATTGATTCCTATTGTACATGGGATCTGCCAATTCTTACACCGTACACGCTATATCAACTAGAGCTAGGGACGCATACCGCGTTTGCCGCGACCGCACTCACGACCAAAAAATGCGGCGTGCAGCGAGTGCCGGAATTTGCTGCACGCCGTTAAAAAAAAAGGATTATACTTCTCACGTGCGCAACGCCGTTACAGAGGCTACGCACGCAGCTTTTCTTCCATAGTACATGCGCCGGCCGCGGTTGCGTGGGAGGCGCTGCGATATGGGGGTCGAACGGACGAGAACCGGCGCATTCAGCATGGTATGGCCGATGGCAGGGGGTCGAAAGGAGGAAGGAGGCGAACAATATGTGGACGCGCCGTCGGGCAGAGTGTCCACACCCTAATTATTATTCTTACACCGTGGTCCTCTGTGTAAAGAAGTACTACACGAAGTGGTGTACTTCGCTTCTATGGGGTCTGCTGAATTAGGTTATCTCAGAGCTCTTCTAGGCATGTTATTTCACTCAATATCAAGAGAATCGAAGGAAAGAAAATTTTAGCAAGGAAGGTAACTCGCAGCATTTTTACGAAAGATGGTAAAAGCTTCTAACAATTGTTTGTTTATGGAAACTGATAGATTAGCTTTCTTCTCAAACACTCGTCTCATGCAGGAGGACACTAAATTGTGTCGCATACCAAAAAGCGAGCCGAAGCTTTTTGCTTGCCTCTACACCCAAGAGAAACTAAACTGTTTTGATATATACTTGCAATAAGGTGAAAACTGCAAAATATGACCACCAAGTTCAGTGTGTAACCCGATTATTTACTCTACGTCAAACTTTTACAGCAAACCAGAACTCCCTTCCCAAAAGATTTACATTGAAGCTGTCATTGCAATTTAAGTAGAAACTATGCGCGTATGCGAAAAGCAGAAGAAACCGCTTAGCAACACTCGCCGGCATTCAATATATCTGCTCTTCGAATTACGCTGACACGTTCAGACTTGTACATTATTATATGGCGTGCCAACAAGAGAATCTTACTGCTGGTGACTTTGCATAATTAGTAATTTATTATGAGAAAAAATATACAACCAGCTCATTTTAAAAATTGATTACGTTGAGCGGACAACTTCACAAGGAAAGGATAGCTCCCACTTTTGCATGTGAGAGCTATCCACTTTTGCACTTTTACACTGAACGTTAATCTTGCTTTCTGTGCTTTCAAGCTCAAAATACCTTTCTTTCCAGTTTTCCTCAAGCTTAGAGTATACGCAACATAAATACTGTCACGCGTGTTCAGTTTTCATTTTGTTTCTCACTTTTCTGAGCTGCTAAACATGCAGTTGTTGGCCGTTGATAGACACTACACCTACCTGGTTTGTTCAGGTACGAAAGACGAAAATATTCAGTTATAAAAAATGAAGGCTGTCATCACTGACGACGATTTTTATTATGAAACCAGAGGGAGCTTCAGGGAAAAAAAGTGACTGTTAGTAACGGAGAAATAATCTCTCCAATGTGTGCAACCAACGAAAAATCATAATCTTCTGCAGTGTAGTGTTTGAGAAGCAGTGTCATGTTTTTAATTGCAGTCTGTGGTGAAACAGCTCAGCCCAGAACAAACCTTCACTGTAATATCATTTTTATAATAACCTCTACATTTCACTCACTTTCATTGATTGCACTGTAAGGTCGCGAGGCCGAACCGTGCCCTTGTGCTGCGTCAGACTAAAGAAAGAAATTAAAGAGATAAGAAATATGTGCAAATAATAAACCACTGAAACCATTTCACTCCGCATGTCGACGATAAATGTTTTGGCATGGTAACAGAATTACGGGTCGCATCACTATGACCTTATTGTCGAAAGCGAACGTTTTGGCGCTTTGCTCTCAGAGTACGTGTGACAAAAGGATAGATGAACAAAGGGATGCCTACGAAGGGGGGCAAGGTTTAGGATTGTTGGGTCTGTGGGAGGCCAGCCCGTATTTTTCGGGATGAACTTCTTTGTGAATGAACTCAAACAATGGTAAATGTAAAAGCACGTGGGCAAATGTTTTTACCGCGAACTTGAAAAAAGTGACCACTCATAGTCTTTTTTTAATGGTTTAAATTGGCGTCATCATTATATGAAATAAATGAATCAGATTCTTTTCTTTTTTTTGCAGCTTACTTTCTTCACAAAATATGGGCTTCTGGTGGCAAATAACTTGAAAAGAATGCTACTAAAGCATCAGCAACAACCACACTGCTGCCATTTTGTTTGTGTTTTGTTTAAGATTCGTAATCCTAAGCTGTTATGAAGGAAGGTAGCAGTCAAACCTTTAGCCTACACAGGGCTTCGCATCGTAGAAATTTCATGTTATAAAAGCCGGAATACTTTCTCATGTCGCTGTATTCAGAAGACCAGGAGCTGTGAATTGTTTTGGAACACTGTGTTCTCAGCTCTCCCTCAAACATGAAAGCGTTTTTACTTTCGTGCCTCTTCTTGGCAGGTAAGCAAGTCTTGACAATTCTCTAAATCATGTTTTTCTTACACATGTGCGTGTAGCGAAACATTTCATCCGGTTGCGCATGTTTGATAATTCCATAGATTTGCTGTGAGCATTTGAAAATGTGTGTACTTTAAAAATATCGTGGTTTCCTTCAAATGACGACAGATTTTAGTGCAAACAAGAACTTGCGTGAAGCAGTTAGAAGCATTCAGGGCGCTGCGGTAAGCGTTTCAAATGGTGGTGGGAAAATCGCAGCTTTGAAAGAGACAATTAAAAATACGGGATTTGTAGACAAAGATTCATGGTACCATACAGATAAATGTGTACACAAGGCAAAACCAATACCTGTGATTATGCAGGTATGATTGGTCGAGAAGTTTGTGCGAACGTAGTTAAAGTAAAGCCTTATTTTAGCTGACCTTAACAGAGCGTTACATCTTGAAGTAACCATCGCGTGATGTTTATTGATACTTTCACAGTGAGTCAACGGCATGCGTCAATAACCTGTTATCAATCGAATAAATATTTCTTTATCGTCGTGTAAGACCAAAGCCATAATATTTGTGAAACGGTGAAATCTAAAACCACGTGAGGTTTTGTTGCTAAGAACCCACGCTACGCGCTTGTTTAGCAAGCATAAAATGTGCACCGGACAAATGCATTGCATATCAAAAGAGCATTGACGAGGTGAATTGAGACTTACCGCAGAGTTGTCGTGGCCGAGGTGTGCTGGATGTAGTAAAACAAAAACACATCATCATCATGAAATAGCAAGCGATTCCTTCGTCATCATTTTTCTCTCTTGCTTCGCTTGCAGGGCACATGCACTGATGTGTCCTGCATGGGATGCAATAACAATAATGCGGAAAAAGCGAGTATAGAAGATAGAAAAAGAAAGATAGCTAAATTCGTGCATAAAGAAAGAAAAAGACGGAGAAATTTGTGCCGAGGAGAGATTCATACGCGTGTACCCACAATTTGAATATGAACGTCGTCACCACTCAGTTAACCAGGTTCGCTAGCAGCGGTTAGCGTGGCCTAGTATAATAAATTATATGCAGCAAGATGCAAGATGGCGCAGAGAGGGATGTTAAGGTGACAAGGAGGGTAAGAAGGAGGGCTGACTTAGTAGAGAGAAAGAAAGAAATCAATAAATATGAATGAAAACAAAGAATGAAGTGAATAGCGAGAAAGGAAAGAGAGAGAAAACGGCAGAATGTGAAAGAGCGACTACTGCAAGGGAAAGAAAGAAAGCGCCAAAGTAAAATTGAAGAAAAGAAAGGAAGAAAAGATAGAGGAAATAGAAAGACTAAGAAATAGGTTCAGAAAGATGCATTGAAAGAAGCATTCACAATAAAGACAAGATGAAGACAAAAAGCCTAGCTTCCTCCGTTATGGTATAAAAAACCAGGGAGTAGAAATAGTGAGTGAGATAGTAAAAGCCTAGCCTAACCTGAACCTGCTGTAGCTTCCCACCAAGTTTGCAGCGAACCAGCCTTGCGCACAAATTTTAGTTTTTTTTGTCCATTAATGCCTCATTGAAGAAATTAGTTTCTTTTACTGAAGAAGAGCTTGACCGAAGAAGCTATTCCAATATGATAGAACGTTAGGTAAGTCTACCAACAATTACAATAGCCTCTTTCCATTTTAAATAGCCTGTTTTGCAGTCTACATCAGTTTGTTTTATTTTTAACGCACGTCTGTACAATGTATCAGGTTAAGTCACTTACACTCATTGTGAGCCCTAACATAAACGCCAGACAAAAAAGAATGAGTACGAAGCGAAGGAAATATTTCTGCTGCTTAGTAGAAGTGCACTTTCATGCGATTGATCTACGCTGGTTATTCAGAACGCAAACACACGAGAAACACGGCAGATGCAAAAAAAAAATCTGACGTTCATGACATCAGCAGCAGCATTGTATACATAGGTTGAATTAGCAAAATAACACAGGATATGCTGTTAACAAATTGTTTGATTGTCCTTGAAAGAAGTGGTCTCGTGGATGGTGTTTTGTCACGGACATTCTTAAAAAGACTGATGCTCATTTTTTTTACATTGCAAGCATTGTTGACTTCTTGAACAAAGGAGGTCACTGAAGCCAAGGTTTCAAGCGGTCTTGTTCACTTCAAGGTAATAGCTTTGAACAAGGCAAAAGTACTGGCCGAAGGGCTGTCTCCGCAAGTTTAGTTTTGTTAGCTTCCCGAACATCCTAGGTAATCACGAGCGAGAGAGCACATGCATTCACATTGCCGGGATGAGAGAGCAGGATAAGCAGAATTTTCAATTTGTCTACCGGTGTAGGACAAATTGCACTCATGAACCGCTTACCACAAAAATTCGACCTCTGTTCATTGAGTGATTCCAATGCACAAGCTCTTGTCGCAGAGTGCCTCGCCGAAGATGCCACTGTGCCGTTCTTTTAGAAACCACGTGATTACAGAAACTCATATTGCCTAACTCGCGAACAATATTGCCAGATAAGCATTAATAAATTTTATTGTCTTTTTCACGCGAGGTGCACATCGAAAAGCGATTGCACAGTGGGATGGGAAGTCTGTTGAATATGAGAAAAATTTGGGACATTGGCTTCCTTCCGTGAGCAGAGCTAAAATACCATTGCTGCTCATCGTAAAATTTATCAGTCAATGTGAACGCTCGTGAACAACTCCACAATAAATCTTTGTCCCCTTGATTGTGCACGCTAGTGCGCATGGGAAGTGCTAACTTTCCTCATCTTGTTCATTTTTTTCATATCTCCTTTTCTTCATCATAAACTTCAAGTTAACCAGGAGGCTAAGACTGGTATAACGGTTTCAAATACTAGCGTGATACGTGGACAAGGAGAGCTAAGGCATGGACAACAGTTTAGCTGTCCCCGTCTTATACCACGCTCGTATTTAAACCACCTGAATCGCCAACTCGTCCAATCGATAATTTGGACCTGGAATAAGCTTCGTGCTTTTCTTTATGACTCTTTCTTTCCGTCCACCATACCCATGAGGTATATTTCGAAGCACTTATACAGCTTGGTGTTTCGTACACAGCCACGGTGACAAATGCACGAAATGACCGCCGTCTCAGAAGCCATTTGGGAGCCTTGGATGGAATCAATGGTCATATTTGGGCGGGCTTTGATCGAGCTGGTCCCCGTGGAGGCCCGGGTTACACTGCCACTATCGGAGCAGGTGTTGGTGCAAGGCGAGGTGGTCGGGGCAGTTTAGGCCTAGGCGGCCAAGGTAAGAATTCTAACTCACGTCATGTCATAATGAAAATCAGTATGCCTCACGACACCTGTGTGATGTTTGTGCAGTACACGTGCATTCTGTTCCACTCTTCAATAAAGGAATTTCACATAATGACGTGTGCTGCCATTCGTGAAATATCTTGGTACAAAACAAATATCTATATATTACAGTGTGGTATTGACGGGACGTATAAATGAAGTCACTGTAGACAGCAATATGCATATTATTTATCAGAACAAGAATTATATAGGGCCTATTTGCAGCCCGTAAAAACGTAGCCAACTCTAATTCCAGTATTAAGTTCCATAGAGTTTTTAATTATTCCAATGCTTCAAACGTATGACAATGTATATAACTAATATTTGACAAATATTCGGAACATAAACACATCCCGCGAGAAGTTTAATTGAAGTGGCTTACGGAACGTTTCAGGCTGAAGTAGTTAGAGAAATATCAATATTAAATTATCAAGATAGTGTAATGCCTGTCAGGTACGTTAACCAGGGCTAAATTTTGTAACAAAAAAAATGTAGGGTTGTTTATGTCAAGACCACGATGTGATGTCATATGCTGTAGTAGAGAGCCCCGGAACAACTTTGAACACATGCTCCTAATCAACAGGCCCTTGAATCTAAGAAGACAGTCATATTTTCATTTCGCCTCACCCCGGCCGCATCGTGGCTGCCGTGATCAGTATCCGAACCTGCGCTCCAGGTTTAGCACTCACACAACTTTCTTCTGAAGCTACCCAGTGGATCAGATAAGCTGTGTCACATATATGCGTAATTTTCCAACATCAAGGTGTAGAATTAAATGGTGAGCAAGGGCCCTTCGATGAAGGAATACGGAACGATTATTTTTCATAGTATTTAAAATGATCACAACAGCTAAATATTTGTTCTTATTTAAAAATAAAGGTGAAAAAAGGAAAAGACAGCAAACACTCTAGGTCTTAGCTTTCTTGCACTCAGATTTTGACCATAAACCAACTAGTTCATGACAGGAGTGCCTTTGATTGCTTCTGAAAATCTGAGAATCTGCGATGTAGTTATTCTATTAGTACTTTTTTGTTTGCGTATTGACACCTCATCTCAGGCTTACTAAAAATAAACAATGTTATATTGAGCTGTCCTAAAAAGCAAATACCTCGTCGACAAACTTAATAATGTTTGCTTTTTCCCTTCAAGTAAAATATTTGAGTAATTCGTTCTCCAAGACAAAGTGATTTTTTTTCTTTACACTTGGCAGCTATTTAGCTTGTATTTCCAAAGTGTGCAAAACTACGAAATAATATTATACTCCCTGCCTGCGCATCTTATGCCTTGATTGTTAGAAATGTGCTGCAATACAGATGAGAAAATCTAGAAGAAAATTAACGCTAATTGCCCCACACATAATGCGTTGCAACTCGTGCAGATCTTATGATTTGATTGTAACTTCGTCAATGGCACTGCACATGCTCGAGGGCCAGCGACGAGATTACAACCAGGCATTAGATGTGCACGATATATAACCAATTTTGTGTGGCACAATTAGTGTTTTTTTCTAGATTCGCACTTTTACATACTGCCGCTCTAATGTGATAAGTTATGAAGAAGCGCAATGGTGGAATAAGAAAAAGAACGCTGAAAACTGAAAAAAACAACAGTACCTTTACTTCAGCATAACGATGGGAACATATTACGCTGATGTCACAAGTGCACTGAAAGAACTAATTGCAAAGCTTGACTAAGAAATAAAAATAAAGGTTACAATTGAAATACTTCTGTTAAAAGTACTCATAGAGCTGGTATGTAGCTTCCATTCAAAATATGGCGTGTTTCATAGGTCTTTCACAATAGGGTAACCTGTAATGTATACGCGTGATCCCATTTAGGTGCACTGATCCTGAATTTAGGTGCACAACCTGAATAAAAGGTTTGGACGGGGGACGATAGTTTCTGTTTAGAAATAACTAACGCTTTGATCGAAACTTCTTCACTTGTTTAAAATAACTATAGCCCCTTCGCCAGTGTTTCACAAATGAAGGCCACTTTGGGATGGGATCTGCTACGTGTATACGTAGACAGAAACTACGGCTCAAACTGTTGCACCAGATATATTACTTTAACACAGGAATCAATCACCATAGCTACCTTGTTCATCCCCGCTACACATCTATTCGCTGTTACAATAGGAAAAAAGATATCTACCTTCAAATGCAGATTCAATACTTTTTTCTACTCATTCTTTCCAAAACATTGAGTGAGTGGAACAGCTTAAGTGACGAATTGGTTAGTATAACAAATAACGATTTATTTTTTGCTATGCTGTGAAATTTTTTTTGCTATATGTATGTTCTGTGTTTATGAAAATGCATTTGGGATTCATTATTATGTTCTGATAAATTTGACAGTGTTTTTTATGTGCGTTCATGTATTTCACTGCAAATTGATTTGTACTGACTGTTTTTTTTTGTTCCTCCTCCTCTAGGTAATGCCTATATGGTGATGTAGGTACTCTGTAAATAAATTTATAGGTGCCGTATAAATGCAGCTGCCTCACAATTAGTTGATTGTTTCTTACTAAAAGAGACCAATTAGATCTAATCCACGCCGGGGTCGGCTTCTGCGTTTATAAAACAGGTTATCCTGAATTGTACGGATCGTACTTGGCTGGCGCTTACGGAGCCGCCCCGTATGGTGGTTATGCTTATTACGGTGCGCCATATGGTGGTGGATACTACGGCTCGCACCCGTACGGTCTTTACGGTCCATACGGGGCGTACAATACACACGGTGGACATGGTGGACACGGTGGATACGGTGGATATGGTGGATACGGTGCATACAACCCGTATGAAGGAAGTGGCATCTATGGCTACCACGGAGGAAATGGCGCCTCTGGCGGATGGGGTGCCCCTTCGTATGGGTCAAGTTCAGGAGTAGTTGCACCGAGGGCTCGATTGCACCGATTGCACCGATTGCACCAAGTTGCACCGAGTGGCTCGGCTGCCGAAGCAGCGGGAGCACCTGGCAGCGCACCCAGGTGAGAAGTCGTCCAATTGTTTTAGTTCTGCAGAATAAATTTTTCTCCCCAGTTTCGTTGTAGCCTTTTAGTAAATAATGGTTAAAGAACGCAGCAAGTCGAAGGCGAATCATTCGTGTTTCCTTTCACGGACCCAGAGAAGCGTACTGAGTAAGAGATTTTCAGTAATGACCATGACTCGTAAAAACCCAATGGCAAGATAACCATGAATAGCACACACGTGTATTCCTAATTATTTAGTTTGCATTAGGAAGACCTACAGCATACATGAAATGTACACCGAGACACAACAGCCAAAGGGTTAGACAAATGGCATCAGACAACACAGCACTTTTCGACGAAGGATTCAAGTAGCACTCGGAGGCACAAGTGGAATAAGTTTCACGGATATTAAGATCGCCTGTACGCTTGCCAGTGAAAAATAGTTAGCCGAAATAATTCAGAAAAGTGCTTATATAAAATAAGTTCTATGACCTTTTCTAATTAGAGAAATATGGTATCGGGAGATGAGTGATTTGTTATTTTGCTTTTCTATCCTTTTTGAAAACTTGAGATGGTAAAACTGAATAGTTGGAGTGACTGAACTTACTTGTAATTGCGAAATTGCCCTTATCATTATTATTTTCGTTATTAATTTGCAGCGCTTCACCAGCTGCCTCAATTTAAAGCCTGACCAGCATGATTGCGGAAAGGCGTCGGACTACATGTCGCCAACGGTACCTTGTTTAGTCGGTTTTAACGAAAATTATTAGTTTACGGACACTACAATAAATTCCTGTGTTATTGAAGCTGCATTTATTAAAGTGCTTTGGGTTTTTTCAAGGTTTAAAGAATTCAGGCAAATCGTACACATGCAGAGAGGTAAATGCTTTCCTGCAAAGCAGTGAGCGAGAAGTTGCCTATGTGGCAATTCTTGATATTCAGCAATCTTGCGAGAAGATATACTTGTATAGGAAATACTATCACAGAGTGCTTATCTTGTTCTTAACAGGTGACTCGTGTCGACTGCTGTGTAACTGGCAGCTTATAACTCACCGTGAGGTCCGCACTGCAATGTCGATTCCTACTTTTATCAAATGCTAATGTTAGTTAGCTAATGTTAGTTTCCTTTTTAGATATGTGGAGGAAGAAACCCTGGACTAAATATTCCCGAGTCATAAGGGTACATATGTAATACTTATTGTATTGTTATCAAGTAAATATGCAACACTGCAATCTGAACGGACGTTCGACAAGCACCACAACCAAATAATGTAGATAACTGTTAGTGTACTTAGGTAGTTTACAACCAGTACCATGCGCTCTCAGTTTAAGGGTAATTGGAATTAATTTTGCAGCTTTTTTTCGGTGGCTTTACGTAATAATCGCACGCTGAAAGAACTTGCATATCTACAAAGTTCTTAATGTCTAGTTTCGTTATTCCTGAGCTTATGAAGACTGAAATATTAGTATGCTCTACATATAATATGCAAAGAGCATGGTTTGCATGTTTGTTCACAACGAAACTGGGGCAAATGTATTCGTGACATACGAGGTAGGCATGTCATGTTACTTACGTCATGACTTGTCAGGCCTTGTTCGTTATACACTCATGTTCTTCTATGCCCGTCAGGGTTACAACTGCCAAGGAGATGGCTTTGAGTTCACCAAAACGCAGGAAGCTAGCTAGATATATAGCTGGCTACTTATTACGAAAATACGCTAGCCTTTCATCCATAATGAAAGCAATCAAATATCAATCACGCTCTTCAGAACTGACGCTGCACGGAAACTCCGCATGCTTGCTCACAAACGCACCACGTCGCAATAGAACGAGCCACGTTTCACCCACGCATGATTATGTACCTTAGAGTCAACTCTCAGTCTTCGAATTCCTCCAGAACTTTGCTGACGAGACGCTACATTGCTGTGCAGGTTATGATTCGGTGTCGAGTTCACCAATACGCACGCATTCTGCATAGGAATTGCCAACACTGCTGCATGTGATCATTGTGTCAGTGACGAAACAACTTGGCATACACTGTGCGAATGTCCACAAATTGCTCGCAGAGACAGTCACTGTGTAATGCAGCAGACCAACTGGACAACCAGACTCTTTCGAAAGACAGCATCCTGCACTACCGACAGGACTTAACGCCACAGAAAAAGGCTGTGAAGGCACTCCTGCGCTTCCTGCGTTCAACCGGTCTCTCCGAACTACTGTGATCGGAACGTCCTGCTTGTGTGTGCATGTGTTTTTTTTTTCTAATTTATTTTATATCTCACTATTTCTATCCTCTTTCCTACCCTCACTTCGCCACCCCTGTACAGGGTTTAAAAGCAGTTCTTCTAGGTTAACCTCCCTGTCTCTTCCTTTTATTTATTTCTCTATATATATATTGCTAGCATTTCTATGCTGACTTTACCAGATGATGTGGGAATGTAAAAAAAAAACAAGTATGGTCACAAACAGAGTATGCGAAAAAATCCGGAAGGCCATAGTGGGACGCGTCGCTGACACCACTGAACGCTCTTAACCAATTCTGGCTGGTGGAGAGAGCTCAGGAGTGCGCCAAAGCCATGTCTATCTGGAATATGGTATTCGCCCACCTCAGTGTGCAAATAATGTATGCCTGGTCGTAAAATAAAGTTTAATTCTCTCTCTATGCTGAATCTACGAGAAAACTATCCCCCCGTTGGTACATCAGCCGATAATATATCGCGATCACCGTAACGAAATAAAAAAACATCATTTTTTCTCTCCTATGTTAACTTTAAAACCGGCTCCTCATGGTCACGAGGCGAGTGTATCAGCTTCTACGCTGCACGTATACACTTCGAAATATGTACATATGAGAACTACATGAATGCGTTTTACCCGCAGTAGAGAACAACAGTACTAAGATAACACCCCATGTTGGTTTCGCTGAACATGTTGATAGTAGAACATGAGACCTCGTTGAAATTTATAGGCAGAAATGAAGAGCTGAACTCTCCATTGAATAGACATGTCCCTTTTGGTGCAGCGCATTTGGTAATCCGAGAAATCGGTGAGCCATGAAGTCATTACGCTCTTCACCACGTCGACGCAGCCCACTCCTGCAGAAAACTTGTTAGAAGAAAAGTTTCCACCATTGCCTAATGAAGAACGCATCGGTCTTTGGACTACGTATCCAGGCGAGACAGCCTCGTCAATAATTAACACAATAATGAAATATTGTAGGAGGACATAATTTTACGTTAATGAACAGTTGTACAAATTTGTGAAGTATGTCCTTGCATCAGAGCGTGTCGCAGGTGCCATAAACGATTCTGCGAATGCGTACCAACCTTGAGAGATTGGCACGCACTTAGGTGGCCGGACTAAACCGCAATTCATGCATTAGGTCATTACGTTAGACGGATGGCTTTATCAAACCAAAATCAACTTGGCCGAAAGTGGATATCAGGGTGCTGCTACTGTTGCAATGAGGTGCATTGCCTTTAAGTCATTTATTTCGAGGTGTGTGAAAACTTCTTGATTTTATGATGGTGTTGCAGAAGAACCACAAACAGGATGGGCTCTGTGCACCACGCTCTAGCCATTCAGCAGAGGTGAAACGGAAATTTTATTACAAACCCAGCTGCTTAGGTTTGTCCACGATGAGGCGCTACAAACTTCTTAACTTTCAACAATGCTTACGCGTAGTCCATTGCGTGGAAATATAGAAAATGATGACCCTGTACACTTCAGAATGATTGAACATTTATGAATTTGAGACAACAAACACGCGTTTCAGTGGTCACAAGATGCGCGTGCCAGTGGGCTAGCTTTCTATGGTACGTGCACGAGGGATGGAGAGATGATGAAATACCGAAGAGTTGTAGGAAGAAGATAAAAGACGCAATGCCGGGGAGCGGCCGATAAAGTTTACGGGCTGCTGCTACCCACAAGAAAGCGCAACGCCTACGCATCGCTCAAGCAATTTTCCGAGGAGATTGCTCGTGAAATGTTTTCATCTCTCCTTTGGTATGTGCTTTTTAAATGCGTGAACTTTTGTCGTGTATTGCGCTGACTGCAATACTGACAATCTAGAACCTAAGCAAATCTAACGTTTTCAATGAAGTATTGACTGAACAAAGTAAGCTAATACAAAATTTTCTTCCACTTTGGTGAAGATTGTATATGAGGTTACCCCTCATCGAATGCCAAAAGCGGCAGTCTGATCGCAAAGTCTTGCCCGACGGAACAATGTTAAGTGGGGTTTAAGGGCATATGTCGATATAAGAAATTATGCAGATAACACCTAATTACTCATCCGAGGTTATGAAACATTGTAAGCTAAAAGAAAAGTGTGTTCTTCTTATGCTTTACTACGATACATGTCACCTGAGCCTGTTGCGGTTCCTCAATTAGGTGAAGGCACCCGTGTGCCTGAATTATTGTATTGTCAGATAATCTTGATAAAAAATAAGTCACACTGTTCTCTATACAACCAAGGAAATTGCGTTCCTTTTTTACGACAAAACCCATTTGACGGTGTTTCATGCTTTTTGCGTTGCATATTAATCCCTCAGGTGGTGACATGAAAGCAAAAAGCATGCTTGATATGTGGGGTTTTACGTCCCAAAACCACCAAATGAATATCAACAAATGGCAGATCCCACGTACAGTGGGAATTGAGGATAAGCGAAGCACTAATGAGGAAGGGTGATAAACCACTTTAAAATCAGCACAAGATTAAGAGGCGGAGGTAAATTTTGCTGTACATGACTTCCATGACATGGTTATCATGTTTGGACGTTTCATTTACCTTCGCCATCTATTAACGTCACCTGATACCAACTTTGGTATATAGGGAGCTAGCTAAACGGCCGCGAACGTCCCATGAGCGTAGCATGTAGTCATGTTTTCCATGAAATTCATATCATGATTACCATATTTGAACATGTCAGTTACATTCATCATCCATTCACGTCCCGTAATACCAAATTTGGTATATGTGGAACTAGTGAAATGGCCGCGAAAACGTTATGAGTGTAGTATGTAGTCATGTTTTACATGAAAAGCATATCATAATTATCAAGTTTGTACGTCTCATTTACCTTCGTCGTATATTCACTTCACGTGATACCAAATTTGATACTTGTGGATCTAGCGCAACGGCAGCGAGTGCGTCATGTAGGGCCCAATATGCTCCGACGCAACGTTGACGCACGCGCAGGTTGGCCGTAGTGATGCCACGCTAGCTAAACGCAAGCACTCTATAGTGTGACGCCACGCGCGACCGGCCTGACCAGCGTCCGTCGGCATGGCCCGGTGGCAACAGGCGCGAAACGCGACACGCTCTATTTCGCGCTGACGACGTTACTTAGACAGCCCCGCGTCTGCCTCTCTTCGTGACGGAGGGACACCGTGTGCGCTCAAACGCGCATGCGTCAAAGCAACGAAGCGTGGCGCGCGCCTTCGAGTATGTGGCATGAATGTCAGTGTGAAGATCTACTGATCTACTGACTACATATCTACTGACTACTCATCTACTGACTACAGATCTACTGACTACAGACCTACTGACTACTGATCTACTAATCTACTGACCACGATGAAGGTCATTGGGAAGATCTACTGATCTCTACTAGGGGGATATCGGAACCTGGCGTGGCATCACCGGCGTGGCGCGATAAAACGAACGCCGGCGCGCACGCGTGCCGGCTCACGTTGAAGTGTATTGGCACCTTGAGTGTGGCGTGTATTAATGTTCTTACATGACATACATCTCATGATTATCATGTTTGCACCAGTCACATACTTCCGTCATTCATTTACGTGACGTAATATGAAATTTTCACATAAGTGAAGGTAGCAGAACGGCCGCGAGCGCATCATGAGTGTGGGGCATAGTCATGTTGTTACATGACAGGCATCTCATGATCATCATGTTTTGACCTTTCCTTTACCTATGTCGCCCGTTCACGTCTTGTATACCGAATTCGGTACATTTTAAGCTAGCCAAATTGCCGCGAGCGCATCATGGGCGTAGCAAGCATTCATGTTTTTATATGACACGCATTTCATGATTATGATGTTTGCACCAGCTGCATACCTTCGTCATCCATTCACGTCCCGTAATACTGAATTTCGTTCATGGGAAGCTAGAGAAACGGCGGTGAGCACATCAT
The DNA here is from genome assembly GCF_043290135.1 of Rhipicephalus microplus. NCBI lineage: Eukaryota > Metazoa > Arthropoda > Arachnida > Ixodida > Ixodidae > Rhipicephalus > Rhipicephalus microplus. The sequence continues at coordinate 89,074,422 of NC_134704.1, forward strand.
GAGCATGGCATGTAGTCATGTTGTTACATGACACGCATCTCATAATTATCATGTTTGCACCAGTCACACACCTTCGTCCTCCATTCACGTCCCGCAATACCAAATTCGGTATATGCAAAGCTAGCGAAACGGCCGCGAGCACATCATGAGCTTGGCATGTAGGCACGTTGTTACATGACACGCACGTAACGATTTTGATGTTAGCGTCTGTCGCTTGTGTTTGCGATGAAGTCATGTCATGCCATACCAGTTTTGCAACATATCATGTGAAAGAAACCACCGCAAGAGCTGCAAGACCATGACATGTAGATCAAGACACTTATGACATACATATATTGATTTTCATGTTATGACATGTCAATTATGTTTGTCATACAGTAATGTTATATCATATGAAGTTTGGTATTGATACCATCATTCAAACGGCCAGGAGAATTAAAAGACGTAGGCGGCTAGATAGATAGATAGATAGATAGATAGATAGATAGATAGATAGATAGATAGATAGATAGATAGATAGATAGATAGATACGCTCTAAGTCGCCGAAGTGTGGCAAGAAATGCTTCACATTTAGAATGCCGTAGTAAAAGACACGGTAAACTTTGACCACCCGGGGTTTTTTAACGTGCACCGAAATCTAAGCACACAGGCCTACAGCCTTTTCGTTCCTATCGAAAATTAAGCTGCCACAGCCGGGATTCGATTCCGCGACCTGCGGGTCAGCAGCTGATTACCTTGGCCAACAGACCACCGCAGCGGGGTGCAGAAAGAACAAAGCGATAAACCTTGGTTCATAAATTGCTAATTGAACCCCTAGGGCATCGGGAAGTGTTTGCGAAATGACATTGTTCTAAGCCAAATCATTGCATATTATGAAGTCATCGGGACGAATTTCGCCCCACATGCGCAAGGCACTAGAGCAGAGCTACCGACTTGATATTACGTCTTTATTCGTAACAATGCGCTTTGTTGAGAAGTCTAGCACACGATTGTGTCACTATCGCCCATTTGAACTCACAGGTGCAAGCTCTCGCTAAACGTCAGTGACCAGTAAACAATTCTCCGCTGCGCATACACGTGCGCGACAGTCACTTCAGCATTGTTACTCTCGTTGGTAGACCCACAAGGCATTGGACGCACAGTTCGGCTTTTTGAAGGTGACTGGCCAGCGCAAACACCTTTGACTGTGTGACGCTGTTCGCAACCGGTCGTCCATTTCCTGGGTCTGTTTGGTCCAACACTCTCTACAGCTCATCTTTCTGTTTAACTTGTGTGTTTACCCTTCTAGTGACATGTCACCATTTTTCTCGTCCCTCCATTCTCTTTCATTTTTGCAGGTGTGGGTTGTCTAGGCTATCATTCATCTAAGCCAGACCCATTTTTCTCCCGCAAACCAATGACATCCGATGTATTTTTTGTAAAGAATCCAGTAACACAACCGGTGCTAAATCAATTTTTACGCTTTACAAGTAGCATTGGATGTTCCTTTAAGGCGTCCATCACTAGCACCTTTGTGCCATGTATTTCGTTTCTAGAATACTACCTCGGTTCTAACTTTTACTACATTTACGCGTTAAATCCTTCCATTGCTTTGTATTCCATTGCTTCGTTCGCAAATTAGTATATGCACATGCGCAGTGTGTTCGAAAAGTAAGCAGCGATATACACCAATTATTACCTAGCAGTAGGCAGTAGTTAATGGACAAATTAGTAAAAAAACCGTCAATATCCTTCCAATTGGTAATATCAATCACGCACTCTCTTCTTCAAGTTCTTTGACGATTTTCGGAAACACTTAGGCTGCACCACATTTTAGTAATATTCATAAGTTAAGCTGTCGAACCATGCATAACATCTGTCAACTCAAATATCTTACATAGAGCAGCATTTTCAGCTTGGGAGACCACCAACCTAAAGAAAATAAATTCAAGAAGCAAGGAACCTGGCGAATCATGGGAAAGGTTTCTAGAGGAAGTTTCTTCACACTATTCTTAGCTATTTTTTCGCGTACGTTCCCGTGATCCCCCAACTCGTGATCAATGTTGAATATACATAAAACTTGTCGGTATCTTGTCGATAATTTCTCCGACTGTGAAGTGGAAATGCCACGTGCCCAAAATTCGCGCTTGCTCAATCACTTGCTCGTTTTGTGCTGTTCGGAGGCTGTCTAAGCAAAATTTTTACGTGGACAGGTTTGTAGACACAGTGAATGCAACAGCGCGGATAACAACGGGGACGAAGAAAACCACAAGTTGTCCAAGCGCGTATGTCTAACGTATGGCTATTTTTGTCTTCATTCTTATCGGCGTGTTTCCCCGCACAATACGTCCACCTGAACGTGGTTGCGTGTCAACTGACATGCATCAGTCTTCTCAATTTTTGACCACTACTATGACCCTGGGATTTACATTCAATGATTTATAGACGGCCTTTTGAGACTTTCGATAAAGTTCTGCTTCGGTATAGCCAAACATTCGCAAAAAAAAAAAATCTTGATGCAGTATTACAGCTAACGTGCCGTCACATTAAGACTATCTGGAATACGACAAGCAATCACTGCACGTTATTATTCAGGATCCGCTGCCACAAACTGACACCTTGCGATAGCATACAGACACACAGACAATGAACTTCAATATGGTCCTGAGGTTTGACAAGAAACGTCCTTCATGGGTGAGGAGCCACCCACGTCGGGACAAGCAGGCCATGCCTGACCACTGTGTCAAGCGCCTTCTGGACGACAGCAGAAAAAACATTAACCCCAGCACACTAATGCTACCGTGACAGCTCCACCGAAAAAATATTGCCGAGCCTCAATGAAGAAAGTGTGAAAAATTCAGTCGTTGTTCTACCAGGAAGATGGGGGCCAGCGAAGTTTAAATTATGACTGCCTGACTTACTGCCTTTCTTTCTTTTTAAAGACGATAGTCTTTCTTGGGGACCTTCGATGCAAAAATTTTGGTTTGTCTGTAGCTTTGTCTGTTTGTCCACTTTTAATGGCACCGGGTGCTTGAAACGGCTGACCCCATCCGCAGCGCTCAGCAATGTTGCTCAAGGTTTAGCGTTCATACTTGTGCAATTGTCAATTAAAAAGCAATTATTGCGCATGTCTGGGGCACCATAACAACAAGTATATATTCTGCATGTGCGTCCTTTACAAGAAAAGGCATACATAAGTATTTTAAGAACCGTAGCACTTATCACGCTGCGCTCACCATGCAACGCTTGCACGAAACGATAAGTGTTTGCGGCGTTTTGCTAACACTAGACGGTGGTGGCTCCTACCCGTCACCTTGCGTTCTATACCTTATCACCTCTGAGACGGGCGCGCACACCCATCTCAGAGCCACGCGTTTCGTTTTCCAATAAAGCTGCCAGATGGTGCTCATGCCTCACGTTTAACGTGATTTGATGCGTTGGTTCGCCTCCGCTGCATGCTCAAGTCACTAACGCACCGCCTCCGCAATACCAGTCACCGATTTTCTTGCGCAGAACATCGAATAAATGTTTTGTTCACTCTCTCCGCACGCAAGACTATCATCTTTCGACGACATTTGCGAATTAGCATGCAAATACGGGGCCAATTTTTTTCTTGCCTCAATCTTTCTATTTTTGTTATTTTGTTTTTTTCCTATGATCTTCCCTTCTGCTTTCTTTTTTTCTAATTTTTCAATTGTACAATGTTGCTTCAATTTTTTTTCCTTTCTCCATGCCGCGAAGTGTGCCACAGGCGTGTGGAAGGCATTCGAACCGCTCGCCTATTCCGCCAACTGACAAGCATGTGCTACCACGTGGGTGGTTTTGGAGGCCATTCAGTAAATAGTTTGTCAAGTTAATGGAGCTCTCTAAAACTCCAGTAAAACTTTTGTGCGGAAGTAAAAATGGCGGAAAGTGGTGCTCTCATTCACAGTTTTCTTGGTGTACTCGTATACACGTTCAGAAACATGATTAGAAAAAAAAATACACAGCATATTCCCGTAGTGCATGATGATGAGTGAGGCGAAGCATCCATCAGTCCGTTAGCGCTTTCGTCCATCCGTTCATTCTTGCTTCCGTCTGTCCATGCGACCGTCTGTGTGACCATCCGTGTGGCCACCTGTCTGTCCGTGCGTCCGTATGTTCGTGCGTCCGTCCGTGCGTTCGTTCGTCTCTCCAGGCATCCTTCCGTGCATCCGTTCATCCGTCCGTGATTCTGTCCCTCCGTCCATGAATCTGTCCACCCGTCCGCCCATTTAATGCACACTCCAAGTACCACCATCTCGCATCTTTTCATCATATATTCATGACATAGAAGTACCGCCATCTAGTGGACATTTCAAGGACTAAACGAGAGGTGGCACGGCCGGACTAGGGGAGCGGCACGCACGCGCTCTCTTATGGCCTGTGCTTCATGTCTAGTTCCCTTCTCTCAAGGCCGTGAGTTCAAGGCACTGGGGCACAAACCTCACTAAATCTCGGGGATTTTAACGTGGGACCTTCAGAGTTTTAACAGAACACGCTAACCTCACTAAACCTTGCTAAAACCAAGGAGCTTACGCCCAGCGAATTTAACGTGGCAACCCTTTCTGGTCAGATAGTGCTCAAGCACGTTCCGCTTCGATAGTCCGGCCGTGGAGGTTGCTACCTACTACTACGACGCACTACTACTACTACTACTATTACTACTACTACTACTACTACTACTACTACTACTACTACTACTACTACTACTACTACATACATCGCGGACGCAATATCCACGGCCTCAAGAGATTCGCCCCTAAAAGCAGTCTATGCTGTATGCTTCAAAGCAGCCCATGTGACGTTGCAAAATATTAGGGGCTTATATCCTTAAGCCGTGTTTCTTGCGTCCACGATGTATGAAGTAGTAGTAGTAGTAGTAGTAGTAGTAGTAGTAGTAGTAGTAGTAGTAGTAGTGTTGTTGTTGTATTAATCGTCGTCGTCGTAGTAGGTAGCCACCTCCTCAGCCGGACTATAGAAGCGGCACGCACGCACTCTTTTGAATTCAGGAGGAAACCCGCGCACGATATTCATAAATAAAAATATAGTTGTTTCTGATAAAATATGATAAAATAACCTACAAAGACGAGTATCGCTGACTACTCTCCGATAAAAATTGCCTTGAATTTGATGCTTATTAAATATCACAGCATATCCACGAATGACATGATGATCAGTGGGGCGAAGAGTACGTCCATTCGTTCCTTCTTGCTTCCGTCCATCCGTACATCTGTCTGTGTGACCATTCGCCCAATCATTCGTCTGTCCGTGTGTTCGCGTATGTGTCCACCCGTCTGTCCATATGTGCATCCGTCCGTGCGTCCGTCCGTCTCTGCGTCCGTCCGTCTGTGCGTTCATCCGTGTGTCCACCCCAGTGTTCGTTCGTGCGCCTGTCTCTGCGTCCGTCGGTGCGTCCGTACATCAATCCATGCGTCCGTCCATGCATCTGTCTGTCTTTCCATCCGTTCATCTAGCGAACACTCCGACTACCGCCATCTTGCATCTTTTCATCATAAATTCAGCATAGAGGTGGCACTCGCGCACTTTCTTACTGCCTGCGCTCCGTGTCTACTTCACCCTTTTCACCGGATCTTTTCCATGGCTATAGACCCTTTTACTGTTCACAAACACAGCCCCTTAATGACACCTGGCTTAGTCTACGGATGTGCCAAAATAGCATCGGTTGGTAAGAAGAGCTTTAAAAAATAGCGCGCTGATCTTCTACACTTTCTTTTCCTTATTTAGCTATATATATTTAAAAATTTTTCTTCAGAGCTATATAAAATTATAAGATATTTCTTGAACTATATGCACGTTCCTACTATCTGAAAAACTAAAGAGAGACAGTGCTTGCAGTTTAGACGTTAAGAACTGGTAAATGAGGTTACCGGAGGTTTTCTGGGTTACAACGCTTGTGACCTTGAAACCGTTTATATACTAGTTCACTATATTCATGGCGCTGCGGCCAAACTATATATTCTAGTTCATTATTGGTCTCAAGGACATACCAATACGCCACCTACGTGGTGACGTCACTCATAGGATGTCAGGTTGTGTTCTACCAGAACACCGCATTTTGAGCGCTTTAGCGGTGGGCACCGTGCGTGCTTCCCTTTGTTTTGAAGCTCAGTGCTTAAAGAAGGGGTAAGACCTGATAACACAGGCAAGCAAACTACAAATAGGTGCCCATGGTGGCACTCTACTGTCTACTTTGCATCGTAAAATGGCGACTAAAACCAGTGCAGCCATGGGGGACGATCCAAGAGGTGTCACGAAAACAAAGGTGCCGTATTCCATAATTACCCTAGCTGTGACGGTTCCCTGCTCTACTGGCTGTCACGGCACGTGAACAACCAACTTCTATTCAGTGAGATATGTGAATTCTACGAGCCCATGCCGAAACATACTTACATAATGAGCGGACACTACCGTAGGGCCCTGCACCCCAGCTAGTGCGCTGCTTTCAGCGCCACGAGTGGTTGATCAGACCCGATAATGTCTACAGCATAAAAAAAAGGTTTTTTCTTTCTAACGCAAGGATTTGAACTCGTGCCCTCATGCTCCGAAGTCGAGTGTCTTTACAACTACGCTATAGATAGATAGATAGATAGATAGATAGATAGATAGATAGATAGATAGATAGATAGATAGATAGATAGATAGATAGATAGATAGATAGATAGATAGATAGATAGATAGATAGATAGATAGATAGGCATAAAGTCGCCAAAGCTCGCTAAGAAATGCTTCGCATTTAAAATATGCATGTGACCTGAGCAAGTTCTTCTAAGGTCGCATTTTTAAATACGAAGCATTTCTTAGCGAACTTTGCGACTTTGAGCGTATCTATCTATCTATCTATCTATCTATCTATCTATCTATCTATCTATCTATCTATCTATCTATCTATCTATCTATCTATCTATCTATCTATCTATCTATCTATCTATCTATCTATCTATCTATCTATCTATCTATCTATCTATCTATCTGTCTATCTATCGATCTATCTGTCTATCTTGCCGCCTGCGACTTTTATCTCTACTGGCCGTTTCGATAATGGTTCCGATTCCAAACTTACACTCTGCTACCCACCGGCGATATCATGAATTTTTCCGTCTCTATGTTGTAGCCCTCGTGTTGATATGTCTTGACTATGGAATCTTTAGCTTATCTTGTCATACCGCATTTCTCTATCTCAACATTTCTGTGTATAATCATTCCGCAAAATTGTTATTCCGTAAATTTCCGTACCATCTGTACCTTTTGCAATACAAAGTTATCTATGCTGTACTAAACAATTAGATGCAAAATCTCACTGTGACTCTCTGTATGCTACTCGTATTGCTTGATGTAGTACAAACAGCAATTTGTTCAATATAGCTCATGTATGGTAAGTATGATCTTACAAGCCCTTTTTTACTGTCAACGTCGTGTGTTGCCAATTGTCAAGCTGCTTCGAGCAGCTTTAGCCCTGAAGGCTAACCAGAATTTCTCTGATGATGTAAACTTTGACTTTGACTTAGCTTCCTGCTCAAACACTTATCCACTCATAGCTGAGATTGTGTACCTGTCATATTTCTTGAGGACACCAAATAATGACAGGTACGAAGCAGCTGACAGAACCTTTAAGCTTGGTAATTGCCATTTCCAAAGTGAAAGTGCCTCCGCATATTTTTGCACTGAATGAAATTGCTTCTTCAGTATGTAGGGTCATCGACAAGTTTCTACTGAGACGATGTGGGCTATGACAAATCTTTGATCTGAACTACAACAAACGTCTCTAAAATTGTCTACTATAAAACCGTCATTTTAGTAGTTATGTCCACACTCTCCACGTGCTCGAAAAATATGATTGCAATGAGTGGTGGTTCACGATGGGAACCCTTCAATTTTCTTTCTCAAATGATGAATTGTCATTGATTGTACGAGATGTTAAATGCGTGGAGCGTTATCTTAATCAGTGTTCGCACCCATGCTTATGCTTCAATTTTTGAAGTAATTTAACAACTAGTTTAAATTTCTTTTTATGTTCCTTCTCTACTTGTCCGGTTTTTTTATTTTAGGAACCCACTTTTATTTTTATTTTTATTGCTGCAGAACTAAAAAAATGGAATAACTGAGGTCAGTATAAACTTCAACCTCTTCATCACAATGCACATGGAACAGAAAATAGTAGCACAGGATTCAAAATTGTTGTGATGACAGAAAAGCTGGAGTATCCGACTGTACCTCACACTCTGCTTGTGGAAGCAGTAATGATTGGAGCATAAGATCGCAGTACCAGGCCACCAGGTAAGTCCTACTATATCGTGTATTTTTAAGTTTCCCTGATTAGTAATTTCAGTTTGTCTGTGTTAAATTTTGAACTTGGCTATATTCTTGTTTTGTGACATACTGACAATGGATCTGTTTTTACGCACGTTTCCTTTTTTATTTATTAGTCGTCTTTTGTGCTGACTTACAAGGAATAGAGGGTGGCAATATCTTGCCTACAAACAATGCCGTATGACAGACCAAACACAAAGAAAACCAACACAAGGAATTGGAATGAAACCAATTGGAGCTCATGTATAGGGCAACATACCATAACAGGCTAGCAAATTTTAGAACGCACGAGAATCCTAAAAGTTAGACGAGTTGATGATCTCCTGGAACATGGTTTTTACTATTAGAGAGAGATAGGGAACGTGAGTCAAGTGCACAACGTGTACTAAAAGAAAATCTCTCATATCGTTTTCATAATAAACTATTTGCTTAATAACCTGCTTTCGTTGATTTCTCTCCAAGCCTGCTAGGTCTAAGCATGTCTCAGTGTGGAAAGCCAGAGAAAGCAATCGTGAAGAAAAAAGAAAAACTTGCAAACAATAAATCAGAAAAGCTATTTGATTCCAGATCTCAAAAAAAAAAATAAAGAGTGTGCCTCAGCAACAAATTTGCTAGACGCATGACCGCTACTAATTTGTCAACGACAAAGTTTTTTTGCTCTGATCTCAGTCTACATACCACAAAGGAGAGGTAAACAAAGGAACGCTTGCAGCTAGTCCAGGTTTGCGCATTGTTCCATATAAGGGTCATCTTTTCAGTACGAAATGAAACTGACAGATGGTGGAAAAGAACGGTAAATATCACACATAGTGTGCAAAGTTGTCGCTGATACTGCGAACGACAAAAAACAACTGTCAGATCTGTTTTCCTTTTCGGCAACGTCATTGCAGATAAAACAATGAGTGAGATTCCTTTCGTTTGCGCATGTGCGCTTCATTGAAGAAGAAGCGCGTCTTGTCACATGCAACTTCAAGAACTACCCATGCAAGCCATGCAAACAACCATTCACCTTGCATAGAAAAAAATAGCTTTTGTTTTGCACAAGATTCGCAACATTGACTTGACAGATAATAAACAAAGTTTGCAAAGAAACGCTTGGTTATTGTAGGCCTTCGCCAATAAAAAGCTGAAGCGGATTTTGGGAGCGCAGCATTCGTAAACAGAGGAGCTGCTCGTTCTTTCGTAACACGGCATAGCCAGATCATCCCAAAACATGAAAACCTTCATAGTTGCATGCCTCTTGGCTACTGGTAAGCAAGTCCACGTAATCTTCTTTTATTTTAGGCTCCTGCTAATACACACATCAAAGTATTGCTACAAGTAGAGCTGTCTTAGTGATTCCTTATATGGGAACTTATACTGTTCGATAATATTTGTAGCCCCGCCGCGGTGGTCTAGTGGCTAAGGTACTTGGCTGCTGACCAGCAGGTCGCGAGATCGAATCCCGGCTGTAGCGGCTGCATTTCCGATGGAGGCGGAAATGTTGTAGGCCCGTGTGCTCAGAGTTTGGTGCGCGTTAAAGAACCCCAGGAGGTCGAAATTTCCGGAGCCCTCTACTACGGCGTCTCTCATAATCATATGGGGGTTTAGGGACGTTAATCACCGCAAATCAATCAAATCAATGAGGATGTTTGTAGCTTTGAAACAGTGTGGCTTGTAGAACAAGTTGCATGGTTGCGTGCTAAATAATTAGAGCTAATGGAACTGTGCGAAGAATTCCATGGTTTGAGGTAGAAAACTGAGCTGGGCGCAAAGCAGCAAGCTGCTTCTGTTATGTAAAATCGCTTCATATAACATACATTCTTAACATAAAGACGTGGCCTCTGACAGTGCAGCCATCAATTTCGTAGCTTTGAGGCAATCGATCCACATACGCATACAAGTAAATGCTGACTCAGCTACACAAAACATTGCAGCTGTTGTTTACAAGCATTTTCTCTCAGAAAACCATGGTATGACATTCTGTGAAATGTGCACAATATATTACAATGAACGTCTCAACGAATCTATATAACGTCAAGGAGACTTCCAAGCATATTACGAAGGGTGAAGGTCGTAATTTTTTTGCAACTAGAAAAAAAACAATACTTCACTTAATTTTAAGGGTCATTCTTCCACGCAGTTCATAGTTTTTCCTGTAACTGAATGTGTATGTAACAAATACAGTATGCCACAACAGCGCCTTTAGGAAAAGAATCAGGAATGTTAGCCACCAAAAACAATTTATTGGAGTGATATGTTTGCTAAAGATAAAGTGCCTATTGCAAAAGTTCAGATCAGTGAACCAAGCAAAAAGTTCAGATTGCCTAACTCTGTACAAATTCAGATTTCATTCGCCAGGCTTGCGCAATATTGGACTTCATCCACGATCACTAGGGACCTAGGAAATTAATACCGTCAAAAATGGTGATTGGTGGAGTTTAACGAAAAAAGAAAAAAAAAGAAAAGATTAATTCTGACCGAAATGTCGCGCACACACAACAGCAGCGCATGCTTTATACACACACAGTAAGGCTAATTTTGTCAATGCGATGGCATGGCAAATGTGTTGAACAGTATAAAAAATATCTGACGCCCATTTCGTTTTCAACAGTACTTCATAACACTGCAACCAGCAAAGAGCACACACGCAAAACGTGTCCAATGGTTTAATGTTTTCTGGTCCTAATTAAGAGGTTCTGTTCACGATGTATAAAAATCGATTTGCCAAATTTTTATTGCCAAAATTTAGACAGATCTCAGATACCATGGGAGTCTATTTTATGCGAAGCATGCAAAGGGCAGTTGACCATGGTGTAATTTTCTTTAATTTAACGTAATGCTGCGAAATAATATTAAAATAAATACAAGTGTACGAGCCAACACTATTTGAATAGCCGTAGGTGTTTTATGTAACCATTATTTATTGTTGCATAAAGATGCCGATAGCAACAAGGAGAACACGAACATCGAAAGCGGGAAAATGATACGGCACACTCATTCTTGCTAGGATGGTAGCCCTGTCGTAAGCTGCGTAAAGTCACTTCTGTCAATGACACTTTAGTATATGATTGACGTTAATCTAACTAAACGCCCGTACTGCAGGACTACTCATATACTGTCAATAAATTTACATAGTGAACTCCAAAACCGTAGATGATGTTTCACCAGCCTTACCCCTGAATTGATTCTTTTTTCAAAGCAGTTTTGAGACCTAGCGCGACTCTGTGGTAGCGTACTTGACTGCCACGCTTAATGCTCGGCTTGTATTTTTGCTGACACAGTGATACTTACTCTTTGCATTCCTCGGGCAAGCGCTGCCGACGTCAGGTTTCTTAATGCTATCACATATAAATTGCCAATGTCTGTTCTCACTGCTGCTAGGTAGATATAAACTGTCAACAATTACGTTAACGAACTCGCCACATTAATACAATTGCATGTACCACATATGTCTGGATAAAAGGGCTTTATGATACGGGCAATAGGACTTTAGCATTATTCGATTGGTATGAGAGGTTTCCCGTCCCAAAACCAGTGTATGACTATATGAGATGAGACGCCGTAGTGGAGGATTCCAGAAATTTCGACCAACGGGGGTTCTATAATGTGCACCCAAATCTGAGCACTTAGGGCTACAGCATTTTTGCCTCCATCAAAAATGCAGCCACCGCTGCCGGCATTCGCTCAAATTTTAGCGTTAGTTGTTAGTTATGTCATGAATAGCCAGACATATTAGTCAAACCTTCTTATCATCTTGAACTAATTCAGCTTTTCTACAAGTGACGAAGGCGATAACGAGGGCACCCAAAGCAGATAGATAGATAGATAGATAGATAGATAGATAGATAGATAGATAGATAGATAGATAGATAGATAGATAGATAGATAGATAGATAGATAGATAGATAGATAGATAGATAGATAGATAGATAGATAGATAGATAGATAGATAGATAGATAGATAGATAGATAGATAGATAGATAGATAGGAACGCTCAACGTACCTGCAGTTCACTAGGAAATGCGTCGAATTGAATAATGTTGAAGTAAACTTGGTCTAGCCTACCCCTACTTGCGGTAATTTTTTTGCGCTGAAAATGCTCGAAATCAAGTCAATACCTCGTTGCTCATAACAGCTAGAAAAATCCCCCGAGTTCATTAAAAAGATGATCATGTTGTAACTGTCCGAATGACAAGATCGAAATCTTGATTAATTGACATGTCGGGTTTAACGTCCCAAAAACACCACATGATTATGAGAGACGCCGTAGTAAAGGGCTCGGGGAATTTCTACCTCATGGGGTTCTTTAACGTGCACCCAAGTTTGAGAACACGTACGTACAGTATTTTCGCCTCCATTGAAAGTGCAGCCGCCGCAGCCAGAATTCGATTCTGCGACCTGCGGGTCAGCAGCCGAGTACCTTAGCCACTAGACCACAACGGTGGGGTCACATTATCGAAAGTATACGTTAGGAAAGTTACGTGAGGCCAATGATCAACAGGTCTTATGAAAGACGACCACTGTGTTTTTGGCGTGCATTTTTATGAAATCACTCAATGGTACAACTTGCAGCTGTAAAATTGAATATTATAAGTCATGTGTGGTTGTCCATCACATAACCTAATAAGTGTACATTACTTTTCGAACAGTCCTTCAGCACTTTTTTTTCGTAAAAGACTTCATTTTTGTAAATGAAAGATATTGAACAAGATATTCATTGGAGGCAACGCTTCGACCAGCAGACTAGTCTTTGCTAAGTTCATTTTTGTCAAAACCCCTGTTCATGTACCCTGTTCAAAATTTTCTCATGTTATCAAGCACCCATCTTTATTTCGATTTCCTTTATATTTATGTTCACTCAGAACTCATTAGGCTATTTTTGTGATAGTACATTAAAGAACAGTTGATTTTCGGCCATGCTATCACCCGTTGGCGATGACTAATTGTACAACATTGTGACTTCCTTAAATGCACCGGCCTGATGAGTGCATTGCACTTGAACAATACCACCAAACAATACCACCAAACACCAGACATACAACACCGTGCGTGACTTTTGCTTACTTATTCCTGTTTGTTGCCCTGCTGTTAAAGTACAGTGAATTTCGACCTACTGGCCCCGCCTGCCTTCCTAGTTCTGTGTAAGTGCTTTGAATGAACCAGCCGTTGATCGCTCAATTCGTTTTAGCAGCGTGTCACTGCAAAGAGCGCAAATTTTTTTCCCGTTTTTTTTTCTGTGCTCAACCACCTCACGATTGCCAGCAGAACCCTCCTATGCTTTTCTATACTTTTATGCTTTTTTCTCATGAGTGTTGGATTTCTTCCAGCCACGCCCGTGATGGAAATATCATAATCACGTGATTTCTGATTCCTGTCTCTTGTGTAAACTTATTTGCTTTTATTCATTTATTTATTTATTTACTTATCCTGTTGAACATTGTACCCTATCTTGTTACTTGTCCCCCCTTATGTAATGCCTTCGGGCCTTTAAGGGCGAAATAAATGAAATGAAATGAAATAACACTAATACCACATGGTGTCTTGCCACAGCGGCTCTTGCAACTGAACAAGGGCCACGTGGTGCTAGAAGCAATGTTGGAGCCGCTAGTGGAATCGGCGCTAGGCTGTATGCCGGAGGGGAACGAGTCGGTCCTAGTGGCGCGCCCGGATTTACCGCAAGCATTGGAGGACATGTTGGTGCAAGACTCGGGGGTCAGGCTGGTATTGGCGCAGGCCCATATGGTTACGGTAAGACACTTCTTTAAGGTGACGTCATAAAATGACGCATTCAGCTTTAGAACACATTTTTTATTGATGTGATGTAAGTTTATGGCACACCAATAGGGCACCAGCTATTCCTTATCCCTAAAAGCGTTATAAGAAAGTTCACGTAATGTCAAACTCTCCAGGTGTATAGTATATTTTATTTTCTTTCGAACGCATGCAGTACTCCTAATAAAAATGTTTAGTCACCCTTGTTATAATTTTGAACGCACAGCCATGTGCACAAATTTGCCCCACATATGCACGGCTTCTCCGGGAAACACTAAATTGCATTTCGAACTGCTGCCAGCTGGACCAATGTTTACTTCAACTGCTTTTCGTATGATGGCGCTGCTTTGCTTAGCCCCCACTTCAACAACGTCTACAACGTTAAAACCTATTTTTAAAGCTACTGCACAATACTTTGTCCGCGGTGCTTCATAGGTACCAGGGTCACACTTTTCTCCCTGTGATGTTTACCTTATCTTATAATATACGTCTTGACAACACTTGAGGCGGGCAGATTGAGAGAGCTAGCATTTGACAGAGCATAATTAGCGCAGCACATCAGTCCGGTTACGGTTGATATACATTTGGACGGGAAATGGGACAGCCCATTCGGTGATCCGTTACCCAGTGAACTGACCAGAATATCAATAATTAAAAGTAAATTATTTTTCACTGGTGTTCATTTGCATACAATACTGCATTTATCAGTGTTACTTGAATACAATGAATAAATACTACCCTTTCATAATCGAAATTTTGACATAAAATTCATAGAAATTTCGCATACCCCAGTTATTCTGAAAACCGATGCGATGCAAAGCAGTAGACGAGTAGTGGCCTCCACAACAAAATTTACATAACTTTGACTTAAGCATTGCGAGTTTGACTGACTTCTTTGTCCATTTTGACAAATTATGGGAAAATATTGTTCAGGCCCGCAGCAAGCAATGCTTTTTTTTTTCCAAGGAGTGCTGAGACACTTGTCGAAGGTCTTGACTATTTGACAAAGGCACCTATTTTCAGGAAAGTATTTATTTGAAGAAGCAACAGCAATGATGGGGAACGAGTTTTTAGGACACCTCTATCCTCTCTACCCCAAATACAGGATTGCTTGCGGGTTTGTAAGGCACGTCGGTTACAGTTGGGGTATTTGGTCAGACCATCCTATGCTCCGATGTAACGATGGTACTCATATTGAAGCGCAGTTGATATACGTGCACGCTATAATGTGGTTATGTGCATATCATGAGTTATTTTCAACGAACTTTTAGTGTTATGCAACGGTTGACCACAGCTTGGTGAGACACAAGAAGTATGTGCAGTGTTTGTTACATGGTTACAAAAACCGATAGAGAACACAGCATTCTTAGTGGACGTTGGCGTGGTACAAAATGATTTGATATAATTTTACAGTTCTCGTCGTAAGTTCCTACAAGCAGTGGCGTATACCTATGTGGTAGAATATTTGACTGCCTCACAGAATATCTGCGTTCAATTTCGACTCTAAACATTTTCCACCTTATCGTTCCTCCTATTGTTTCATCGCCGACAACACTGCTGACACCTACACCCCATTTTCTAGCACACGAACTTCATAAGGCGATGGTGCAAACATTTCTCCTGACCCGTAAAGATTGCCTCCTCATTTTCTGGCGCACAGTCTTCATAATGCGTTCACGTATTTTTCCTGGTTAGATAGAACTGTAAGTTACCAATTTCTTGTATCCGCATTCCAGGGGCTGTTTGACCTGAGTACGAGTCACACGTGACTGAAGGAAAAAGTTTCAGATGGTGTACGCGCCAAGCCTCTCATGCAATTGATGTAGTGACGTGTTCATTGTGTTTGCTATACACCACTGCTTTGCAATGACAACTTTGGTTTTGGTTAAATTTAGCAGACGAACAGGAGAGAGCCCGCACGTTGGTGGCAGAATATACGGATAAGCAGACAGAAATGCTCAAGGTGCTCTAAGTTCACGAAAAAAGCTTCGCATTTGATTGATTGATTGATTTGTGGGGTTTAACGTCCCAAAACCACCATATGATTATGAGAGACGACGTAGTGGAGGGCTCCGGAAATTTCGACCACCTGGGGTTCTTTAACGTGCGCCCAAATCTGAGCACACGGGCCTACAACATTTCCGCCTCCATCGGAAATGCAGCCGCCGCAGCCGGGAATCGAACCCGCGACCTGCGGGTCAGCAGCCGAGTACCTTAGCCACTAGACCACCGCTGCGGGGCAAGCTTCGCATTTGATCTATACACTGAAACGAGTGAGAGAGGAGCCATTGCTAAAAATAATGTGCAAGATTATTTATCTGCACGTACTGGTGACTTAACACTATCGTTTCAGTGCTGGTATCTGTAAAAAAAGACGTGTAATAACAACTTTACAGAGGACAAAAAAAAATTCATTGACCCTTTCGCTAATGTATTGCTAATTTTGTGTTAAACTAACGTGTGAAAATATTTTGCCCTAGATGACAAAGATGTGGCTGGTCTTTTTTATGCTGAGTAGCTACTTGGTTATTTTGAATCATCATATTTCTCAAAACCCTGTATAGCATAATATGCTAAATTTCTTGTCTGGTGCTTGAAGCTCTCATGAACATCATCTACAAACATGCATTTTGGCGTGTACGCTTTCTTTTTGCTGACACTCATTAATTGAAAAAATGAAATCAGAAGGCGCATAAATGCAGCAAAAATTGGTTCTAGAAACATACATGTATTGGAAGTTCACATCATTCATCAAACATGTTCTTTTTTCTGTTCAATCAATTGAGAATGATGCTGCTTATTTATATATCAATGCAATAACAAACGCCGCTAGATCAATAATGAAAAGAAATCGAAGAATCAGCTATATAAAGCAAAATTAGCTTTAGTAATAATTTGTTCGGAAGACTTCACAAGTTGATATTACATGTACATAGTAGTGAAGGAGTAGTAAATAATACGAAACACTGTCGATGAAGCCTCGATTTGTGATATTGATGTACGTTGTCTAACAAGAGGCGTACACATATGGGTAGTGTTGAAAAACAGCCCACATTATACCGTGCAGGCATGCGTCCCTCTGATATGATAATTTTGGGAAAGTTACGTTACTGAGCTTTTATGATAACAACTGCTAAAATATGTCCCACGAGCTCTCACCCGATGCAAAAGTGCAATGGACGGCCGGGCTACTGAGGCGCGTTCCGTTTCTTAACGCTCGTGCGCCTTCCCGGTCCGGCTGTGTGGAAGTCGACAGCATTAACGTGACTGCATACTCTTTAAAAGAAAAGAGGGCAAATTTACCATGACTAATTTTACGGGAATCAACTTGCGATTTGCAGGGGGACCGGCATTCTACCCTGGCGGTTACGGGTCACCCTGGGGTGGTGCCTACGGTGGTTATGGCCCCTTCGGAATGTCATATGGCAATGGATACTATAGCTTCAACCCGTATGGTGACTATGGTTCGTACGGTGCGTTCAGCCCGTATGGCGGATATGGAAGACATGGCGGATACGGTGGATACGGCGGCTACGGCGGATATGGCGGCTATGGTGGATATGGTGGCTATGGTGGCTATAACGGATACAATCAGTACGGAAGCCACGGCCCCTATGGTTCATCCGTATCAAGTGCTGCCACTGGAAGCCAGGGTGCTGGCTCATTTAATGCAGCACCAGCAGCCATTGCTCCACGGACCAGTGTTGCCTCTGCGACCCCATCAGCTGGTGCATCTGGGTAAGTTCTTTCTTACCGCTTTCATTCAACATGCTAGCCCTTCTTCCCAGCTTGTAGTGGCCCTTCGAAAACATGAACCAAAGTACAAGAGTGGTCTGGGTGTTAAATCTTGGCAAAAAACTCCAGCGCAAAAGTTTTTTTCACAAAAAATGTTAGTTGTCTATTCGAACGGGTCAAACATGATGAACGCGAGTCAAACCCGATGAACATGATGAACGCTCCCTTTATAATTTTTCTCTCAAACAAACACGAGTCAATGCTAGAAAAATTGCTGCTTAATAACATTGTTTTCAATCATAAAAATATTAAGCAGACTTGTCAATATGCGTGGTGGACAATTCTGTTGTTACATTCTAGTCCACTTATTGGCGGTAAATGTGTCCCTGCTATTCCACCCACAACACGCGCTTCTCGGCCTGCTTACCGCATCATGCAAGCTGATAAAAACTCATGGCAGTTGGTGTTGCCAACTACACTCCGAACAACTTCTTTAATGCACTTGAAGTATTCTTCAATAATTCTACTACAATGATAGAATAACCACCACTGATGACAGCCTAAACACACCATATGATGTGTTTGATGAATAGGTAGAATTGTAAAAAACTAGCTGTGATTCTGTCAATATACAGTAGCATTCTCTTCGTGGCCTTGGCAAAAGCAGCGGATCTTTCTTTCCGTCGTTATTTTATTCTTTTTTTTATTTTTTCTTATTTACAACCATAAAATGAGAATGATCAATGTAGAAGAGCAAGTGAGACAGCTTGAAGAGCACGTTTATTTCGCCCTGCATGGTGGCACTGTGTCGTGGTGTCAACGTGTTATTACAACGCACGCTCACACTTTTTTTCCTTTAAATTGTCGTACTGTGTGCGTTTCTTTTAATGGTCGCACTGCGTCCATGCGTGTCTCATTCTAGCTTTCCTCTGTGAAGTGAATTGTTGTTGCCTTTCTCCTTCCAAATCTGCAGTGCTGCACCCGCTTCTTCAACGTAAGGCATGATCATCACACTGCAAAACAGAATTTTAAAAGTAAGTCACAAGATTTCCTTTATGTAGCTAGGTCTTAGGTAAATATTACAAGTAACGAAACAAGAACAGGCATATATTATGAAGCTTCAAACGTAAAACTTTTCAAGGTATTTGGTATTGTTACTGCATGTGATTCTCACCTTACTCGAGGTAACTGCAGCTAATGTAATTATTAGCCTTTTTTTCTTTTTTCTCATTATATATATTTATATATATGGCAGAACGGGAGCGTTGTGAACAAGAATAAATATATTCGTTGACAACGCTCCCGTTGTGCCATATCTCATACCTTCACGAAGACTAACTGGCCCATTGAAATATTACTCCCACTATATATATATATATATATATATATATATATATATATATATATATATATATATTGAGAGAGAAAGTGTCTATTAGGCAATCATTTTTCCGTGTTTGGCACAAAATGATGAGATATAACAGGCAAGAATACCAAGGAAAGTATAGCGGATGTTATTAGGCCGAATCGTATTGTAAATGTGAAGAAAGCAGAGAGGATGGAATGATGACTTGCTGTGAGTAGGAACCGATTCTACGACCTTCGAATAACGCGTTCGATGCTCTACCATTGAGCTATGATGGCGGCTGTCCCCCCAGCCACTTTATTGGATATATATGTAAATTTTAAACGTGGGAGTGTTAGTCAGCGCCACCAGTTAGCATGGCGGCGAGTGTGGGACATTCTTTATGAGCCTGTTTGAACTTATTAAGAGCTGGCAGCTGACCAATAGTCCCTCGTATACAACCTAAAGGCACCAAGTCTGCCAGTACAAGAATATCGTTAATGAATAATGGAAAGAAATAAAGAAATGCATACTTAAGGGCTCGTTTTTGTGTTTGACACAATATGAGATCTACCAGATAATAATGCCAAGGAAAGTATAAGGGAAATTATTAGACTGAATTATAAAGTATTGTGATAGAAAAGAATATATATATATATATATATGGAGAGAGAGAGAGAAAGAGAGAGAAAGAGACATTGGCGATTGGTCTCAGGTACACTACAGTGATGACTTATTATGAACAACAATTCATTGCTCATTTCTTTCTTGTGATTTTTTTTTCAGGTCATCCGAATCACTGACGGAGTGTATACTCAAGAACGTAGACAGAAAAAGTGGAAGAGTCACTGGTATCTATCACTGGTATTATAAGACCATTTTATTTCCTTCAAAGAAATAAATAAATTGTCTACTGCGCATACCATAAGTCCTGTTTAGTCTCCGCTGTTTGATCGCTTGGGACACCTGCTATCAGCATCGCACTGGCTTCGTTGCAAATCAACAACAACAGTTGCCAAAAACTTAACCTTTGAGAGGTCTCTCAACTTAGCCAAATAGTTTTAGTTAACATTTAAAACAGTGTGCATATTTCTGCTTATATGAGAAGTTTACTGGAATGCCAGTGTATTTTTCTCACAAATTTATGAAACTCATAACTCGAGAGTTATAGTATTCATAGTTAGCAAAGAGGTAGATTTCAATACAATTCCGCATTATTAAATTTCGTTATATGCAATTATTCGGCAAGAATTTATTATTTGAGAAGTTCCTGAGTTAGCATATTTAATTAATCAAACAGCCATTGCAATTCTTTTGGTTCTAATGTATGCTCATTCTAGCAATGCAACTTAACCATGTGAATTCTGCCTCGTGCTCTAGCAAATTTGTAAAATCTCTGAACTTGAAAAAGAAAACGATACATGTAGTGGTGGTCATTGTGTACCAAATTCTTTGGCAGATGTTTGAACTAATCATCAAGCAGCTTTTTGCAGACGAAAACGTCAGACAGATTTACAGGCTGGTGAAGTAAACTACTTAGTTCTTTACGAACTATCAATAAAAGATTGTGACCATGCAATTTTTATAGGACCAATGTATCTGTTTAATGGCAAGTCACTATCCGTCTTCTTATTTTGATGGCCGACGTGGCAGTCACATTTGACTGGAGGTGACGTGCTGGAGGTCCGTGTATTGTGCAATATCTCTGCATGCTAAAGAACACCTGATTTACGAAGCCCTCGGTCACATCGTGTGCCTCATAATCATAGCATGGTTTTGGCATGTA
This sequence comes from Rhipicephalus microplus, assembly GCF_043290135.1. NCBI lineage: Eukaryota > Metazoa > Arthropoda > Arachnida > Ixodida > Ixodidae > Rhipicephalus > Rhipicephalus microplus. Next base: position 89,095,372 of record NC_134704.1, read on the forward strand.
AAATCTCAGATAATATTATATCAATTATAGTGAGTGACAGGTCTCTAACGCTCGGCAGTGAGTATGTCGTGCATTGGTGGGAATGTTTTGTGACGTAGTCATCACCCATGAAACAGCAGACATAGGAAAAAGAGTCACTGCAAGAATGCGTGTTCGTATAGATGAACACAAAAAGGCAGACAAGGTCAAGAGAGTCGACTTTGATTGAAAAAAGACGGCACGCAAACATTTCTTATTGATTTCACTATCATAATAAATTGCTCTTTTTAACGGTTTCTATGAATTTTGGACGGAGGTCTTACTGAAAGCCCTCAGAGGCCTTACTCACTGAGATAAAGTAATGCAGTCAAATTGTCAAAACTATGTTTGGTGTCGAAGAAGTCTGTTGCCCGGTTTGGGGGTGGATGTTGCCAGAAATACGCCAGTTCTGGCAGATTACTTTCCTCTGTAGCTATTACTTTTCCCTGAAGACTATGCATCATCCATCGTGCATTTTGCGAGTGCCTGTACGACGTCAGCCGTTTTAAAAATGAAAGAAACGTACACAGTGCGTTCCAGAAGTAGGGGCACGCCCTCTTGCTGTGTGCGCAGCCCTGAAATTAAGAGATTGGGCTTGATCGTGTCTCAGAATAGCTCATATCTCAAGTAAAATCATGTATAGTTGTCCGCATCGCGTTAGCGCACTTCAAATCACCCACCGAAAAGTGGTCTCTCTGACGCCTTTGTTGACGTACCCAATGTTACCTGTCCTTACTGCGCCGCTAATAACACCACTAGCAGCAGAGCGAAAGGAGCAGGAGCCACAGCAGCAGACGCTGCCATTGAACGATTTCCTTCATACTTGGTTCAGCTGTGCTCTACTAGATGGCACCACCTTATAGTCTTACCTAAAGCTTTAGCCTTACCAGGAGAAAAAATAACTTTTGAAACGCCCACGCTATTCCAAAAAACTAACATCTGGCGGTTCTTTTCTGCATACATCAAACAGAAAAGGCAAACCAGCATTCTACTGCGTGTCTTGATGCACGGAAGGATCTGCTGTATTGCAGCCAGCTTTATTAGAATAAGTAATCGTAGCCGGATGCTCTTACATCATAGGATTGCAGAGGTGAAGAAGATAGGTCAAACGTTTTCTAGCATCCAATTATAGACTAATTAAATGAGGTGTAAGTGTTCAACAAAAGCCAATATTAGCACAAAGAAACACTGGCGGTGTTTGATCTGCAAGCAGTTTCAGAGCAATAAAACACTTCGTTCTGTCTATATTGTTGCCTGGAGTCCAACGAGTGGGGCAGAGCAAACTTGAAGTCTTTCTACTGCAAAAAACAAACAAAAAATTGGCAGATTCCACGTACAGTGGGAATCGATCATATGCGAAGCACGATTGAGAAATGTTGATACGTCACGTTAAGTTTAGCACAACTTTACGAGGCGGGGGTAAATGATACCATACGCGACTTCCGTGTCATGATTATCCTGTTTGGATGTGTCGTTTACCTTTGTCATCTATTCACGTCATGTGATATCAGATTCGGTATATGTGGAGCTAGAAAAATGGCCGTGAGCACGCTATGAGCGTGGGATGTTGTCATTTTCTTACATGACACGCGTATCAATATTATCATGTTTGCACCAGTCATATATTTTGTCATTCATTGACGTCACGTTACACCAAATATGGTATATGTGGAGCTGGCAAAATGGCCACGAGCACATTATGAAGGGCCCAATATACTCCAATGTAAATGCGACATGCAGCGTTTCGCGCCGATGCATTACGCAGACAACACTACGTCTTTCTCTTTTCGTGATGGAGGGATGCCGGACGCGCTGAAACGCGCATGCGTCAAAGCAACGCAGCGCAGCGCGCGCCTGCGAGGATATGGCAGGAACGGCGCCTGGCGTGGAAACGCCAGCATCACGTGACGAAATGAATGCCGGCGAGCACGCGCACCGCGTTGATTGATATATGGGGTTTAACGTCCCAAAACCACTATATGATTATGAGAGACGCTGTAGTGGAGGGCTCCGGAAATTTAGACCACCTGGGGTTCTTTAACGTGCACCCAAATCTGAGCACACGGGCCTACAACATTTCCGCCTCCATCGGAAATGCAGCCGCCACAGCCGGGATTCGAACCCGCGCCCTGCGGGTCAGCAGCCGAGTACCTTAGCCACTAGACCACCGCGGCGGGGCCACGCGCACCGCGTCACGTCGAAATGTATTGGCGCCTTGACTGTGGCATGTAGTCATGTTACGCATGACACGCATCTCATAATTATCATGTTTGAACCAGTCACACCTTCGTCATCCATTGGCGTCACGTAACACGAAATTTGGCATATGTGAAGCTAGCTAAACGGCTGCGAGCACATCATAAGTGTGGCATGTAGTCATGTTGTTACATGACAAGCATGTCATGATTATCATGTTTGGGCGTGTCATTTACCTATGTCGTCCGCTCACGTTACGTAATACCAACTTCGGTATAAGTGAAGCTAGCGAAACGGCCGCCTGCGCATCATGAGCGTGGCAGGTAGTCTTGTTGTAACATTACACGCATCTCATGATTATCATGTTTGCACCAGTCACATATCTTAGTCATTGGCGTCACGTAATACCAAATTTGGCATATGTGAAGCTAGCGAAACAGCCGCGAGCGCATCATCAGTGTGCCTTGTAGTGATCTCTTTATATGGTAAGCATGTCGTGATCATCATGTTTGGGTGTGTAATTTACCTGTGCCATCCGCTCACGTCACGTAATACCAACTTTGGTATAATTGAAGCTAGCAAAACATCCACCTGCGCATCATGTCAATGAGCGTGGCATGTAGTCAAGTTGTTACATGACACGCATCTCATGATTATCATGTTTGCAGCAGTCACATACCTTCGTCATTTATTCACGTACTGTAACACCAAACTTGGTATATGTGACATAAGCGAAACGGCTGCGAGCACATCATGAGCATGTCATGTAGTCATGTTGTTACAGACCCGCACGTCATAATTTTTATGTTAGGGTCATTATTTAGCACATACCTTGTACCTAAAATAATGTTTCTGCATTTATGTGTAATTGTAGGGAGTGGATTAAAAATAAACGCGCACTATCTTAAAATATTTGTCGCATTTCACCCCACCCTACCATTTGTATATACATAGGCTTTTCAGATTTTCAAGTTCGCTCAATCACAATCATTACATTTCGAATTCAATCTTCCTACTCTGCTCAACCCCACAACTATACTACCATGCCCGAAAAAGAATCTCTATGCCCTTGCCCAGTTGATTAGAAAATAAATTCTGAATTCATTTTTTTTTCTGCCATGTAATCTTAGAAAAGGCTGCCAGGTCCAGCAGATTGAAACTTATATACAAGTGATGACGAGCCCCGTAGATTTGAAACAAAAAAAGAAGAAAAATTGCCGCTCTTCTCCGGTTTGCACAGGGCAGCTTTTTTTTTTTCCTTATCTCTACCAGGTCGCGCAGACTCCACCAGATCACTATGCAGTCGCTATAAACATGTCCCTTCACTAATGCATTTCCAAAGGTCTCGGCAGAAAGTGTAGGGGCCGTGCTATGTTCGCTCATTCAGCATTCTTTATGTTTTTTTTAGTATTTTCATTGTCATCTTCAAGAATCCACGCTTATCGGTTTTCGATGCTACGACTGTCTTTTTCCGTGCGACACGAACCATTGTGCAATGGAACTGCTTTTGGAGGCAGCCTCGGACTATACCATCGATTGCTATACTAAACGGGTGCGTGTATTTGCACACTTCCTACCATAAGGCAAAAGCTGTGTATGAAAAGCTTCACCAAATATTGTGAAACTAGATAAGCGTGTACTGAACCCTCTCAAGTGTGAAAGAACGATCGAACGTTTTTTTCAAAGGAGAATCGAACTAGAGGCTTTGGCGAAACGTCGGCCGCGATTCGGAACAAACTCGTTCGGGTTATTCGTCTCGTCTTCTCGCAACTTTTTTTATAAACTTTTCAACTCTTTTTTTTTTTCGTGAGTATATAGTATTCCTCTTTGATAGACCAATCATGGTACCGAAGTTCAAGAAAGGTGTCTTGCTGTTCATCCTGAGAATGAGCAGAAATTTAAAGTGTTTTTCTTGAAATACCAGTGCCATCAGATGGAACTCAATTTTTCTGTTATTGAGAAGGGGAAACCATTTATTCGGGTTGCTAGCCTTTACGCCGTCCCGCCATTGCTCCTTCAACCCATTCAAATACACTCTTGATTTCTCTGCACAATGAAACCGTAAAAACTATCCAGCTTAACACAAGTGTATTAACACAAGCGGCTTAACACAAGCGTAAAAAAAAAACGACAGCATATCCACGGAGTGAATGATGGAGAGTGGGGCGAAGCATCCATCCGTCCATTCGTTCTTGCTTCCGTCCGTCCATGCGTCCGTCTGTGTGACCGTCCACGCGTCCATTCGCCCGTCCATGCGTACATGTGTCTGTTCATGCGTCCGTCCCTACGTTCGTCTATGCATCCGCCCCTGCGTCCGTCCATGCGTCCATCCGTCGGTGCAGTCATCTGTGAGTCCATCTATGCATCTGTCTGTGTGTCCGTTCGTCCATCTATTCAACACTCCAAGTACCACCTTCTCGCATCTTTTCATCATATATCCCGCAATACACCGCCATCCAACGGACATTCCAAGGACTAAACGAGTGTTCATGGTATATACTAGTTCACTGTATTCATGGCACTGCGGCCGAAAGCTCGCTAAACCTTTCTAAAACCAAGGTGGTTGCACCCAGCGAGTATAACGTAGCAACCCTTTCTTGTCAGATAGTGCTGAATGTACATGCCAATGGCTGCTAAGGGGTAATGAGAGACAGGAGAATTCGGCTTTTAGTTAACGCGCACGCTGCGATTGTTCAACAACGCACAGAAGAAATCTCTCACCGGCACCACCTTGAAGGTCAAAATGTAAGACTGGTTACACCCTATGACTACTACTACGACAACGAGAGACGAACGGGTGCCGCTATAAGGAGCTTCACCCCTAAAACACGTTTTCTTTCTGCCATGGGTTAAGACGATTATGAACGCGCTCCCACCCAAGAAGTTGCGGCAGCACGGGAGCTTCGTCAAGCTGATTTGGGCTGTTGACTTGTGTAGATATCAAGGACGACCGGCTAGATGCATTTCATATGGCCAAAAGCAACCAGAGGCTAGTTCATTGACCTCGTATTTGCGAAGCTCACCTAGGATCCTATACAAGTGCCCTTGGTTCTTCATTTCACTGATCAAAAGACAGTCTTAATTAAGAGAAAACAAAGTCCTCACCCCAATACCTTATACGACGAATAAAACAACATCGTATATACTGTACACAAATTTTATCACTCGTATGCTTGCTCGAGTGGGTAATTTACGCGGTATTAACGGTTACGTATGTGATCCCTCGGAGCTTCGTCAACTCATCATCATTCAAGTCGTGGATGTGCTGTTATTCGTCGTGCGCATTTGTGAGGCGTCAGCGCAAGGGCGCGCATGTGCGCCATTCTATCTGCTTTGCGTTTGTCGCCTTCTTGTCTAACAAAAATTCAGTTTCAAGTCAGTGCTCGTGGTGTTTGCTCTTTTTATCGTCTGTCCCTGGTTTTTGCGCTGCGTATTTATTCCTTAAGATAAAAAAAAAACTTATATCGCGTGATTCCCCAGCTTTCTGCATAATTTTATCCTTGCCTTTGACTAAGCGTAGAAGTGGTAATGGGGATCTATGACGATTTTTTGTGGAAGAACCTATGGTCGCCAAGGAGCACCATAAAAGTAGCTATAAACTGCCATCCCATGAGCTAGTGGTGTGACATCTTGCAGCATTTCATTGGCCAACACAGGTTCGATTTTCTTTCACGCATTTCATAAGTTCACGGTACAATATCACGCATTGTGAGGCGCTCTAATGGATACTAGAATAATCCATAATAAAGGCACGTTTAGAAGAAACTATTATCATCATTATTATTACTAATCATAATAGTAATACTACTTAATTTGGGCACGTAGATACAAACCACACCAACAAAATAGGGAGAAAGAGGGGCTTACAGTAATAACAATTTAACGAACAAGAAATTCCGCTACCGACAAACGCTCCGACACGGAGGCTCGTCTTCGTCGAGACTGACATCTCGTCAGTTCTCTGACGTCAAGTATTTGATGAGGCCAAGTCCCCTAGTCAAAACGTTAGCTCCACTGACATCTCTCATTCGACGTCACATAAACCAAAGAAACAAAAAAAAAACAAAAAAGACACCACAAACTTCCTTTTAATTTATCGCAGGTATCATCTGCACATCCTGAATACGCGCTCTAACCAATTAGTCTGCCAACATTCTTGCGTAACGCGCCTTCGGAAACTGACATATATCAAATTACTAACCACTTTAAATGAGACGGGTTCGCAATAACTTGGAACCTCCATCGCCACCTCCTTCCGAAGGCGAGCATGACGAGACAGAGTGCGGGCTCACTGCCCTTCCATGTCGACGAAGAGCATGAAGAAAGCCGGGGAGATTGGGTAGGGTGGGGCAGGAAGAAACTCGGTGCTTGTGACGTTACCGACGCATCTGCCGCGCATTTATTGCCCCGAGGAGTGCACCGAATAACGATGCAGTCGACTGCATGACAGAGGTGCTTGAACCACACTCGGGCCATTCGATCTGGAAGTGACGGCCTCCACCGCTATGCCGACAGCTTTTTCAATTGGCTTGCTCGGCTGTCACGCTGGCGCTGCGTTACGACACGGCGCCGCTGTCATCTCCCGTTTATTTACCCAATCTCTCGAAACCACTAGATTTGGCTGTCTCGGCACTTGTGCATTTTTGTTTTTCAGCCCCCCGGATGCCACGGTGGTCAGATTACACATTTCTCCGGCAGCTCTCGCTACAGGCACAATGTTTCCACATCGCAAATAAATTTATTATCTCCAGTCGTTCACAATATCACACTGAATCCACGTGCGGAGATAATGAGTATTGGGTGCCGACAGTATGGGGGCTTGTGCGACATAGATCGGAATAAAGAAAAGGCGGTGAAAGTTCATGGCATAACAATTTCCAACACACGTTTTCTTTTCTCGGCATACAAAAAAGCGCTTGAACTCTGTATCATGCTAACAAATAAATGAATAAATATTTAAACAAATGCATAAATAAATAAATAATAAATAAAAACAGTTCGAACAAGATTACACTATACAGATGTAGCACACTGCCCACCCACGTAGCCTCGCTACGCGCCTTAGCCAACTTTTCCTAGATGCTGCGGACGAATGCTCAGCCAATATATTTACAATATACAGCATGTGGACGGTTTAGTATTTATGGCGCTTTATTATGTGGGATTTTTTTTTGGTTGCCCTAAACGCATGCGATAATTCTCCACGTGAAGGATTGCAATGTTGCGCGCTGCTTTTTGAGCGCTCTCAGGTGGGCATTGGACAACGCATGGGATCGCGAAAGCTGCATGTATTAGACGAATTGAATAGGAAACATATATCGAGCCTGCTTCATATTACACTTTGTTCCATTTGTCCTCCTTCATATAACCACCAAAGTAGCACTCCGTTATTTCTCTGAAAACATTGCAACCCGCTCCTGCTTTTCTAAATTTATTACTTTTCATTGTTACTAGTAGTGTCAAAAAGTACAAAATGCGAATTAACTTCGAAACGTGCCTTCAAAGTTTAAAGATACATTTAACGAACAAATGATTCGGTCTCTTCCAACGAAGCGCTAACGATAATAAAATGTTACGCATGTACAATGTTTAGTGTAGTGAAATGAAAAGAACACCGTACTAGCCGCGGTGGTCTGGTGGTCATTGTGCTCGATTGCTGACCCGACGGTTGCGGGATTGAATCCCAGCTGCGGTGGGCGCATTTTGTATGTAGGCGTAAATGCTCAAAACTCATGTGCTTAGATTAGGGTGCATGCTAAAGAACACGAAGTATGTGATCAAAACAGCGGGAGTGCTTCACAACGGCGTCCTTCATATTCATATCGTGGTTTCAGGATGTTGAAATGCTTCCCTGAAAACGTCTAGGAACTGGAAAGACAACGTTCAAATGGCACGTATGTCACGCTAAACAGCTTTGCTTGGTACAGTGGCCAAGCTAAATACGCGCACTGATGTGGCAATACTATATGTATATTCCGGAATCGGAATTGTAAAAATTGTGAATGTAGAATAGGAGGAAGGCTGGTTTATTTCTGACCCTCCGACAATATGGAACAATAACCTAGAATTATTCGTACGTAGGTGTCCTATTTTGCCCCCATTTAAATAAGGCAAGAGCATCAGTGTTGTACCCCCGACTTATAGCTTAGTGATTTAGCATGGCCAGCATGGCAAGAAGATACTTGTTTGTTGGTTGTCTAATGCTGCTCAAGTTTTTAACCCATACCAACTGAACCACTAATCCATTATCCTAGAAAGCCTTGGTCACGGATGCGCACTTTTTCGGAGAAATCTTTCTTATATAGCCCAGGTTCAAGCTCCACTTGCCACTACATTGGTATACGTCAGCTTTCATTCCACAAGATCAATTATTCTTGCAAGTCATACAGCCTTACCTGTTTGGCAAAGCACACTAACTCCTATGCAACTGTACACCATACGATACGAGTGCGAGGCTTAACATTGCCAGAGTGTTAGGTCGCTTAGATAACGGGCGCTGTACTGATTATATGTTTTTGATAGACATGGAAGGATGCACCTGCGCTGCCCACTCCTACAAAAGCCTTGATACACTTGTTAAAATCAACTGACCAGCATTATTTATGAGCAGTCAGGAATAGATGTGGTCGTTTTTTTTTTGTACCCGTGCAGGCAACGCAACGTGTGAACTTGTTTGTCGTAGCTGATGCCCCTTCGGTCGGGGGCTTGTCGGGGATCAACCATTCCTGACACGACAGTATGACGTTTCCCCAAGGTGACAAGTCATTTCACGTTGCCAGATTTCTTTGTTGCCAGCATATGAACGCATGACACTTGTCATTGGCCTTAGCAAATGAAACGTTGATTGATTTGGGGGGTTCAACGTCCAAAAACCACCATATGATTATGAGAGATGCCGTAGTGGAGGGCTCCCGAAATTTAGACCACCTGGGGTTCTTTAACGTGCACCCAAATCTGAGCACACGGGCCTACAACATTTCCGCCTCCATCAGAAATGCAGCCGCCACAGCCGGGATTTCATCCCGCGACCTGCGGGTCAGCAGCCGAGTACCTTAGCCACTAGACCACCATGGCGGGGCAGCAAATGAAACGTTGCGCTGACACAGAACCTGGCCGAAAGAAAGAAAGAAAGAAAGAAAGAAGGAAAGAAAGAAAGAAAGAAAGAAAGAAGAAAAGAAAGAAGGCAGGCGTGCAGACGCAACGCTTTGCATGAGCCCACTTTTCCTATCCGGCAAGGACTCTTCACTTTCTGTCAAGATCACTTTGTTTTCTGTGTCTCAGACTTGTCTCAGCACAATTACATTTCCTGCTTCGTGATGTCTCACCTGTTTGATAAGTTACGGAGATTGCCTACGTTTATACCGAAGCACGCATGCGCTAATTATGTAGCCTGTTGACTACGCGAAGGATAAAAAAACATTTGCAGCAGCTTAAGCTGCATTCACATGAGGGACGTGATCGCAGGTGAATCAGTTACATCACTTGACATGCGACGTGATACAGATCTCTCCGCAACCAGAATTCATACGGCCGGAGAGACATGACGCCTCAGGCGAGTATTTCCGCGCCACTTCCCCAAGACTCCAACTGCGATTTGGGTTTCGATCGTTTCACGAAGCCCTCCGCGCGCACCAAAGCTTGCACGCGGGAACGACTGACGTGTGGAAACGTAGTACACAATCCGTGTGTTCAAATGACGATTCTGTTGAGTCGCGTCAGTGCCTTCTTTATTTTTTCAATGCCGGCCTGGTGCGCCTGATTCGTCTATTCACCACTCTCTAGCCCGTTTCTACTCTAGCCCACCGCCACGCATTCACGTGTGCTTTGCGATCATGGGGAAAAGAACCATTTACGTGGTGCCTCATCAAGGAAATCATATGAAGGCTTTTTCTTTTGTTCAGTGGTTTGTAGATCTGTGGGGCAGCGTCTTCTATTTATCGTGCGCACAGTATTTGTGGTTCTATGAGGATAACCAATGGAAAAGCATCACTGCGATGCTACTGCGTGCGTGCACTAAAAGAGCGCTTTGAAGTGCGGCGGCGGCATTGCTTCGTGCCACACAGAAGGACCATGAAGGAACAAATGTCACCGTAGTATGATACTGAAAAGGGAAAAAAGTCTATCGCATCTCCGTGGTATACAAGGCGTTAGGACGCACAAGTGACGTAAGCAGCTCCACCTTATGCGTGGTGTCGCATTACGACGATTCTCTTAACTAAGTTGGACTAACGGCTTTCATTGAGGAGCACACGTTAGCAATGGTATTAAAAAGATAAAGAAGACATTGGTCGTTTGAAAGCAGCTTTATAGACACATCTGTTTGCTTCCTTCTGTTTGCACCTGAATTCTTTGCTCCATTATGGTGCTATTCAAAATTATTTTGGTGTTACAAACTTGCCTAGAACTAAGTAAAATAACTTATAATGACGAATTATCATCAATTTAAAGCACAATACATCGAGGAAAAAACAATCCGGCGCGTTTTTGTCCTTTCCCATACGGTAAAACAACTATTACGAGAGATGCAGTTTACATGACGTTGCTACGCTCAAATTTCATTCATATATACCTACAAAAAATTTGAGGTAGATAAGTTTTTGTGAAGATTTCTTTTTTTTCCCGAGCGTATTTTGCCATTCCTCGTGGAAGAAGAAGGATTGTGGAATGGCTTGAGGACGTGCACTGTGAAAAATTCAATGGTGACAGCGCATGAAATCCCTTTACCTGACAGGTCTGGTGAATCTGAATCCTCGAAGACAGAGTAGGTGGCGCGCACTATTCGTGCAACAAAGTGATAAGAAAACAAGAAATAGCGAAAATAGAATCGCATCTTCACGCCGTTTTCGCTACAGTTCCTTCAGATAGAAGCTGAAACCAAGGGCTTCTCAAAGACATTTATCTTAAAGGCGGTGAATTGAACACCCATTTTTCTGTTTTCTTTCATGTTTTCTTTTGTTTAGAGATGGAAACTGCCGAACGGCGTCAGCAGCTGTCGAAATGCAGTTAATATAGTTCATTTTACGCCTACTCTCATAGCTGTCAAGAAGATGGCCATGAAATTGACAGTTCTCCTCAGTCACGCTCGCTGATAACTATACACAGAAGAAAATTGCACCACTGTCCATTTAATACGCTGTTACTGTTTTATTATTTGATGGTTCTCTCTCTGCAAGCGCTTAGTACTGGGTGATATGGTACAAATTTTAGGACAGCATTTTTCTTTGCAGCTTAAGCCTTTGCTTTGTGGCCTACAGGTATTGTCAGACTGGTGCATTCTCTCTCACTTTTTCTTTTAATCAGTGCTGTCTGGAGCGTGGTTCCAATACATTCAACTCGGGAAGAAATATGTGTAGAAAACAGTACTTATTATCTGTTTTCAAAAACAAAACACATTGTTTCAAGCAATAGTTAGCGCCTTGAGAAAATATATTGAAGGGGTCGGTATCTGTCTCTCTCTCTCTCTAGTAAGTCGTAAGTACGTACCTCAGTCAGTGCATGAGCCATTTAGAAGGCTCACGTGCCTCACTTGTCTAAGGGTAGTAAATAAACCTAATGAAATAAAACGGGAGACCAAGCTGGAAAAATATTGTGTTTGTTTCGAGAATGATAGCTTTTGTTCTTGAATCATTTCGAAACAAAAGAGAAAGAAAGTAGTGGGAACTACCATCATGCCTTATTGCCCAGCTGCTTTGTACTTGCTATGAATCAGAGGGACGCATAACAAGGCATACCCGGAAACATAGAGCTGAAAATATGTGCCGTGCGCATGTCTCTTCTGTTACATATATTTGGTGTTGTAACTTGTTTACCAAGCCAGCCCATTGAAAATGCGCCAAGTAGTATCTATAAAATTCCAAGTAATAGCTTCCTTATAAATGAGTGCACGTATCAGTATACAGAGAATCGTATTTCAGTTTTGAGAGATTGATGGCTCGATCTCCAATGACCGGAAACTAGGAGGGTTCGAATCGCAACATGACGAATAGGAATGAACATGTCGAAAAAGTTTTCAGTTGTGTTACACATGGAATTTTTGAAGGCACTAAAATTCAATCTCCAGGGCATTATGTCAGCAAATTTGATTGTGCTTGGGGACCACAGCCGAGCGTTGTTTGCCACTTGCCACTGGAACGCAACTTCAGTTACAATGTTTTTTATTTGACAGTGTAGCTTAGGAACGTAACAGCAGCATCTTTTGTCACCATGCGTACTGCGGCTTTGTCCGTGTTTGGTCGGCCTTTTTATTAAATTCGAGTTCAACGTAGGTACCAGTATCACCCTTTTGTGAAACATTGCGATGTCAGTTAGTGTACATAAATTCATATGTGTTCTCAAATATAAATGATTTGGAGCTTAACGCATGTGCTCTTTTCATCTCGTTGCTTTATCTGCATTTTTTTGTGCAATACTCATTCAATGTGAAGCCATGTGCCACCAGAAGGGTACATTCGTTTGTAATTAGCGCGCAGAAGGAACGTTATTCATCAGCTCACAGAGGAATTATATGTGAAAAAAAACTGATATGACAAAATCGGTTCTGCGGTACCCAGCAAGGTGTCGAAGGTGTTACGAAAGGAAACATTACCAATAGCCCTTTTGTAGTTCGAAGCTACCAGAAACTGCTTATGTATATGGTTAATCAGCTGACCCTTTTAACCTGGCGCTACCTGCTGGGGGGGTCGGTCATGAAACGACTGGTGTTTTGCTATATCAAAGTACTTGTTTATAATCACACAACGTTTAATGAGAGATTGTTGCAAAATACCTCACTAATTGAATTAACCAGAAAAATATATGGTAGAAAGAACAGCCTCTTGAAGAAAAACTCGACCTGGTGAGGTGGATCAAATCGGGACCTGTGCCAGAGTGCAGCCTATCATCGCCTAGAAGAGCATAGCGTATACCTTGAATGGAGTATTGTATAGGAAGGTGGTAGGAGAGTGAAATGAAAGCGAGAAGAGAAAGTAGAAGAAGAGAAAGATAACAAAAACAAAGAAAGAAATGAAAAAAGAGAGGGGGAGAATGGATAGAAATGAAAGACATAACGAGAAAAAAACGACTCAAGGCGAGAAAACGATTACAATTGAAGCGATAAATGAAGAAATGTACACAAAAAAAGAAGAAAGAGAAAAATATGGGAATAGAAAGAAGTACAAAAAATAGAAAGAAAAAGAAAGATTTAGATAGAGGGAGAATATATATATATATATATTATTTATATATATATATATATATATATATATATATATATATATATATATATAGACAGAAAGCAGGGTCTTGTACGATGCAGTATATCAAAGGGTAGGAAAAAAACAGGTGAGAGGGTAAAAGCCATGGGTGCCCAAGACCAGCTGGCTGCCCGCCAGCTCCGCTGGAAATCAGCCTCCTTTCCGACTGAGTTCATGCTGCGCTACTTTTTTTTAAGGACACTGGTAAATTCAAGTATCATTTAAGAGCTAAAACAATACAGCTGCTGTGACTAAACCACTCTCCCGCCTTCCTGTTCGTAAAATGCGCTGTTTTCAGAGTCAAACAGTAGAAGTTGAAAATTTAAGATAAAATAACTGATCGCACAAGTGTAGTAATGTGAACAGAACATTTGCGAGGGGTCCTACAATATGACAGCAGGACACCACGTAAATGGTAAGTAAAACGCTGCAGTGTAACTGTAACGCGGCATAAACAAACGATGGTGTGGACTGAGAAAATTGTTCGTCCAGCCAATTTCGCGAAAGAAAAATTTCCTATTCGACTAGTTTTTTCATAATAGCTCAGGCTTCAGATCAATTACATCAGCGCATAAATCCGGCCCCACCGCAGTGGTCTAGTGGCTAAGGTATTCGGCTGCTGACCCGCAAGCTGTGGGATCGAATGCCGGCTGTGGCGGCTGCACTTCCGATGAAGGCGGGAATGTTGTAGGCCCGTGTGCTCAGACTTGGGTGCACGTTAAAGAACCCCGGGTGGTCGAAATTTCTAAAGTCCTCCACTACGGCGTCTCTCATATTCATATAGTGGTTTTGGAACGTTAAACCCCACATCACATCAATCACATCAATCATCACATCCCACATCAATCATCACATCAATTCATATAATATTACGTGTAGGAAACGGAAATTTCTCTATCCTGCGATTTTAAGAAAGAAAGAACTCTTCGAAGGACTACAGAAAATAAAAAAAGAGGGAGGGAATGAGGAACCCTCATTGTGGCGTACTTCTAGGCCGTGCACCTAATGAGACAAAGCAGACTTACAGCCTCGTAAATGATGAAGGCTGTAGTGAACCAGTGTGTCGCTCCACTCGCACGCCCGCTCTTTCGTCGAAACTGCGAAACAATTAGCGCCAACCGCAACCACTTTCGTAACCGCGGAAGTAGATTCGTAATGAGAACGAGAGCTTCGCTTCAGGAAATGAGTTTTTTTTTTTACTCATGCAGCTGAAACAAGCGGGCATCGCGCATCACGTCGCATGCTTGCGCACGTGTTAAGACTGACAGAAAACAGTGAACAAACGACAGCTGATTGCATACACTCTGCTCACATTTACGAAACATGTTTACGTACAGCATGAATGAGACAAAGACGTAGTACGGAAGAAACACGATCGAGCGCTGACTCGCTGCTCAACAAATGTTTGTTTCCGTTCCATACGCTTTGTAATAACAATTAGCAAGACGCTACAGTAAAGCAAAAACAAAGTGCATGCTAGACCGTCCAAGGATACCCTGTCAAGCCGTGTTCCTCGCAGACAGTTCAATAGCCGAACTGAATTGTGAATGGAAATGAAACCACGTACATGCTGACGGTATAATGTGCAGCCTGAATGTCAAAAAGTCCCGCTAGAGGCGTTCAGGCGCACTCAAAAGCGCTACATCTTCTTCACAGGATGTGAGTGAAGTTAACAAAACCTATATACCGTCTTTAAGCATTCTTTTTGATTGCTGACTGGCCTTACTTCGTAACATTTCCAGCATCACGCTTGCTGCATTATATTCTTACGAAATAAGGTAGTGTAAGGCCTCTTTCAGGCTTATGAGAACATATGCTGTGATCCTGCACATAGAATTCTTCATGAGAGCACAGGCTAAGAAATTCTGATACTTCACATATTACTATAGCGAAGGTGGCAGCTACACAACTTTCATCCATTTCTATATTTACAACCACCTACAAATATTTCTCCAAGTGACGCGAGAATGCGTGCCGTAGGGGACATTAAAATGATTGGTAGGGATGTTGATGATGACACGTGTTGTTGATCTGAGTCTATAAGTGTTAAACACACCCCAAAAGTGAACGAAAGTTCAGACCCTACCACATTGTCAATATTCAGGGTCGGTCAAGCGTTACTAAAACGTTCACATATTGGTAGCTCGACTCGACAACTTCTGGGAGGTTTGCCGGTTCTTTGCGTAAAGCCATCTTGTCGTCTGATGCCATCAGGGTGTACTCCAAAGAAAATGAGAAAAATTGAACATGATCTGCACGCTAAAGTGAAGGCGTGGCGCCTTGCTTGAACAGCCCGCTTCATTTCACCTCAGCGAGAGTGAGAACAAAATGAGGTCACGATTCGGGTCGTATTTCACTCGGACAAGCGAGCAAATCAATCTACACGCTGCATGCCAGGCTCGCCTCTCGCGTAATCCACTTACGAGGAACAATTTCTTTTCACGAATACCACCTATAAAACGCTTTTTCTTGCTGTTAAGAATAATCATAATAATAGTTATCATGGATAAACTTACCAAAACTGTGATATCATAGTGAGAGATGCCGTAGTGTGCAATTCTGCGAATTTCAAACAACTGGTGGTATTGAACGCGCACCCAAATCCGCTTACTCGGGCATCGAGCCTTTTCGCTTCCATCGTAAATGGGGTTGATGCGGCTGGGATTATCATCTTAAGAAGTTTCGTTACCCGAAAAATTCAAGGAGGTTGCTAAAACCTACAACTAACAAATCTGGTACGTTTAGCGAGAGAAACTTTCAGATATTTCAATGGGAAATATTTTCCTGTAATGGGCCGACAGACATGTTTGCCCACACGAAAATCATGAATAAGCATTTTAAGACGGAATACACGAGTGTGTCGTTGAGAGGCCCTTCGAACAAACCATGGAGGTGAATGAAGTGACACAAAAACCCACGCGACCCACGTCAATAAAGATGTCGCGCTATGACGCCATCGTATGATTCATAAGTGTTTTAAAACGAACTCTTTATGTGCCTCGTGGATAGACACCTTGCTCTTTTTCAGGCGAATTAAGCAGTTAAAAGCCGATAGGTGACATGCGTCAACGATGACGTCATGCGAGTGCATCATCACGTGTGATCATTGCCGTCATGCGAAGTAATAACAAGACGTCGCAATGCGATGTCATCACACGTGATTGTCGCTTTGTGGTCCCGTCCCGAACGTCGGGCAAACGCACGTGAGACGCAGAATGGGGCAGGTGGGGAGAAACAATATAGTCGATTGAGCGTTTCATGATAATCCAATGTGACTCTATCAGACTATGTCGTTCAAAGGATGTGGTCCCTCATTGTATGGATTGTGCATAATCATGTGTTCAGCAGCCTTTCACCCTCCAGTGTTCCAGACTGTGACATTATACCACGTTTTCTAAACATGAATAAATACATCATTTCTCTGCTTTCGATCTATGGAGACAATGCTTAGTACACGATCAGGGCAGTCAGAACAGTAGCGCCGAATAATCGTACGCAATCTTGGAACTCTATAGGTGCGTCTGCTTTACTCCTTGTTCGGTGGTTCAGGGTTACCCTGCGTTTTTAATATTATATATTTTTACCTACGAAGCATTTCTTGATCGACATTGTCATTTCGAAACCCGCGGTAACGCTTGTGGGCATCGCGAACGGGTATACGCCACAAATATCTGAGCGGCCTCCATGAAACTCTCATGATGGTAAATTCATGTGTGCCAGGAAAATTGTATAAATCTCACTGCACACAAGCTAATCAAGAAAGGAAGAAGGCAGCACCTAGCTCTACAAATAGTGTGCGCGTTACCATGCATAGGCATGTGACACTTTATTACCACAAGGTGGTATTACCACTACCACATGATAGCTTAACAACGAGTGCAGTGATGAAACACATCTGAAAAATCCACTAAGCATACAAACTAATTAGGCTGGAGAAATGTGTGCGGCCAGCTTCACTGTTTCATCAAGGTGCACCAAGTGTTTCCTTTTTTTTTGTTTTTTGCCATCGTTAGAGAGAGAGAGAGAGAAACGAGAAAAGAGGAAGGCAGGGAGGTTAACCAGATGCTAGTATCCGGTATGCTACCCTACACTGGGGATGGGGAATAGGGGGTTGAAAGAGAAAGGGAGAGTTAAAAAAAATAAATAAGAGAAAAACAAACCCATCGTTAGAGTTTACTCACAATGGCACTAGAGCTAGCATGTTTTTTAGTCCTGTAATCACTAGGAAAAGCATTTCACTCCAAGCACTGGAGTTCGTATTTCAGCTTGTACAGAATAACATATATAAAGGCATAAAGGTTGTTGAATTTGTGCAATATATTGAATGAAACAAGGGGCGGCCAGGAAAATGCGTATTTTTGCTTTCATTAATGACAATACCCCGGAAACATGAGCGCTGAGCGGGAAACATAGTTTTAATTAACGACCCCTACCATCTTGAAAGTTTTCCATGCCTTCCTGTTGAAGAAGTTAGCATGTCACAGGGCAGCGCGTAATTTATTAGGCAGCTTAAAATTTGACTGGGAAGCGTACTAGCAGCCATAAAGACAAGAAGCCGAGAACTCGTCTCGTGTCTGCTGCTACAAATGACAGCGGCTAATTACTTCATGCATGACGGTGTCGACACGCACCGGCTCTTCCGGGAAACACGTCAGTGCGCACGTGGTACTGACATGAAGTGATTAACAGTTGCGTACAAAACGGGAGCAGGCAGTGAAAAAGTGAAACGAAAGTAAATATCTACGTTCTATTCACTCGTACTGACGTCGAGCGCTGTGCTGCCGGTTTATTGGTACGTACAATACCAAGCCGTCGCGGGGGATACGTAGTTATTTCAGTCTACCATGACTCTACTAGAGCCACTTTCATGTCAGCGGAATACGGCAAATAGTGAGCACGCAAAGCATCAGGCTAGATTGTTTTATGTGTCTGTGTGCGTGTTCGTGTGTGTGTGTGTGTGTGTGTGTGTGTGTGTGTGTGTGTGTGTGTGTGTGCGTGTGTGCGTGCGTGCGTGCGTGTGTTTGTGTGTGTGTGTGTGTGTGTGTGTGTGTGGCACGCTAACACGCAAGATTAACGCCACAGCGGAACTGTTTAGATATAGCCAACGCAATTAAGTAAAAGACTCGTAATTCGATAAGTGAGATATAATGCAAACAGCGCCAAAAACAAACGTTCTTTTGTGTAAACCTGTCGTTTCAGTTCTCACGTGCCAACCTCATTCACAATTAAGCGTAATCAGCATGAACAATGCTCACACGTCGAGTTGAAGCGGCACCATTCTAAGCCAAATAGTACGTGCAACCTCGGCTGGCATGTGTTCTCGATTTGACAAATAAATTATCCCACCAAGATGAGATTTCTTCGCACTGTCGACTTCAATACTACTGAATTCATCATCAAACTCGAATAGTCGCAAAGCTTCTGCAATTTGACATTTTCAAACACGCATACGATCGCCAGGACAATGAGGGCGTAGTGGCAACGCAGCTCTTGCAAAGACCAGCTGATTCCATTGATAACACAGAAGCAAAAATGCTCTGATTGATTGATTTATGGGGTTTTAACGACCCAAAACAATCATATAAATATGAGAGACGCCGTAGTGGAGGCTACGGAAATTTCGACCACCTGGGGTTCTTTAACGTGCACCAAAATCTGAGCACACGAGCCTACATTATTTCAGCCTCCATCAATATGTAGCCGCCGCAGCCGGGATTCGATCCCGCGACCTGCGGGTCAGCAGCCGAGTACCTTAGCCACTAGACCACCACGGCGGGCAAGCGAAAATGCTCTTACCACTAAATAAATTTTAAAAAGAATAGTGCAGCAAGTGATGTCGCTTCATAGTGATGGCTCAAGTGAATACAGATTGCAGAAACCATTCCCAGTCAGCTTTCATAAATTATTAAGTAATAAACTGATACAGCCCAAGGTTTCTATGAAGGATCATAAAACTCAAGTTGGTTGCATGTGACGAGATGAAGCGAAAAGCTGGACCTATTTGTGGAGTCATTGATGAGCAGGTTCACGTAGCGTGGAAGGTCGCATAGTTCTGTAGGATGTCTGGGAGCTTATACAGTTTCACTGACCGGGATGCCTCGTCCTACACTTCTGCAACACCCACACATGAAGTTGACACTTTCGCTTTGTAGGGTGTCTGCTGAAGAGAACAGCGCCGAGCGGGAACCTTAGTCAAACAAAAGGGCACTGTGCAACTGTGCACCTTTTCACTGGAAATGTGAAAACAAGTTCATGTTGCATTACTGTCATCCGTAGACAGCGAGTGACACAATTTTGAAGCGTGTGACAACAGCTGGCTTCACTGGTCGGCACAGACTTGTTTCTTAATCAACGAAGACGTGGTATATCTGTACCACGTGCCCAATACATCTCCGATGTGTTGAAGGTGCAACTTCAAAGCACCGAGGCTTGCGTTCAGCAACGCAGCCGTGGTGGAGTATAGAGGGTCTTTCGGTGTATAGTGCTCAACTCACATGTCTATAACGATGCAGCGTCGCACGCGGAACAGAACGAGCGACATCTGCAGTCACAAATACGCCACATCTGAGCATGCGCGGTGCGAATGATGTGCCTGCCCTGCAGTTTCCACCCTTCTTTACCACTGTGGTCGCGATGACCGCTTTGGCCGTCAAATACTGTTAACGTTAAACAACCAAAATAAAACAAAAAAGACATATTGTCGCTTCGTGATACTATAACACAGCGACAATGATTTTACTTCGTATTTTCTTCTTGCTTTTTTTTTTGCTAAATTGTTCAGAGCGCTTCCGACGGCCAAAGCGGTTGTTGCATCCACGGTTATAAACAGGGATAAGTATTGCAGGGCAGGCACATCACTGGCACCGCTCATGCTCAGATGTGGCGTATTTTCGACTGCAAATATCGCCCATGCTGTTTTGCGCACGACGCTCCGTCGTCACAGACACGCGAGTTGAGCACTGTTCACAGCACACGACGCAGGAAGCTTACAATCCCCCCTAATTTAAAAGCCGCTATCAGATGCCCAGACTCTTCACGGAAGAGATGGCTGTGCTTTTATATGAAAAATGGGAATAATTCTTACGTTGTCCATGACTCGGCTCCCCTTTTCTTGCGCAACTACCAGGTAAGCACGACTGTGTAACGTTTCCAAGCTTTTGTCGCGAACTTAAAATTGCGTGTGAAAAAGCCTAAAAAGTAGTATATCGGGAGCCAAAAAAAATACGTTGGCTTAGAGCAGGCAATTTGACTGTATCCCACAAATACGCAAATAACTACCACTGCAAGACAGTGGAGCCCACGCGAGCGACGAAGCAGAAAAATCAATGCCAGTTTCGTACGCAATAAACGAGCGAATCGTCCGCCGCTTCCCATGGCGGCAGGTTTATCTGCCTGTTTTCTAGTCGCTTGCGCACTGCGCTGCTTTTACCGAGACGACGTTGCGGCGTGACACCTGTTTAGGGCCAGAGCGATAGTAGAGTGTCTTGAAGCGCTCACGATTACATTAGTTGAGCTGCGCTCGCATCCATATTCGAAGCACCAAAACATCCATGTGCTACGAAATGCTCGGCTAGAGAAAGATGCAAAGTCATGCGTGCACATACCTTGCTGCTTAACCTCGGAGATAATTGCTTAGGGCATGGAATAATTCCATAGCACCATCCCGCTTGCCCGAGGTTCTATGAAACGTCAATGACCGAGCATCCTTCCTGAGACTTTCAATGATCTTCAGCTTCGCGTAGTACTTCTGATAGAGCCATGTCTGTGACAGTGTCTGTGTTAGTGAAAGCCTAAACAGGTAACATGTTCTTCGTTAGTCGCTTTGGGTGCTGTTACGGCATTACATGTTCGGCCGCTATTCAAGCCATCTTTCTACCTTTTCTGCTTGTACACTAAAACTCCACGCACTGTTATTTCCGTGCTTTTTATATGCAACCATTTTTCTGTGTATTTTACCTGCTCAACCAACGTCTCGTTTGGCATAACATAAGAAGGACTAAGGAAGAGTCATGTTTTCCTCAGTGCTGTCAAGTGTTCTAGCTAAAATATTCAGGCCCAAAGTATTCCAGTTTTCATGGTCGAGAAGTAAGCAATTCTCATTATTGTATTTTTTTTTCTCACAGCGAACGAAAAAAACCACCGAATATATTTACGTATAGGATATATTTGGGCATATGAAGGAGGGAAAAACAACATGAAAGAAAAACATGGGGCTAACCAGCGAAATCCTCGATTGGCTACCATATACGCTGGGGAATCGGAAAGGGGAACATAAAAAGATGAGCTTAATGATGAGAAGCGAAGAGAGATGAGAAAATTGCGATTACACTGAGTGATATGTGGGATTTAACATCTTAAAACCATCATATGATTGGGAGAGGCGCTGTAGTGCAGGATTCTAGAAATTTCAACCACTTGAGATTTTTTTCACGTGCAACCAAATTCGAGCACACGGGCCTACAGCTTTTTTTTGCCTCCAAATGATGAGTTCGTGTGTGGACGAGTATGCAGCGGTGTCACTATATAAAAGTCAATGGCGTTTACGTAGGCCCGTAGTCGTCAAAAAGAGCGAAAGGCCATCAACTGCGTACCTTGTGAGCCGACGAAAGACGAAGATGGTGCTCCAGCAGCATCTGCTCAGAGAGTGGCCGATCGTGCTATTGTCACAGCAGGCCAGAAAGCTTTCGTCTTGCAGAGGAAAATAGAGGGGAATCGTAAACAAATGATCTACGTCTTCTTAGGCACCGCAGACCTCACATGCGAATTTGTCGGTCACTCCAACTAGGGATGTATATGCCTTCGTGAAGGCAACTCCCAACCAAAGCCGACAAAAAAGGTGAAACTTTAAGTCAATGAACTCTGAACTGAGGTCGGACTTCATAGCTAGCAAACGCAAGGAGGCAGCTTGCACGTGGGTATGCGTATGACTAATTCATCTATTGTGCTGTTTTTAGGAGAACTTACAGCAGTGATTCTCTTTAAATCAAACGCAGATCATGTTATGGGCTGGATTTGGGCGATCTATACAGTTGATTCTTGCTGTGTCACCGTGTGTTGTGAATAATGAATCAAACGTGTGTAGAATTATCGATTGGCTGTCGATACCTGTCAATCAACGTTCCTTTTCGCAATGAAAATATAATAACCACCCACCGTGGCCGCTTCTCCGCTAAGGTTCCGCGCTGCTAAGTCTGATTACGTGGGTTCGACTAGTGTCCACAGTCCTTGCATTTTAATTTATTTAAACGTTATCGCAACGTGGCTTCTAGAACTCACCATATTGACGCGTATTGTTTGATTACCACTAACTTCAATGTAGCACTAATGTTCATACCACTTGCTACGCCATAAAGTTCACGTGTTGTAGCGATGTGCCTTTACTTTAAGCACTTGTGTAACCTTCCCAATTCAATTGTGCAAGGATATATTTTAAACTTGTGGGCGTTGCAAACATAATGAAGTCGGAATACACCAAAAGTCTGAACACTATAGTATATTTTCTATTTCTGGAAGAATACAACTGTCCACACACCAATATACTTCGTTATTGTACAAAAAAAACTTTGCTTGCCGATGGCTTGATTTCACTGCACTAACCTTTATCGTCCACACTAATTATCATAGTCAACGCTTTCATCATCAGTTCAACATGTTCTTCCCTGAAATAATCTATATCATCATAAAGTTCGTGAGGCTGCTTGCTAACGGCCTTGCTTCCGCCCTTTATTCATCATCGTTCATTATCGCCAATCAAGGCTCAATCACTTGCCCGCAACTCTAGTTCATGGTGTTCGTGAACATCTTTCTCGCCATTGTTCATAATTCACCAATGCGTTCAAGGCTATGTTCAAACTGAATGCTTTTGACAACAGCGGCAGTATCGATCAACAGGTAATTGCTGGTTCATGGGTCTGGTTGAAAGCGTTAATACAATCGTTGTTCTCCAAATTGAAACATTCGATTTGCTAGTCTTCTCAGAAATTAGGGCCCGTATTCTTTTATTACTTAACACAAGTCGCAAGTAAGGATATGAATTTTAAACATGGCTTCCAAAAGGCGTATTTAGCTCCACTATCGATAACGTTTTGTGCAGAGCAGTACGGCAGCAATGCGGGTGCTACTAGCTCGGTACGCCTGGCATCTAGGAACGTGGAAGCGGCAATGGCAATTCAACATTCAAAACTTCGGTCACTCACTGTGCAACATAACTTCCACAAAAATAAGGAGGTAAACCATTTGCTTTTCCGAATAAATTGAAATAATTCTAAAGCTCTCTGGAATTCAGGGCAGACTTTGAAAATAAATGCAGCCGTATACCTCTACGGGTGACTTGAAAAGAACATCATTGTTTTGTGCGTACTTAACATTGTTCGTTCGCATAGGTGGACACATATACTCATTTTCAAGATATTATGATGAAATTCATCGATTTCAAATCAATGTTTAAGGCAGTGCGTGGGCTAAATTTGTCACGCTTTAATAATATGTCTTGCGCCCTTAGGTGAACGCCGGGATACAAATGGGGAATAATTTTGCGCAATGCTCCTTCACATCATCCATTTATTTCTCTCGAGCCGTCACCTGAGGCAACGCCAATTTTTTATGAGACACGGTTAAATATACTCTTGCTCCCACCTCACTCGAAGGAAACGGCCAGACATTTATTAAAGCACATGCATTCATTTATTCCTTGTATGGGGCTTCCTTGGATGTACAACAGCTCCTGTGCATTAGACTCCACAAAAGCGCTGTTGACATTCTTACGGGCCACAGGCTTGAACGAAAATAGCGCAGTGCATGTGAGTTACTGTATGTGTTATGTGACTGTTATGCGTGTATGTATTTATATGTGTTTCGCGTTTATCATTGCATATATATTTGTCATGACCCGGCACCTGGAGTAGCCTGTCAGGTGAAAAACAAGGCAAACCTCTCCAGCTCCCCAATAAAATAATCCCCTCTCTCTCTCCATGTATGTGGATCTGAACGCATCAAACTGTTTTGTAAGTAAGCTTATTTTCACAGTCCTTTGATTTCGTATGACAGAATAGACATAAGTTTGACTTGACTTCACCGCCTGACCAATATTTTCGTCTACTAACCCTCTCCCATGGTGGGGTATGAAAACAGAAACAGCCTGGTTCACCCACCTGACTCTTCATGGCGAGTTTTCTATTCCTCATGATCTGTGCGTAGCGAACATCAAGTATAATATTGGAAGATTACCTAGCCCATTCATATGTATATATTGGTGCTTGTTCGTATAACATCATCTATATAAGTCATGAGGCCAATTATTTATGATTGTAATAGCTTATATACAATATTAGTTTGTCACAAAGTTGTGGTCGATGCATGCACTAATCATACCACAGTTTGAAATGGTGGTGCTACAACTCACGCAAACACTAATCTATGAGAACATGTGTTGCTAAGTGAAAACGCATAACTGTTCTTTTGGAATCCACTCTATTACTCTTAGTGATCACCAGGGATCTCGTGACAAGAACATAAATTAATTATGATTATTATAGGTAAGTAACATGATTCAAATCGAAGGAAAGAGTGGCGGTGGGCTGTATATAAAATGGGAACTGGGCTGACAGTATTGAGTGTTGCAAGCACAAACCTAGCACAGCTAGCACAGGACCGGGTTTGTTGGACGAATAATGTGGCAATTCGAGGTAAAGCTTTTTTACCTGCACAGGGATAGTCAGACTATAGCAGCTGTCAGTAGCATCTGTCATAGCAGCTGTCAGTACTGAGTTGTATGGTATGATTATTCGTCTATCTGCAATAAACGGTACGAAAACAAGCTGCCTGTCCTTTTCTACTTAATTCACTGATTATTCTGTTTTTTCACACCAATAGTTTTCATAGCAAGTACACGTTGGCTGCGAAGTCAGGACATTACAGAATTTGTCGTCATTCTTCTGACTGATTGCTGCGCCGTCAGGACATTACAGAATTTGTCGTCATTCTTCTGACTGATTAGACATAAGAACAGATTTTACGTATGCGCCCTCTTGTCTAAGCTCCTAAACCGTGAACAATCCAAAGTTCCCAATGCTTTGCGACATTATTACTTGGCAAGTGGCATTCCCTCGGCTTATGGCTGTTTTCTTTACAAAAAAATGGCAGCATACCCACGGCATGAATGTTAGAGAGCGGGGTGAAGCATTCGTCCGCCCATATGTTCTTGCTTCCGTCCGTCCATGCGTCCGTCTGTGTGACCGTCCGTGTGTCCATTCGCCCGTCCGTGCGTGCGTCTGCTCGTGCGTCCGCACATCCATCTGTGTGTCCGTCCCTGCGTTAGTCCATGCATCCACCCCTGCGTCCGCCCATGCGTCCATCCGCCGGTGCAGTCATCCGTGAGTCCGTTCATGCATCTGTCTGTGTGTCCGTTCGTCAATCTATTGAACACTCCAAGTACCACTATCTCGCATCTTTTCATCATATATTTCGCATATGCACCACCATCCAGCGGACAGTCTAACGACGAAACGAGAGGTGGCACACGCACACTTTCTTACGGCTTGCGCTTCGTGTATACTTCCCACCTTTAACCACCTCGAGTTCATGGTATATACTAGTTCACTGTATTCATGGCACTGCGGTCCAACGCTCGCTAAACCTTTCTAAAACCAAGGAGGTTATGCCCAGCGAGTATAACGTAGCAACTCTTTCTTGTCAGATAGTGCTCAATGTACATGCCAATGGCTGCTAAGGGGGATAGAGAGACAGGAGAATTCAGCTTTTAGTTAACGCGCACGCTGCGAAGTTTTTATTGTTCAACAACGCACACAAGGAATCTGTCACCGGCACCACCTCGGAGGTCAAAAATGCCGCCATATCCACGAAGTGAATGATGATGAGTGGGCGAAGCTCCGGAGGTAAACCTGGTAAACCATGAATCCTCCGTACATTTTGCCCACTCGATTTTATTGCAACGCTCCCCCTAGCGTACGTCGCCGCACTATATCGAACGATGACACGCGCCATATGTGGCATCATTCCTATTTTATAACACCTCGCATCTTTCATAATCAACTACACGTACCGCCGTCTAGTTTATAACATCTTGCATCTTTTGGACGGACGGACGGACGGACGGATGGATGGACGGACGGACGGACGGACGGATGGACGGATGGAGTGACGGACGGACGGATGGACGGACGGACGGACGGACGGACGGACGGACGGGCGGACGGATGGATAGATGGATGGACGGATGGACGGACGGGCGGATGGACGGACGGACGGACGGACGGACGGATGGATGGATGGATGGATGGATGGACGGACGGACGGACGGATGGACGGATGGATATGGCTGTACCCTTTAGATCGGGCGGTGGCTAGCGTAATACTTAGAACTGAACGAGAGGTGGCTACATACAGGGGACGCACAGCCCACGCCTTAAGGAGCTTCGCTCTTAAAATGTAAGACTGGTTATACACTACGACTACTACTACGACTACGGGGACGAACGGGTGCCACTATAAGAAGCGTTGCACCTAAAAACGTAACTCCCTGTTTTCGTTTACCTTTACTTTATGAATGTTCCCCGTATTCACTCCGCCAAGAATCATGAAAAATTTGCTGTTTTTTATTGTTCAGGCCTTTTGTTTCTCAGTTTGTTTCGCCTTCGTTTAAACTGTGTGGCTTCGCACATCATGTATGAATGAGTGACAGGTGGGGTGCATATTTCTGTGCGTGGTTCTTACTGCCGATGTGCAGAAAACGTGATAAGGCAGTGCTAGTATTGTCCATGGAAAAGCCAAAACCACCCTCTCATTCTTTTTTTTTCTCGCTCCTCTGAGGACAAGTTATGTTCTTTCTTTTTTTCAATCTCTCATTTGGAGATTCACCTTCGATCGCAGTGGCTTTTTCAGCGTGCAGCAGGTGACTCGAATTTCTTGCAAATTTATCGATGTAAGGAAATGCTCGTAAATGTTGCGTAAGCGTGCTGCGCTTGCTTTCAGCAAGGTTCTAACCACTAAACATTTGGCACTGAAGTTAAGCTTGAGTGCGGGTTTGATGAACACAGCACAAAAGCTAAAGAAAAAACAATAATGCCCAACCTGCTTCGTCATTGCAAAGAAAATAAAACACCAATGCCCTTAACACAATAATTTATGAATTTACGCCAGCAATGGCCAGCCTTTCTGCCCGCTTTTATATCAATGTAAAAGTTTGTAATATCTAGCTGCACTAGAATAAAATAACGCACAGTGTCAGCAGCCAAATGAGTTAAATTTCTGCAAAATGAGACAAAAATAGGGCCCTCACAAAGGCATCAATACGAAACATTTCATGTAAGAATTGACGAATACTTGGTAGGTATGTGTTTTGTAATCACACAAGCAGTTTGTATATTTGAACGTTGTCTGCTCTGGTACTTGTCAAGATTGAGAAAGCGTCGGTAAATAATTTTTCCTGAGGTGAAACTTTAAGCCGTAGTGAAGTTGTCTTTTTTAAATAAAAAAAACTGAGGAAGAAAATTGGCAATGTCACTCATGCATTTCACAAGGACGGCTCAAAGACGATAGCCATCTTATTCTTTCCACAGAAGAGCTCTTTATGCCAACCCTGGCTTGTAATACATGAAAATCTTTTTTGATTACACGGGCACAAACTGCCACCGTCATGAGCCGGCGAGCACTCCTTTCGTTGTTTGCATTTTCGTTCTCCTCTTCTTCGAGCCCAGAACAAGTACGCCAATTTGTACGGCCTGAGATAAAATAAACCTGATGGAGGGGGGGGGGGAGAACAAGCACAGACGAAGAGAAATGAAGAAATAGAAACAAACAGGAACAGAGAAATTCTCCTCGACAACAATATCCTGGCGACGTTGTACCAATGTTCGGATGGTCAGCATCGTAAGTGATCGCCGGTGCAGGTTCGGAAGTAGAGCATAACATGGCATTTTATAGTACGCCAAGGCTTTGGGAAACAAAAGTGGGAGGGAAGAGTGAGAATGTAACTACTTAAAGGCAGAGAGAAGAGAGAAAAGCGCCACTTCGGTCTTGATTAAGGCTTCGCAACACTAGGGAGGGGCTGGCGTAATTGTTTTTTCTTTTCATTCCATTGAATTGATCCCCATCAAAACTTTTCTGCCTTATGCGATTTCGCATAGCCTCCGAGATTAGAGGTAATGTAAGTTTTTTGCAATTCACGGTTTTTCGTAGGGCCTCTGGGACCAGCCCAGCTTGAACTTAAACGAAGATGTCTCTTCATGATGCAACAAGGTGAATGCACGTTATTTAACGCCATCGTGACGTTCCGGATATGGCAATATGGCGTCATAATAACTTCATATGATGACTTTTATATGGAACGTGACTTGAAGTATGTTATAACCTTGACTAGGGCACGGAAAATACTGCATGGCATTTCAGTGGAGGAGTCATGCTGCGTAATGCTTAGCTTTCTTTAGGCACTTAAAGGCGGTGTTTTTTCCTTTAAACCTTCCTCATTCACTGCGGTCATTTCCGGATAACTTACAAACGGCATTAAAGAGAGATTCGTACGTTGAAAGTGTTATCCTATACTCTTCAAATATTTATTAGCATCGGTGCTGCCTCTGTAATACCCGAGCTCGGAAGGGATGGCTTAGTCTTCGAAGTTTCTTGTAAGATTACTATAGTTGTAGCAAGATTTTTCATCAACATAACAACTGAAGCTTTTATTTGTGTATTTCTAACACAGCTCCGCATTGTGTTTGTGCTAAAAAACAGTACGTGCTCCTCCTAAAGATGTTGAAGTTCAGGAAACACTATGTCTATAAGTGTAAGAACGTAGACATAGAGGTTATTAATGGAGTTTCCTCTGGGTGTCACTTTCTCCCCTTCACCCTCGTACTAACAAGTAATTCAGATGAGACGTTCTCGAAGAAGTACACAGTGCTAACAATGAAAAATTAAGAAAGAAACCACCAATATTTGTCAACATAAAGCACGTTGGGCGTGCCGGTGTTGTAAAGGGCTTCAAGTTTCTGAAGACGCTCCCACTGATGCCGGATCAGAACTACTTGTTCTGCTTCATTGCTTACGTGTTCATTATTTCTTACCAAGGATACTATGCGCGCAGTTTTGCCTGCCAAGGCTACTCTTTTGGGAGTGCCGACGTCACCCTGATTACCAACCCAGGCCTGAGACCCGGGCTGTCATTCTGAACAGGAGGCTTATAGCGTAGACGTTGGCATACGAAGTTCCTATGTTGTGGATCTCCAGAAGCAGAAGAAGAGAAAGAAACACGACGTTACTGCTTTTGTCGCAGAGGCCTATGAGAGGTTCTTGACAGGTCAGTACGTTTGTGTATATAGCTGGTACAGAAACCAACACCTTGTTTAACGCCAGTAGCATGGACAGACTAAGTATCGTAGAGCGCACATACACCGTAGAGCAACCGTTTTTTCTGCGTGACGTCAAGATGTAACCCAGTGGAAAGGCGAAGGAGTGGAAGGTTGAGTGTCCGTGGCCAGATTTTTCCCTATGCCGGAATAGACAGCGAGCGGCGTTCAAGTGGTAGAAAAAGGAAAAAGAGAGATTGGCGTCAGACCACAACAGGGAGAAAAGGATCTGTAGGGGACAGCAACTTGACAAGACCGGGATCGCGAGGCTACGCGTAGCAGCCGCGTGGAAGCGACGCGGCTGTATACTCTTGGCCTGCCACCTCTGAGCCTCGTTTGTGAGCTTAGGCAGCGAAGGTGTATGACACATTTTTGATTCTGTGAGCGCCTAACAGAAAAGCAAGCCCTTTAAGCCTTGTCCAAAGCACTCTTTGACGCGAGAATACTAAACGGCTACATGTCGTGTAGGTTTATCGGTCCCATGAAGTCAGAAATAATAATTTATTCCTGTTAGAATTTATGATGCGGGCTTCCGGGTGTGCTGTGTCGCATTAATCGATTAAGACATAGCGCGAGGAGTTTTTCTTTTTAAAAAAGCATGCTTCTGAAGGCCCCGTGAGTGATAACAGCCTGCGCAGGCTCTCTAGGGTCCGACGACATTGAAGTAATGGACAAATGTAGTGGCTTACCCACTTGTAAAACACAGGTGAACTGGTTAGCACTTCAGCAGACAAGAACAGGGTTGCGATGCGATGGATATAGCTGTAAATGCTGAACGACTATATATAGTACGTTTGGATAATAAAAGCGAATATGCTAGCGATCTTTTAACTGAATAAGGGTGCGCACTCAGACAAGGACACTAGAACAAAAAATTGTACAGACTAAGAGCACCTTGGTCTGTCCGATTTCCTGTTCTGAGTGTCTGAGTGCGCGCCCTAATTCCATTAAAATATGAACCAATACCAATTAGCCCAATTATTCGTGCTACTGCAATGCCGGAAATATTTATTGCGACAACATTTTAAACAACCGAACATGGGCATGGAAAAGACATCTTTCCGCTACGTGCTGATGAAGACAAGCGCTTGGCATGACATGATTGCATGCAAGTGTTACTTCTTGGCATGTGTACTTGTTGTGCTCAATTAGCATACATTATCAAACCTGACACGCAACACAGCAAACGCTGTTTTCTTCCTCAACGGAATAGCCTGAGCAGAGTGCACTAGTACGATCTAGCTGTGAAGAAAGCCCGGGGAAGGAATTCCATACAAGCGAGAGAAATGTAAGCCCCGTTGTCATGGTAACTCGTATTTTGGCAAATGAGATCCTGCAGTCTCCAACAAGAAAAAAAGAACAGAAAAAACACTCGCACACACTTATCTTCTACCATATACCCTTTCCTACGCAAGAAAGCGTCTCCTAACTTTTTTTATTTCGTCAACGATGATAAAGAAATTCGAAAGGACGTGTTTTTTGTCATGCGCCGGGTATTCATTACAAGGAACGGGGTTCTAAATCATTTCAATTTCGCAAGTGCAGGCAGCCGCCCTGATGCTAACGGCAACCACATGCCCTGAGTTATTTTCGTTTGTCATTTCAGTGGTTGATCTTTCTGAAAGGAGCCATTTACTGCGCCCAAAGCCTAATTTAAATATAACTGAAGGTTCTTCTCGTAGTTATACATGTTAGATAGAAATATAAGCGGCGTCTGCGCTCAGCATCCTGCATGCGGGGTTCCGGGAGAGCCGAGTCGCTGTGCGTCAAAAGCCCACTAGCAGGCTAGCTTTATCAGGAATGAATTTATAAGGATAGTGAGCGCGCTATTTTTCGCACAAATTTAATTCTTGCTAAAGATTAGTTTTGTTATTTTGGTCCTCAAGAGATGTCACGTGCAATAGTTTTTCCCTTGGTTTTGGCCACGTAGCATCCTTACGTGGTGGTAAGGCAAGAAAGCGTGCGGAACAGCAGATCACATATATCACTTCGATAGTGCGTCAAGAAGTTCGTCACTTTCATAGGCGGCATTTATATACAATACGCAACTGCACGCATTTAGTTCTTGGTGAACGAACTGTTGAATTGGTGATCTAATGGCTGCGTTTATTGGGACGTTTGATTAGGACTTTTGGCCTGCTTGGCCGGGCCTATGTTTTAGGGGAGAAGATCTTTAAGGCGGGGGTCTGTACGTCCTCCAATGTATGTACTAGCAGTAGCAGCAGCCGCAGCAGCAGCAGCAGTAGTAGTAGTAGTAGTAGTGGTAGTAGTGGTAGTAGTGGCAGTAGTAGTAGTAGTAGTAGTAGTAGTAGTAGTAGTAGTAGTAGTAGTAGTAGTAGTAGTAGGTAGCCATCGGTGGCACAGACCCGGTCTAGAGCGGGTATGTGCCACAGTAGATGCGAGATGGGAGATGCCGGTACTTGGAGTGTTCACTAGATGGACGCACGGACGAATGGACAGACAGACTAGCAGACAAACGAACGGATGGATAGACGCACGAACTGACGGACAGACGGATAGATTGACGCACGGGCAGATGCATGAACGGACGGACTGACGCATGGACGGACGCACGGATGATCACGCGGACAGGCGGAAGCAAGAATGAACAGACAGATGGAACCACGGACAGGCTGATGGATGCTTCGCCCCACTCATCATCATTCACACCATGGATATGCTCTAATTTTTTTCACGGTGCTAACAAAAGAGGTTACAACTACAATAAAATTGCTGGTGCCACTTTGCTACCATCAAGTGGTGTATACACTTTCGTAGACACAGATTTGTCAAATCATAAAACGTGGATGTGAGCTTAACATAAAAACGGGCTGGTCGTGGAGAAAGGGTCCACCATTATTGATATGCACATTTATTGGCGAGAGACCGCAGCAGCGTTAGCACAAAAAAAAAACAGAAAAGCATGAACCCCTCAAAAGAAGTACGCACTAGTTTGCCTAGTCAAGATATTTAGCGCCGTATTCTAAAACGCCCCTTCGCTCAATGCTTCACCTTGACTTGAAAAGGTCGATGGGAGCGCCGTCTCATGGCCGACCAAGTTACTGCATATCAGCGATAATCTGCAGTGATTCTTGAGAAGCGCAGTGTCAATTTCAGTCGAGCAGCGGCGCAATGCTCAACTTATTAGTCAAGTGAAGGACGAAATTTGAGTCGAGGAGCGTTTGTCAATACGGGCGTCAGCTCTTCATAGCGTCCTCACGTTACGCCGAGGATGATGACGCGCAGGTTGTCATTTCATTGCCGTGCTGAGAGTCAGCTGTCAGCGCCTCTGTTTGGGCAGCTCACGTGCAAAATAACCAAAAGTGGTGCGACTGCTATGCTTATTAGGATCTTGTAGGAGTGGCGGCCGTGAGCGCGCCGATACTAGGAAGATGAGGGCAAGGAGGATCACAGAGAACTCAAAAGTTGGACGGACTTTCTCAGATAACACAAGATTTCATAAGACTTTGAGTAGACTTTTTGGAATAAAGCTTCACATTTAGAAAAAATTGCGTAAACTGTCTGCTATATCGCGGTAATTTTACTTATAATTGTGCCATATTATTAGAATCGTGCCATAGTAGGTGGCAGTAGCCGTTTTTCCGCTAGCCCTATAACACACTCAATCTTATTTGTCAGCACTAGTCTACAGTGGTCGTTGTTTAGCCACTGCTTAGCGCACGTGAGCCAAATCTGAACAATAACAATGAACAACAGCTAATTCAAGGCTCTTTTGAGACACCAATACAACTTATAAGCAAAGCAGGAAGGTGGGGTACCCGATACTCTCTTACAGGATGCCATGACAAATAGGACTCTTGCTTTTAAAAGAAACTGCGAAGGGACAAAGTGTTTTCCCCGCGTGATTACTCCTCATCGGACTAACAGTTGCTCCTTGCTGACGGCTGCCTATGGAGCAATGCACGCGCCTTCACTATACTTCTCAATGAAGTAACTGTTGCTTTTGTTTTATCTGTGCAAAACACTTTGAGTTTGTTGTTGCGTAACTTGGGATTTTGAGGTAGCTTTACACACACCTGTGATTAGAAATGAAATCAATATCCAAACATTAAACCCAGTATTTTTGCGGAATATTCACAACCAACACGTAGTATTCAAGTTCGCGATCACTGAATTACCATGAGCGTATACACACAACACCACAACATACATCAATGACAAGCTCGGTTCAGGTATAAAGATTTTCAAAGTAAATAATAATATTGAAACATTCATTGGTTGTTGTCACATCTCATACCTATACAAAAGATATTTTCTGATGGGTGCTACTTTGGCATGTCATAAAGGCGCACGCGGCCATGCTTACATGCAGACATATAAGCTTCAAATATGTCACCATCCATGCACCTGCCAAACACTCTCATCGTTTCGCCTGTTTCTCTCTTTATTAACTAAACTTGCATAGAGCGTATACGTAATGAAAAAGCGTCTCTTCATGAACTGGTCGCAAGTTTAATATGGAATATCCGGACCAATACACGTCTCTTTTTAGTGCGTGTGACTTCAGATTCACCCATGAAAATTTACACACGGCACGTACACACTTCTGCGGTTCCTCCAAAAAAGCGCTCTTTCCTTCCACAAAAAAGAGGAACTGTGCATACAGCACGCACACCTCTGGAGGTCATTTTTTTGTGGGGAGAAAAGAGTAATTTCTGAATAAATTGGGCAGTTACTCCTGAATTTTTTTCGGATTGCATTCGAGACTTTGATACTGTGACTATCATTTCACCCCACAACGCAACATCTACCATTATTAGGCCAAGGCCACCCAACGTCGAACAACGTTAGGCTACTCTAGTAGGTGTTAGCTTTCGGAGATCACTGTAGTGAAGCTGACTCCAGCGACGCCCCGCGCACGAAGATTTCTAATTGGTTCAAGCTTCCATCCTCTCTTACCTTCTGCCTTACTTAGTATCTTGCTTCACAAGATAGCGAAATGCGACCAGTTCTGCTTCTTGGATGGAACTCAAATGAAGAAATATTTGCAGCATTGTGAAATAAACATCTTTAGAACGTTTCTCACGGAACAGTTGCCTTCACAAATATTTTCTTGCCTTTCTACAAGCTTTCTATCAGGCAGATTACCTCGATAGTCCATAAATGCCTGCCATAAATTGAAAGCCTCGCCAGAGCATTATTGAAGTTCAATGCTTTTATTGAACATACGCATTTTTTCGTTGTTGCACCAATATTTTCCTTTTGGGAAATTGCGACATGCGATGGTCGAGTGTTTCTGCAGAAAAACGAAACGCTGGGGAGACTGACCCATGCAGCGCTTGCGTGTTGCACGCTTGAAGGAAAGTTTTCTAAAGATCGTGCGTCCGGGAAGATGAAAAACATTTTTTTCGACAGAGGACGTGTCTACTAAGTGAGCTCTGCTTTACTTTCTATGATAGCATGATGCTTATTCCGGGCAGGATGTCTAGGCGACTTTTTTTTTCCTTCTTAGGGGCGAAGCTCCTTATGCCATGTGTCATGCCTTCGCGATGTATTTATTATTAGTAGTAGTCGACGTGGCAGTAGGTATCCACCTCTCGTTTAGTCCTTGTAATGCCCGTTGGCTGGCGGTACTTTTATATGATAAATATATGCTGAAAATATGCGAGATGGCGGTAGTTGGAGTACTCACTAATTGGTCGGATGGATGGACGCATGGACGGATGCACGGGTGGACAGACAGACAAGCAGACGGATAGATGGATGGACGCCAGACGGACAGATGAACAGACAGACACGTGGACTTACGGACGGATGGACGCACGAACAGGAGGATGGACGAACGCACGGAAAGACGCACAAATGGACGGACGCTCAGACATATGCATGGATGGACGAAAGCAACAATGAACGGACAGCCTGACGGACGCTTCACACCATTCATCGTCATTCAGGCCATGAATATGCTCTAAATTTTTTTGATAGCGCAGCTGTGTAAGCTGGTCGTAGAAACTACGGTATGTACCAGGCGTCTACAAACCCCTTGGAGCACGTCCTGTGTTCTTGCAACCACTAATGCCACAGCTGCGCTAAAACGGCTCTGCGTTACCGACTTGTGGTGTCTTCATGATTCTCTTGATCATCTGCTTCACTGTCAAAACATGTGCTCCGATTGTTCCGGCACTGGATGCAGTAAAGCTGATGGGCAAGGTAACGAGTACACTGAGAGCGAAACAAATAGAGAAAGCTATAGAGAATGCATTTTAGTTGAAGGCGAAAATGGTTGATGCCCGTGTAGTAGATTTAGGTGCATGTAAATAACCACAGGTGGTCGAAATTTCCAGAGCCTTCTACTACGACGTCACTCGTGATCATATCAAGATTCTGTGACTTTAAACCCTATCCTTTATTTTATTGTTTAGAAAGATAAAGCAGTGAAGTCAGAAAGACGGAAATGCGAGGGGGCAAAAAATACTCGGTGAGGCGTAAGTTGAAGCTGCGTTCCCTCAATCTGAAGGCGACCGTCTTCTAAACATTCCGCTATCTAGGCACAATGGCAAAAGATATAACAGTGTCTTATACTGTAGTATACCCCGAGAGTAGGAAAAAAAGGTTAGGGTGATAAGGGCAGATGTGAGAAGGATGAAGAAGGAATAAGGCATATCATATATTGAAAGGCTTCAAAAGAGAAAATGAAACAGAGAGAAAAAAGAGAATAAAAGAGAGTGTGAGCAATATATAAGGTTTGATAGAAAGAAACAAATATAGAAGGGGACATTTATTGCTATCTCCTAACAGGCGACATATTTGTGCGTTCAAACCAGGCGCAAATTTATTGGTGATAGTACTGACCGAGAACACGATCCTTGCCCGTCTTGCGGACGAGAAACCTGTCATTTTGAAGAATATTCAGCATCGCCGCGACCGAGAAAATCATAGCTTGTCAACCACTAAGGCTCCGCCATCGTTGCCCAGCTGCAAAGATACATCTCCTTCAGAGAAGCATGCCCTTTTGGGCTGGTGTTCTATACCACTTAACTTTTTTGGATGTAGAAATTGTATTCCTAGCTATTGAAGAGGCTGTGG
This sequence comes from Rhipicephalus microplus, assembly GCF_043290135.1. Classification (NCBI taxonomy): domain Eukaryota; kingdom Metazoa; phylum Arthropoda; class Arachnida; order Ixodida; family Ixodidae; genus Rhipicephalus; species Rhipicephalus microplus. Next base: position 89,132,222 of record NC_134704.1, read on the forward strand.
AGCACGCAAAAGTTTCTTAGAAATATTGAGGCATTGGTGACGCAGTGACGAAAGATTCCCCGACTCGAGCTAAGGGTACGTTTCAAGGTTATTTTTGATGTGTGTGTACGCCTGTTGTTGTATATAAAAATTTTACGCTTATCAATTTGTGCTTCTAAGTTGTGTGAGTGTGTGGCGCTCATTTCATATTGGGTGTCGTTTTTAGGTTAATTTCTGCTTAACCTGCTGCCAATAATTGCTGCCTGCTCTTTGCTTGTCGCGAAAGCCTAGCGTTGGTGCCACTGCTGATATCGAGGGCACACCTCTTTGCATTCTGGTGGTACGAACAGCAAGGAACTACGGATGTATTGGTATACACAGAGGGTAAAAAAATTCCGCGTGGGCACTTCTTCCCTAATTCCTCACCAAAATGTCACTTATAACGACATCGTAGCTTCAATTGAAGGCGAAAGCCCGAATTTCAATAACTCTAAGTGCACTGTACGTTCCGTCATCAATTTGGTGTCACAGCATCGAATAGGTGCGCTTTAATGCATAAAACATGGAAACAAGTCTAGCCACCACCAAGCTGTAATATAAACTCCCATGAATGTCATTTACTAAAAAGCCGCAATGGTGGTCTAGTGAATAAGGCACTCGGCTGCTGACCCGCTGGACGCGGGATCGAAACCCGGACGCGGTGGCCGTATTTTCGATAGAGGTGACAGTGCTTGAGGCCTGCGCGCTTACATTTAGGGGCACCTTGAAGAACACAAGGTGGCCAAATTTTCGGACTGCTCAACTACGCATTGATTTATTTATATGTAGGGTTTAACGTCCCAAAACCATCATATGATTATGAGAGACGCCGTAGTAGAGGGCTCCGGAAATTTAGACCACTTGGACACCCCACTATGGAGTCTCTCATATTCAAATGGTGGTTTTGAGACGTTAAGCCCCAACAAATATTATCATCATTCAGTGAAATATCGCGATGTGTACACCACGGAACGGAATGGGAACCACAAGCTGCTTTACAGTTGCATAAAGCCATAGTAGATATCCGATCTTTCACTATGAACGCTAAGTGAAAATTTCACTATGAACGCTAAGTGAAAGCTTTGCTGACTTTCTGTTATCAGTCGTGTATTTCGTGGTATCGACATGCACCCTTACATTCACTTTTAAGTCGTTCGTTAAGCGTGAATTGAAAGCTATTAGATGCAATTGCACGTCCAGACAGTATTCACACAAATAGTTATGGTGAGCGTTACCTCAGCTTCGACGTATATGATGCCATAAAGCTTAAACTCAAGTTGGACGTAGGTCATATCTACGCCAGTGGCATGGCCATCGTGCATATAGCAAAATGTCGACACTTTACTCAACATCTGTACAAGCTGCTTTAGAGCTTCCAACAAATACAGATGGTGCACTAACCATCCTTCCTTTAAAGTGCAATCGCTTTCCATCAAGCCAATCTACCTACATTGAATGTTGCGCGGAAGCACTTGGGCCTTTGCTTTCATCATCCGGGTATATTCTCATACCTTGCCCATTGGGGGACTTGCATTGAGGTACATAGTATTGTTTTCTTGTAACTAACAACTATTTCCTCATGCAATTTTCTCTATAGCAGCAAATGAAGGGAAATATATCGAGTGGTGTGCTTTTGTTAGACACTTCGGAATACGTGCGTGCGTGCGTGCGTGCGTTCACGCACACAAGCACATACTCACACATACACGCACTTGCACACGTGCTTCATCTGTTATTATAGCTTTCAAAATCTCCATGCGAGCCATTACTGTGAGTAACGTACCTCGTTCCTTACGAAGTCAACAGATCACTCAACCAAGGAAAGTGTTGATCAAGTTGCTTCCAGTGTTATGTTCAAGTGCGCGACTTACAACGAGGAATGTAAGTGGTCAGGAAAAAGAACCTTGGTCTGATGGGCGTCAAACTAGCAACCTTTACATTAATGGCGTGCGGTGCACTACCGGGGTGGATGCTTGTTCGTCTAGACTTTTTTGGCAATTATCTCTGTGAGTTTTAGTAATGTCGGCGACTTTCGAACAACACTCATCTCACTCGATAGCATCGAGAAGTGGCAGTCGTACTTTTTGACCATAAGTACACTATGCTCAATTTTTTGAATTCCTTATTTTCAATGAAGTTTATCCAATAGACAATCTAATAGGAGGGTGCTCGAGTGCAGAGACAAACATGAGTAAGAAAACCTCTTTCAGTAATTCTGTAAGCATGGTCTTAAATGAACTGTAGCAGAGGTATTTAAAATGGGCCCGCTGTGGTGGTGTAAAGTTTGAGGTGCTCGGCTGCAGACCCGAAGGTCACCTGGTTCTATTGCAGCCGCAGCGGTAACATTTTATTGAGGGAAAAAATGCCAGAGGCCCATGTACTGTGCAATGCAAGCGCGCGCTACAGAACACCAGCTACTCAAAATTTTCAGAGCGCTCTTCTACGGCATCCGTAATATTATTTTGGGACGTAAGTCAGATATAAATAGTATTATTAAGACAAAAACCAGCACTCTGTAGGCACATGCCTCGGCTAGTAGAGTCTTCATCATTACTGGCGTTAGCTTCATTATTTCTTGAGCAGCGGATTCAACCGACTTTCAAAAAACATTTGAGGAAAAATGTCATGCTTTTAATGTGTGTACCATGTTTTTTAAGAGACTCAAATGATTCAATATCATCCTTGTGCATATTTGTTGTTCGTTTCAACAAGGTAGTTGCCAATTCGCTACTGTATTGCAGTCCTTGCAGAGCCTACACTCAATAGAAATGACGGAGAAACAAGTTTCTGAAACCTTCACTCTGATGTTTTATCTTTGCCGTGTACACAAAGTGTACTTATTTGGCTACGTGAAGCTTCTACTTTTCCTGTTCATTTAACAACGTTCTATACTTACATTCACAGAGCTCTTATGTCTATTCTGGCTTAAAAAACCGTTCAGGTTTTGAACACTGCTTTGAAAGAGATTATCGCAGTGATATAGTATAACGGTTGAGTTGCTGACTTTCACTAAGTGAAAGATTGAGACGCGGACCAAGAACTCCTATTGCACACTAGGTCTCTTCAGTTTTTCAAATAACTTGACCAGTTGATAATGGCGCTTTTTTAGTCCCACAGAAAAAAAGTAAACAAAATGCTTGAAAGAAGAACCGTCCCTCTATAACCGCCAAAAAATGGGCAAAGGCTTCATGCAGAATCTTTTGTTGCAATACTAAAGGTAAAGTGCGCGTATTGGTCACTGAGAGCAGGTGTTATTTTAGTTAGGTAAATGAATAATTGTAGTAAATTATTCACGTGAAAGTGTAGGTTGTGCACCAAATGGGAAAATTGAGCGGCAGCCCGCGTCAGTGGCGTCGGTGTGCACGTTATGGCGTCGCTTCGAACACGAGTGATGCGAAGTATAACCACGTGATGGCACGTTCCCCTTATACGTCATCGCGACTTCACAGATCACAAACATTGCGACGCAAGGGTGTAGGCAGAAATTTTTTTCGGCGGGGGGGGGGGGGGGGCACTTCCTTGCTTTTGGGAGGGACCGCCTTGAAATATTGGTGTATCGTTTTTAAGCTATGGCAAAAAATAAATTGGAGGAAACATGGACCTGGTGATTGCCATCCTTCGGTTACACCTTTGCTGGGATGACTTCAAAGGGATGACGTCACTGTGACTTCACAGTGACGTCACATCCGGGACGTCGCTTTATGAGGTCACCAAATGAGATCATCGCTTGGTCAGGTATGAGCCGATCTTGGAGGCAGTGCTTCCAAAAAGAATGTGGCTTTCGCTCTCGAGTCGTCCTACATTATTACATAGGGGAACCTGTGATATGCTCATTCATTCAGACGAAAAAGACAGACGACGATATTTATCAGTGAACGGAAACAGGAACTCGATGAAGGGATATTTTTCGCTAGCCAACACTCTCGTGGGTCACAGACAAACGCTGTTGTTGTAATTATTCAAATGTATTCAGTCATGTACCAGCCATGATGCTTTGTTTCTCGTTGTCCGCACTCTTGTACGCAGCATATAGTAACGTGTTCATGTAGGCATTACCCTCGCATGTTATATTCTTTTTGATTCAGTGCAATTCATTTCTGCATGCACCTTTACATGAATCAATTCATGGATCTGCGAGTGTCATCCTTCGCTATAGTGGGCCGCTCAGGCCCGTACAGAGAAAGCTTTTTCGAGAAGAAGAGGGGAGGCCTTGCTAGAGGCTTTCACGTTTTGAGAAAAACACTGATATTCAATAAATATTTTCGGTAAAACATCTCCCCTCCCAATTGAAATCCCAAAGAGAATGAGAACGACAGCCTAGAGCACCCACCCACCCACCCTGACTACGGGCCTACACTCGACTCAAGTCGCAAAAATTTGCACGACTGATCCGTGTCTTCACGCAAACGCATATCCGTTATAAGCTGTTAAAAAATATGGATGGGCAGACAACACGTACCACAAGTGGTTTTATTGAAGATTGGTGTTATCATATTCTGGGGTAATATTGAGAACTTCACATTTTCTGTTGTGTCCAGCTTTACTGATTATAATTGTGCCTCGAACCGCTACACGATTCAAAAGGCAAAAAAAAAAAAAACATGCCGTATACAGTATCCCAAGTTGTAAGTGTGAAAACGATGGGAACGTCGACGTCCACTCCTAATCGACAGACCTTACCCACAGACGCCGTGATTCAAGCCCGAAGTAAGCCAATATAGTACAGTGTAAAATGAAATTAACAAATCTCGAATAAACAAACCAAATGCCGAACTTAAAACCAGTAACTAGCTTGTAATTTCATGTCATTCCTCATTTTCCCCATTCTGTCGTGTCATCTATCGAAACATTTCCATTATTTTCATTATTTCTCAACTCGAAAGGTCGACAATGAGCGAAAGCCGATACTGGTGAATGTCTCTGATTGCAAGCCACTGCCGCCTAATTTTATCTTTGTATTTTGTAGGCACTGAAGTATAGCGATGGACAGTTGAAAGAGTAACAACCGCGTTCCAAGGCAAAATACTTTTCAGAGAAAAAAAAAAAACATCTCACGTTACGACTTTCACAGACCTCTCGGTAAAAAGTAGCTGCAATAAACACCGAATTTCACAGCGTGCACTTGTACAATGCGAAGTGGGGCCCATTTTATTGTGGTGTCCTCTGTCAAAGAAAACACAGTTTATTTTCTGAGTGGTGCGGTGCTTGAAGAAAACTGCCTGTGAAGCGAAAACTGCACCACGGTTGTGGAGGGAAATTACCGCAGCGTTTGGTTTCACCACTTTGAAACACTCGACACCGCACATCACATTTCTTCAAGAGGAGAGAACTAGAAACCGCAATGATTCTAGCGTCAAAGTAAAACTTAGAACTTCCAGAATGCTCTGGAAAGACTCTAGCTTTATGAGAGACAATTACAGAGCGTTGAGGCGCGGTGTGCCTTATGGAAGAATGGCGGAAAGGCAAAAAAATAATAATAAAGCTGTTTCGTGAATGGCAATCTGAGCTTGTTCATTCTACAAAAAGATAATTTTTCTTAGCCTAGATGTCAAATACTGTCATCGTTTCGCAGCTAGAAGATTTAGGGCTGTTATCTTTTAAGTTAAATGATTCCTTGAAAACGTCAATGTACCGCCAAGCTCAGTATTGCCATTCCTATTTTGTCAAAGTCCGCCAGTTTTCTCCTGTGGAGCTAAATAAATATCACGCTGTAATCAGTCAGCTGGAAGTGGTTATCGCATCGTCAATAGGTCGTTTTCTGGTGTTTCCTCCGAACAAGAACGCTATAAATCGGCAAACGTTGCCTGTGTACTCTCCGTGGCACAGAGCATATAATAAAGTGTGCGACATTTATTTTTAAATTTAGAGCATCCTATGTATGCTTTTCGGCCCTTGTTGTTCAACAGGCCATCCCGTTGAGCCGGACGTCGTGGGTTTGATTCGACCGTAGTGGTTGTGTTTCGATGGAGGCGAAATACTAGGCGCCTGATTAGCGTGCGGGGTGAGCGCACGGTAATGATGGTGAAAATTTTCAGAGCACTCACCTACGGCATCCCCCAACTCTTATCATGGTTTGTACTCATAGAAATCCAGTCATTATAACTTTTTCTCTACATGTCTTCTTATCTTGTCATTTTACTCGGCCGCTGACTAGCAGCACGCGGGATCGAACCCCGGCTCTAGGGAGGCGAAAATGCTGTACGCCGGTGTGATCAGATTTGCGTGCACGTTAAAGAACCCCAGGTGGTCGAAATTTCCGGAACCCTCCACTACAGCGTCTCTCATAATCATATGGTGGTTTTGAGACGTTAAGCCCCACATATCAATCAATTAGCTTGTCATATACCAGTGAAATGGCTGATGAATGTTGTATACATCGGCAGTATCGGCCCGCTCTTGGGATCCCGTTACGTAGCTATTCCATGACCAGTAAAATTTCTGTCCGCACATGCAACAAATACAACACTAGGTCATCCATATGTAAAGCTACAGCTGTCGCTTGGTCGTCCCACTGGAAAGTTTTCTTACCGGCGAATGCGCACAGCAGCCTTGAGTCGCTGAAGCGGCAACTCGAGCAATGACGCATCGCCAGCGATGACTTTCTATATCTAGGCTGATAACCTTTATAATTTTGCCATTGGGCAGCCATTTCAGCGTTTATTCGAGTTGCCATCAGCACCATCATAATCAACTTGACAGACGACGACGAAAAATAACGAACGTGGAGTCAGTCTATGTCACGAGCAAGGAGGTTATAAAATTTTTTTTCAAACCTCCTTGGTCATAATCCACTAGTACGACCGATAGATGAAAGAGTGCACGGGTACGGCCCACCGCATGCTCCAAAACCTGCGCGAAAACGGCCGCCTGGATCAGGCACGCGTGGTGGTGTTTCTCCGGCCGTTCCATTCGGCGCTCGCCCCATAGCAAAAAAAAAAAAAACAATGGCAGCATATCCACGGAGTGAATGATGGAGAGTGGGGCGAAGCATTTGTCCGTTCATTCGTTCTTGCTTCCATCCATCCATGCGTCCGTCTATGTGACCCTCCATGAGTCCATCCACCCGTCCGTGCGTGCGTCTGTTCTTGCGTCCGTCCCTGCTTTCGTCCATGCATTCGTCTCTGCATCCGTTCATGCGTCCATCCATGCATGCATCTGTCTGTGTGTCCGTTCGTCCATCTATTCAACACTCCAAGTGCCACCATCTCGCATCTTTTCATCATACATTCCCTATATAGAATCACCGCCATCCAGCGGACATTCCAAGAACTGAAGGAGAGGTGGCACACGCACACTTTCTTACGGCTTGCGCTTCGTACCTACTTCCCACCTTTAATATACTAGTTCATTGTATATATGGCACTGCGGCTCAACCCTCGCTCAACCGTTCTAAAACTCAGGAGGTTACACCCAGTGAGTATAACGTAGCAACCCTTTCTTTTCAGATAGTCCTCAATGTACATGCCAATGGCTGCTAATAGGGATCGCAGCGTGCGCGTTCGCTAAAAATCGAATGTTCATGTCTCTCTTTCCCCATTATCAGCCACTGGCATGTACATTGAGCACTATCTTTTATTGTTCAACAACGCACAGAAGAAATCTTTGACCGGCACCAGCTTGGAGGTCAAAATGCTATACTTGTTACACACTACAACGGCTACGAGGGATGAATGGGCGCCGCTATAAAAAGCTTCGCCCCTAAAATACAATGAAGTGAACAAAACACACAGCGTTCTCGGTTCGGCATTGGCGTTGTACAGCGGCGTCTGGAGCACACATTTCCAGATGTTTTTGACAGGCGTCCAGCCAGCGAACGTTCGAAAGTGAGGTGCGAGCGGAGGAGAAAGTGAGGCGCAGGAAGGAGAAAGAGCAAACGATGAGAGAAGGAGTGTCCAAGCACTGCACCTGTCATTGTACCTGACGGCCATAATGTCAGCGTCTTATCAACACAAACGCTACACAAACGCTGGCAGCACAAACGCTACAAACGCCTTTTAAACGCACTGCATTGAGGCGGTGGCAAATGACGTTCAAGACAAGGAGGTAGGAGCTCCGGTTGCTAGGAGCGAGGATAAGCGCACGCGCACGGAGCTGTTGCTGACAGCTGCCGACGCTGAATCGTGACATGGTAGGAGCTCCGGTTGCTAGGGGCATGCGCACCCGCAGCTGTTGCTATAGGAGAGGGCAGTGGACGGATCTTGACGGACGCCTGACATAACCCGACTAAACAATGCATTTGCATTTAAAAAGGTCACTAGCGAATTGACGCCAAGCTTGTTTAGAGACAGCAGACTAGTTTAAAAGAATGCTGCAGAACCACTGTACCATCCAAGTCGGCGCCTTGCGAAGAACGGGGATGCAGAAAAAAAATGACTGTGTTGTTTGTGTTGTTGTTTTTGTTGTTGTGTTTGTTGTTGTTGTTGTTGTTGTTGTTGTTGTTGTAGAGAAACAAAACAAAATGACGCAAAACATGTGTACAAATTTTACACGTGCATTCATGTAAGTTAAACAGTCGCATATGTTTTATATAACCAGTTATTTACAGTTTCGTAATGACACTAATAGCAACATAGGTATTACCTTCACCAGAAGCGCTAAGCTGAATTGTAGCATTTGTGCTTGCGAGAACAACATCTCAGGGTAGTGCTACGTGGAAAAACTTTAGTGATGACAATGTGCCTAAGGAAGAAGCATATGTCGCTAAAAACGGAAAACGTACGTGCTGCTTCATTTTCAGAATAATATTAAACAAATCGATGGCAAATTTCACCCTTCATTTGTTGCTGTCAGCGCAATGCGCATGAAACAAGAGGAAGTTCCGATCGAAGTGGGCAGTCGCTTCTGCATGGGTGCTGCCATGTTTATGTGTAAAGAGTTACCGGTGGTAAGGAACAAAAATAATTTCATGCGTATGAACTAGATACGAAGAATAAACGTATCACATATCGATGTGGCATAACACACAACAAACAGATGCCAATTTTAGCAAATCCGGTCAATTTCACGGCCCCTATTATATCTTGGACTACGTCTTGCTGCGCAAGTGTGTGACTTTCTTACAACGTGTACCTTTGGTAGTGCTGAACGAAAGTGACGAAACAGAGTATAGATACTATTGACAATAACCCGACAGCACGCCTGTATTATTGGAGTACACACGTAATGCCTATAAAATTAGCTGGGCAGCGCTGCAATAACAATAGACATTTCACGAATGTTTACGCTGGCATAGTGTCTTTTCCACATGAGTTTCAAGACCTGGCGAGACTCTGTGATGTAATACCTGATTGGCAAGCAGAATTCTTGGGTTCGGTTACTTATAGGACCATGACATTTATTTTTTGCATTCCTCGTGTCTACCCGGCCGACGTCGGTTCTTTTCAATGCCCTCGCATTTAAGTCGCTGTCTGTCTCATTATTCCCAATAGCAATATGCGGGGTTTTACGTCCCAAAACCATCATGTGATCTCGAGAGACGCCGTAGTTGGGGGCTATGGCAATTCCGACCCCCCTGGGGTTCTTTACCGTGCACTGACATGGCACAGTGCACGGGCCTCTACTATTTCTCCTCCATCGAAACGTGACCGGCACCGCCGGGACTGAACCCGCGGCCTTCTGGACAACAGCCAAGCACCCTAGTCTATTTTTCACCAATTGATTTTATTGATTGATTGCTTGATTGAGTGAGTGATTGATTGATACGTGGGTTTTAACGTCTCAAAACCACGATAAGATTATGAGAGGCGCTGTAGTGGAGGGCTCCGCAAACTTAGACCACTTAGAGTTGTTTAACGTGCACCCAAATCTGAGCACAAGGGCCTAAAGCATTTCTATTCCCATCGGAAATGCAACCGCCACTGCCGCGATAGGATACAACTATTTCCCATATATATATATATATATATATATATATATATATATATATATATATATATATATATATATATATATATATATATATATATATTTATATATATATATATATAAGGGAAAGAAGTGTATACCTAAGGGCTCGTTTTTCCGTAATTCAACACAATATTAATGAGATATAACAGACAGTAATGCCAAGTAGTGTACAGGGGAAGTTAATAGAACCAATTGAATGTAAATCAGAAGAAAGAAAAGTGGATAAAAGAATAACCAGCCGTGAGCAGGTTATCACGGCTGGTTATTTTTTCATCCACTTTTCTTTCTTCTTATTTACATTCCATTGGTTCTAATAACTTCCCCTGTACATTCCTTGGCATTACTGTCAATTATATCTCATATATATATATATATATATATATATATATATATATATATATATATATATATATATATATATATATATATATATATACACACATGTGTGTGTGTGTTTGTATGTATCTGATGTGTCTGTGTGTGTATACAATATCGAAAAGTTTGAATTCCACTTCTAATATTTTCGCAGCCTCTTCAATAAATCTGTGAAAAGCACGTCACGATGTTTGTAAAAACCACTTTTATCCAGAGTTTGCAGCTTAATTACTTTTCGGCACACTAACGTATACCGGATAACAAGAAAAATATTCGAATTATGTTTGAATGCGAAAGTGCTCAATAAACGTAACGAAAAATTTTTAAGTTTAAGACATCTTCATTATTACAACAATGACTTTGTGGCACATTCAGTGTTATATGGCCACAAACTATGGACCTGTAACGGCTTGACACAATGTATCCGCCAGACCATCATCCGCTAAGAAATCAACTGCGAAAAAAAGCTATCAATAATCCTTGCGAATTTTCGCAGTATATATAGCAAACTTGACGAACTTAAAGCCCTTATACACACGTGCAATGCTGATGTTATTCTTGGCACGGACACGTGGCTAAATTCTGACACGGAAAACAATGAACTTGGCTTCCCTGCGCAGTACACAATATTTCGAAAAGACAGAGCCGCTCATCATGGTGGAGGGGTGATTATTGCCATTAGGAAAGAATTTCGTCCTTCCGTCATAGTCTACGACTCGCCCCTTGAAATTACGTGGGTTGCGGCACGCTTGGGGCATGTACCATGCGTCATAGGCGTGTGCTACAGACATCCCGATAGTGGCCCAGTGTTCATTGAGCACCTGAATGATTTCATTGATTATGTCTTAAACAAGCACCCAAACTCTGTTGCGGTTCTTGGAGGGGACTTCAATTACCCCGACATAGACTGGTCCTCTTCCACTGTTAGCTGTGCTAGCCGTCGTCAAGAAAGCCTCAACTTCATAAACCTAGCAAATTTGCACATGTCCCAGCTCGTGACGGAACCAACACGTTGAAACAACATATTGGACCTAATACTCACTAACCAACCCGATGATGCGCTTACTCATGTCCTGGAGGAAATTAGCGATCACCGCGCCGTACATTGCTCCTTATCTATCGCACTGCCCGAGAAAACCATAACAGACAAGCACATACTCAATTATGCACGCACCAATGTCGAGAAAATGAATCATATGCTGGAAGAGTTTACACCCCAGTTCAAAGCCAGCTTTGCAAATTGCACTGAAAATGAAAACTGGTTTAAATTTCGTGGCATATTAAAACAAATCGAAGATAGTTGCGTACCAAAAATGGCTATTAGATCAAACAAAAACGATCCGTGGTTCACACAGGATGTGAAAAGAAGAATTAATAAATAGAAGCGTGCATTTAGGAAGGCATCTCGGACAAAATCGACAGTAGACAGGGATAACTATAAGAATGTATCAAGAAAAACCGAAGCCATCATTAAAGAAGCCAAACATAAATTTTTCAATTGCACTCCGCCTAAACTCCTCAAAACTGACCCGAAAAAATTCTGGCAAGTGGTAAACCCTAAAAACACTGATTCTCCGCCCTTGCTAGACGGTGAGCATGGCGATACTCCGTCAGCTGAAGAAACTGCGAAAACATTCAGCGATCAGTTTGCATGGGTATTTTCAAATGAGCTTCCATTAGATTCCCTCGACCTACCAGAGACCGTCATTTATGATATATTTCTCCCAATAGAAATCACCGAAAATGGCGTAGCACGTGCCATTGAGTGACTTGAGTACAAGACGAGTCCAGGGCCCGATGGCATTAGTTCCAAACTTCCGAAATTAACCGCTCAAAAATCATCGTACCTACTGAAACTAATATTCAAGCAGTCACTGAACAAAGGTTGCGTCCCAGATGATTGGAAGTAAGCATTAGTGGTACATATATTCAAATCTGGGTTAAAATCATGTGCTAATAATTACCGGCCAATCTCTCTTACTTCTATTCCGTGCAAAATACTCGAGCATATTCTGATTACGCACATCGTATCTCATCTGAATAAAAATAACTTGCTTGTAGTGCCATCATCATCATCATCATCATCATTTTTTCCATCACCGCGCCGCGTCTCTCGCGCAGCTGGCGCGAGCTCGAGCTGCGCGAGGATGAGAACGAGCTGACACGCCTGGCGTGGCGGACGCTGGTAGCCGACGTGGCTCCGCTTCAGGCCTGCAATAAAGTGGCGAGATCGGCACGGCCCCATCGGCCGCCTTCGACGTCATCTCACGTCGCTCTTCTCTCGCCGCTACATTGGTGACCCGGAGAACACGCCCTTCGCCGAGCGGCCCGCGGCCATGTTCCCGCAACTCTGCCCGACAGTGCCACCGTTCCAATCGACCTACCCCAAGGTATGGTTTATGCAGCTCGACGCCGTTCTTGCGGTGAATGGCATCACGGACCAGCTGCTGATGTACGCCATTCTTCTCGACGCCCTTCCGGTAGAGTTGCGCCATCTCGCTGCCACTTCAAGCACCAGCCCGCAGCCTTACGATGCCCTCTGCACTGCGGTGCTCGCCCGCAGCGGCAACACATACCGTCCGCTTCCGTTTACCCGCACCAGGCAGGTTTCCCCGGCGTCGCAGAGCAAGGTACGAACCGGTCCGCAGCCCTCCATTGACCACTACCTCGGTACCCCGGCTTCGACTACTTCTACACCTGATCCGGTCGCAGAAACATCCACTCCTGCACCTGATCACGACCGCGAGGTAGAAAACTCCCCCACTGCGCCTGACCTTCCCTCCGAGAGGTACATTCCCTCAGAGCCCCCGTGCAGAGCTTCATCACACGTACCTGCTACCTGCACGTTTTCCAAGAAAGCGACGGCACGCGACACCGTGGCCCTCGCCGTTTCCGCGACCACCAGCTCAGACGTCTCGGCCTCCTCCTCGCCGCAGCTGCTGGTCAGCTCCTCGACAGTGCCCTCTACCGCTCCGCCACCTGCCACTGGTGCCAGCAATGGCCTGCCGGGTGCCTCGTCACATTCCACTCGCACCTACCCGGCCAGCAGCCGACCACACTCGGCGTCCCCGCTCCCCGACCCTGTCTCTGTTTCGTGGTCTACGACGGGCCCCAGCGCCGTGCCTTCGCGGAGCCAGAGCCTGCCCTTAATGCTCGCCCGCAATGGCTTCACGTACCAACCGCTTCCAGGGGCCCGCGACTTTGGGGTTGTCACTGCGTCGCAACGTGTGCTACCAACCGTGGCCCCACCAGACTCCATGACGGCCACCTTGCCGCCCGCCTCGGAGCCTGGCACAGGTGACCTTTCACCCGTTATTGACTTCCCGACTTCCTCTCGTCTGGCCACTAGTGACGCGTGTCCCGCGTACGAACTGCCTACACCATCTGTCGAGCAAACTGAACTATCTACGACATCTGTCGAGCCAACTGAACTGTCTCCGACCCCTGTCGAGCCAACTGAAGTGCCTACGACATCTGTGGAGCCAACTCAACTGCCTACGACATCTGTTGAGCCAACTGAGCTGCCTACGACGTCTGACCAGCCAACTGAACTGTCTATGACGTCTGTCAAGTCAACCGACCTAACTACAACCACTGTGGAGCCAACTGAAAGCATGGGAACAAGCACTGCCACCAGTCCACCAGCGTCGAATACCTCGACAGTGACTGAGGCGACAACTGAACCCGTCTTTCCTGCACAGCCTCCCATGACGCCATTTCCCGTGGTCCGCGTATTCGGCACGGCGACGAACGAGTCGCAGCCGCTGCCTGCGGACGGCGTGTGTGACTACACCTTCTACGACGGCCTCTACGACACGGGCCCGTTTGACACGCTTTACAGCCCGCACTTTAGTGCACCAGTTGAGCACGTTCTCAGTCACGCGTCGCTTCACAGCGTCACTGAGTACGGCCTCTCTTTCGCCTACAGAAACGCATCACAAGTGGCGCGAGACCTCAAAATTCCAGAGGTGCTTTCCACGATTGAAGACCTCTGGGACCGATCCATCCGTCATTACGGATTTCTTTCCATCGAGCGCTTACTTCTTCGTCCACTGCGCAACTCTCAGTGTCGCCCACTAGAGACCCACTGGTTCTCGATGGTCACTACACGTTGACAAACTGGACTTGCCAAAGGAACACTTTATGGACTGCCGTTCATGTACATAGCATTTGTCGCCCTCTTTCTTTTTTTCATATGCGTTCAAATCGCGCAAAGCGCTAGGGGGGGAGCCCTGTAGTGCCATCATCATCATCATCATCATCATCATCATCATCATTTTTTCCATCACCGCGCCGCGTCTCTCGCGCAGCTGGCGCGAGCTCGAGCTGCGCGAGGATGAGAACGAGCTGACACGCCTGGCGTGGCGGACGCTGGTAGCCGACGTGGCTCCGCTTCAGGCCTGCAATAAAGTGGCGAGATCGGCACGGCCCCATCGGCCGCCTTCGACGTCATCTCACGTCGCTCTTCTCTCGCCGCTACATGCTAATAGACAACCAACATGGCTTCCGCAATAACCGATCGTGCGAAACTCAGCTGTTCGAATTGATAACCGATCTTAATGATTCTCTGAATAACTCCCGCTACACGGACGCAATTTTTATAGATTTTGCTAAAGTATTTGACCGCGTGCAACACAAAAGGTTGATGACTAAACTCTAGACGATAAAACACCCCAGTGGATAAGCGGTTTTCTTACTAACAGGGTGCAGTCATTTAAGCTGAACAACGTTATCTCTACTCCCAGACCCGTCGAATCCGGGGTACCCCAGGGATCCGTACTAGGCCCTCTGTTATTTCTAGTCTATAATAATGATATCGGATCTAATATTAACTCCTCACTGCGCATCTTTGCAACGATTGCGTAATTTATAAGGAAATCACCGAACCAAATGACGTAAACATCTTGCAGCTGACTTGACATTATTATCAGAGTGGTGCCATTCATGGCAAATGGAAATAAATGTAAACAAAACCAAACAAGTACGCTTTTCATCCGTTGCACATCCTTCGCCCCATGAGTATGTCATAAACTAGGTAATTCAGACAGTTCCATCTATTAAATATCTAAGTATTTTATTCCACTTTATAACCTGGACTAGCCACGTAGAATACATTCCCGTGAAAGCACTACGGAAACTTGGTGTTCTTTAGCGCCGCCTAGAACTTGCAAACAAAGACACCAAACTTCACGCATACAATACTGTTATCCGGCCAACCCTAGAATATGCTTCCGTAGTATGGCACCCCCACACAGCAAGCCTTACTGATACCCTCGAAACTGTCCAAAACAAAGCCGCGCGATTTATTTTGTCATGTTATTCCCGCTATGAAAGTGTGTGATCATTAAGAAAAGATTAAATCTCTCCCCTCTTGCCATGCGCAGGAAATATTTCCGCCTATCTTTCTTCCACAAATTATACCACAGTGATTCGCCGTTCCGCCATACGTTCATTCACCCTGCTTTGTACATTTCCGCACGCGTTGACCATGATCATAAAATTGAACCTATTTTTTTCTCGCACAAAAAAAAAACACCAATACTCACCCCTTGTCTTAGCGATAACCGAGTGGAATGCTCTGCCTGCCAGCATTGTAACGCATACACAGCAATTATCTTTTCAGTCTGCATTATTTGCGTTCCTTGAATATGTTGGACAATCTTAGGCATTGCTGTGTAACGTGTCGTGCACCTTTTTTCAATGTGCTCGCTTGTGAAAACCTTGCTGTGCTATTTCTTGCTTATCTTGGTTGATGGACTCTGTAGCCTGCGCATGTTTTCTTGTTTTCTGTCTTCTTTTCTTCTCAAAAAATTGCTGTTGTCACTGATTACTGTATGAAACCCCCCTTATGTAATGCCCTAGAGGCCCTTAAGGTATATAAATAAATAAATAAATAAATAAATAAATAAATATGATTCAGCTACTTGCCTTGTGCTTTTTTTTGTCAGCCTCAAAGCAAAAAGCTGAATTTGCAAAAAAAGTCAGGTTCTCGGCACACACAAAAAAAATTTCGCTTTTTAACTAGACACCGCATCTTAGTCTACTAAATACACGATATGTCATCGTTACGGTAAATGAGATTTTAAAAAACACTGATTAGAACAACTGAGTGGGTCACTGTTGTGACAAACACAATCTAATTTGCTGCGGTTGCTGCCCCGAGGGATCCATCACCACTCGTCTCCCCGTCCCTCCCGTCCCCGCCCCGTCGCGCTGCAGCGGTCGCTACTGATCCTACGGCTGACACACGCTCTCCCATAGAAGGCCGTTCGACGCGGCAGGCCGTAACGTGCGCTTTTAAAGACGATAGTTTTTCCAGGGGATCTTCAACGCCAAAATCTTGGCTTGTCTGTCTTTCTGTCTGTCTGTTTGTCTGCGGTAACGATCCTCTTTATGGCACCTAAGTGACCAAACGATACCTTAAATGCCCAACGCCATCCGCAGCACCTATCAATATTGCTCAAGTTTCAGCATTCATACTTGTGCAATTGTCAATTAAAAAGCAATTATTGCGCATTTCTGAGGCAACATAACAACACGTCGATGTTTTGTATGTGTGCCTCTATATAGAGAAGACACACACAAGTAATTCTAAGGACTATAGCGTTTATCACGCTGCGCTGACAATGCAACGCGATGCTCAAAAAGGTAAGTGTTGCCAATGCTTTGCTAAGACGACACGGTGATGGCACCTGCCTGTCGCTTTGCGTTCTACTCCGTATCGCCTCAGGGACATGCACGCATCTTTCTCCGCAGGCGGGCACGCCTTTCTTTGTTTTTGAAGATAACTGCCAGATGGCGCTCATGTCTAACGTGCCTCGATGCGCTCGTTGGCTTTCCCTCCACGCATCGAGACTCTCTTACGCAGCGCTTGCAGAATACAATTCACAAATTTTCTCACTCAGAACATCAAAGACAAATGGCAGCATATCCACGGAGTGAATGATGGAGAGTGGGGCGAAGCATAGGTCCATCCATTCGTTCTTGCTTCTGTCCATCCATGCTTCCGTCTGTGTGACCGTCCGCGCGTCCATCCGCCCGTGCGTCTGTTTGTACGTCCACACGTGCATCTGTGCGTCCGTCCCGGCGTTCGTTCTTGCATCCACCCCTGTGTCCGTCCATGCGTCCATACGTCCATGCAGTAATCCATGCGTCCGTCTATGCATCTGACTGTGTGTACTTTAATCCATCTACTCAACTCCAAGTACCATCATCTCACATCTTTTCATCATATATTACCAAATAGAAGCACCACCATACAGCGGACATTCCAAGGACTAAAGGAGAGGTGGCACACGCACACTTTCTTACGGCTTGTGCTTCGTGTCTACTTCCCACCTTTAACCACCACGAGTTCATGGTATATACTAGTTCGCTGTATTTCTGGCACTGCGGCCCAACGCTCGCTAAACTTTTTTAAAACCAAGGAGGCTACGCCCGGTGAGTATAATGTAGCAACCCTTTCTTGTCAGATAGTGTTTAATGAACATTGCAATGGCTGCTAATGGGGAATGAGAGAGAGGAGAATTCGGCTTTTACTTTCTTACGGCTTGTGCTTCATATCTACTTCCCGACTTTAACCACCTTGAGTTCATGGTATATATAAGTTCGCTGTATTCATGACATTGCGGCTCAACGCTCGCTAAACCTTTCTAAAACCAAGGAGGTTACGCCCAGCGAGTATAACGTAGCAACCTTTTCTTGTCAGATAGTGTTTATTGTACATGCCAATGGCTGCCATTGGGGAATGAGAGACAGAAGAATTCGGCTTTTAGTTAACGCGCACGCTGCGAAATTTTATTGTTCAACAACGCACAGGAGAAATCTTCCACCGCCACCACCTTGCAGGTCAAAACGCAAGACTGGTTACACACTACGACAACGACTACTACGAGGGACGAACGGGTGCCGCTTTAAGGAGCTTCGCCATTAAAACGTTTTGTTCACTCTCTCCACACGCAAGACTATCGTATTTCGATGACATTTGCAGTGAAACTTGCAGATATGAGGCCAATGTTTCGTCCGGAGGCCATGCCACTGGCATGAATCGCCTCACTCTATTCCGCCGTCATGCACGCTGGTCCTTCAGTGTGATCGTGGGCGGACACAGAGCTAGCACGTGTAATGCTGCCGGTAGGCTTGTTGCAACGCGGCTGTCAGTGTTTCGCGTGGTTCTGTCGACAGCAATGCACATAAGTGTGCGTAGCACTCCAGCATAGGCAGCCTCTGTGGCAATACGTAATAAATGTCAACATTGCTACAATTGCGGATAGCGAAAACTTCTAGCTCAGTTGGGGACTCCCCGACGCAGAGCTTTGGACAGGTTTCACATTAGGCAGTATTATAACCGTCACTGAATTTTAATATTTTAGTGCTGATATTGCTAATTAGAAATAAATACACCTCTTTTTTTCTTTTTCCATACAATAATATCTGCACCCAATGATGTTTGAACTATTACGTGCACCGCATAAAACATTCTGGTATATCATTTGATTGATTGAATGATTGATTGATTGATTATTTGATTGATTGATTGATTGATATATGATGTTTACTGTCCCAAAACCACCATATGCATAGACGCCGTAGTGGAGGGCTCCGGAAATTTCGACCACCTGGCGTTCTTTAACGCGCACCCAAATCTGAGAACACGGGCCTACAACATTTCCGCTACCATCAGAAATGCAGCCGCCGCAGCCGGGATTCAAACCCGCGACATGCGAGTCAGCAGCCGAGTACCTTAGCCATTAGACCACCGTGGCGGGGCTGATATATCATTTGAGTAACATTGTTGTGGTCATCAGGATCAATCCTAGACTTATGACGACTGCTCCAACGTCGGGACAGAGAGGCGAAATATTTGCCGCCACAGGCACCCTGTGAACAGCCTTCTGCTGGTCCGCCAGCACTGATGCCGTGGCGTGGCTAAACCTAATCACATATTTGCCAACTCACCAACGTCCACGAGGGGCCATGCCACGACTTGTGCGATGAAAGATGAATTATGTTTCGCCTGTAAAAAATTCTACAGCCGAAAGACTTCTCGACCACATTGCTTTAAAATTGAACCAAGTCACGTGTATAGTGGCGCATTGTTTCGTAACGCCTACGCTGAAATTCCAGTCCTCGAAGCAATCGTTCTCTCACGTGCACTCTTTGCATTTTACCTCATTCTCCACATTCATCGTGTGTACTGAAATGACACTCCTGCGAGATAGATTCGACAGTCGTTACGCAGCTATTTTGCCGCAAATAAAATTCCGATAAAGGAAAATACAATCGAAAAAAAATTTGTGCTGAGTTTAGTATCTTCTTTTCACCTCTCCTATATACTTCGAATGAAACGATCCTGTGCACAAAGTTTGCGACAATTGAAAAAAATAATAATAAATAGGAGGCTTGAATGCTAGAGACCTGTCTTCATCCTTACAGAGGGTGTCTCAACAATTTACGGTGCAAGGCAACATAACAATCTCAAACATTGGCGGACAACGAAAATGCTAGCCGCTGAAAAGTGAAACCGCCTATTTAATGGTAGGAACACTCAAATATACGAAGGCATTGTACGTTCACAATGGAACAAATTCAAGGCAGTCGCTAGTGGGAGGAATGCCCTAATACGTATCCGAGCTCCTTTGTAGACCTTCGCTTGTCTAAGGAGAATTCTTCGAGACGATTTGAAAAGGATTGACTTAGAACGAGTGTGCCTTCGAGTGGCTAGATAAAGGTTGATGACTAAATGCAGATCATTTGAAGTAATGTCTCTACTTGAATTCAGGCGGCAGATATGAGATTCGCTTATTTTTTGTGAGCCTTCGGGGGCCTTGAAAAGTTTACAACAGTACCTGTCTAATGATCGGCATCTACATATTTAAAAAAATTGTATTAGAATTAACAAACAATAACGCAATAACTTCAACAGTAAAAATATATGCTTTAATAAGCGAACCCTTTTAGGAAATGTATCGATCGCCATCTGTCGTGAAGCTGAATTTGAGAATAAAACGTCCATGTTGTAAGAATACGGAACAGAAACACGTCCATAATACCATGATGCATTGAACTTGCACTCTTACTTGTAACTATGTTCTGGTGGCTGATTTGTTGTAGAGTAATGTTGAGTGAGAAGTCGTAGGTTTGGCGTCTTAGATTCCTCATTATGAAATCAATTGAAGCACAAGCTAATTTCAATGTGCGTTGAGAGAAGCTTAAGATAGCTCGTACTCACCAGAATTTATAACAGAAATGCATGTCAGCTTCAGTATTGTGAAACCTCGGTAAATGCCTGGCAAAGGCACCCGATTATTCCCGTTTGTAAAGTTCCCACTGTTCCGCTTACCAAAGCGTCAATGACGTCAGTGCTCGCGGTAAGCATGTATACGACTTACTCAGCACCAGTATATTTGTAGTAGGCAGATTCACATGCTCAGCGTGCGGCATTTCCGCTATATATTGCTACGCTTTATTGACTTCCTGCTTGTTGCGGCAGCTGATATACGCGTTGTTTGCGGCGAGTTCTGTCAGGCTGATTCAATCATCAGGTGTACAGTAATGTCCACTCAGAAACAGAACACTCGAATGTGCACCATCAATATTGCTGGCCTTCTAACAGAAAGTGATTATGAAAATATTATTCTACATGCACAACACTAGTCTGTCAAGAGAAGTCACGAACTTTAACCTCCCGTGGTCTTATGCATATCTAAGCTACCATGCTTCCGGACGATAGTGATATCTAAACCTGCTGTGAGCTCAGGGGTTCACTTTAACACTGGAAGCGTCTGTACCTTCGCAGCACGCAGAAAGCGAAAGGAGCGGGGTACTTGCATGCACGGGAGGCGTTGTCAGCCTCTATTGCACGTCGCTGGAGTCGGTTAAAGGTTGTCGAACTGTTTTAGCCGTCCGAATAAGAGGATAAACAGCAGATGTGCCCATTAATGATCACTTCTGTCCTCACATCACGGACCGGTGTTTTTTATAAACAGCTCCGTGGTTAAAATGCGTTTCCTATTCTGCAAATCAACGCGACGAGCGATGGAGACTACAGAGTGATGATTTCACGTGATTGTAGGCATAAAAAAATGGTGCAGCTTGCATGTAGTCGCACAAGGCTTCAAACAACAAAACCGGATGACTCCTAAGACTAATATAGTGTTAATATAGTGTCTTCTAGGTTGTTGCTATAGATCATTTTGAAGTCGTTGCTAGGTTTTTGCTGGTTATTGTTTTTTTTTGGGGGGGGGCGGCATTGAGACACGTGCAGCTTTGCTGTTTCAAGCTTTGCGTGGTTCAGCGTAAGATTCGTTCGTCTTTGTTCTTTCTCTATCTTTCTATAGTTTTCATTCTCATTTTCGTCATCCCTTTCTTTCTTTTTTTTGAGTGTGTCTTTAATTCTCTCTTTCTTTTCCCTGTGTTTCATGGGATCAACCTGGCAGAGCAGAGCTTCATTGAGTGCTCCTATCTGCGGAACACGGAAGTGGTGCTTGTCCGATTCCTGCGGCTTATTACCCCCTAAGGAGTTTTGCATGGTGAAACACGATAAGCGACCGCGTAAACAGCTGAACTGTAAAGACAATGAAAACACAAGTAAGGCATCAGGTATCTGAGCCGAGTGAACAGGAATTACGTGCGCACGAGCACACAGGACACTCTGCGACTCAAAGAGTTCTGTACTATCAGTGCCCAGTGAAATGCATCACTCAACCTTGATGAACAGGTTGGTTATCTTAGCTGTTTTAATTAATCATATTGATTGGACACAAACTGTATTGCAGACGCGCTAACCCTGATTGCGGCAACGCAGATATATGCAAATTATGTCGGGAAAAGTTGATAACCCTAGAAATTGAATTGAAATGGAGGGATCAAAGCTATCCGCGAGTACTGAACACAGAACAAAAAGCAGTACTGAACACCACGGACTCTCAAAAGAAGTATTCAGCGTCCGTAGTCACTCATGTCTCCCGTTTCCGTTTTTTGTCTGATATTGCGTTACAGTGACTCCTTCAAGTATTAACGAACATGCCCATGAACTGATGTTAGGCCACAATTGTCACTCCACTGCATTGCCCAATGACAATAGTTGTATTAGACCATCAAAGTCATCGTTTGTTCATCTTTCAATTATTGTATTTGTTTAGGAATCCACTGCTTCATTGATCAAACTTTTGCTAGTTTTGTTTAGCAAGTTACCTTCATCACGGCTCCATGAATCCATGGTTAGCAGCCACACTAACATGAGGACTGTAATAGCCTCGGCCACCAGGTGCTCTCTTTAACATTTACCCAAAGCCCGGCACAGAGGCGGGGTCTTGCATCCCATCAAAAGAAGGGCTTTCTGTAAATTGGATGGCAACGTCGCTCTTGTAATTGTGCTCTGCCACGGCCACTAAGCCAACGCAGCGGGTTAACAAACACCTATAGCTTAAGCAAGTGTTTCGCATGTATCATGCAGCTACTATTTCACATAATCAAGAACGCATTTATATTGACCTTATCGTAAGTACAGCTAATGTACAAATTAATGACGAAACAAACCCTCATAGACAAAATTAAGGCTAACAACGCAATCACTCAGACCAAATAAATACCGCGACGTTACCGGTCACCGCCGACTAACGATTCACGATGAACGATGGCGAAAACATTGTTGCTCACAAAGCAATTAGCAGCCTCTATGCGACCCTAATCAATATGTTCATGAGGTGTCGCTTGATGACTCCTTGTGGGAAACTTGGGCAAGCTGTGCAAACGCAGCAAAGCCCTTCTTGCCTTCTATTAGCTATAGCTTAGCTTGTATATTTTACCTCAATGCTGCTTGAAAACCTTTTCTTTTAATTTAAGATAATCAAAAAACTTGCTTTACTAAGCTTTACATTATTCAAGTACAATATTATTCGACACTTAAAATAAAACAACAAGGCTGCCCACGACAATAAACATAACCTAAGTGCCGTTTGCTTCAATATCAGCAGTGCTGGTTGTGCTCGGAGAAACTTCATGAAGTCTGAGTACAAATTATCATCACCAACAACGAATTGTCTAGGGCGTGCAACGCTAAGTGTCGCCCAGCACGTACTTTTCCCGTCTTTTTCAAAATCTTCTGCTTTGCTTCCAGGGCACGTGCGCCGATTTATCCAGCGGGGCATGCAGTGACCCTGATGGGCAACGGACACACAGAGCTAGATACATATAGCGATAGGAAAAGATAGAATGAATCAGATACAGAAATGGAATAGGAAAAAAAACAGAAAAAGAACGGAGAAGAGATAAACAAAAAAAGAAGTCAAAATCGGGGAAAGAAGAAGAAAGCGAGAAACACAGCGTCGGGAAAAGAAAATTCAGAAAGAAAGAGAACGAATGATAGAGAAAGACAGTGCGTTTAGAATGGCATTGAAATGCGTAATGCTTGTTCGGCTTCGTTTGTATGAACTAAGTACGGGCATTTCAAGTGAGACGTGGAAGCAGCAAGCAAACAGAAAGAAAGGAGGCAGGGAGGTTAACCGAAAAGAGTTGCGGTTGGCTACGTATACACTGGCGGGTTAAAGAAGAGGAATAGAGAGTTGAGGAGGAGAGATAAGCGGTTTGGTTCTGTCCACTCTCAGATGTCATTCGTATTGAGCGACCCAATCTATCCACAGTAATTGCCTCACCGCAAACTCTTTTCCCACGCCCACCACCTACCAAACGTATTTCTCTGACTCACTAGCAGTCAAGTGAAGCTAACAGTGGGTTTTTAGCAGAATTTCCTGTTATATATGCTCTGAGCTCCTAAGTGCTTTCATGAAAAAGCATTTCCCCTGCTAGACAATAGAGTACATTTTACGTTCTTGGAGTTCCGCGTCATTTACTGTCGAGAAGAGGCTTGCTACAACTTTTTTTTATTGCAATTCGCCTGTATCGACTAGTAGAGAGCAAGGGAAGAAAAGTAAGGAAAGCTACAACATAGCGTCTTACTAGTGCGATTGCTCAAACATTGCGGAAAAAAAAACACATTGTGAAAAAGTGTCCACGTTTTTTTTTCTTCATCACCCCCAGCTTTATTGTGGGGAAACAATGAATTCAGTGGAAAGCCCCAACGAGAAAGCATTCATGATTCTCATAGATATATAACATTGTAGTAATGAGTAACGTTTTAGGTTAGTGTAAAATCTGTGCCTTGACGTCACAAAAGTAGACGGTAGATGAACTATGTTTAGAAAAAATGTAAAACAATTTCGAGTACTTGGTACTCAACTATAGAAGAGCATGAAGCCGTCCCTTTGGCGCCGATTTCCATTCCAGCCTTTTTCGGCAGAAAATAGAACGCAACATTTTTTTGCAT
Organism: Rhipicephalus microplus; assembly: GCF_043290135.1. Lineage (NCBI taxonomy): Eukaryota > Metazoa > Arthropoda > Arachnida > Ixodida > Ixodidae > Rhipicephalus > Rhipicephalus microplus. The sequence continues at coordinate 89,156,847 of NC_134704.1, forward strand.
GAAAGTTTTATGCCGGTGTTTCTGGAGACTTCAGTGCAATATTTCCGTGATGCAAATGACGTGTAAGAAGTACACAATGAGCCGTCAAATAAACGTCACAGCTTTGCCGCAAAGGTGAAGCAATGAGCGCGATAGCAACAAATCGGAAGTCCACGCGCAGAATGGCAAGCAGATTGAAGCGCGTCCCGCGTTTGTTACGCACAAATGACGCATGGAACCTACTCACAGGTACAGATGAACGCGAATAAGCGTCTCAGTTGTTACTTCGCTGTGTCTTAAAAGCGCGCCCTTTTCGCAAAGGGAGGCTGTGCAACGATTGCAGTGACCTTTGTGCGCCCCGTAACAACATCGTTGCCGCTCAAGAACAAGGCCAGCCAAGACGTATGATCCTCACCATCGGGAGATAAGGGCACGCGAGAGGTAGTTCACTCTTCTTCTACGTGGACCAAAGTACGCGTGAGAGATGAAAGCTGCCGCGCACTCATTGCGCCACCTTGCTGATTGCGCTGAAAACACGATAGTTCCTTCCCGAGATGCCCGCCTACAGCGGGAGGTGGGAGATAAAAATAGCTTGCCGTTTAAACAGTAAAGGAGTTACCTCTCGGTAGTTCAGTGGTTAAGCCCTCGCATTCAAGACGCGGAGGTCTCACGTTCGATTTTGCACACCGGAGTCTCTTTCTGGGTTTTTTTCTTCTTGCGTTTTCATATATATTGTAGAGTGCCTAGCGATCGTCTGGGCCCTTACAAAGTTTCGACCATATTCGTAAAGTCGCCCATTCGATGTTGTCAGCGACCATCATGCACTATGCTGGCTTTCATCATTGAAGGATCCCTCAGGCCGTCTCACCCGTTGGGCTCTTCGCTTACAAGACTACGACATCCGCGTGCTGTACCGCAACGGACGCCAGCATGCTGACGCCGACGCCCTCTCGCACTCCCCTCGGCCTGAAGGTGATGTGCTCTGCTCAGTATCCTCGGCTGCTGTTTCTGCCATTCATGTTGACATCATCGCTATTGAACAGCGAAAGGATAATTGGATCGGCCCGCTCATCGACTTGCTCTCTGATCCATCCGCAACGCCATCCACGCGTGCCTTGCGTCGTCAAGCTCACCATTTCGCCATCCGTGACGGCCTTCTACACCGAAGCAATTACGGCGCCGATGGCCGGCAGTGGTTACTTGTGATACCCCGCAGTCTGCGGTCAGAAATATGTGAATCTTTCCATTCTGATCCGCAATGCGCGCACTCTGGGGTATTCAAAACCTACCATCGCATTCGACAACGCTACTTCTGGCGCGAGATGTACCGCTACGTGCAGCAGTTTGTTCACTTCTGCCTCACTTGCCAACGCCGCAAACCGTCAGCACACATGTCGCCAGCCAGTCTCCAACCGTTACCTTGCCCTGAGCGTCCGTTTGGCGCATAGGTATCGATTTGTATGGACCACTTCCTCTGACGTCGGCTGGTAACCGCTGGGTCATCGTCGCCGTAGATCATTTAACGCGATACGCCGAAACCGCCGCTATGCCTGCGGCTACTGGGCGTGATATTGCGTCCTTCCTACTGCATCGATTTATACTGCGCCACGGTCCACCTCAGGAGCTTCTCAGCGATCGAGGCCGTGTCTTCATGTCAGAAGTCGGCGAAGCCATTCTCACGGAGTGCCATTCTGTCCACCGCAAAACAACTGCTTACCACCCGCAGACGAATGGTCTGACCGAACGCTTTAACCGCACACTCGGCGACATGCTTTCGATGTACGTCGCCGCCAACCACACGAATTGGGATACTATACTGCCCTTCGTCACCTACACCTACAACACCACCCCTCAGAGCACGACCGCTTTTTCACCTTTCTTCTTGCTGTACGGAAGGCACCCGTCACACACCATCGACACGATACTCCCGTACACGCCGGATCCATCTGAGTGTGCACCTATTTCCGAGACAGCCAGGCTTGCTGAAGAGTGTCGCGAGCTGGCCAAGACATTTACGACGCATGAGCAAGAGCGGCAGAAGAGTATTCGTGATGGCTACGCCACTTCTGAACCCCCGTTCCTTCCTGGTTCCCTTGTATGGCTCTCAATCCCGACCTCTGTAGCTAGCCTTTCTTCCAAACTACTCCCGAAATATGAAGGTCCCTACCGTGTGATCGAGCGCACATCTCCAGTCAACTATCTTGTCGAGCCAATTGAACAATCTTCGGACATGCGCCGTCGCGGGCGCGACATAGTCAACGTGGAGCGCCTGAAGGCTTACTATGACTTACTCGTAGTGACAAGCTGTTAGGTCGCCAGGCGGCTCCCTCTTCGACCCCGGGGTAATTGTAAAGAAGCCGCCAAACACTGAAGTGGGTCAAACTCTCAAGTGTTTTCTAGTGGGTCTACACAAAAAGGACGCCGCGCTCGCACTGAGAGTCCGTGCTTGGCCGTTACTGTCGCCATTGTGTATACTCGCTGTGTGCCTGCTAATAAACGCCATAAATATATATATATATATATATATATATATATATATATATATGTATATATATATATATATATATATATATATATATATATATATATATATATATATATATATTGATACGTGTATGGAACTGTCGCCCCGACACAGCTGAATTGGCACCCAAATGAAGAAGACGACAACGTGGTTGTAGTGGGTTGGACTCTCGAGCTTCTCCCGTTGGCCTGCATGACTGTGCGCTCTTTAAGCCGTTAGCAAGACCAGCTCTCGGTGAATAAATCTTCCCCGTAACATCTTTTGGTGGAAGGTGCTGGGTCTTCACACAACCCGGCTCTGGAACTCCGCAGTGGACGCCAGCTTTGTCCAGCCGCGATGCCTGAAACTGGCACTCAGGCCTCGCCATCCGCGCCGGCTCCATCACCCGTGATTCCCCCCCATCTTCTCGACCCGGGCACGTTTACCGGGACGGACAGCACGGACGTCGAAGAATGGCTCGCATTATTCGAGCGCGTCAGCAAGCACTACAGGTGGGACGAAACGCTTATGCGGGCAAATATTTCATTGTACCTACGGGGTACGGCTCGTGCTTGGTATGAGACGCATGAAGAAGAATTAACCAGCTGGGACACATGCAAGCAAAAGCTTCGCGATTTGTTCGGTCGGTCCGTTGCTCGTCAGATGGCAGCCAGGCAGGAACTCACGTCGCGTGTTCAATCATCGACGGAGTCGTACGTCACGTACATCCAAGACGTACTGGCACAGTGGCGGAAGACTGACAAAAGCATGTCTGAGGCGGACAAGATCAGCAACCTGTTGAAGGGCATTGCTGATGATGCTTCCAACATACTAATGTGCAAGAACTGCACCACTGTCGACTCCATCATATCTGAATGCCGACGATTTGAACAAGCTAAAAGCAGGCGAATCACACACCAGATCGCGAGACTGCCAAACACTGCTGCGACTTCGTCTTGCGAGGATTCTGCAGCACCCCGTTCACTTGCGCATCCTGCCAATATCGCAAGGATTGTTCGCCAGGAGCTGGAAGCCATGGCACCCGCTTCCTATCAGTCCCCTGCGCAAGACAACTGGGCAACAGTCTCGCTTATTCAAGCCGTCGTACGCCAGGAGTTTGCTAACCTGGGCGTCCAGGTTTCCCAGCCCGCAAGACTTATGCCGCAGCCCATGAGCACTCCTGTCCACAACGCTGACCACCACTCTGCTCCACTTGTCGCTGCGGCAGCTTCGACTCCTCGGTTTCCACCACGCTACCGAAATCCATCTGAGTGGCGCACGCACGATGATCGACCCATCTGCTTTTCTTGCTCTCGAGTTGGGCACATCTCCCGCCATTGCCGCAACAGGTGGTATTTCCGGCCAAGCTTTTGTAATGTCGACCGCCGTCAGGACCGTGGACACTATTCGCAACCCGGTTTTCCGGATGACCATATTCAGGACCCTTCAGCTCGCCGTTCATCTCCACGCTCCGAGCCGTCCTACGCTGACGCCATCACCCAAAGAAACTGGTCTAGCCGCTCGCCGTCACCTCAGGGTCGGCCGTCACGCTCCCCTCAACGCCGCCGCTCTCCGTCACCGGCTTATTCTGGCCATTCCCCGGGAAACTGACGAGTGCAGCACCTGGAGGTGGCGTGCGTTGACGACTCGGAACGAAAACCCTCAACCGGCTACAAATTCAAGACGCAATTTACTTCGGGTGTTGGTTGATGGCCACGCCGTTACTGCTCTAATTGACACTGGTGCCCAAGTATCTGTTATGAGTTCTACACTTCGATCTCGCCTGAAAAAAGTTCTCACACCAGCTATGTTCTCTACTGTTCGAGTTGCCAACGGAAGTCGAACATCGGTGCTTGGCATGTGCACTGCCCGCGTTACTGTTGCTGACCACCACACTTTCGTTCTCTTCGCAGTCCTCGATGCTTGCCCACACGACGTCATCCTTGGAATTGACTTCTTAACCGCCCACTCCGCCCTCATAGATTGTTCTACCGGTATCTTACGGCTCGAATTGCCTGTGTGCTCTGATTTCACTCCTCCAAGTCGCACTCGGCTACGATCCGTGGAGTCTCTACGGCTACCGCCCCAGGCTGCTATGTACGTTCCTCTGTCGCCCTTCCCGTCCATTCCTGATGGAGACTATCTGGTAGCTTCCCTCATTGATTTGACTCTTACGCACCACATCGCACTACCACATACTATAGTGGTTGTTGCTAACAACACGGTGCTACTTCCAGTTCTGAACTTCTCTACGTCGACCTAAGTTCTTCGCCAAGGCATCACTTCAGCCGATCTTTCCACCTTTGATGAATGTTCGATTTGTTCTTTTACACCTGACACTAAGACCATGGCGAAACCTGTCATCACGTCGCAAAATAAGGCGTTCCTCAACAAAATGATATCCAGCGACCTCTTACCTTCCCAAGTTGCGGTGCTCCGGGGTGTTCTGTTTTCTTACTTGGATATCTTTCACATCGACGACCGTCCCCTGGGTCGCACAAGGGCCGTAACCCACCGCATCGACACCGGCGACGCCAGTCCACTCCACAAACGCCCTTATCGCGTGTCACATGCTGAGCGCCAAGTTATACAGACGGAGGTCGAGAAAATGCTGAGTAAAGACGTCATTGAGCCTTCATCGATTCCTTGGGCCTCCCCTGTGGTCTTAGTCAAAAAGAAGGACAACACCTGGCGCTTTTGCGTCGACTATCGCCACCTTAATCGGATCACCAAGAAGGACGTTTATCCTTTACCCCGAATCGATGATGCGCTCGACTGCCTCCACGGCGCCAACTATTTCTCGACCCTTGACCTTGGATCCAGATACTGGCAAATTTCGGTCGATGACCGCGACCGCGAGAAGACAGCATTCATCACACCCGACGGCCTTTACCAATTCAAGGTCATGCCTTTTGGGTTGTGCAATGCCCCGGCTACTTTTGAACGTATGATGGACTCTCTTCTTCGCGGTTTCAAATGGTCGACCTGCCTTTGCTATCTGGATGATGTAATAGTTTTCTCGCCCTCCTTCGAAAGCCACCTGTCTCGTCTCTCGGCAATTCTTGACGTTTTTCGTTGCGCTGGTCTCCAACTGAATTCGTCGAAACGCTCCTTTGGACGTCGGCAGACTAAACTACTCGGCCACCTTGTTGACGCCACTGGTGTTCAACCCGACCCTGACAAAGTCCGTGCAGTCCGAGAATTCCCGGTTCCGCGTTCCACACAAGAAGTTCGCAGTTTTATTGGGCTCTGCTCATACTTCCGCCACTTTGTCTTCAACTTCGCGGATATTGCTAGGCCCCTCACGGATCTCCTCAAAAAGAATGTGGCCTTTTCTTGGGGAAGGGACCAAGAACATTCCTTCGCGTCGCTAATTACCGCCCTCACATCACCACCTGTGTTGGCTCATTTTGATCCAACGGCTCGGACAGAGCTTCGCACCGATGCAAGTGGCCATGGCATTGGTGCTATACTCGCTCAGATACAGAATGGCACCAACCGTGTGATAGCCTACGCTAGCCGCCTTTTGTCGCAAGCGGAACAAAATTATTCTATCACTGAGAGGGAATGCTTAGCCCTCGTTTGGGCTATTGCGAAATTCCGTCCGTACTTATATGGACGTCCGTTCGCAGTCATCACGGACCATCATGCGCTTTGCTGGCTGTCGACGCTTAAAGACCCTACAGGAAGACTCGGCCGATGGGCACTTCGATTACAGGAGTACACGTTCTCGGTTGTTTACAAATCTGAAAGCTGCACAGCGATGCTGACTGCTTATCCCGGCACCCCGTTGATCCACCTAGCTCCACTGATTTGGAATCCGATGTCTGCGTTTTAGCCATGACTGACTTTTTTAACGTGGCTGACGAACAGCGCCGAGATCCATCGCTGCTCACCATCATTGACCGCCTTCAATCGCGTTATGCTGAACCTTCTCTCAGCAGATACCTGCTTCAAGACAACGTTTTGTACCACCGCAACTTACACCCCGACGGCACGGAACTTTTACTCGTCGTACCGCATCACCTGCGAAAGGATGTTTTGCGACAATTCCACGACGCTCCAACTTCTGGACATCTAGGAGTCTCCAGAACTTACGACCGCATTCGACGACGAGTATTCTGGAAGGGTCTGTACCACTCTGTTCGCCGTTACGTCGCATCTTGCGACCTCTGCCAGCGCCGAAAGAAGCCTACGACTCCCCCTTCCGGTCTTCTTCAACCTATTGAAGTTCCAGCCGAGCCATTTTATCGAGTGGGGTTGGACTTGCTAGGTCCCTTTCCTACTTCTACAACTGGAAATAAATGGATTGCAGTGGCCACAGACTATGCCACTCGGTATGCAATCACTCGAGCGCTACCAACCAGCTGCGCAACCGACGTTGCCGACTTCCTGCTGTACGACATTATTCTCCAGCATGGCGCTCTGACTCACCTGCTCACAGACCGTGGTCGCTACTTTCTATCTCGTGTGGTTGATGATCTACTCCGATCATGTGCTACCCGTCACAACTTCACCACATCTTACCACCCTCAGACTAACGGCCTTACGGAGCGCCTAAACCGCACATTGACGGACATGCTTTTCATGTACGTATCTACCGACCACACTGATTGGGACATAGCTCTTCCGTTCGTAACCTTCGCCTATAACTCGTCGCGTCAAGAAACAGCGGGCTACTACCCTTTTTGTCTACTCTTCGGACGTCATCCTTTACTGCCCTTCGACACACTGCTTTTATCAGACCACCCATCCTCCACCTCGTACGCTCAGGATGCGATCACCCGTGTCCTCACAGCACGCGCGGTAGCACGTGGTCGGTTATCGTCATCGCAGACAGCACAGAAGTCTCTTTATGACCATCGACATAGAGATGCCGTTTTTTCTGCGGGATCTCTTGTTCTCTTGTGGCTCCCATCTCGACGTGTTGGCCTCTGCGAGAAACTACTATCGCGATATGCTGGACCTACCGAGTCATTTGTCAGGTCACACCTGTGACCTACGAGATTGCCGCTACCACAAACTCATCAGCTGCTGCACCCAGAACGGAAGTAGTCCACGTTTCTCGTCTCAAGCCCTACAACGCCGACTCGCTCATTTAACAGGCACCGAGACGGTGCCTTACGGGCCGGGGTGATGACACGTGTATGGAACTGTCGCCCCGACACAGCTGAATTGGCACCCAAATGAAGAAGACGACAACGTGGTTGTAGTGGGTTGGACTCTCGAGCTTCTCCCGTTGGCCTGCATGACTGTGCGCTCTTTAAGCCGTTAGCAAGACCAGCTCTCGGTGAATAAATCTTCCCCGTAACAATATATATATATATATATATATATATATATATATATATTGACACGTGCGGTTCTTTTGGTTTACGAAGAAAGCCGCTATCACTTTCTGTTAAGCGCAACGCAGGCCGCGTTTATCTTGTATGCCACCCTGGAACGCGTTATAAAAGACTGACACGTGCGGTTCTTTTGGTTTACGAAGGAAGCCGCTATCACTTTCTGTTAAGCGCAACGCAGGCCGCGTTTATCTTGTATGCCACTCTGGAACGCGTTACGACGCGTGTATAAAAGCCGGCGCAGTGCGCCACTGGGGAGTCTTTTTTTTTCGTCGGCCGACGACTGTTCACGCCGCTGTTGCTGTGAGTTGTGTTTGGCCCTGTTTTGCTGGGCACAAGTTCGCCCAATAAACAGTTCGCCTGACACCGCCCTGACTCCTGCGTGCTTCCTCTCAAGTGCTGCGTGTATCACAACCTCGTGACATCTGGTGGAGGTGCTTCTCGGTCCATGTACCGTACGCCCCCGTCCAGCCGTGAGCCAAGCCCAAGCCGCCAAGAGGACGACGCCGACCCGGTCGTTCGAGTGAGCCGAAAACAACAAGGACTACCGCCCGAATACCTGCCGCTCCCCGACAAGGACAAGAAAACAAAGGCTGCTACGAAGCCGGCATCCACGATGACGGAAGCAAGGTCTTCGGCAACCGTGGTCGTCAACCAGCCCAAAGAGCCGCCTACCTTCCGCGGATCGACCTACGAAGACCCGGAAAGCTGGCTTGACATTTACGACCGCGTCGCAGCCCTCAATAAGTGGGACCCGGACGACAAGCTGCGTCATGTGTATTTTTACCTGGAAGACGCCGCAAGGACTTGGTTCGAGAACCGCGAGTCAACGCTTCAAACCTGGGACGACTTCCGCGTTGCTTTCCTGCGCACCTTTGCAAGCGTCGTGCGGAAGGAAAGAGCCGCATCACTGCTTGAAACTCGGGTGCAGCTCCCCAACGAAAACGTAACAATCTTCACGGAGGAGATGACGCGACTTTTCCGCCACGCCGACGCCGACATGTCTGAGGACAAGAAGGTTCGCCTGCTTATGCGAGGAGTGAAGCAGGAGCTCTTCGCCGGACTGATCAGAAACCCGCCAAAGACGGTACAAGAGTTCCTCTCCGAGGCTACCACCATCGAGAAGACTCTTGAAATGCGGACCCGCCAATACGATCGGCGCATGTCGCCAGACGTCGCAGAAGTCCGAGGACTCTGCCCCGACGACCTGCGCGAGACCATACGCGCTATTGTTCGTGAAGAACTGCGCCGCATGTTGCCATCGTCTCAGCCCCAAGTCGCCTCTCTCGAAGACGTAGTCCGCGAGGAACTACAGCGCTCACTGAGCGTTCCTGAACGGCCACAGCCCCAACCGGAGGCGATGACCTACGCCGCTACTGCACGACGACCTGTCGCCGCTCCTCGCCAACACCAGGACCCAACGTCTCCGCAGTTTCGTCGCCAGCCACCGCCGCCACCCCCGACGCCTTCCCGCTCGCCAGTAATCCAGCGCTCGCCGAGGAAAACTGACGTTTGGCGCACCCCGAACCACCGCCCACTATGCTACCACTGCGGCGAAGCCGGGCACACCTACCGCTACTGCCAGTACCGTGAGATGGGACTGCGTGGCTTCGACGTGAACGCGCCGCGTCCGCGCCCAGGTGAGCGACCTCGCGACATCGCCGACTACATCGCCGGATCGCAGTGGCAACAACGACGACCATCCCGTTCACCTTCGCCTGGCCGCTACGTCTCCCCGGATCGCCGCCAGTACACCGGCCCTAACCGGGGCCGATCCCCAAGCCCCTACCCGGGAAACTAAAGGCAGCAACCGATGGAGGTGCGGTTGCTGCACGACGCAATGCCGAAGATCCTCCTCCGCCGCCGCTGCCGATCACGACGACCACGACGCACGAACTTTCCCGACGTAGTCGCAGTACGCCGCCTGAGCAGAGTCTTTACGACAAAGCCTCGCCGCCGACGTGACATAGCAGCACCGGACCAAGCCGACGCAGCCGTGATCCGACGCCCCGACCTAACCGGAACGCCAGACGACGAACCACCGACCTCGACGTGATCATTGACGGCCACAGCGTCACCGCCCTAGTCGATACCGGCGCCGACTACTCTATCATCAGTGGTATCTTCGCCGCTAAGCTCAAGAAGGTAAAGACTGCATGGGAAGGACCGGATATCCGAACAGCAGGGGGCCACCTTATAACACCGACTGGAACCTGCACGGCAAGAGTCACGATTCACAGCCAGACGTATTCTGTGAATTTTGTGGTCCTGCAGCAATGCTCGCGAGACGTCATTTTAGGCATGGATTTCCTGGACCAGCAAGGCGTAGTCATCGACCTAAGATCCAGGTCAATCACGCTGTCCACGGATAATGCAACGGCGTCAGACTGCAACGTCGCTCACAATGCCTTGAATGTGACAGAAGAGCAGGTAACCATCCCGCCACTGTCGAGCGTCATCATTTCCGTCGGCACCAAAGCGTCTACCAACTTACAAGGTGTCATCGAAGGCGACCAGCACCTGCTCCTAAACCGTCAGATGTGCGTCGCAAGAGGCATAGCCAAGCTTCATAACGGCGAAGCCAAGGTAATGGTGACGAACTTCAGCAACGAATATAGGCACTTGAATAGGGGCACGACGGTAGCACATCTAAGCGAATTTGTGGAAGCGAGCAATGCCTTCGCCCTCACCGATTCTCAGGGAGCCGCAACGTCGACAGCAGTGTCCGCGCCCGCCTTCGACGTCAATCAAAGCCTTTCCAGGCAGCAACAAAAGGAGCTCAAAGCCTTACTCCACCACTACAAGGACTGCTTCTCGTCGTCATCGAGGCTTCGTCAGACCCCTCTCGCGAAACATCGCATCATAACCGACGAATATGCCCGTCGGCTCCGTCAGAGCCCCTACCGAGTTTCTGCACGGGAACGCGAGGCCATCAAGCAACAAGTCGACGAAATGCTGCGTGACGACATCATCCAGCCGTCTACGAGTCCGTGGGCATCACCCGTGGTGTTGGTGAAGAAGAAGGACGGAACCCTACGTTTTTGCGTCGATTATCGTCGCCTGAACAAGATCACGAAGAAAGACGTGTATCCCCTCCCACGGATAGACAATGCTCTGGACAGACTCTACAACGCCAAGTATTTTTCGTCGATGGATCTCAAAACCGGCTACTGGCAAATCGAAGTAGACGAAAGAGACCGAGAGAAGACTGCCTTCAACACCAGACGGCCTATTCGAGTTTAAGGTCATGCCCTTTGGTCTTTGCTCGGCGCCTGCGACGTTCCAACGGGTTATGGACACAGTACTCGCAGGCTTGAAGTGGCAGACTTGCCTCGTCTACTTGGACGACGTAGTCGTATTTTCTTCCAACTTCGACGAGCACCTCCGGCGCCTTGAAGCTGTTCTTCGGGTAATCAAAGCCTCGGGACTTACCCTGAAGCCAGAAAAGTGCCGCTTCGCCTACGAGGAACTATTGTTCCTTGGCCACGTTATCAGCAAGTCGGGAGTGCTCCCTGATCCACAGAAAACAGCTGCGATCGCCGACTTTCGTGCACCCACCGACAAGAAAGCAGTACGCCGATTTCTGGGCCTCTGCGCTTATTACAGGCGCTTCGTGAAGAACTTTTCGCGGATCGCCGAGCCACTGACGTACCTCACGAAGGCCGACGTCGACTTCAAATGGGAAACGCCGCAAGTCGAGGCATTTCAAGAATTAAAGCGACGCCTGCAAACGCCGCCAATACGGGCGCACTTCGACGAAGAAGCTGACACCGAAATTCACACGGACGCAAGCAGCACAGGGCTCGGCGCCGTGATCGTGCAGAGGACCGACGGACTTGAAAGGGTCATCAGTTACGCTAGCCGGTCACTTTCGAAGGCAGAAGCCAATTATTCCACGAGAGAAAAGGAATGCCTTGCCATCATCTGGGCTACATAAAAGTTCCGCCCCTACCTGTACGGCAGGCCTTTCAAAGTCGTGAGTGACCACCACGCCTTGTGTTGGCTAGCTAACTTGAAGGATCCATCAGGGCGCCTCGCACGGTGGAGTCTCAGACTACAAGAATTTGACATCACCGTCGTCTACAAGAGCGGACGAAGGCACTCCGACGCCGACTGCTTGTCTCGCGCCCCTGCCGATCCGCCGCCCCAGGATGACCAGGACGACGACTCTTTCCTGGGACCCATAAGTACCGACGACTTCGCGGAACGCCAACGAGCTGACCCAGAGCTCAAGATCCTCATGGACTACCTGCAAGGCAAGACCGCCGACGTGCCGAAAGTATTCCGCCGAGGACTGGCTTCGTTTTTCCTGCGAAACAACGTCCTCCTGAAGAAGAACTTCTCGCCGCTCCGCGCCGACCACCTCCTCGTGGTACCTTCAGCGTTACGTCCAGAGGTTCTGGAAGCATTACACGACGACCCGACAGCCGGACATCTTGGTGTTTCCCGCACACTGTCACGAATACAAGAGAAGTACTATTGGCCTCGCCTCACTGCCGACGTCGCCCACTACGTAAAAACATGCAGAGACTGTCAGCGACGCAAGACGCCGACAACTAGGCCAGCCGGACTTCTGCAACCCGTCGAACCACCTCAACGGCCATTCCAACAAATCGGCATGGACTTACTGGGGCCGTTCCCGACGTCAACTTCTGGCAACAAATGGATTGTCGTAGCGACTGACTACCTCACCCGCTATGCCGAAACAAGGGCCTTGCCCAAGGACACTGCCGCCGAGGTCGCCAAGTTCTTCATTGAGAACATCGTCCTCCGCCACGGAGCCCCCGAGGTCCTCATCACCGACAGAGGTACGGCCTTTACGGCTCACCTAACGCAAGCGATCTTGAGGTACAGTCAGACAAGCCACCGCCGGACCACCGCGTACCACCCACAGACGAATGGCCTCACCGAGCGTCTAAATAAGACCATCGCCGACATGCTGGCCATGTACGTGGACGTCGAGCACGAGACGTGGGACGCCATACTCCCGTATGTAACCTTCGCGTACAACACGGCCGTGCAGGAAACGACGCAGTTTGCTCCATACAAGCTCGTCTACGGACGGAGCCCAACAACGACGCTTGACGCCATGCTACCGGTCGGCACCGACGAAGAAGACCTCGACGTCGCCAGCTACCTGGATCGCGCTGAAGAAGCTCGACAGCTAGCCCACCTGCGTATCAAGAGCCAACAGACGGTCGACAGGCGCCACTACAACCTTCGACGACACCACACCGAATACCAACCCGGCGACCTTGTCTGGGTCTGGACGCCGATACGACGACGGGGATTGTCTGAGAAGCTCCTGCGACGCTACTTTGGACCCTACAAGGTAGTCCGACGTCGTGGTGAACTGGACTATGAGGTCGTGCCCGATGGCTTAACGTCATCCCAACGACGCCGTGCACGACCCGAAGTCGTACACGTGGTGCGACTTAAACCTTATTACGCGCGCTGATTAGCTGTGACGCATTATTAATGTAATTTATTGCATGTACTCTCTCTTATGTTCTGTCTTTAGAATCGGGACGATGCTTTTTCAGAGGGGGGTAGTGACACGTGCGGTTCTTTTGGTTTACGAAGAAAGCCGCTATCACTTTCTGTTAAGCGGAACGCAGGCCGCGTTTATCTTGTATGCCACTCTGGAACGCGTTATAAAAGACTGACACGTGCGGTTCTTTTGGTTTACGAAGGAAGCCGCTATCACTTTCTGTTAAGCGCAACGCAGGCCGCGTTTATCTTGTATGCCACTCTGGAACGCGTTACGACGCGTGTATAAAAGCCGGCGCAGTGCGCCACTGGGGAGTCTTTTTTTTTCGTCGGCCGACGACTGTTCACGCCGCTGTTGCTGTGAGTTGTGTTTGGCCCTGTTTTGCTGGGCACAAGTTCGCCCAATAAACAGTTCGCCTGACACCGCCCTGACTCCTGCGTGCTTCCTCTCAAGTGCTGCGTGTATCACAACCTCGTGACAATATATATATATATATATATATATATATATATATATATATATATATATATATATACGGACCATGACGCTGACGCTGGCAGCGTGATTCAGCCGAGAGTGTCCATATAATTGCTATCTCAATAAACGATCTGTTAATGGCCATAGAATCTATGACCCCTAGGTCCAGAGCAAAAGTTGCCGAACACTCCATCACGCCCTGGTCATGGGCTCCGACAGCTCTACAAAAGCGCCTATACATCTGACACATTCCTCTCACAGGGCGTCAGTGGGTTGTTGCCACCCTCTTGCCGTAGTAAAATGAAGCAATGCACCATTATTGTGCCTTCCGAGATTGGAACCTCTAACGCTTGTTCTACGTACACCGCTTTGGCTACGCGTCTGTCCTATTCGGCCCATTTTCAAAAAAAGTTCAATTTTGTCAATGACTCAACACACCGCGGGGTGGTCACCTTCACCGGCCTCGTTCATACCGTCTATCCAAACCAAGAATAGATTTGTGAAGCGCACTTGCTTCACTTCTCTACTCGGTAATGTGTATTTAATGCAGCGTTGCTCACTTACGCTCGCCCCGAGAAAAATCGCAGCGCACGACGCACTGAGGGTCTTCCTCTAGTCGGATTGTGGTGTTAAGTTCTGCGTTCACTACGAATCAATTATCATGGACGGTACTCGTCGAGAGATTGATGTAGAAGTGTCAACGTGGGTGCATCTAAGTTAAAAGGTGCTATAACTCCCGAGCATTAAAATGCATTGTGCAAATTTTCTTATGTCAATGAACAATAAACATGAAAATATCTCTGTAAACGCACAATTTACTTCCGTATAACCAAAATGCTCATTTTTTGTTGGACGCAGCATTATTGATACTAAACAATGATGCCAAGAGAAGGGGATGAAAGATAATTTGCCACCAGCAGCAGCAAACCTGCGACATTTGAGTAATGTGTTAGTTCATTTTCCGATTCCAATGATGAACAAATAATCATGCTTTTTTTCCTACAGAGTGCTCATATACCATGGAATGCAGAGAAAAAGCGGTGACGGAATTTCATTCACAAGGGTTTTGAATGAGATACAACGAGCAGGATAGATGGGGACAGAGGGCCTGGGTTCCACTGGACACTGCCGCCTGCCTCACGTGATACAGGAGCTCAAAACAAAAGAAATATTTGGTAGAAAATAATTGGCCTTGACTCTGCATGTCACATTGCAAATGTCGTCGAAAGACGATTATTGCGTCTAGAGAGAGTGAACAAAACGTTTATTTGATGTTCTGTGCAAGAAAATCGCTGAATGGTAGTCTGGAGGCGCTGCGTTAGAGTGCCTCGAGCATGCAGTGGAGGCGAACGAGCGCATAAAGTCACGTCACAAGTAAGACATGAGTACTCTCTGGCAGTTATCTTGGAAAACGAAGCGCGCGGCGTGCACACCCGTATCAAAGGCGACAAGGTGCAGAACGCAAGGCGACGGGTAGGTACCACCACCGTGTCGTCTTAGCAAAGCGTAGGAAATACTTGCCTTTTTGTGCAAGCGTTGCATGGTCAGCGTAGCGTGATAAACGCTACGGTCCTTAGAATTACTTATGTATGCCTTTTCTAGTAGAAAGGCACCAATGCAGACTAGTAACGTGTATTTATAGTGCCTCAGATATGCGCAATAATTTCTCTTAGGGTCGAAGCTCCTTAGGGCATGGGTCTGTACACCCCATGGGGTTTGTTGTTGTTCACGTGCGTAGCCACCGGTGGCATGTAGCCGCTCTGGAACGGGTATGTGCCACCAATAGCGGTACTTCTATGTGGAACTAGATCGCAGCACTTGTAGTTCATGATGCCGCTCATACTCGTTGGTGATTGCAACGTTGATACCGCAGACACGACCAAGAATTGGCTTATCCAACATGTGGCTTCTAGATATGCAATCAGATGTATCTCGTATGACCATATGAAACGGACCACCATCTGAGGAACATGCATTGACCTAGTATTTGCAAATTTTCCACTGCAACCTACACAGGAACCACTCACCTTTCATTTCACGGACCATAAAGCCGTCATAATTAAGCGACATTGCAAGCCATTCATCGCCTCTAACAACAAATATAAACTGATTTCTATATATACACACACAGTGTTTCTTATGATGTCTTTACATCATGATCGACTCGACGAATCACACACGAAAGATTTACGGCTTTACCGATGATTCTCTCCGGAGCTTCGCGCACTCGTCATCATTAACGCCGCGGATATACTGTGGTTTTTTTTTTCATTGACAATCGCACAAGTATGAACGCTGAATTTTGAGCAATATTGGTGGGCGCTGCGGATGGGGTCGGCCGTTTGGGGTATTGTCTGGTGCCATTGAGGGTATACCATTTAGAGTTTAGAGTTCACAGTTTAGTTTATTTTACCTTGTACAGTTGTACAGTAAGTGGGAGGGGCAGAGGAAAAAATCTGTATAAAACAGCTTGACAAGCCACATATCCTTATGGTATCTGTAGCAACAAAAGAGCAAAAGCACAGTAAACAGCACAGTTCAAACCAGCAATGCATGTTAATTTTTTTATTTACAGACACTGCACTCCTTTCATGGGCCCATGCAGGAATGAGTACAAAACTATAAACAGGAAATAAATACAAATGCACAGCATATCTTGGCACAGCTTAAAAAGTAATACATAGCAAATTAACAAGTCGAAAGACACAGCACTCAGCAGTATATACACGCCTACGTATATATACTTATATATACACAAATATATTCACGTACATACAGGCCACATACATAAAAAAAAGTGTTATTTACAATATATTCTGTAAATGAAGTGCACGTCCCAAAGTTTACAACTTCATCGGACAAGTCATTCCAACATGTAATCGCATCAGGAAATAGAACAAATTTGTGGACATTAATGTGGCTAAGTGGTTACATAAAGGTTTTGCTGTGATTCGTTCTGGCTGAAAGTTTTGAAGTATGTTGAAGATAATGTTCCCATGATAATTTAAACTCCCCATGATAGAGCAGGTAAAGGAATTTTGATTCTTGATACTATCATGCGCTGCTCAAGTTTTTGTAGGCTTGTCTTATTACGTCAATAGGTTACAATCGAATGCAGTGAGTACACGGAATATTTCAAATGCAAAGCTAAACTCTGAACTCGTTCAATTTTTTTTATTCAAGTACTGCTGCCAAGGGCTCCAAATGACGTCGGCATACTCGAACTTTGGTCGCAGTAGTGCTTTGTACGCATTAATTTTAACCGTAGGAGGAGCATTTCGCAGTTTTCTCTTTAAAAAGAAAAATTTCTGTACTGCCCCCCTACAGACGTTCTCGACATGCGGTACCCAGCTGAGATTGTGAGTGTGACGACTAAATATTTAACATGATATGTTCCAGTTATTGTAGTATTTTCCAAAGGGTATGTAAATTGTAGAGGCTGCGTATATTGCGCAGTCATTCGCAAATGGCCTAATCTGGGTCAGTGGCTCCACACAGAGATGAATGTCATTTATTTAAACTAAAACAGAAGAGGCCCAAGGACTGAGCCTTGCAGAACACCGGAGTACACCTCCAACTCATTTCAGACGCACCCATTTATGGTGACACACGGCCTTCTATGTTTCAAATAGTATTGGATCCATATTACAACCTTCCGTTCAATTACTATAGCGAGTAATTATGTTACTAGATCCTGTTGAGGAACAATGTCAATGCCTTGGAGAAGTCCAAAAATATGGCATTGGTTTGGCCTTTCAGATTGAGCGTGCTGATTAACTCATGGGTTATTTCAGCCAGTTGGGTGACAGTAGATAAAGCGGATCTAAATCCATGCTGATGCACATAGAATAATGTATTATTTTCTAAGTCATATGCTTTGTATCAGAACAAAAAGTTATTACAATTTTATACAAATCAAAAATGCACATGCTATACATTGCAAGAAAGAAGTATAATACTAGACACAAACCAATAAAGCATATTTAAAACAGCAATATCACGAAATGTACGAACATTTTAACATATACTGATAATTTATTTATAGCATTCAGCAAGCACTATCGCAATGTCTGAAAACCATAATTTGCGCGTGGTCTCGGCACATGCCAATATTCAGAGTGTCGGTTTAGGCGCATCGAAGAATTTAATTGCAGGTTAGCTAAACTACCTATATAGCCGCGATTTTTTATGGTATCACATCTAAAAGAGATGGTGAAAGAATATTTGGGGAGCAGGTTTAATTTGATTATTTTATATTTAGCCAATATTTATGAACTATAGGCATTAAAAGGGAGGTTCACAAGAGATTGTAGTGCTTTTTTCTGTAAGATAATACGATTACTAATAGATTGCTGTGTTCTATTACTTCCAATAGGGTTGCAATACCTCAAATGTGATGTAAAGAGCGCATGGAAAAACACGAGTTTTTGAGGAACTGGCAATAAACCCTAAGTGATTCTCAAGACACCCAAGGGTTTGCAAAAATCGTTGTATTAAAATTCTGTATGATACTCCTATTTCTTTAACTTAACAAAAACAACACTCAAAGAGTTAGCGGTTGAAGAGAATTCGATTATGCTGCTATTTAACATGAGGTTGTAGGTTTTGGTGATACATTGAGGAGAATTTTCTGCGAAAAAGAACAGCTTGTGTATTGGAACAATTTAAAAGTGAGAAATTGTAAGGGTCCAGCTGTATATCTCTTGTATAGTTGAGTTAGCTCTATTTTCGAGATGACTAACATTCGTACCTGAAAAAAAAATGAGCTTGTATCGTCTGCCTAGATTAGATATTGGGCCAGCACGTACAATATCTTTTATAAATATGATTACCAAAAGGGGACACAATATGCTGCCCTGGGGAACACCATCTTTCACAGATTGCACGGATGAAATTTCTTTTTTTATATATACACACTGGTGTCTGTCTGTTAGATAGCTTTCGATCAGATATATGGGAAAAAGCGGGAGAATTGAAATCAGCCTGTAATTACTTAAAGTGTTTTGTCCGCCATTAAGGGCGGAAAAACAGACAAATGTACAGACATACAGACCAAAATTTTTGCGTCGAGGGTCTCCAAGAAAAACTATATTGTCTTTATAAAAATGCAGGGAGCCCCACTGTGGTTGTCTAGTGGCTAAGGTACTCGGCTGCTGACCCGCAGGTCGTGGGATCGAATCCCCACTGCAGCGGCTGCATTTCCGATGGAGGCGGGAATGTTTTAGGCCCGTGTGCTCAGATTTCTGTGCACGTTAAAGAACCCCAGGTGGCAGAAATTTCTGGAGCCCTCTACTACGGCGTTTCTCATAATCATATGGTGGTTTTGGGACGTTAAATTCCACATATCAATAAAAAATGCAGGAAGATTACCCTTGCTAGCACAACCGGTGTGCTACATAACACATGTGAACAGGATTAAGACCTTGCAAGAGGGAGAGGAAAAATAAAGAAAGATAGCATGTGACAAAGCTTACACACAAGCACGCAGTCAATAATAGTCAATCAATCTGGCCCAGAACGTGGCATTATGTTCATAGGAGCTTGTCCGGGTCTGTTTTATTAGAAATCTAAGCAGTTCCTTGACCACATTCAGCTCCCTGGAGCACAAGCTGTAGCTCCGGGTAAGGAGCTGGCAAGCGGCGCCTTCCACTGCTCGTTAGACCTAGAAAAGTTTCTAAATTTGGGGGTCAGTTTGGGCACGCCCACAAAACCTGACATTCAATGGTTCTTTCAGTTTCTTTCAGTTTATTTCAGTTATTAGTACAGAAAAAGGAACAGTATACAAAGCATATATACTGGAGGAGGTCCGAAAGCACAAGGCTGAAGGGGGACCACCTGTTCAAAATGGGATTACAAAATTTACTCAATTAGCAGTAACAGTGAAAACAGAGAGATGAGTAAATTGATAAAACCAACACTAACTAAGAAACAAGTAAAAAGAAGAGTGGAATAAACAATATAACAAGATAAAAACGTCTAGTAGTTTATCAAGTACGAATACAATTGTTTTTTAAATGTGCCAATAGTTGAGCATTGCTTGATGTGAGATGGCAATGAATTCAATAATGATAATGCTGAGAAATATGCAGTGTGGCGACCAAAATTAGTGCGGATAGTAGGAAGTAGAAAATTTCCATTTGAAGCGAATCTAGTACGGTTTAAGTTAGACAAAGCATTACGATAAAAGACGCTTGATGGGACAAGATTGTGCAAGGATTTGAACAGCATGATAATGAGGTGATATTTAAATAAACTAACAGTAGAAAGTATTTCGAAGGTACGAAGTAATGATGATGCACTAGAACGATATGAACTGAAAGTCATTAGTCTGATGGCTTGGTTTTGAATGTTCTGAATGGGAGATAAGTGGGTGAGGTATGTATTTCCCCAAGTGGTGATGCAATAATTAATATGGCTGTGAATAAAAGCATAATATAACTTGATTAGAGTTGAAATGTTAAAGTAGTAACGTGCTCTGATTAGAATCCTGACACCAAATGCTAGTTTTTTGCGCAAATGAATAACATGATTAGAGTATTTTAAGTTGCTGTCGAGAACGATTCCTAAGAAAGAGCATTCATTGTCAGGGTTAATGAGTGAGCCATTTAGTTTAATAGAAAGTTGGGAGGGAAGAACTTTGTTAGCTGAGTGGAATATCATGAACTTAGTTTTCTTAGGGTTAATACTGAGGAAATTCGTGAGACACCAGCTTAAGATGTTATTTAGATCTTTTTGTAATTTTAGCGTTAAAGATTCAATTGATTTACCAGTGGCAAGTATTGTAGTGTCATCGGCATAAAGAAAAGGCGGAGAGTTAGTAACTGAGAGGGGAAGGTCATTCATGTAAATTAAAAAAAAAAGCGGGCCAAGAATGGACCCTTGAGGAACACCCTGATTAGTAGTAAGAAAATCTGATAAAGTAGAGCGAACATAAACAGCCTGCGGTCTATTACAGAGGTAACTTTTGATGAGTGTAAGAGCAGGTCCAACAATACCAATGGCCGTGAGTTTGGTTTCCAGGATGCTGTGATTAAGTGAGTCGAAAGCTTTGGTTAGGTCAATGAACAATGCTCCAGCTAACTCACCAGAATCAATAGCTTTTTTAATCTTATCAGTGAAAGTTAACAATGCAAGATTAGTCGAGAAAGCAGGTCGAAAACCAAACTGACTAGGAGTTAAAATGGAAAATTTAGACAAGTAATTAGTTATACGTTTCTCAATACACTTTTCTATTATTTTACTAAAAAATGATAGGATAGTTATGGGGCGATAATTAGATATGAAAGTTCTCTCGCCTTTTTTGAACACTGGTATTATTTTGGCCTGTTTTAGTTGAGATGGGAATGTACCTGTCTTGAATATTAGATTGATAATGCGGGATAGAGGGACGGCAATATGGTTGGCAATTAGCTTAATGTAGGACGAGTGAATTCCGTCCAGTCCAGGAGAAGTTACATTAAGATTATGAATAATGCTGATAATTTCGTTAGGGTCTGCTGGGAAGAGGTAGAAAGATTGTGAAGAGCGGACCTGAGATCTATTGGACGAGGGGTGTGTACTAGAAGCTTGTTTACAGTAAAATGAGTTGAATTCAATCGCAAATGTCAATTGGCTGATCTAAGACACGGTCAGCAATTTGAAGCTCAGTGATAGTTAATTCGGACGTGTTCTTGTTTAGAAAGGAGTTAATAATTTTCCATTGTTCGTTAGAGTTGTTGCCAGCACGCGCTATTTTTTCTTCGTAATAACTTTTTCTAGCTGCTTTTAAGAGTCTATTGAGAGTATTAGAATAGAGGGTGTAACGATGTTTTAGATTCATATTGAAAGGACGGCGTTTGACTTTTTTGTAGAGGTTTTCTTTTTTACGCATGCATGTCAATAGACTGTTCGTTATCCAGGGATTATAGGGTGCTGAGTATATTCTTTTACATTTTACTACCATGACGCTATCATGAATGCATTTGCATATGCGAGACGAAAGAAAATCAAAAGCTAAGTTGGCATCAGTGCATGTTTCAATGAAAGACCAGTCGACATTTGTCACGCGGTTCACATACTCTTCTTTATTTAGAATTGATTTATAAAATCTTAAATCACGATTATGCTTGAAGTTTTTACATGCGAAGAAAACAGGGTAATGGTCAGTAATATTTACTTTAAGAACACCACTGTGTTCAGGTGAAAGAAAGTTAGACAGAACATGGTCAATGAGTGTGCTACTGCGGCCAGGAATGCATCTAGTTGGAAGTGTGATTAAGGACTCGTAACCAAAACCTTGGTAACAATTTGCATATTCAATGCGATTGGAAGTATCTTCAAGTAAATCAATGTTTAAGTCACCCACACACAATAACAACATTTTTACGTTCACATGGTAATGTTTCAAGGACTGCATAGAGACTTGAAAACAACTCAGAAATTGACGATGAAGGCGACCGATAGATAGTTCCAATGATAAGTTTACCAGCGGATGAAGGCTTGTCTAGTTCTATCCAAACAGATTCGCAGCTATCGACGACAATATGAAGGACAGATCTGCGTTTATAGGGCAAAGTAGGTGAGATAAAGATGGCTGCGCCACCATGGCTACTTGATGTGCGATTGCAGTATTCTGACAAGTAACCTTGTAAGCCAAACACGTTTTGATCCTCTAGTGTAAGCCATGTTTCCGAGATGCAGACGAGGGAAAAGGAACTTTTGAAAGAGTGTAAAAGAGCGTTTATTTCATCATGATTTTTTCTTAGACTACGCGCATTAATGTGAATTCCTGAAATAACAGAGTTATTCAAGAAGGAATCTAAGTTACTCATACTAAAATAAGACGACATGATGACGCGCAGAGTTTCCTAGATAGATAAGTGACCAGATCTATTGAAAGATAAAAAGGTCAGCTTCAGTGCGAATCCGATACACCCTACTTTCGTTTGATTGCCTCGCCTTAATATGGCAATTATCCGTCCAAAGAAACGCCCAACCCTTCTCTCTTTTGAGGGAAAGAGCTTTCGCAAACAACCTTTTGTTT
This sequence comes from Rhipicephalus microplus, assembly GCF_043290135.1. Taxonomy (NCBI): domain Eukaryota; kingdom Metazoa; phylum Arthropoda; class Arachnida; order Ixodida; family Ixodidae; genus Rhipicephalus; species Rhipicephalus microplus. The sequence goes on from NC_134704.1 coordinate 89,179,664, forward strand.
TCTACTGTGATATGGTCATTTACATATAGAGGATAATGATGAGGGCCTGGGAATCCGAGATTATTCGTGTGCAGTTTGGCCTTGCGATCCTTGCTTAAATATTCTTGCTTCTTATCGCGAGAACAGAAGCGCGCGATAATGTTTTTTTTGAGTCATTCCTAGTGGGGTATTTTTTAATCATTCTTCTATGTGCCATCTATTTATTTATAATTCGAAGGAGTTGGAATGGTTCAGACTATCGTTAACATAGAGCAGGAGAACAAAGAGGGCAGCAAAGGATGTGGACAGTCATATCTTCTATTTATAGATTTCATACATTTATACATTTCCATTGATACATTTCCATTCAGACATTTTCATTTAAACATTTCATACAGTGAGGTAACGCCTCACGCACTCGAATCGCCACCGGACATTAACCTGCAGATAATGTAATGGCGCACTGGGAGTTAATATAGCTATAATAATACCATCTCGCTATTTTTTCTCTTGCAACTTCGCCATGCGGACACAGGATGTATGTGATCGTTGAATGAAGAGAACAGAAAAAGGGGATCTGTGTTTCAATAAATATTGTTACATAAAAATGACACGAGGCGTGTTTATTTAAAATCTATATTCAAACTGATGCGTATGGCGTCGACTAAGATGGAGGACAGCACACACAACCGACAGACCACTCTCTCGTTGTCGTCTTCTTACCGCTGATATGTCAGCTACGTAGCATTACCCCACTGGCGGTAAAAGCGCCGTCTCGATGCACATTAACTACGGTCTTCAGTAGGCAGGTGGTAAGGTTTTAGCCTGCTGACGTGCACAACATCACTGGGTGTGGTTGCAGGCAGGCTTGTGGTCTCAGATGCAGGAATGATCTCGCAGGTGACGTCAGTTACCTGGTGGATGATACGGTAAGGACCCATGTAGCGAGACAACAACTTCTCTGATAAGTCAACTCGACGAACTGGGCACCACAGGAGAACAAGGGAACCGGGTGGAAAGTGAACGTCAGCATGCCGGCTGTCGTAGATGGCTTTCTGGGTGGCTTGCGAAGCCGAAAGTCTAGAGCGGACGATCTGACGTGCGTGGTCGGCACGAGCGATAGCGTCACGTGCATATTCGGTTGACGGCGTTGTAGTGGTTGGAAGTAGGGTGTCGAGTGGTAACTTCGGATGACGGCCATAAAGCAAATAAAAGGGTGAATAACCAGTAGTGTCGTAGCGCGAAGAATTGTACGCGAAGGTCACGTGAGGCAGCGCCAGGTCCCAGTCATGGTGTTCGGAGGACACTTACATCGCGAGCATGTCCGTGAGGGTCCGATTTAGCCGTTAGGTAAAGACATTTGTTTGGGGATGGTAGTAAGTGGTCTTTTCTTGGTCCATGTAATCTACAGCAATTTGCCAGTATCCCAATCGGAGGTCGAGAAATGAAAAGAAGGTGGCGCCATAAAGGAAATCAAGGGCATCGTCAATGCGTGGTAGAGGGTACACGTCTTTTTTTGGTAATTTTGGTAAGGTGGCAATAATCAAGGGCAAATTCACCTTAAAATCGGCCAATCCCCTTCTTTGGGTACGAGCCATTTCCACAGGGAAACAACAACAACAACAACAGAAACGCCATGAGCCGTCTTTCTTTTTTACTAATACCACGGGAGATGCCCAAGGGCTCGTTGATGGTTCGATTACGTTTTTCGTAAGCATTTTGGCCACTTCTTTCTGAATCACTTCTCGCTCGGACGCTGACACGCGGTACCGCCGACGGTGAATGAGTGCAGAGTCACCAGTGTTGATTCGGTGAGTGACAATTTTTGTCTGGCCCAAGGGACGATCGTCGGTTGCGAAAATGTCACTATATGAGGCCAAAACTTGGTAGAGAGCGTCGGCCTGGTGAGGCGACAGCTCCGATCCAATCATGTTTCGAAAAATATCATCGTCTGAGCTGGGTGACCGTGAGACTGCGCTTCGATCAAGAGCAGATACAGCGACAACACTGACATCGTCCTTTGTTATGGCAGTTAGCTGGGCTAGAGACATCTAGCAGGGCAACACTTGAGGGGTGAAACCAAAGTTAAGGAGCGGAAGTAACACACAGTTATCCGCTATGGTCGCGATGGTATAGGGCACAGTAACCCTAAGCGTCAGCTGAACGTCAGTAATTGGCGTAACGATTTAATCACCGTCAGGAACGGGAGGGGTCGATGACAAAGACACGTACGTGACGGCTCGAGGTAGCAGGCGAACGAAAGTGGTTGGGCTCAAGCGGCTGGTGAGCTTTGCAGAGTAGTCGGCAAAGATTGGTAGATCAAGGCTGAGGGTACCAGACGAACAATCAATTAAGGCCGAGTGTGCCGAAAGGAAATCAAGGCCAAGTATGAGGTCATGAGGACAGCAGGCTAGCACGGCAAAAAGGACCACGGCGTGACGACTGGCAATGCTGACACGAGCAGTGCACATTTAGATTACTGGTACAGTACCGCCATCGGCAACACGTATTGCCTGCGTCGTAGATGGCGTCATATTCTTTTGTAAGCGGTAGCGTAGAGAAGCGCTCATAATAGACAGGTGCACACCTGTGTCAATGAGGGCGGTCACAGGAACATGGTCGACTTGTACTTCAAGCAGGCTATGGTGCGTGGGAAGCGTCAGTAGAGGATTTTCGGCCGTCATTGGTACTGCAGCTTCACCTCTACAAGCTGCAATATCCAGTTTTTCTGCTGCGGTCATCCAGAGAAGCTCGACGAGGAAAAGCGCCGAGGTGGCGGAGAGCAGGATTGGCGACGTAGCGGCGACGGGGAGCAAGAGCTGCGGCGACCGGACGAAGGGGCGTCAGGGTAGCGGCGACCGGGCAAAGGGGCGTCAGGGGAAAGCTCGTAAGATGACGACGAATAGAAATTGAAGGGTGCGGCGACTGAACGTCGAGGGGGCATCAGATGCATGAGCGCCGAGGTAGAGAAAGTCTGACGTGGTTGGTTTGACCAACGGCGACGGCAATAGCGAGAAACGTGCCCAGGCTGGTGGCAGGAAAAACAAATAGTCCGGTCGTCAGGTGTTCGCCATTCCGAAGGGTTATGAAAGGGCATTGTTGGAGGTGAACGGCGAGCGTGTCCTCGGGAGTAGGACGGGACTTCAGGGCGAGTCAAGGGACATGCTGATGGAAGGCCGAGGTTCGCAAACTCTTGCCTCACTTCAGCTTGTATTAACGACACTGACGGCTGTTGTTGGTCAGAGGCGAGCGTTGCGAAAACGGGTGGCTGAAGAGGAGCTGGACAGGCGGCTTTGATTTCCCGATGAACAATGCGTGTGACGTTGTCATACGTGGGGGACTGGCGGGCAGCTTCACACGATGAGGTTGCGGCAGTGTAGGGCAGCCGGGTGAATCGCTGAGTAATACGGCAGCTCTTGGCTTCTTCGAACAGCCGGCACTCTTTAATGATGGCGTCGACAGTGGCAACGTTGTTGTAAACTAGAAGATTAAATGCGTCGTCTGCTATGCCTTTCAGCACAAGGGCCACTTTCTCAGATTCACTCATGTGCTCGTCGATCTCGCGGCATAGGGCGATGACGTCGTGAATGTACGCGACGTACGACTCCGTCGACGTCTGTGCACGAGCCGCCAGTTGATTCCGCGCTGCGATCTGCCGCCCAACGGTGTCGCCAAAGAGGTCACGGATCTTCTCTTTAAAGGAGTCCCAGTTTGTAATCTCTGCTTCGTGCGTCTCGAACCATACTCGCGGTGGGCTATCAAGGTAAAAAAGCACATTGGCAAGCATAAGAGTCGGGTCCCACCTAAAGCTTGCGCTGACCCGTTCGTACCGGTTGATCCATTTGTCGACGTCAACGCCATCCTGACCGGAAAATACACCGGGATCACAAGCAGGAGGTATAACGACGTATGTAGAAGCCATGGTAGGGGCAGGTGGTGAAGACGATGGTTGTTGAACCTGTGACATGGTTGGACCTATGATGATGCGACCGTTGCGGAGCTTCGTGATGAAGACTGGGAAGTACCCAGCACGTCCACCATAAAGATGGCACATAAAAATTACATGAGGCGTGTCTATTTAAAATCTATATTCAAACCGATGCGTATGGCGTCGACTAAGATGAAGACAGCACGCACAACCGACAAAACACTTTCTCGTTGTCGTCTTCTGACCGCTGATATGTCAGCTACGTAGCAATATCATTAGATGAAAATCCTCTCGAAGTTTGAACTAGTTACGTTCACTTTAAAGCGAAACCTGTTATTAGATAAACGAAATGGCAGCATATCCACGGGGTGAATGATGGAGAGTGGGGCGAAGCATCCGTCCATCCATTCCTGCTTGCTTCAGTCCGTCCATGCGTCCATCCGCCCGTCCGCGCGTGCATCTATTCGTGCATCTGCACGTCCATCGATGTGTCCGTCCCTGCGTTCATCCATGCATCCGCCCCGGCGTCCATTCATGCGTCCATCCGTCCGTGCAGCCATCCGTGCGTCCGTTCATGCATATATCTGTGTCCGTTCGTCTATCTAATCAACACTCCAAGTACCACCATCTCGCATCTTTTCATCATATATTCCGCATATAAAAGCACCGCCATCCAGCTGACATTCCAAGGACTAAACAAGATGTGGCACACGCACACTTTCTTACGGCTTGCGCTTCGTGTCTACTTTCCACCTTTAACCACCTCGAGTGCATGGTATATACTAGTTCTTTGTATTCACGGCACCGCTGCCCAACGCTTGCTTAACCTTACTAAATCCAAGGAGTTTATGCCCAGCGAGTATTATGTAGCAACCTTTTCTTGTCAGATAGTGCTCAATGCACAGGCCAATGGCTGCTAATTGTGAATGAGAGACGGGAGAATTTGGCTTTTAGGTAACGCGCACGCTGCGAATTTTTTATTGTTCAACAACGCCCAGGAGGAATTTCCCACCGGCACCACCTTGCTGGTCGAAGCGTAAGACATGTTACGTACTACGACGAAGGACGAATGGGTGCCGCTTTATAGAGCTTCGCCCCTAAAACTCAGGCCATTCTATAGTACCGAAGACACAGTGCGGCTTGAACCTGGGTCCACTTTGTGCCAGCTCAGTATTCTACCCCTGAGGCACACCGTTGCTTGAGACTTGTTCGCAAACTTACCTTAGGGAGGCTTCATGCCGGGAAAGCAATCGCTTTAATACGACTTATAAAGCGGTTAAAACAGTGAAAGGAAAACCAGTCATCTCACGATGGAAATAGCGTAACGAGTGGTTCGTCCAATGCTCATACTTGTTACAAAGGCTTGTTATTGTTCACCTATCAACTGCGGCCTATACCCACTTGATGATGATGATGATGATGATGATGATGCTTCCACTATGGCTGTTGCCCACTCAGGGGGATTGACCAAGAATTGATAATGTGAAATTTAAAGTCTTCTGAATTATACCTAATGCTAACCTGAGGAGGATAAAGCACGCGTAAATACAGAAAGACTGCAACAATTTTTTTTGCCATTTCGAACAGGCATATTAATATATATCTCGAAGCGAAATTTCAGCAAATTCAAACACGTTTAAAATTTATGTTTAGAATTTGTTTATTAATAATCTATTAACAAATATGCAAATTGAAATTTAGAGGCGCATTCGTTTTGTTTCACGAAGATAGCTGCAAACGGCATTAAAGGCATTGCTGTGGCTGTAGCCCAGAATCGAAGCACCAAAGAAGAGTATATTCTCAATGGTGAAGGGCAGCCCAAGGTTAGCGAATAGGATGGCAAGGAGACGTTTTCTCAATACATTTTAACGGTGACATGTCAAAAAATAATTGTCTATTGATTCCAGATCTGTACAAAAGCTGCATAGGGGAGATATTCCCAGACCAGCCCTGTGTGAATACAGATTCAAAGGGGGCACACGACATCGTATTCTTGTTAGCATGACTTCCAGTTGTCTAGTATGACACCAGCTGGATTTCCATCGATATTTCAAATGTCTAAATTCAGTGCTTGGTGTTACTGATTCTATGGCATCAGCACTGAGTGCGAATTTTGGATATTTTAGAGCCGTTATACTGGGCAGCACCAGAAGCACAGAAAGTATTGGGCCATTTTATTCCATAGCCATAATTCCTCATCGTCTTCGGCCACTGAATGAACAATTGGCGCAAGCTTCCTTGCAAGTGTTCAGCGTATACCACGCTTCTCAGAAAAATGACGGAAAATAACACAGCAAATGGCAGCCTATTACTCAAAAATGTTTATTATTAGTGCCATAGTGGGTATCAAGCAAGTGTACCTGCAGTAGTTACCCACCCAATGAGTGTTTTGGAAGGCTCTGAAAGGCCGCTCTTCAAGCTTTCGCTGTGACTGTGCTGTACCTTCCGCGCAGGCCTGGCGGTTTCTTTTTTTGGTCACAGTGTTTTGAACACAGTGATTGATTAATAAACAAATTACCCTTCATTATTTTCATAGAAATTTTTTGAAATGATCGCAATGTTCGTATATTTTCTGTATATTTACTGTGCCATGTTATCCTTGACCGGAATACTCAGGTTTATGGCATAGTCTTTAACGCTAGCGTATTTTTAAACGGAAAGGGCCCACGCGTTTATTAGTAAAATATTGAATGAAACAAATAACACATTTATTGATGTCGCAATTTTCCCACCTTAGTTTTAATTTTTCACGTTCAATATAAAAAGCATTATGAAGCCTCGCAAATGATTGCTTTTTACTTCGAAGTGAGGCTCAAAATATCGCTTATATTCTGGATTATTTTGTGATAGTATACGCTCCCTGATGACCAAGAAAATTCGCAGACCTGAAGAATGCAGGACCTTCGTCTTCTCTTCTAGTTATTCAGCTGCACATTCTTCAAGTGCAGTCCGCCTCGGTGAACAGCGGCTATCGTGCTCGGCTACTTACACGAAAGGTCATGGGTTCAAATCCCTGCCCCGGCGATCGCACTTTGATAGAGGTGAAATGGCAATCACCCGGGCACTGTGCGATGTCAGTGCACGTTAAAAAGGTTCTAGAGCCCTCCACTACAGCGTCTTTAATATGCATATGGTGGTTTTTGTACGTAAAAGCCAAGATATTAATATAATAATAATAATAATAATAATAATAATAATAATAATAATAATAATAATAATAATAATAATTATTATTATTATTATTATTATTATTATTATTATTATTATTATTATTATTATTATTATTATTATTATTATTATTATTATTATTATTATTATTATTATTATTATTATCTTTGTTATCAGCAACTACGCAATCATTTTCAATATGGGCCATGCTTGCCGCCTTTCTTGTCACAAGAAAATTTTTAAAGGAGGTAAGATTATTGTATGATGGTACATGTAACTGAGAAACTGCAGCATTCTCTGTTTTAGTAATATACCCACACATATGTTACCAACTGTTAAACGGGATTTCTAAGAGCCGCATTAGAGTCCACTGCAATTGTGCATTTGAATTCACTATTGTTCCCATTTCGCAAATCACCTGTCGTTCGCGCTTGTAGCGATCAATGCTCCAATGAACGGCAACTCACATTTGTCGAGAAACGTATAGCAAGAGCACAGTCGATGGACGTTAATTGTTAGCCCATTTAGTCTGATCAACATGCGCTCTGTTTTAATAAACCATAAATCATTTATACCACGGCCTCCGTTCAGCGGCATGAATAATACATATTCTGTTTAATTCGGAGTCCAGAAAAGCGTTCCCCGAGACTTTCCGGAGCTTGCTTCTTGTGAGCGTATACCCACAAAACTAAACGTGAATGAGTGATATCCTCCACTAATGCTTTCCATATCAGCCCAGGCACGTTCCTTTCTGCGGACCGACGAGAGGTTGTTCAAAGCTTGCCCGTTCAAGAGCAAGAAAATTTTGTTTAGAAAAACATTTATAGTAGCGGTGCGTGCCTGTAAGCTTATCGGAGGAATATTTTACCCGTTATGAGAAAAAGAAAAAAAGTGATATCTCATATATAGTGATTTTTAATGAGAACGTAAGTTCATAGTTCATTTTCGTTGCATGACGCACGTGTTTAAGCGTGGAAAGAATATAGAGCCGGGAATACGCATAAACGTGAGTTTGAGTCTGTAATTTGAAATATCGTCGGTGTATGCATTACACAAAGAACAGTGTGGCCGCTGTGGAAATCAAGAGGTCTTTTAATTAATTTATAACTTTCAGGTTGCGGTGTTTTTGATCTGGGACTGTGCGACCACTCTTAATGATATTGGGACTCACCATTTGACTAATATTATGTTTCACCGCGCAGGCTGATTGCAATTACGTCCCAATTTCAGGATTCGACCTTTTTTTTCTTTTCAGTTCTTTAAACTTTACTTCGTATTCACAAAACTCCTCACATTGGCACACGAAACTTTGACGCATTTTGAACGCGAATTTGCCTATATAACTTACGTCTGCATGAAAATATTGACAATAAACGAACGAAACTACTTTTGATATTGCGAAAAACTAAACCGAGATACTCGAGGGTGCTCCAAAGAAGATGGTGCTGGTACATTTTATATGAATACTTTCGCAAGGTTTTTAAGAGCGGGCTGAGAAGAATAATGCAGAAAAAAATTATGTACCCAAACATATTTAATGCTATATCGAGAGAAGTTTTTTAATCACTGCAAAAGTTCCGGACAAAGAGGATGTTTGATAAATAGCGGAAAAGTTTGCAGGTTTTTATCACATGAAAGATGACCACCAATCACAGATATGCAACGTACATAAAGCACTAAAGTAAACGGTGAAAGTAAGAACATCCAGTTCAAGACAACGTCTAAGGAAAGGTAAACGTGCGCTCGCTGAGAGTGCTATACGCAGGTGACGTTAGTCAACCAGTCAAGTGTGTCTTTGCAAGAGGTGAGAGCATCTGTGCTCATTTCTGAAAGCAAGCCCAACGCTGCGGGAGTTTTCTTACGCGTCACTGTTAGGCCTGTGGTTTGGAAGAGTAACAGCAGGTGTTGTCAGAAGAGAGACGCCATTCATGACATGACTAATGATAAGAACTTACCGGGAGCCTTCATGGCTCTTGCCAGAGATTTTTCCGGGGATTTTTCCGGAGACAACAGTATCTGAACATTCCGTACTCTCAGCAAGTCACCGACTAGAAATAAATAGAGGAGCTGTGACTTCATCGCTTACGACACAGTGTAATGTAAACAGGTAATTATCAGATTTCCTAAAGTTGGAGCAAAAAAAGCGCCGATTCATTGAGAATTATTCATTTTGGTGATGGGCTGTGGAGGACGCTTCTCTGGGTCCTCAGAGAAATATGAATTCTTCAATCTCTGGTCAATTTGTGGTACTGAGGATTGAGGCTATAGTACTTCCTTCTAGAAAAAAAATGTTGGAGGCTAGTTATTGCATGTCTTGATTTAAAGTGACCTTGTGCAGAGACTCCAGGGGAACTACTGTCGCGCTGTCCACTTTGTGGACATGTCCAATTCGGCTCGGCGAGAAGCACGCTGCCTGTTTTCGTTCTTTCTTTCGCAACGTCATTTTGACGTCACGCCACTTTCGCACCTCTCAACGCAAATGAGAAGAACGGAATGTGTTTCAACGCAACAAATAGTGCCCCCAGAAGGCGCTTTCGAATGCACACCTCGAAGGCGATGCATGACCTCCAATCATAGCTCTTGAATTAAGTTTTACGTGGCCACCCGCCTAACGCACACGGAAGGTCGGTACGCATTCCCTACATCGTTCAGAGCGCCTGTCACAGCGCGAGTTTTGTTGGTTTAGATATCTCATGAAATGTGTTCTCGAATAAACTATAGGCCTAAGTATATCAGTACTTTATTTCTTTTTAACAGCGTTGCTGTTGAGCAAATCATTCCTTCTTCATACTGTACGAAAAAGAAAGCCCCACCGTAATTATAAATATTATGCGCCACAGTAATTGTGCACTATTCACCACTGGTCGACTAAAAATGAAGAAGGAAATAGTTGACCCAACAAAGAGCTACCTGCCTCATATTTGCGTGGCCTATTTGAAGGCTATCATCATCATCGACTTGAACTAGTATTAAAGAGCCTAGATTTTTTCCTGTTCTTTCTTGAGTAGCGATAACCATACCATCGATGAATCTCATTGGATAACGCTCGTTCTCGACAGCCACGTTCTTCCTGACGCTCTGCAAGCCCTTGGTGAAACGAGTCTCACACTTGCTAATGACGGGCCATTGACAGAAGGAGAAAGGCGCGTCGCGTCCGCGGAAAGATGCATGGCCACTGTAGTTAAACATGAGTGGCTCTGTAAGTCTTTCAAGTTAGGAAGAAAATGGCGCCAGACGCCGGCTGCGTGAAGGAGAGGGCATCGAGAGAAGGCAGTTGTCGGTACTTAGGTGAGAGAGAAAAATCTAGGAACTTTAAGTGGTATATGTCACAAGCTTCGAGGAGGAGGAGGAGGAAGAAACTTTATTCAGAAAAAAAAAAATTTAAATGCAGGCAGTTTGGTCGGGCCCTCAGTCCAGGGCTCCGCTGGCACGAGCGGCTCGCTGGACCTGGTCAAGCAAAGCTATTTGGCTCTGCTTGTCCTCGTCCGCAAGCCATGCCTCCCACTGCCTGTGAAACATGTGTGGTTGCTTCGTGATGTGTGGGCTGTCGATGTGTGTGGGCCTCTGGGTGCACTCCCATGTTATGTGGCTGAGTGTTGGTACTTGTGAACACCACGGACAGGTGTCTTTATATCTTGCGAGATATATTCTACTTAGATGGTACAAATTGGGAAAGCTATTGGTTTGTATGCGTCTCGAATCCCTGCTTTGCTGGCTATTCAAGTCCTTATGTGGAAGCCCATATTCCTTTCGTTGCTTCCTTTGTTGGAGGAGGATGTCCCGCGAATTGGAAAGAGGTTCAACGTCGTGGCCTGCCGTCACTCGGTTGGTGATGCCTCGAGCTATACGGTCTGCCACGACGTTCCCCTCCAAACCTTCGTGAGCAGGACACCATATAATGTGATGGTCTCCTGTTATGGGTTTATTTAAAAATTTATACGCTATTTTAGGTAGCGTTCCTCGGAGAAACATTCGGCATGCCGCCTGTGAATCGGAGAGCACAACCACTGATTCTCCCCTGATTTCTGCGTTGGATATGGCTATGGCTATTGCTGCCGCCTCTGCCACTCGTGTGAAACAAGTTTTAACCGACGCCATTGTGGTGTGATTTTGTGCTACAATTGCCACTACATGTGACCCTCTGCTCGCTTTACTTACGTCTGTAAAGACGGCTTCTGAGCTATTCTGAAATGCTTTGCGTAAGGAGTCTGCTCTCGCTTTCCTCCTTCCTGCATGATACGTCGGATGCATATTTCTGGGAATAGGCGCCACAGTTAAATGTGTGCGTTTTTCCGCATCTATTAGCACCGTTTCCTCGTCACAATAAAGCGGTCGCAATGTATATCCCATCTTTTCCAGAATTCTTCTCCCATGATAGCTTGAATTGAGCCTTTCCTTTTGAGATAAAAGCACCGCATTCGCATACTCCTCAAAGGTATTGTATATGCCCAATTTCTCTACCCTTTCGGTTTTGGCATTTTCCGGAATCCCCAATGCTGCTTTGAATGCTTTCCTTATTATTGTGTTTATTTGTTTTGTCTCCTGGTTTGTCATTGTCTGGTACGGTAGCGCGTACGTAACTCGGCTGATCACAAATGCATGAACGAGTGCAATGGTTTCTTTCTCCTCTAGACCCATTTCGCTATTTGCTATCCGCCTGATCATCCGGGCCACATTCGCCGTGGTTCCCCGTAGCCTTTGTAGTGTGTGTGACGTTCCCGAATTTCCTTGTATCCACATGCCAAGCACGCGTATTACATCTGCCTCCCTGATTTGTCTCCCATCCAGCAGTACTGCTACCGGTATTAAGTCCTTTTTCTTTGCGTATCTTGCCCTAATTCTAACCATTTCAGTTTTTTCCGGCGAGCATTGCATTCCTGCAGCTGTCACGAAAGCTTGTATTTTATCTACTGCCTCCTGGAGGGCGTTTTCTTTGTCCGCATAAGAGACACCCTTTGTCCATAAGGTGACATCGTCTGCGTAAAGAGCTGCTCCTAGACCTTTTATATTTTCCAGCTCACATGCGAGCTTTCTCAGGCCGATATTAAATAGTATCGGGGATAGCATGGCTCCCTGGGGGGTGCCTCTATTTGGGTAGTCGAAGGTTTCAGAAGTAACCGAGCCTAAAGAAATGGTAGCTTTCCTGCTTGTCAGAAATGACCGGACATACTCATATATTCGTTGGCCGCAGTTAATCGATTCGAGGCCTTCCATTATCACCTTGTGTAATATTGTTTCGAATGCTTTCTTGATATCTAGTGCTAGTACGAATTCGTCGCTTGAACCTCTGTTTGGGTTCATGACGTCATTTTGCAACAGCAGGAAAACATCCTGGGCCGATACATGTGGTCGGAAACCGAACATATTCACCGGTAGCAGACCCTCTCTCTCTCTACATAGTCTGCCAATCTAGTCAATATTGTTTTTTCAAAAAGCTTACCCAAGCATGAGGTAAGGGAGATTGGTCGGAGGTTCTTAATATCTCTTGGTTTCCCTGGTTTTGGTATTAACATGATGTTTGAGTCCTTCCATTCTACTGGAAGGTTTCCTCCATCTACCCATACCTTTTCATTAAAGAAATCCGTGATTCGTCGAAGGGCCGCATCACTCAAATTTCTAAGCATAGAGTTTGTTATTTTGTCTCGTCCTGGGGCGGTATTCTTTTTGAAAGACTGGGCCGCCGCATAAACCTCTTCAAATGTTATGGGAGCGTCTAACTCTGGTTGTTCTTTTCCTGCATATTTGCCATGTACCACTTCACATGCGTCTTGTCCGACATATAATTTCTTGACTTCGTAGATAAGTGCGTCATCGTTACCTTTAAATTCATTCTCCAGAATTCTTAAAGCCCTGTTCGTCAATGTTTTTGTTGCCCCTGAATCGATCATACTCCTCAGGATGTGCCAGGTCTTTTTGGTTCCTAACGTCCCTCTAAGTGAGTTACTATATTGCCTCCAGTTACTGTTATTTAGTTGACGTGCGTAGTCATTGCCTTCCTGTGACAACTGAGCTATCCTTATCTTCAATTTGCGATTAAGCTTTTGCTTCCGCCATCGCTTTGTGAGGCTTCTCCGCGCGTCCCACAAATGTAGCAGGTGCTTGTCGACTGCTGGGATTTCCACGCTTGTTTCTATTTCCTTTGTCACTTTCCTGTGTGCCTCCTTTATCTGTGTCACCCAGTTACCTAGATCTATTATTTCCCCTTGGTCTCCTACGTTCTCCCTAAATTTGTTCCAATCAGATATTGTCGCTTTCCCCATTCTTCTTGTCGTGGCGGCATTAATAGTTATTCCGAGAATGTAGTGGTCGCTTTCCAAGTTTTCTCCGAGGTGCGCCCATGAGACGTTTCCTTCAGAATTTGTAAACGTTAAGTCCGGTGACGTGTCTTTTGTTAAGCTATTCCCTACCCGTGTCGGTAGGTCTGATTGTGTAAGTTGGCAGAGATCATACCGTTCAACAAGGTCTACAAGGAGTTTGCCCTTAGGGCTGTCCTGCTTATATCCCCAATTTCTGTGTGGCGCTTTAAAATCCCCCATGATAACTAACCTGTCTTTCTCTTTCAATAAACCCATCGCATGTGCTATAATGTTCTCAAAGTCGGCTCGTCTCTCCTTAGGTGGGCTATATATATTGACCCCCACTGTTTTTGGTCCTCCACGTTTTTTGGGCCACACTGTTATTATCTGGTGTTGCACTGCCTCATTGCTCACGTAGCTGACACTCAATGCTATATCTTTTTTGGTAAATGTCGCCACTTGTGGGTACTTTGGGTTAATATGTCTTATGTACCCTCTCAGATTTATCTGAAATTTGCCTACTTCCTGAAGGCAGATTATATCAGGAGGGATTGGAGATGCTCCAATAAATTGTTTGAAATTTTCAAGTTTTGTTCTCAATGAGCAGCAGTTCCACTGCCATATTTCCGTTTGCTCGGTCTTTTTATTGTTACGGTGTCTAGCCATGATTGGTATTCTCGGAATCTGTTATTCCACTTTCTTTAGGTTGTCTGGTGGGGGCACCCGGGCTCTGACAAGATCTCTTGCGAGGATTCTGCGCCTGACTCAAGTCGCTTATGGTGCGTTCCATCTGGCCTAGTTTGGCAAAAACAAGTTGAATTTGTTGAACTAGGAACGCTATCGGCGGTGTTTGTGGTGGTTGCGTTTCCACGGGCTGCGCAACGGGCTGCGAGACAACAGGTGTGCTCGCCGGGCTTTGTGTGTTGCTCGACTGGTTTAGTAGTGACTCCAGGCGCGCCATTCGAGACTTAACCTCCTGTAGTTCTGTTCTAAGTTGTCTGTTTTCAGCTACTACCCGCTTGTATTCTGGGTGTTCTGTGATCGTTGGTGTAACGGGTTTATGTTTGGTAGTGGGAGATACGGCTTGTGCATAGCTTACCGCGTCCGCCTGTGGGTTGCTATGTGCAGGACACGCCCCCGGTGGCTTGCTTCTCGGAAGGGCTTGCGCGTTCGGATTGTCCTGGGAGATTGCTCTCGGCGTCGAAGTCGACTTTGGATGCCGCTGTCCTGGTTGTCCTGTCTCCACGGCACGGTTTTTCGACGGCGTGCGGGTTCTGGAACGGCTCTTTCGGGTCCCGCTTCGTCCGTACTCCCATTCTGATTCCTCTTCCTCCGACTGAAACCAGCGAGGGGCTGGCTTGTGTGGTTTTTTGGGTGGTTTCGCTGCTTGCTTGCGAATAGGCTTGAGGCGTTTCAGACAACTGCGGTCTCCAGTTATATGGTTTCCCGTGCAAATTGCGCATGTCGGAGTGCAATTATGGTTTACTTCGGGGTTGCGCATTCTACAGGTATGGCACACGGGTGAGTCTGACTGCGGACACACGTCGGTGCGGTGGCCAACCTCCCCACACGCTCGGCAGAATTGGACGGTGTTACGAAAAGGAATACACTCCTTCTCACCTCCTCTGTAGTAAACATATCTTGGTAGAATGTCCCCGAAGAAAGTCAAGACGGCACTCTGAGAGTCTCCCAACATCCGAGCGTCGACCAGCGTCACGCTCTGGGTGCGAAAACGGATGCTCGCTTTGATGGTCTCAGACGGGGTGTGCGGCTCTATACCGTGAATAACGTTAACCTTTTTTGGTTCCTTCACCTGCCGTAACGTAGACGTTGACCGGGTGTGGTCTTCCGTTGATATTCAAAGACGTGACGCCTCTCATCGCCATCGCGACGGTCGTGTCTGGAGTCGACGCTAGCGCAATGTTGGACCCCGGTCGGATGCGGAGAATAAACTGATCCCACCTGACTTTTCCTTGGCAAGCCTCCACTATAGCGTCGGAGATCGCTTGGGTGGTCACATTCTTCAGAGGCATTCCCTGGTGAGGTCGGAAGACTACTTTCAGATCGTCCTTGGGTAGTGCTGGGGGCCTCCGTCTTGTAGGTCGACCCCGGCGCTTTGGCTGGTTGTCCGTCGTAGGTCTGCTGCCTGCGGAGAAGTCCCCTCCTTGTTGAAATTTCCGCTCCTTCGCCTGTTTCTTCTTCGCTCTGAGCGATTGGGATATTTGCCATCCCTCCTCTGTGCGGTCGGTCTCCGTTGGGGCGGAAAAATCTGCGTCGGCGTGCGTGGACGCCGCGTTGCAGTTCCCAGGCAGTGCTGCTTCATCCCGGTTTTGCGCGGCAAAGTCCATGACTTCTTCACCCAAACCTGGTTCGGATTGTCGTACGGACGCTGTTTGCGACTCCCCAGTCGGGTCCATAGCCGTCAGCAACCGCGGCAACGCCGTGGTGGTCGTCTTCGGGCGAGCGTTTCCCGGCGTCGTCGCCGCCGCTCCTCTACTGGACGCTAGAGGTAGCGAAGGCTCCACATGGGCGAACGAAGAAGTGGCCGTAAAAACAAGAAAAAATGGTCCGATTTCAGTGAAACTGGAGTCCACCGATACCGGAGCATCTCCCCTACACGCCTGTGGCAATTTCTGGACGATTCAAGGGGTTGAACCATACAGAAAAGACAAGAACATACGGAGCTCGATGTGCACGCGTCTGCACTCATCGGCATCCCAGCAGCGTCTCCCCACAAGCTTCGAGTAAATCTCGCTTCACACAACTTTCACTAATAGTGAAGATGGCAGTGCTTAACCCCAAAAATGGCTGTGCAGTGACTGGGAAGAGCCGAACATTCCCAGTACGTACAACGAGGGACTAGAAAAAAAAAGAAAGTCAGATGTGGCTGGGAGAACACGACAAAGCGATAGAAGGTCCATTTCAATGACGGCGTGCCCGTGTCATGTCTGTGATTGTCTGTCCTTCACTTTGAACTTCTCTGCGCTGATAATGAACGTAGAAACAACCTAGGATACCTAACTAAAACCTAGAAACAATTGAAAAGTAACCGTATTTCTCTTTAATGTCATTCAGTATCGCTGTTTGAAGGCTTGCGTGGCTTAGTAAGGGTATCGCCAATTTATTTTCGTTCGCCAATTTCTTCCATCAAGATTTATAACTGTGCTCAAACTTGTAGATTCGGGGCCCCTAAAAAGTTAATCTTCACTCCGAACCTCCTCCTGCAAATAATTCTTCCAGTTCTTGAAAATGTTCCGAGAACATGAAATCACTCCGTCTGCGTGCTTCTTTTTGCTATAGCGGTCCTCACTTTAACGGCAAAGAAGTCATCCGTAATTGGCGATACGCGCGGGTACTGTGTTATCGGTTCGGCCTGAAACAGAAAACTGCCATTTCATCAAGAGAAGACAGTCCATTTTTATCGTCATCGCAATGGCTAATATGACCCTTGTTCTTTTGTTAACTAACTTTTTGCTGACCAGTTTCTCCAAATAATAGGTGCGGATATTACTACATTAAGACCCGAAAAGCTGTTCCTTTAGCACATTATAAATGAACAAGTAGTAGAAGTAATAATGTGATAACTTCGTGGAACGTGGTTATTAACTTTGAAGCCTTTTTAGCAAACCAAAGGTTTTTTCTATCTATCTATCTATCTATCTATCTATCTATCTATCTATCTATCTATCTATGTATGTATCTATCTATACAAGACCAGGCTGATTGGCGGATCATGAAAGATGCCTTTGCCCAGCAGGGGGCATAGTCAGGCTGATGATGATTTGTTACCCTGCGTCCTCCTTTCCATGTGGTAATTTTTGTTATGCCTCACTTTTCTTGACACCCGACCACTTGATACGACCGTATACTCCTTAAATAGGATTTGAAAATTTTATTATTTGCAAAATATTCATTTAATTGTTTTGTACGCCCCAGCTTGTTCAAAAAAGTTGTGCAAACATGGTACAATAAGGACTAGAAATAAAATATTCTTAATAAATGAATAGGATATGTACAAAACAGAAAGTGAGGCCTTATATAGGGAACCGTCATTGACCGCTAGTCTTAGCCTTAAACAATTCCGCAACTAGAGCGGGTGGCAGGCTGCACGACAGAGTTCATTCTCATCAATCATAGTGACGGAAACCACTAATTAGTTCAGCACTCACCCTGAGCGGGACGAAGAAGGCTGCTGATAACAAAGCTGTGCTTTGTTTGGAGGAAACCACCTCAGGGAAATGATCATAAATACATTCGATCGCGCATATAATATGAGTAGGCCGGCGCTTAGGTCCAAGAGCAAGACGTCTGCCGACTCAACCTGCTCATGTGTGCTGGCAGCGCTGCTTATGTTAATTAAACGACTGCAGCGTATTTGCTGTTGCCCAGGATTGGTTATCGCGGTGTTTTGGTGCAAGAAAACAGCACACTTCCTACATGGCAGATTGCTTGGGAAAGTGTGTGTGTGAGAGAGAGAGAGAGAGAAAGAGAGAGAAAGAGAAAAAAGTGAAGAAGAAGAAGAAAAGCACAGACCTAAATCATGCGAGTGCTCAAATCACTACGCAAAAAGGGGAAAGTGGGAGATACCCGGCAATGCCATTTTCACTGCGTTTTACAAAGCGTCACACCATTGTTACTTCAGAGGCCAGTTTTTGAGCTGGTGACATGTTTTTTGAGTAGGACGTTTGGCATCGCATGTTCGACTAAGTGTCTTGAATGCCCTAGCTTATATCATTTGATGGACGGAGAAGTGCGAGTATGGCTCGAAGCGGACGCCGTACGAAGTATACGTTACTACGGGCCACGCACGTGACAGAACGAAACAAATGAAGGCTCAGACCAGCCCTACGCGTACGCACTACGTGTCCACCAAACGTGAACACAATCAGCCCGCTTAGAACGAACAAATATGTTCAGCTATAAAGGTTCGATGGGCACCTATCACCATTAACGTAATATTCATTAGGTATTATGCAGGTAATACACTCTTTTACAGCAGAGCCGTTAAGCCATGCTCAAGCTGGTCTTTGAATGCTCGCAGCATAGCAAATGAGGGCGAGTGAGATAGTGGAGAGTAAGTCATAGCATAGGCATGTATTGTATAGCATAGCAAAATGACGAGAAAGCGAAGTGAGGGTTAGGAGGATCGCAGAGAGTATAAGCATATAGATATTTTGTATAATGCTGAACAGCATGGTGTGAAAGAAGGAAGGAAGGTGTGACGTAGCCATAGTGCCATGCAAGACCATGCACACGCGCTCAAGCGCAACAATATTCACTCCCTTGCTCGGGGCTATATACTCTATAGTTTTCCGGAATAAAACGGCATTCCCTCACTCGTACCCGTCTCGAGCGTGTTTAGTGGATTCAAACCTACGCCTCCGAAGAGCTGAAGCTTAAGCCTGGTTCCCAAAGAGTTGTTAGGCCGGCAAGGCGAATACCACTCGCACCTTAAGATCAGGTCAGGAGGGAACAAAATCGCGTGGAAGCCGAGCGAGTGATGCAGAAAGTGTCTGAGCCTACGGTATGGTCGATCCACATGGTCGTGGAGAAGAAAAAAAATAAAGCACGCAATTGCATCGATCCTACTAATGTGAACAAAGCGCTTTCAAGGGAACACTAGCCTATGCCAACAATGGAAGGCATTGCGCCTTCTCTAGTGGGAGCTCAGTACATCTCGACACTTGACGCTGCTTCGTGCTTCTGGTCAATTAAGCTAGACGAAGACAGCTCCAAAGTATGCACGATGAGCACCCCTTTTAATCGGAACAGATTCTTGCGAATGCCGTTCGGAATAGCGTCAGCGCCAGAAATTTTCCAGCGAGCAATGCACAGAATATTGGAAGGCCTCGAGGAAACTGCAATGGTAATGGACATTATTCTCTACTAGGGCAAGTCAAAAGAAGAGCACGACCGCTACCTTGTCAACGTGCTAAACCTGCGCCGGGATCACAACTTGAAATTGCACCACGCAGAATGTCATTTTTTTTTTGCAGAAATCTGTCAAGTACCTCAGTCATGTTCTCACTCGGGAGGGACTCAATCTCGATAAGGAGCGGCTGGAGGACATACTTCAAGTTCCACCCCCAAACAGTAAGAAGGAACTGCAGACGTTCCGAGGTATGGTTAACTTTGTCTCCCGTTTCTTTCTACAAATGTCTGAAACCACAGCTCCACTCCGGGAGCTTCTGAAGAATGACGCAGCATGGGTCTGGGAAGACAGACACCAGGCTAGTTTCGAAGCCCTTCGTGGAGCTTTAACAAAGGCGGCTGTTCTCGCATACTGTCAGAAGAACAAGCCCATCACGCTTTCGGTAGATGTCAGCCAGCATTGTATCGGTGCAGTGATTGTGTACAATGGTCATTCACTAGCATACTCGTCGCGCTCTCTCTCGAAAACTAAACAGAGATACGCGCAGATAAAAAAAGAAATGCTAGCAATTATGTACGGTTGTGAAACGTTTCAGGACTACTTGCTTGGGCAGCCTGAGGTCACAGTGTAGTCAGATCACAAATGACTTGAGATGATCTTCAAGAAACCTTATTACCAATTCCCACTTCGACTTCAGCGCATGCGCCTAAACCTGCAGAAGTATCATGTGTGAGTCAAATATACGCCGGCAAAAGAGCTCTTCATAGCCGACGCATTATCTCGTTTCCCAAATCCAATTTCGATTGAATACGATGAGCAGTTCCATGTCAACTCAATGGCCTATCTTCCAATTTCAGACAAACGCCTAAACCAGGTCCTGTAAGAAACGGAAAAAGACCCTAGAATGTGTCAACTTCGTGACTATGCAAGTACAACCTGGCCCGAAAGCAAGCATGACAACATTCCGGAGTTGCGAAGCTACTGGAACATTCTTGACGAGCTACTCACGGAAAATGGCATCATGCTTTGCAGCAACAGGGTCGTTAGTCTTCCAAAAATGCGTGTTGACATTCTATTTTGCCTGCATGTTGCAGAAGAAAAAATGAAAGCCCGTGCTCATATTTGTCTATTTTGGCCAGGCATGAATGATGACATAGAAGAAAGAGCGCGATGCTGTAAATTGTGCAAGCGGCATAGACCTAGAAATGCCAGAATGTCATTGTCATTGCACAGCCATGAAACGCAGAGTTTACCGCGAGAGGTAATTGTAGTCGACCTCTGCTACCATCAAAGAAATGAATACTTGGTTGTTGTTGACTTTTACTCCTTTTTCTTTGAAATCAGGGCTGTGCAGTCTTCATCCGCGAGCAAAGTGATCTTTGCCTTCACGGATATCTTTGCTACGCATGGCTTCCCAAGCAGACTCATCACAGACAATGAACTGCCGTTCAGTGGTCACCAGATTCAAGACTTCATCAGCCAGATAGGAACAAACCATGTTTGGTCGAGTCCATGCCATCCTCGTTCTAACGACATGGCCGAGCGAGCAGTGCAGGAGGCCAAAAAATTACTAGAGAAGTATCACTTTGGTTCTGTTGACTTCTGTGCTGCTTTGCTAGTGTGGCAGAACATACCGCGCGATGACGTTTTGAAGTCTCTTTCGCAGTGGCTCATGGCTCGGCTTACCGGTACGTTCATACCGGTTCCGGCTACCTTACAGGCTCGGACGATGCAACCAAAGGACGTCCAGCAAAGACTGCAAGACATTCGTCACTAGCAACGCACCTACTACAACAGAGGTTCCAGGTGCTACCTGTGCTCCCGCTGGATGCCGAGACAGAATAGAAAGCAAACTGTCAAGAGAAGAGAAAGCAATATTTAGCTGATTTTGATAATTTATTGTGAATTCCAGGCTGCATGCTGTGCTATAATATTTGGCTCGCGTGTTGTCGGCAGCCTCTACTACCGATCGGCAGCGTGTTTTGACCATGCTCAAAAAGTGCATCAGGGCCCCTTTATATATCTGGACTTTCGATTGACCCTTTTATCTGCTGAGCTTAAACCATTTCTCTATAAAATAGGAAATAAATTTCTGAACTCATCCACTTTTTTCGTTGTTGTTGGGATGGACGCACGTACGAACGCACGGATGGACGTGTGGACGCACGAACAGACGCACGCAAAGCCTGGAGGATGGATGCACGGACGGTCACACAGATGAACGCAGGGATGGACGGAAGCAAGAACGAATGGACGGGCGGATGCTTCGCCCAACTCTGCATCATTCATCCCGTGGATATGCTGCCATTTTTGGGCCTCACACTTGATGAGGCTCTGTTCAAAACATACGCGATATTTTCCTTCCCCACCAAGATGCTCGTGCGCCATAGGAAATATGTGTGAGCTTAGAAACAATTGTTAAAAATTTAGAGTACGCAATACTCTGCTATGGGACAACATAACGCCGTTCTGTGGGTCTCACACTAGATGAGGCCGTGTCGACAAAAATTACGCCGGCTCGGGTGTAGTCGTCCTGGCGCCGAACGTATGTGGCGCACTGAGCAATAAGAAGCCCCAATGGTCGCCTGTGTGTTTAGAAAAAGTGTTTAAGGAAGGAAGGAAGCAACAAAAGGGAGAATGCAGGGAGGTTAACCAGAAAGACATCCTGTTGGCTGTCCTACACTGAGGGATTAGGAAAGGGGGCAAAAAGATGAGAAAGAGGAAAGAGGGTGAAAAGAAAAAAGAGAGAGTCTGACAGTAATTTCACTGCAGCGTGTATAAAAAGTGTTCAACGATTTAGAGTACTTAGTACTGTACTATGGGAAAGCATATAACCACCCCGTGGGCCTCATAGTTGATAAGGCACCACCGACAAAAATGCTGACGATATCAAGGTGTATGAGCACCTTGGAGGCCCACCTTTGCATCGTCAAGAGTACATACGCTCAGGTACTGTGAGCATTGTGTGATTAGAAAAGCTCCTCCACCTTCCCGAAGAGAATCATGAGAAAATGCGAATGCATTTCTTGCACCGAGATGGGTACCGTCGCTATCAGACATTCGCCTTCACTGACTGCAGTCATCGCCTTGAGAGGCGCCCTGCGAGCGTACGGTCGAGAGTGAGGAGTGAGCGGACAGAAGAATGGGGCGTGTCAGCGATGTCCGAATGAATGTAGTCAAGGCAAGGTTCAAATTTTAAGAAAAACTGTATTGCGCTAAGTTACACGTGAATCGGCAGTGGTTACATGTATAATGAAACTGGACTCGGTGCAGGAGCTCGATCGGATACGTCCGACGCCGCTCGCGTCTCGGCTCGCTCTGCGATGCGTTGCTCTGCGGTCCCGGCTCGAATCTCGGCTCGTTCTCCTCTCTCTGGCGATGCGTTGCTATGCGGTCCCGGCTCGAAAGCTCACTTTTGTTTTTTGAATGTTCGTTGAACCAATGGGCAACCGCGTCGAGTGGACGCGCTCAGGACTCGGAGTCCACGTTAACGCAGTGCAGCGTTTCCCGAGCAAGCACGGAGACGCTGCTGGAGAATGAGACGCTGCCGGAGAATTCAGCTGTGCGAACTCGAGTGCCGCTGACACGGCCCTCCCGATAATTGCGCCTGTCCTCAGGCATGCGTGTCGTTAGATGGTGATGGTTCCGTAACTTCTAGGAGCCGCTCCTTATATCTACGAAGCTGCTCTACGTTGATGATTTATTGGTTGATCATGCCCAGTGTGTGGGGTACTCTTTGGATCTCGGCCCTGTTTCCTCCGACGAGGGCCGTTATCTCGAACGGACCTTCATAGCGAGGGTCTAATGTGCCTTGAGCGCTCAGCTCAAGTAGGACGAGGTCCCCCGCTATGAACCTCGGAGTTCGCCGCTTCTTGTCGTATCGGACCGTTGTTTTGCGCTGACTCTGCAGTAGCCTCTCTCTTGTCTCTGCACGTCCCCTTGCCAAGTCGTGTAGTCTATGAGACTCGTCGATGTCCCCCTCGACTGTGGTGAGGTTGAGCTCTCCTGGCAGTTTTGGGTCGTAGCCGTGCATGAGTCGAAATGGGCTGTGGCCACTGTGACGATGCTTCGTGGCGTTGATGTCTAGCATTGCTCGGGGTAGTTCCTTCTGCCATTTGTTCTTGTTGTTTACCATTTTGCGTAGCACCTGTTTCAACGGTCCTACCATTCGCTCAATCAGTCCGTTTGATTGTGGCCAGTACGGTGGGGAGTTCTGATGAGCAATTCCCAGTCTGTGATGGAATTGGTTGGTTTTCTTGTTCACGAATCCCTTGGCTTGGTCCGTAATAATGGCGCTGGCAACTCCGAATCGCGGAATCTACCGGTTTGTCATGAAGTCAAGGTAGTGCGTCGACGAAGTGCTCGGTACGGTCACGGCGTCCATGTATCTCGTGGCGTGGTCGATACACACGAGGATGTGGTCTCCCTTCTCGTTTAGTGGACCCATGTGATCCAGGGATATCACCGCGTTTGGCTCAGTAGGAATATCGCGTGGGATGAGGCAACCTTCATTCCGTGTCGTGCGGGCGTTGATAGTCTGGCACGTGTGGCAGGAGTCAACATACTCGCGTATGTCCTTTCTCATCGATGGCCACCAGTACTTTCGCTGGATCAGGTCGTTTCTCTTCTCGACGCCTAGGTGGCCGTTATTGTCGTGGAAAACGATCATCACACTGCTTTAGAGGGCAGCGGGAATGATCACCCTACGACAGACCCGTCCTCCCTCGAGAGATTTCTTCACCAGTATATTGTTTTCGATCTCGTAGTCTGAAGATTTGTGCTTGGCCTCCTCCCGAAATCTTTTGCAGTCAGTATCCCTCTCCTGAAACTCGCGTAGGCGACAGTGTTTGCCGACCACTACAGCGTAGCAGTGGAGGTCTCGGGTCGAAACGCCGTGGTCGACAGCCTCTGCAGATTCCGACTGCCTCGAGAGTGCGTCAGCATCGGAGTTCTGGCGTCCTGGCTTGTGCTTGACGTCGAAGGTGTACTCTGCTAAGTCGAGCGTCCACCTCGCAAATCTGTGGTTGCTGGCTCCTTTCTGGACGAGGTATGACAAGCTGAAGTTGTCCGTGAACACTGTAAAACGGGGGTCTCCTCTCAGGTAGACCAAAAACTTCTCAGTGATCGCCCAGTGGAGCGCCATGCACTCGAGCATATTAGAGTGTAGACCACGATCGTGCTCGTTTAGTGATCTGCTTGCGTACTCTATGATTCGCTCCTTTCCGTCTTGAGTTTGAGAAAGCACTGCACCCAGCCCCGTTTGCGAAGCGTCGACGTGAACGTTAGTCGGGCAGTCTGGGCGGAAGCTTGCCAAAATCGGCGGGTTCTTCAAGGCGTGTTTTATGGCGTTGACGGTTGCTTCATGAGCGTCAGTCCATACGAAAGGAACGTCCTTCGCCAGAAGGTGCCGTAGCTTGTGCGTGACCTTTGCAAACTCCGGTATGAACTTTCGGTAGTGGTTAGCGAACTGCAGGAAGGAGTACAGCTTCTTTGCGTTGCGATGCGGCTCGAACTTCTCGACAGCGCCAACTCTGGATTCGTCCAGTGTTCGTCCTTCGGCGAGGATCACGTAACCCAGGAAAGATACTTTGTCTTGAATCAACTGGCATTTCCAGAGATCCATCTTCAAGCTGTTGATCACGACTCTCCTGAGTGCTTCGTTCAGCAAATCCAAAGCCTCCCTCACTGTTGTGGCTCCCTGCCCGACATCGTCCATGTACGTAGCTGTCCTAGGTAAGCCATCGAACGTGCGACGCATGACTCTTTGCATGGTCTGAGGGGCCTTGCAAAACCCAAAGGCCATTCTAAGGTATTCGTACTTTCCGTCTGGAGTGACGAATGCGGTCTTGTGTACTTCGTCCGGCTTCATTCGTATAGTCAGAAATGCCGTCTTCACGTCCAACACAGTGAAGTAAGCCGATCCGTCGCGCATGACATCGTCAATAATGTCTTCCATGACGGGCATTGGATAAGAAGGGTTGATGGTTTTCTCGTTGAGCTTGCGATAGTCATGTATCATTCTTCGTGGAGTCGTCGGGTGGTGCGGTTGGTCGACGACTATCGTTGGGGCATCGTACTCGCTTTCGCTCGGCCTTATGATGCCCTTGGAGAGGTAGTCATTCACCTGTTCTCGGATGAACTTGCGATCAGCCTGTGAGCACCTGTACGGCCTCGATGACACTGGTATATTGTCTCTGAGTTCGATGCTGTGTTCGGTGTGAGGACACACACCCAAAGTATCGCCTTTGGAAGTGAACGCTTGGTGATGCCTTAACACAATTGCGTGAAGTTGTTCCCTCTCTGCCTCGGTGGCATCCTTCGTTATCTTCCGTGTGGCGTCTTCGACTAGACTCGTGAAGTCTTCGTCGGGTGTGGGACATTTTGTGTTGAGGCGCACGTAGCCTTCGTCTTTGGAAACACTCTCGTCCGATTGCCGGCAGAACGTCGCAATAAGCGTTTCCCCGGTGCGGTGTGGTGTGCCTTGTTTCGGGGGTGGCACTTCGGACGATGAAAATTTTCCGGAGGGCTCGACTGGAACGATAGTCACATCGTTTGACGTGTGAAACGTTACGTCGACGTTCGCGACTCGTCGCCAGTCTGATCCCAGAATCAGGTCGATGCCGCTGGGCAGTTCCGTTACCACGACGTCTTCGAGTCGCACATTCGTGGTGCCCAGTGTCACATCAAGCGTTGCAGCGAGAGTTGGGCATATACTGCGGTTGAGAACTTCAATTTTCTCGCGCGATACCCATGCGTGCGTGGGAATGTCGTCCGTCAAGGCATTGGCACTCTTGGTAGTCCCTGTTTCGTGGCTGCTATTGTCCCTCTTCGCTCGTTTCTCGTCCGCTCTGATCGTTGCTGGCGTTTTCGGCTTTCTACAATCACGGGACAGGTGACCGATGTCGCCGCAGTTGAAGCACGAACGAGCAGAGATGGGCCGCGGGTGTGGAGCTCCCGAGAAATCGCTGCGCGGGTTGGCCTTCGGCAAGTTGGCAGAGCTGCTGGCTGGCACCCGCTGGTTCGAACCCTGACCACGGCTCACTGTATACGATGACGGTTTCTTATCGTTCTCGGCACACATGGTCGTGCGACGCCTCGCGTCGAGAGAAGCCGCTCTGTCAATGAGTTCGGTTAATGTGCCACACAGCTGCGCTGCGAGTGGGTTGGCTCATGTGTCGTCCTCGATGCGGCTGAGAATGAGGGAAATACGTTCTTCCTCTGCTAAACGGTATGGCGCCTTGTTCATAATGGCGTTCTTCGAGTACATGTACTCGACGATGGTCTCGTGGCTCTGAAGGCGTTGCTTCGTCTGCAGTTCGAGGAACTCCTGCATTGTCAGCTTTCGTTTGAATCGGAGAATGAGCGCTTCCTTCCATTGCTCCCAGGTGTCATACTGTGAGCCGTAGGCGCTGTGCCAATCCTTGGCAGATCCCGTCAAGCGGCTTGCTGCTGTCACCAACGTCAGCGATGGCGTCCAGTGGGCGAGCGCTGCGATTCTCTCCACTTGCGTAATCCATTCGTGAGCACTTTGTTGCGGCGTCCCATCGAACAAGGGTATTGAGGATGACGTGTCGCTTGTGGAATGAATCTGGATCGGGCTCGTCGTCGGTGGACCTCTCGACAGCGTGTTGGCGAGCAGGGCTTGTGTGTTCACGAGCGCGGCGAGGATCTGGGCCATGGAAGGTTCTCCCTCGTGCGTTGAAACGGTCGGCGCCGCGGGGCGTGCCGCGTCTTGGTTGGTGCCGTCGTTCAGTTACGGTGGCCGCGTCGAACCCGAGGACATCGTTATGTCAGCAGGGACGGAATGGTGCAGCCCGAGGGTTGGAGTCGTCACCCGTTCCGTTGGCAGTGAAGCGTTCTAATGGGCTTCGTGCAATGTCTCACGTTCACTTGTGGTTGCACGGTGAAGCTGGGCTCGCAGGCTGCTCAGTTCAGCGCAAAGCATCGCGTTGTTCGCGGACAGTGTCTCCAGGTGCGCCTGCCTGTCGTCGTCGTAGGCAGCCTGGTCCTTCGTTGACGAGTCCGTCGGCTCTAGGGCTTGGCGAGTGATGTTGTCGCGGATGATTCTTGCGATGAGCTCGTCCTTTCGTCCGGAGCACCGTAGACCTCGTGCTCTCAGCTCGTCGACGAGTTGCTTTTTCGTTGCATTGACCATCGTGCTGTGGTCGAGGGTCGTGAACACGCTTTCGACGATGGTCATTTCGGAGTCCCGAGACGATGTACGGCGTGGCGTCGCTCCTTCTTTCTCATGGCGTCGTTTCCTCCTCCGCATGCAGCTCGATCGATTCACATCCTGTCGGCTGCGCCATGTCAGCGATGTCCGAATGAATGTAGTCAAGGCAAAGTTCACATATTAAGAAAAACTGTATCGCGCTAAGTTACAGGTAAATCGGCAGTGGTTACATGTATAAGGAAACTGGACTTGGTGCAGGAGCTCGATCGGATACGTCCGACGCCGCTCGCGTCTCGGCTCGCTCTGCGATGCGTTGCTCTGCGGTCCCGGCTCGAATCTCGGCTCGTTCTCCTCTCTCTGCCGATGCGTTGCTATGCGGTCCCGGCTCGAAGGCTCACTTTTGTTTTTTGAATGTTCGTTGAATCAATGGGCAACCGCGTCGAGTGGACGCGCTCAGGGCTCGGAGTCCACGTTAACGCAGTGCAGCGTTTCCCGAGCAAGCACGCAGATGCTGCCGGAGATTGAGACGCTGCCGGAGAATTCAGCTGTGCGAACTCGAGTGCCGCTGACAGGGCGCAAGAAGTCGAGAGAGCGAACAGTGAGGGAAGGAGCGGTGAAAAGATCCCTTTACCCTCTCTTACACTCTTTCGCAACACATGCTCCGGTTGATAGGGGTGAGGATAAGTGCACGCGCCCAGAGCTGTTGCTATGGGAGATGGAGTGCGGACACCGCCGCGGACAACGCCTGATGCCCGTCATAGCTCCATTAAAAATGCATTCGCTACATAAAAAACTCCCAAGCATTTCCTCGAGGGTGAACATGGTTAAGTGCGAATACACGGGGTGATGCTATGAGGGGTATTTATTAATTAGCACTAATATATTTATTAATCACACTATGGTGCCTTTATGGTGTAATGGTTCCTGGGAATCGCAATTTGATCACACGGGGGAGTTTACGTTGACTCACTGGCGAATGCCAACGGAGTTTAACTTTACTCCCCCTCACGACCCGCTCTCGACGGGAGACTGAGAGAGAAGGCGGGCGCGCGAGAGAGAGGGGTGCGTGCGCAGCTGCAGCGAGCGAGGAGAGCGGAGGAGCGAGCGAAGGGGGAGGGGGTATAAGGCGCGTTACTGACACCGATATCAGCGTCGCGTCCGTGGCTTATTCGGTAGAGCGTCGCGCTGCGGCCCGCCAAGTCCTCTTTCTTTTAAAGATAGAGAGAAGACTGCGGACGCCGCCGACGGCGGTGGACGGTTTGGGGTCGCTTGTAAAGTGTATTCACACTTAAAAGTGTTCATTGATTCAAATTACTCGGTACTCGGCTATGGGAAGGCACAAGCCGTCGCCACAGATGGTATGGAGTGTATATAAAAATGCTGTCATCACTGAGTGAGCACGGTGTGTGTTTAGAAAAAATTTTTCTCAAGAACAATGAACATTAATTACAGTCCAATACAGCACCGTGCAAGGGAACACAACATGCACACACAAACCAAAAATTGTTAAAAACACATATGTTTACATATGTACATAACGTGGTAAACGAAGAACACTAAGAAAACGTAGATATGTATATGGTACGTATTTAAATGGTATTTGTATTAAGGTGTGTTTAGAAAAAGGTTTTAACGATTTAGAGCACGAGGTACTCTACTATGGGAGAGCAGAAAGCCGTCCCGCTGAAAGCACTTTGATCTTAGCCAAAAGGCCCAGAAGCGATGTTTTGGTGCCACTATATTAATGAATAAATGTTCTCTGAAGGGGGTCGGCCAATTTTAATAAACAGTCGTGATACTGCTACAAGTGGCACCAGTGACTGACTTGTTTCTCTCTGCAGTCATGCGTTAAAATAACATGTGCCGCCAGGCCAACTATACTGTAACCCGCCTAGGCCTACTGACGCACGTATTCTTTAACAAACTTAACATATCTTTACATGAGATTTTTCACAAGTGTTGATACTTGCCTAGTCCTCTATGTTTTACATTAATTCTCCACTCCACGACACTTGTGACAAATGACAAAAGGCCATCGGAAATTTCGAATGAACAGAAGATGAAAAAAAAATAACAGCATATTCACGGAGTGAATGATGGAGAGTGGGGTGAAGCATCCGTCCGTCCATTCGTTATTGCTTCCTTCCGTCCATGCGTGCGTCTGTTTGGCCGCCCGTGCGTCCATCTGCCCATCCCTGTGTGCGTCTGTTTGTGCGCCCGTCCCTGCGTTCGTCCGTGCATCCGCCCCTGCGTCCGTTCATGCGTCCATCCAACATCGGTCTGTGTGTCCGTTCGTCCATCTATTCAACACTTCGAGTACCACCATCTCGCATCTTTTCATCATATATTCCCCATATAGAAGCACCGCCATCCAGCGGATATTCCAAGGACTGAACGAGAGGAGGCACACGCAGACTTTCTTACGGCTTGCGCTTCCTGTCTACTTCCCACTTTTAACCACCTCGAGTTCATGGTATATACTAGTTCACTGTATTTACGGCACTGCGGCACAACGCTCGCTTAACATTTCTAAAACCAAGGAGGTTACGCCCAGCGAGTATAACGTAGCAACCCTTTCTTGTCAGATAGGGCTCAATGTACATGCCAGTGGCTGCTTAGAGGGAATAAGAGACAGGAGAATTTGGCTTTAAGTTAAAACGCACGCTGCGAATTTTTTATTGTCCAACAACGCACAGAAGGAATCTCCCACCGGCACCACCTTGGAGGTCAAAATGTAAGACTAGTTACACACTACTACTACGACTACGAGGGACGAACGGGGGCCGCTATACGGAGCTTCGCCCCTAAAAAAAATGGCAGATCCCACGTACAGTGGGAATCGATCATATGCGAAGCACGAATGAGAAATGTTGATATGCCACTTTAGAGAGTGAGAGTGAGTGAGAAAGGAAAGGCCGGCAGGTTAACCAGATATTGGCATCTGGTTTGCTACCCAGCGCTGGGGGTGGGGAAGTAGGGGCAAGAAAGAGGGGTTAGAGAGAAAGGAAAATAAAACGCACGCGCACTCATAAAAAAAAACGAAAACACACACAGGAAGGGCGTCCCAGCTACAACCGTTCAGCAAGGCCGGTCAATCGCAAAAAGTGCAGCAGCGCTTTCAGGGCCCTCTTCTGTGAAGTCGCCTCCTGACGATACTGCAGAATTTCCTGCTCCGACAGAGGCTGATCATCTAATTTGTTGAGTTCCCTGCGAAGGCATAGTCGCCACCTACTATACGCTAGGCACTCACAAAGAACATGTTTAATGCCGAACGGGGGCCGCTATACGGCGAAGCTCCGTATAGCGGCCCCCGTTCGTCCCTCGTAGTCGTAGTAGTAGTGTGTAACTAGTCTTACATTTTGACCTCCAAGGTGGTGCCGGTGGGAGATTCCTTCTGTGCGTTGTTGGACAATAAAAAATTCGCAGCGTGCGTTTTAACTTAAAGCCAAATTCTCCTGTCTCTTATTCCCTCTAAGCAGCCACTGGCATGTACATTGAGCCCTATCTGACAAGAAAGGGTTGCTACGTCATACTCGCTGGGCGTAACCTCCTTGGTTTTCGAAAGGTTTAGCGAGCATTCGGCTGCAGTGCCATGAATACAGTGAACTAGTATATACCATGAACTCGAGGTGGTTAAAGGTGGGAAGTGGACCCGAAGCGTAAGCCGTAAGAAAGTGTGCGTGTGCCATTTCTCGTTTAGTCCTTGGAATGTCCGCTGGATTGCGGTGCTTCTATATGGGGAATATATGATGAAAAGATGCGAGATGGTGGTACTTGGAGTGTTGAGTAGATGGACGAACGGACACATAGACAAATGCATGGATGGACGAATGAACAAACGCAGGGGCGGCTGCATGGACGAACGCAGGGACGGACGCACGAACAGACGCACGCACGGACGGGCTGATGGACGCATGAACGGTCACACTGACGAACGCATGGACGGACGGAAGCAAGGAAGAATGGACGGACAAATTCTTCGCCCCACTCTCCATCATTCACTCCGTGGATATGCTGCCATTTTTTTCTTTAAATAGCTTTGCTGCTCTCTCTATATCTCCTTCAATTCCTCCCTATCTCTTTCCTTGTGAACTACTACTGAGGGGAGAAGACGAAGAAGTGTATTTTGATAGGAGCTACTCCTACTAACTCCGGCGTATTTCAGTTGTAATTTAAGTCTGTTGATCAGTTTTCGCTGCTCCCTTGGAGGGGATGGATGTAGACCACCCCGGGCGCCTGCCGGCACCAGCGGCGTCAGCGGCGGCCGCCTCCAGGAAGCGGATGGGACAAGCGAGTGGCAGCGACAGTGAAGATACTCATGCTTACTATCTCAGCAGTGAGGACTTTTCAGATGACGGTTTCCAACCTGTGCTGAGCCGCAAAGCGAAGAGGAGGAACATGAGGACATCCTCATCCTCAACTATTCAAACTGTAAGTGAAGCGCCAAAATCGAACACTTATACCATCCTGTTTCTGCCTGCATTTCCTACCGTCAGCATGAAACGCCTTAACAGACAGTCTGTGTCGAGGTCTCTGGAAACGCTCGTGCCAAATGAGATCACGGACATAAGAGTGAACGCCAGAAAGGATATACTGGCTGTGGACATTTTGCACGCAAGTGCGTTGGGCGTTCTGCGCAGTGTAACTGACTTGGACGGCAACCAGGTGCGCTCTCATGTTCCCTTGGGATGTGATGTAGTAACCGGCGTGATATACGACATAGATGTGGCTATTTCCAATAATGACTTACAATTTCTTGTCAAGTCAACAACTGATACTCCAATTCTCGATGTCACCCGGCTAGGCAAGTCTCGCTGTGTGAAGATTGCGTTTGAGAGCACGTCACTCCCCTCTCATGTGAAGGTGGGGTACTTCAGACATGCTGTGCGGCCTTTAATTCCAAAGCCTCTCCAGTGCCGTAAATGCATAAAACTTGGACATGTGAGCAGCGTCTGCGAGAATTCGGTGGTATGCCACCGCTGCGCCGAGCCCCATGAAGCGGATAAGTGCGTCGCAACTGTCAAGAAAAGCTCTAATTGCAATGGATCCCATGAAGCCACATCGAAGGACTGCCCGCGGATACAGAAGGAAATTGCCATCTTGAAGGAATTGGTGCGTGATCACTCATCTCATCGAGAAGCCGCAGCGAAAGTCAGAAGGCGTCGTTCACGTCGACGTTGGTCTTCAAGGACGCCCGCTACCTCCTCGACACGTTTGCCAGATCCCTCATCAGTACCACCTCCTTTGCCTCCCAGACCACATGCCGTGGGAAAGGCTGTAAAGGACAAAGCCAGTGAGCATACCCTAACTGCGACAGAGTGGCCTGCACTTCAAAGGGAAGCAGCATCAAGCGAACCGAAGGAGTTTCGTGACGGCCAGTCCACGATCCCGGTTCGAGATCTTTCCAACCAAGACAGGCAAGTGACTGCAATCGTGCAATCATTAATTGCCACGATTCGCACGCTACTGAGCAGCATACAATCTCCGTCTGCTATGAGTGCACTGCAAATACTGGATGCACTGAATCCAGTTCTTGCTAACGTCGTATAAGTACAATGGCTCAACAAAATCTCATCTTTCGCACTGAAGTTAAAAGTGCGTCGATTTTTCAGTGGAATGCCAGAGGCATGAAGTCCCGTATCTCGGACTTTCGCCAATTTGTTCGGGTCAATCAATTCCTATACTGGTCATATGTGAACCAAACGTATCAACGCCTTATAGATTGTCCGGTTATGAAGCTTTTTGTTCAGCCGCTTGCGAAGAACGAAGCAAAGTAATTGTTTACATTCGCACAGACTTGACTTATCTTTCGCACCCAATAACTTCAAATGACGACAGTCGGTACATGTGTCTTCGTGTAAAGAAGAATGCAGTTTCGTTCACGCTTATTGGTAGATATATATCTCCGTCATCGCGATTTGTCTGCGACAGATAAAAGACAACCTAATGAGGACCGATGGGCCTTGGATCATCACCGGTGACTTCAACGCCCATCACATGCTTTGGGGGAGCACTAAGATGAATGCCAGGGGCCGGAACATTGTTACATTCGCTTCCAATTACGACCTTTCCATCATGAACGACGGTACCCTCACATATCTGCGGGGTCTCACGTATGGCAGTTGCCTTGACCTGACATTGGTGTCGCGGTGCTTCTCTCGCAAAGTTAAATGGTTTTGCGATATTGAGACTCATGGGAGTGATCACATAGCCACCTACGTGACGATCGATGGTATCATAAAAAATTTCTCTTCCGGTGTTGTAATTGGCACTGACTGGTCGATGTTTACATCGCGTGTTGAGGACGCTTGCCAAGAAGGCCTCGCCTGCAGCCTGGAAAATACCATAGCGGAAGCTATGCAAGCGTCCAAATGTAAATTACCATTTTCGTCTAAGATAACACAGTTTGACATCGAACTGGAAAGATTACGAGCTATACGAAGGCGTGCTGAATGACGATACAGACGCACAAAATCAATTTACGATTTGAAGGAAGCAAGGCGGCTCCAGAAAAAGATTCAACGACGCATTTACAAGCTCGAGAGGGAACGCTGGAAAGCATTCTGCGAATCTCTAGACCCTCATAAACCGCTGTCATATATCTGGAAAACAGTTCGTCGTCTTCGCTCCTCTCCGCAACAACGGCACCCTTTTAAAGCTTTGGCACTCCATCATGGAAAAACAGAACTCGACGTGGCTGAAGAATTTTGCACGAGAGTTGCCGGGAATATTATCAACGAGAGCATTGACGCCGTGATCGTTCCTGAGACGTGATTACCAGAAATGGACATTCCATTCACCATTGAAGAACTGGAAGGTGCGTTAGTCGCTTCTAAGCGCATGTCATCGCCAGGTCCTGATGGTATTACTTATAGTGCGTTGGGACACCTTGGACAAAAAGCCAGAAAATAACTTTTAACATGCTTCAACAACTCCTGGCTCAGCGGCAGTGTTCCCCGAGAATGGAAAATAAGTCGATTAATACCACTTTTGAAATCGGGAAAATCACCATTGGACTTGACAGCGTATCGCCCTCTTGCCCTCGGAAGCTGCCTCGGAAAAGTGATGGAAAGAATGGTTCTATTTCGTCTCGAGTGGTACTTGGAACGATACACCAAATACCCTTCTTGCATTGCAGGCTTTCGTCGGGGCCGCTCCTCCATCGACTGTGTCCTTGGCTTATCAACATTTGTGCAACAAGAAAAAAGTCGCAAGCGCATATCAGTGGCACTCTTTCTTGACGTGAAGGGTGCATATGGTAATGTAGCTCACGATGCCATCCTCACTTCTCTCGCAGCAATGGGCATTGGTGGACGAATGTTTCAATGGATAAAAGATTATATAACTGGCAGGGGTTTCTTTGTGCAAACATAAGAGGGTACAACTGCTGAACGTTACACCTACTGCGGAGTACCTCAGGGAGGTGTTTTAAGGCCCACATTGTTCAATGTTGCCCTGATTGGTCTGGTGAAGGTTCTGCCAAGGTCGGTGTGCCTATCCATATACGCCGATAATATTTGCCTCTGGAGTGCTGCAGTTACTCGCCCTCAGGTGCGTGCACGAATACAGCAGGCAGCAACCCTCACAACAGCCTACCTTCAGAAAAAAGGCCTAACTATATCAACTGTGAAGTGTGCGTTGATGGCGTTTACACGCAAACCAATGACGCCATACCCTGTTTACATCAATGGGCAGAGTGTCAAATATGCACGGACGCATCGTTTGCTGGGCATAATAATCGACAGAAGTCTTTCGTGGAGCCCACATTGTGCGTACTTGAAGAAGAGACTGCTATCTATTGTGCATATAATGAAATTCATGTGCGGGAAAGCATGGGGAACTTCTGTGGCCTCCATGCTACAGCTGTACAGGGCCCTATTTCTGGGTCTATTGCACTACAGCTTGCCGGTACTGACTAACACTTGCAAATGCAATACTCATTCATTGGAGAGTTTGCAGGGTCAGGCACTGCGTATCTGCCTAGGACTGCCCCGATGCGCTTCTACTTATGCCACAATCATGCTTGCCAAAGACCATCCGGTCAGGACTTATAGAGTCGTGGATTGCTTCAGAGCGCATATTCGACATGCTAGCCGTGTCCCCGACCACCACTTGGCCCTTCTACCCTCCGGAAGACCACGTGCTACGTTTTCACACGTCATAGCCAAGCACCTAAACAGCATTCCATCAGGATATACGCCAGCTACGAGAATGACATGTCATTTGTGGTGCCTCGACCAGCCGCAGGTACGTCTAGAAATTCCGGGTATCAAAAAAAAGCAATCAGTCCAGAGTAGCATTGAAGCAAGCAACACTGCTATTATTACATGAGTTATACTTGGACCGAACGCAGATATACACTGATGGGTCCGTCTCGTCCAGCAGCTCATCAGGTGCCGCTGTAATTCCGGCTGCAGCAATGACAATCAAATTTAGGTTGTCGCATATGACTACATTTACGGCATCAGAGCTTGCTGCTATAAGAACTGCTTTACAATATCTCGTTCAAGAACATCCAGGAAAATGGGTCATATTCTGTGATTCAAAGGCAGCGCTTCAGAGTTTGCAGTCTGCCATGTGTAGGAGGAGTCATGAACAATCGGTACAAGAAATAAGACACTGCCATCATGAAGCTCTAGCACGTGGGCATGATATTGTATATCAATGGCTGCCTGGACATATCGGTATTACCGGAAATCAATTAGCAGATGATGCAGCCTGCTCAGCCCATGAAGGAACCCGTGTAGTCCCGATTCCTCTATCAAGGAATGATGCAGCAAGACAACTTTACCTGCTGGCTCGAGATCTTACACGCACGTTCTGGTCGTCTACCAGCTTCCAAAGGTGTCAATTTTATGAACTGGATCCTTCGCTCAAGATAAAGCTACCATCACAACTTTCCCGCTCCGATGAGACACTGTTATGCCGCCTCTGGTTGGGTGTTGCATTCACCAAGGTGTACTCCTTTCGCACTGGTATGGCAGACACTCCTACATGCGACTACTGCGGAGCTGAAGAGACCATCGAATACGTCCTGTGCAGCTGCGCTTGCTACGACACACAGCAATGCCAGCTCCGGATGGTTTTGAATCTACTTGACCCCGGACCATTTTGTGTGCAGAAGATACTAGGACCTTGGGCATCGGCCTCAGTTGCGCAGAAAGCAACTAAAGCACTGCTACTTTACCTAAAGTCAACAAACCTGAGCGACCGCCTTTAGACTGTGTGTGCTCCCCGAGTGCGCTCGTGATTGTGTGTACCTTCTCATCTCCCTACAACCTCTTTTCTCCCCTTTATCCCTTCCCCAGTGCAGGGTAGCAAACCGGATGTGCGTCTAGTGAACCTCCCTGCCTTTCCTTGCATCTTTATCTCTCTCTCTCTCTCTCTACTACTGAGGGGCCGCACTTTGGTGCAGACAGTTGCGAGCTTCACGTTTCTTTTCAATTTTCCTCTTTTAATAAATCGCTTCTACCAAAGCGAGCGAACCTCAGACATCTCTAGACTAACACCGACTTTTGAAAAGTCACACCCTTTATGAAAATGTCGACAGGAGTCGCTTCCACCTGTAAGTTTATCTTATTTTAGAATGCTTGTATAAAGGATAGAAAGTAAGCACGAAACTCTTAGAAATGCTTTGTTGTGCAATCGAAAAGCACAAACATACGAGAACAAAATTTCCAATGATTTGAAGCAAAGTCCAGAAAAATTGAGTTGTCTGTACAGGTAGATATATTTTGTATAACGTGCGCAGATTTGGTTACAATGAGTAAGTCTAATGCGTGTCTAAATACAGTCTCTGTCACCTACGGGACGGCTTTAAGCTCTCCCATAGTAGAGTACCAAGTACTCTAAATCGTTAACCTCTTTTTCTAAACACAATTCTCGTCACAGAAGTTGATGTAAGTTTTTGCAGATTTCACTTTGGGGACGGCTTTAAGCTCTCGTAACGTAGAACACCGAGTACTCTAAATCATTAACCACTTTTTCCAAACACATTCACCGTTTTTTCTCACGCAGATGTTTTCATATTAGAGGCCCACGGGACGGCCCATTGCTCTCCCATAGTAGAGTACCAAGTACTCTAAATCGTTCACCAGTTTCTTCTAAACACATGGGCTCTGGCACAATAGCGGCCTCATGAAGTGTGAGGCCCAAGGGACGGCTTTAACTCTCCAATGGTAGAGTACCCAGTACTCTAAATCATTACCCACTTTTTCTAAACACACATTCATTCCAACGAAGTGGTGCTGAGCAGCGCCTGTTGAGTCGTTATTTATGATTTAGTTAGTAACCAATAGTGTTTCATTGCCATTATTGTATTGCTGTAACTTTGTATCATGATATCGCACTGAATTGCAACGTAGTGATATTTGTCGTGGTACATAGATGTGTCGAAGTGTATGTGCCCTTAATACTGGAAGGTTATGAAACCTTTATTTTCTGAGCATAGTGTAAATAAACTTTTTCTAAACAGTAGGCACGGTAACCTTGCTGAGACAGCTTATTAATCTCATAGTGCTATAAATTGTCGAACATTCGCTCTAAAGACGACAGAAGTCATTTTGTTACCCGCTGTGTTTTTTTTTATTTTCAAATACTGTTGGTCATTATGGCAGAAACAGGGTGGGTAAACTAAATGTTAACATAAAGCAAAAACAAGTGCAACGTATTGTAATGAAGCCAAAACTTTAAAAAATACACAAAGGAAAATATTTTTAAAACGCTGTTAATAAAAACCTTAATACATTTATTGTGATGGTGGTATAGTATGCAGTATGAAGTAACTACATGATGTATTTTCGAACAACATGGCAATATATGTAAAAGACTACAGCAACGCTCAATGTTCACGACATATTTCTAATGCACTTTTCAAAGCTTTTCAAACTCACCTGAACTGCTGTTTCTAGCATGCAATAAACTTCCCAGTTTCAGACGAAATATGGTAATCAAAATTTGGCCCGAATATACATGTTACACTGTAAATGTCGTCGAAAGACGATGGTCTTGCGTCTGGAGAGAGTGAACAACACATTTATTTGATGTTCTGCGCAAGAAAATCGGTGAATGGTATTCTGGAGGCGCTGCGTTAGAATGCCTCGAGCTTGTAGCGAAGGCGAACAAGCGCATCTAGGATAGATGGATGGATGGATATGGCTGTACTCTTTAGATCAGGCAGTGGCTAGTGCCACCTAGCCGTAATACTTAATGAACCGAAAACTAGAATATTTTTTTCCTTTACAAAGTGAGGTTGAGGATTCGTACTTTGCAGTGAAGGGTTTAATTTTCACACGTGCCCTGACTTTAGCCACCAAACAGATAACTTCCTTCTAGTTAATTCTACCCGCTTAGAGACTATTTTGCTCTCCCTGTGCCTAAACCACAGTGCTTTGAAAAACTCTGCGCCATCATCCTGAACTATAGGGTGAATCCCTTTACAGAACATTATCAAGTGTTCGGCTGTTTCTTCTTCCTCTCCACACGCACTGCATACCGTGTCTACCCCTTCGTATATGGCCCGATATGTCTTGGTTCACAATGCTCCGGTCCTGGCCTCAAACAGTAGAGAACTACCCTGAGTATTATCATAGATCCTTTCCTTTCCTGCTTATAAGTTCGATAGGTCTCTAGTGCGTACTTCTTAATCATGCCAATTCTACGCATATCGGTCTCAGCTTCCTTCACCTCCTTTTACTCCGATAATTCTTTTTGGTTTGGCCCCCTGCTGTTTTCTAAGTATTAACCAGTCAATTTTCTGGTTCTCTTCCTCCATTTTGTATCGACATTTTTCATGCACAAGTAGCTGAATACCTTCCTAGCCCAACGCTCCTCCCCAATTTCTCTCAATCGCTTCTCAAATTTTGTCTTGCTGCTAGCTTCCCCGCCCTCAAATGATGTCCATCCCATATCACCTTGTGCTCCCTGATTTGGTGTATTCCCGTGAGTTTTGAAGGCAAGCCTGCCTATTTCACGTTGCTTAATTTCTAATCTTGCTTGAACTTCTGATCTCATGCACAAGACCGCATTGCCGAACGTCACACCAGAAACCATGACCCCTTTCCATATTCCTCTCACCACATCACCTATTGTGATTCCACAGTGCCCTGTTTTTCTTTACCGCTGCATTCCTGTTACCTTTAGTCGTCACGTATATTTCGTGTTTCCTTAGGTACTCGGCCCCAATCCTTATCCACACGCCCAGATATTTGTATTTATCTGTTATCTCTAGCGTGACCTCCTGTATTATAAGCTCACTACCTGCATTATCATTAAAAATCATGACTGCTGATTTTTCCTTACTAAATCCGAAATCTCCCTTATTACCGCAGATGTCCACCAATCTCTGCAAATCTCCCTTTTTGTCAGCCATTAGCACTATATTGCCGCATGAATTCGCGTGGTTTTCGTGTGGAAGAGGACGAAGAGGTTGGGATTGAGCCGCTTTTTAATGCCGCATGAATTCGCGTGGTTTTCGTGTGGAAGAGGACGAAGAGGTTGGGTTGGAGCAGTTTTTCTTTTTGTCCTAGCTTGACGAGCAGTTCTGCGGAAGGTTTCCTTGAGTGAGACAAGATTGGTGACAAGATTGGTGGAGCTGCTGGGTACGACAACTGACGACGCACCCCATGCACAAGAGCCCATCCAGGAGCCGGAACACAAGCCCTGTGCCCGTGGACACGCCAGTTCACAGAACAAGCCGCCGCCAACGAGGCCTACCACCAGAGACACCGGCACAGCTTATCCATAGAGCGACTATGACTTCGCCTCAAGGCGTCATGGAAACTCCTACGTCGTCGGCACCAATTTATTGCACTGTCCAGAACCCGCTGATGCCTAGTCCCTTTCACGGAGAGCTGTTTGAGGATGTGGACGACTGGCTGAGCGAGTTCGAACACGTCGCAGCGATCAACTACTGGGACGAAGCCGCCAAACTCCGCAACGTCTACGCGTGTTTGAAAGACGGCGCCCGAACGTGGTTCATGAACAGAAGTGATGTCTTGACATCCTGGCGCGAGTTCCAGCATCGCCTCTTGGAGACCTACCGGAGCCCCGACCGCCGCGATCGTGCTGAACGTGCATTGCATTCACGCATCCAGATGCCTAATGAGACCGTCACCATGTACGTGGAGGACATGACGCAGCTTTTCAGGCGAGCGGATCCGGCAATGCCAGAAGAAAAAAAGCTACGCTATCTGATGCGAGGCGTGAAGGAGCAGCTTTTTGCTGGTCTAGTGCGGAGTCCTCCGAAGAGTGTAGCAGAATTCCTGACCGAAGCCACTACGATGGAGAGGGTACTTCATCAGCGGTCAGCCCTACTCAACCGGCAAGTGAATTCTGCATCACCTACTGAATTTTCCGCCAGCTTCGGGAGCAACAGCATTGAGTGGATTCGCGAAATCGTCCGCTCCGTC
Organism: Rhipicephalus microplus; assembly: GCF_043290135.1. Classification (NCBI taxonomy): domain Eukaryota; kingdom Metazoa; phylum Arthropoda; class Arachnida; order Ixodida; family Ixodidae; genus Rhipicephalus; species Rhipicephalus microplus. Next base: position 89,220,489 of record NC_134704.1, read on the forward strand.
GTCCGCGAGGAAATCGCGAAACTACACGGGGCGAGACAGCCGGAGGTAAGCAGCATCACCAATATTATTCGGGACGAGGTCCAGCAGGTGCTTCACAGCCGTCGCCCTCAACCAACGGTTACAAATCTAGAACCACCTCCTGCGTCCACTGATGTTGGGAACCGCACATATGCCGAAGCTCTGCGCACTTCCATGCCGGTCTCAAGCCCTGCAGTCCCAATCCAGACGATGCCGCCAGTTTCAATTCAATCTGCGCATGCTGGTTTGGACATCGACGGTCGCCGTGCCCCTCCGCGGAAGTCCGATATTTGGCGTACGTCGGATAGAAGACCCCTCTGCTTCCATTGCGGTGAAGCCGGTCACATCTACCGGGAATGTCCATACCGACAACTTGGACTGCGCGGTTTCTCTATTCATTCGCCTCGTCCCCTAGTTGGTCAGAGGCCAAGAGAAATTGAGGACTACCTCGCGCAGCAACGTCTGCCTTTCCCACGGCGTCAATCGCGGTCTCCATCTCCACGACGACCCGCAGCTATTGGACCACGTCTCAGTACGATGGCACGGGGACGTTCCCCAAGCCCTCGTCGGGAAAACTGAAGGCAGCGACCTTCGGGGGCGAGGTCGCTGGGACTAAAAGTGCGGAAGACCTCCTATCGACGCTTCCACAAAACGCTGCAGACATTGAATTGACGTCTGAGTGCAGTGCGAGAGAAATGCCGGATTGTGCGTCTGAACCCAGTGGCCGAGTCTCACTCGACATTCCCGTGCTGATAGACGGTCTTCAGGTCAGCGCATTGGTGGACACAGGTGCAGATTATTCTATTATGAGCGGAAAATTGGCAACCAGTCTTAAGAAAGTGATGACACCTTGGAATGGGACGCGTATTCGCACTGCTGGAGGCCACGTTATTACTCCATTGGGTCGCTGTACCGCAAGAGTGGAAATACGCGAGTCAACGTTTGTGGTAACCTGCCTCGTACTACGCGACTGTTCTCGTCAGCTCATCCTTGGAATGGACTTCCTTCGAGAGAATGGCGCGATCATAAATCTCCGCGAGCGAATGGTGACTTTCTCGACGCAACTTGCAACCGATCGAGGCGCTGATAGCTGTCGTAGACCTGCGCTGCGTGTTGCCGACGAAAGCGTGACGTTGCCTCCCCGAGCGACTGCTTTCGTAGAAGTCACCTGTGAAGACCTCCAAGACGGTGACGTGGTCGCCGAGAGCAACGTATCCCTTTTACTGCTTCAAGGTGTGTGTGCAGTGCGAAGCATTCTGCGTGTGCGTGACGGACGGTCGCAGATACTCGTCACAAATTTTAACTTCGAGCACCGACATCTTTTCCGCGGCACCACCGTGGCCTTCGGAGACCGTGTAGCGGATGTCACCGAGTGCTTCGCATCCGAGGAAATGGTTGATGGAGATAAGTTTCTGGACCACATCGACGTCAGTTCGAAGCTTTCGGACGAGAAGAAGGCCGCACTGCATACCCTGCTGAAGGAATTTAAATCTTGCTTCGCCTCTTCATCTAGAGTCGGTCAAACACCCCTCATAAAGCACCGAATTATTACCGACGATGATGTTCGCCCAATCCGCCAGCAACCTTACCGTGTTTCGGCTAAAGAACGCGAGACTATACAGACGCAGGTAAAGGAGATGCTTGACGACGGGGTGATACAACCGTCGAGCAGCCCGTGGTCCTCGCCAGTCGTTCTAGTAAAGAAGAAAGACGGAACGCTGCGATTCTGTGTTGACTACAGGAAACTCAATAGCGTCACCAAAAAAGACGTCTACCCGCTTCCACGGGTTGATGATTCTCTCGTCAGGCTACGACACGCGAAGTATTTTTCATCGATAGATTTGAAGAGCGGCTATTGGCAGATAGAGGTCGATGAGCGAGACAGAGAGAAGACAGCGTTTGTAACTCCCGATGGGCTTTATGAATTCAGAGTTCTTCCTTTCGGCCTCTGTTCGGCTCCCGCAACATTCCAGCGAATGATGGATACCGTCCTCGCTGGCTTGAAGTGGCAAAGCTGCCTTGTATACCTTGATGATGTGGTCATCTTTGCCGAGAGTTTCGAAGAACATCTGAAGCGTCTAAGAATGGTTCTGGAAGCTATTCGTTCGGCCGAACTCACGCTAAAACCCCAGAAGTGCCATTTCGGCTACGATGAGCTGAAATTTCAATCTTGTCACCAATCTTGTCTCACTCAAGGAAACCTTCCGCAGAACTGCTCGTCAAGCTAGGACAAAAAGAAAAACTGCTCCAACCCAACCTCTTCGTCCTCTTCCACACGAAAACCACGCGAATTCATGCGGCATTAAAAAGCGGCTCAATCCCAACCTCTTCGTCCTCTTCCACACGAAAACCACGCGAATTCATGCGGCATTAGTCCCCCCTTTTAAAAAGCATCGACTCGATGCTTCTAAATAAAAAGAAGAAGAAAAAAAAAAACCCATAATTAGAACACGCGTTGACGCAGAGAATGACAAAGTGAGTGCCAGGGAAAACAAAGAGGGCGCACAAGCACTTGGACCATGCGCGAACACAACAGCACCAGTGGAAGAGTCAAGAAAAAAAAACACCACATGAGATCACTGTCACGTTTGCGAAGTAACTCGCAAGCACAGAGACTATTGTGTGTAGTACGGCTTGAGTCGTACGACATGCACAGTTTCGGGCCGATGTTGTCGACGTGACGACACTGTGCCGTCCGGAAGTACTTCGTATGTAAGGTCACTCACACGTCGGATAACCTTGTATGGTCCGAAATAACGGCTCAGAAGCTTTTCAGACAAGCCTGGTCGTCGGACAGGAGTCCACACCCACACTCGTTCACCCGGGTGGTATGCGACGTTTCGACGGCGAAGGTTGTAACGTCGTGCATCTGCGTCTTGTTGGTGACCGATGTTCACGCGAGCCAGTTGACGAGCCTCTTCGGCGTACTGCGTGTATTGCTCGGCTTCTGGAGAAAGAGCATCGCTATTATCGTACGGCAGCATAGCGTCAAGCATCGTTTGTACGTTGCGTCCATAAACAAGGTGGAAAGGTGAAAATCGGGTTGTTTCCTGCATTGCCGTATTGTATGCGAACGTGACGTATGGGAGGATATCGTCCCAGGTTTTGTGCTGCACGTCCACGTACATTGACAGCATGTCCGCTATGGTCTTGTTGAGCCTTTCCGTCAGTCCATTACTTTGTGGGTGGTAAGCCGTTGTTTTTCGGTGACTCGTGCAGCTCAGTCTGAAAATGTCCTCTAGCATTTGTGCCGTAAATGATGTTCCTCTATCCGTAATCACACATGACGGCGCGCCGTGCCGGAGGACGATGTGCTGCACGAAGAACTTCGCCACTTCAGACGCCGTGCCGCGGGGTAATGCCTTTGTCTCAGCATACCGGGTCAAGTAATCGGTTGCCACTATAATCCATTTGTTACCAGTGGCCGACAAAGGGAAGGGTCCTAGAAGGTCCATTCCCACGAGGTCGAAAGGTGTCCGTGGTGGTGTAATAGGGTGGAGAAGGCCCGCAGGTTTCACGGGTGGCGTCTTGCGACGCTGGCACTCGCGGCAGCCTTGCACGTAGCGGTGTACACTGGTCGAAAGTCGTGGCCAATAGTACTGCTGGCGCACTCTGGCGAGAGTCCGCGAGTAGCCCAAGTGTCCCGACGTGGGCTCGTCATGGCACGCGAGGAGGATGTCATCCCGCATGTCGGCTGGTACAACGAGGAGGAAGGCTTTGTTGCTACCTCGAGCATTTTTCTTGTAAAGAATGCCCCTCCTTAGACAAAAGGATGACAATTCGCGAGCGATGCGCCGAGGAGTGTGAGAATTTCGGCCTTCTAAGGAATCAATAATAGGGCGCAATTCCTGATCGGCTCTCTGTCTAGACATAAAGTGAGAATCACTGAGGGCTCCGAGAAAACCATCAGCATATTCCGAGTCCATATCAGGATGTCCCACGGGTGCTCGAGAAAGTGCGTCGGCATCTTCGTGCTTGCGCCCAGACCTATACACAATCATGATGTCAAACTCTTGCAAGCGCAAACTCCACCGAGCGAGACGACCAGACGGGTCACGGAGATTGGCCAGCCAACACAGCGAATGGTGATCGGTCACCACCTTGAAGGGACGGCCGTAGAGGTAAGGTCGAAACTTTGCCGTTGCCCACACGACTGCGAGGCATTCCTTCTCTGAAGTGGAGTAGTTGGCCTCGGCTCGAGAGAGAGTACGACTGGCGTAAGCTATGACATGTTCTACGCCGTTGTGCCGTTGTACAAGGACAGCGCCAAGTCCGACGTTGCTTGCATCCGTGTGAACTTCGGTATCAGCGTCCTCATCAAAATGCGCAAGAACAGGTGCCTCTTGCATTCGCTGCCGTAACTCTGTGAAAGCTGCTTCTTGCTCTGTAGTCCAGGCAAACGGTACATCATCTCGGGTGAGTCGCGTGAGCGGTTCGGCTATCGTCGAGAAGTTGGTAATGAATCGGCGATAATAAGCACACAAGCCGAGAAAACGCCGTACCGCTTTTTTGTCTGACGGCACAGGAAAGGTGGCGACTGCTGCAGTTTTTTCTGGGTCAATATCATCTGCGTACATCAATGCTGGTAGTGCTTGTTCAATGATTTTTCCTTGTTTCACGAAAGAAAGGTTGAAGCCCAGTCCACTTCCCTCTAATTTGGCCTCTAATCCTTGTAGGTACATCATGATTAATAAGGGTGACAGGGGACACCCTTGCCTAAGCCCCTGTTTTACCTCTGCAGGCTTGGATACCTGTTTTTTCCACTTTATAACTACCTTGTTACCTTTATAGATATCCTTTAAAAGATTAGTGACTACATCTTCCACGCCTAGTGTGTCCAGTATTCCCCACAATTCCTCTTTAACTACGCTATTGTACGCTCCCTCGATATCCAAAAATGCTAGCCACAGGGGCCTGTGTTCCTTTTTTGCTGTTTCGAAGCACTGCGTCAGTGAGAACAGATTGTCTTCCAACCTCCTGTGTCACGTTCGGCACGAGCTTCATCTGGCAGTTATCTTCGAAAACGAAGGCGTGAGTGGCCGCGGAGAAAGATGCGCGCCAGTCACGGAGGTGATAAGGTGTAGAATGCAAAGCGACTGGCAGGTGCCACCACCGTGCGTTCGTAACAAAGCGTTGGAAACTCCCTCTTGAGCAACGCGTCACTGTCAGCACAGCGCGTTAAACGCTACAGTCTTTAAAGTTACTTGTGTGTGCCTCTTCTAGTATAAAGGAAGACATAGAAAACATAGACATGTTGTTATGGCACCTCACATATGCGAAATATTTGCTTTTTTAATTGACAATCGCACAACGATGGACACTAAACCTTGAGCAATATTGGTGGACGCTGCAAAAGGAGTTGGCCGTTCGGTGCCGTTTGAGGTATCGTTAGGGCGGACAATCAGACAAATGTACAGATAGACAGACCAACCAAAATGTTTTCGTCAAAGGTCCCCAAGAAAAACTATCGTCTTTAAAAAACATCGTTACAAGCATCTGGATCCTTAGCTAAATGCTAGTATATATGCATCCGTGAATCTATGAAAAACATCAATGTAGAGCCAGGAAACAGAGTAATAGCCCCGAGATGTTGGAGTGGTGCCTTCCGCTGGGAAGCCTGGGTGACGTCATGGAACGGGCTCCTTGATGCCTGCCGTTGCGCCCCCGGATAGTGATGCGCTGGCTTCATGCGCCGTCCCACTCTCTGCGTTCGCTTTCTGCTTGTCTCAAGCTCCAGATGAATGAAAAAAATAGAATCGGTAATGTTCCTGGTAAAACAATAAATGTCTACAACTGTATCTGCACAATCGCACGCTCGGCCGTAGGCAATGTGAAATGGGTGAAAAAGACTCTGTCGCGCTGCTAGCCCCAACGATAGATTCCATTCCTGTTCACAGTGCCGCATCCCGACGTGTGTGAAAAGCAAGAACACACTTTTGCTTGGATACCACAAACTTATTGGCGCATAATCATGTGATTTTTAGACGCAAGACACAATATCTACATTATTAGGTTCAGCTGATCATGGGTGATTTCTATAGAAAATATGAGGGTTTTCTCTCCTCCACAGTGTTATTTATTTGTACCAGAGAAAGCCACGCGAGTACAGATAATGCTTTACCTGGTGTGCCAAGTCTCGTGCTCACGTGCTTTATAGAGCCTCGAAAAACATCTTGAAAGCGCTTGCCTATAGAACACCACTGCCGCTGTTTTGTCTGTTTTCCGCGTGTACTCGCTCACTCATCACGTTGTTTGCTTTCATGTTCCTCTCGAAACAAATTTGGAGCTTGATTTCAGAGTTTTTATTGAGATTATGTGCGGGAATTTTCATTGCTGTCAGGTTCTGTCTCCGTGCAGAATCGTCCCAATCGTAACTACCAGTTTAAATATCCACATAATATTGTTTTCCTAGCAGTTGATTACCCACCTGTACGTGGTCATGACGTAAAAGACCAGTCGTCACCTAATCCAGGCGAAGCTTTTTGATCATCACTTGGGCCACGTCCCTGAAGGCGTCATCGGAAGAGTTCATTTCGGCTTTCTGGCGCTTGTGTTGGAATAATTGCTATCAGCGGTGCTCATTTGTGAAGGGAACATGACTGTTTTTGACGCGGTGGTAGACCACCCCAGCATTTCACGCACAACAGGGTATACGACTACACAATTTACGGTGACTGTTGAGAAGAAACACGTACATGTGATCCGAGTAAACGGGCATGTTCCAACATTAACGAAATTAATGTGCGTACGGCAGTATTGTTTCAGCTATTTTCGATATATGTGAAGTTCGTTCTTATGATAGAATCATGTGAAGTCTTAAAAAGCGCAAATCTGTCAAATCATTTTGATTATTTGCTGATGCAATCGTAAGTTGCACAGTAACACGAAATGAACTTAGTGAATTTGAAGCGTCCTAAATTTGTGATACCTGAACACACATAGGTTCTCTATCCTGGAGAGTATGCCTTATTGTAATCACGTTAGCACCGCTTAGCACATTTTGTTATGTCTTGGTGTACGCAACGAAAACAATTTTCACGATGAATCTCCCGTTCAGACGGTCGACACCCTAACCTAAGCCAAATTATGAAACGTTCTTGCAGCCTCGATATATTTCACTTGTTATGAAACATCTGACTTTGTATCGTGAGATGTTTGCGTCACGCAAGTGAGGAGTAAGCCGAACGTATCGCTTAAGTTCGTGTACGTGATGGGGGCGGAAAAAGGAGTGCCCTTACCGTGACGTCACATTGGCGCAACCGCAGGGACTTCAGTGTTTGTTCTCGGGGCTAAATGCAATCATTCAACAGTAGGTTAGATTTGTGTGTGGTGCAAACGTCTAACATACACACAACAGTCTAAGAGTATTCTATGTTTGCATACTAAATATACACAAAAACACCTAACATTTGTACATATTTTTTAATTAACCTTGTCCGCTATAATTAGGAAAATGTATTGTCGTTTAAGGTGTCAGCTGTATTGCAAAACGTATAAATAATCTCAAACAGCTCTTTTTAGTCACTTTATTTTATAGAAAGTGAGGCTGTGGCTTTTACTTTGGAATATACGACAGCTACGTACATTCTCGCATGGCAGATAGCATAACGTTCAAGGTCGTTCACTTTCTCGCACAGACGCAGAGTGTGCAGATACAGTCTCTCGGTTACGACATAAACACACACACATACACACAACCAAAGACACACAAAAAAAACTTAGTTTAAAGGTTGTATAACATACGCCTGAATCCGTTATTATTTTGTAGAAAAATTTGAGGTTCTGGCTTTGCAAGGTACTTTTTCTCCAGGTGGAATTGGCACGGCATTCTTAAAAAAGCAGAGACACCAATTATAAACTCTAGATGGGGCGTTCATTCGACTACTTGGTACGCACGAATTGTGAAGTGTGAATCAGGTCTGTTATGCAGAATTTATTCTATTTTGAGCGCAAAGAGCGTTGAAGGCTCGATGGCGCGTTCTCGGTCATGAGACACCGACAGTATTTTGACAGGTTCCGCAATCTCTTAGGTTGTGCTTCAGGAATCGTGTTACGATGAGCGAGCAGCATCGACATTGACAATTTTAATGTTGTCTTGCGGTCCACACTTGTGGTGCCGCCTGGCTGCCTAGCAGCGGTATATCACTTGTTGTGTTTCGCTTGCTTCGTGCAGCGCGTTCGTGTGAATCCTGATTTTTGGTTGTGCTTGATTGATTGATTGATTTGTGGGGTTTAACGTCCCAAAACCACTATTTGATTATGAGAGACGCCGTAGTGGAGGGCTCCGGAAATTTTGACCACCTGGGGTTCTTTAACGTGCGCCCAATATGAGTACATGGGCCTACAACATTTCCGCATCCATCGCAAATGCAGCCTCCACAGCCGGGATTTGATCCCGCGACCTGCGGGTCAGCAGCCGAGTACCTTAGCCACTAGACCACCGTGGCGGGGCATTTTTTTTTCGGTTGTGCCGCTGGGTGATCTCTCGTGTGGTGGTGGTCGTGAACGTGATACTTTGAAGATACGGTCATCGCAAACAATTAACTTTATGCAGCGGATAGAGTAATATGTAAAAATGACAGATCCCACGTACAGTGGGAATAGATGATATGCGAAGCACGAGTGAGAAATGTTGATATGTCACTTCAAAATCAGCGCAACGTTACGAGGTGGAGGTAAATGATGCCGTACATGACTTCCGTGCCATGATTATTATGTTTAGATGTGTCGTTTACCTTCGTCATCTATTCACGTCACGTGATACCAAAGTTAGTATACGTGAAGCTAGCGAAATGGCCGCGAGCACGCTAAGAGCGTGGTATATTGTCACGTTCTTACATGAAACGCGTTTCAGTTTATCGTGTTTGCACAAGTCATATACCTTCGTCATTCATTGACGTTACGTAACAATAAATTTGGTATAAGGGGAGCTAGCAAAATGGCTGCGAGCGCATCATGAAGGGCCCAATATACTCCAATGTAGCGTTGACGCATGTGCATGCTGAGCACAGCGATGCTACGTTAGCAAAACGCGAGCACCCTATAGTCAGACGCCAGGCAAGACCAGCGTCCGTCGGCACGGCAAGACGGCCACCGGCGTGAAATGCGACATGCTGCATTTCGCGCCGATCCGTTACCCAGTCAACACTGCGTCTCCCTCTTTTCGTGAATGAAGGACGCCGGAGTCGCGAGTATATGGCAGGACCGGCGCCTGGCGTGGCAACGCTGGAGTTACGCGAAGAAATGAACGCCGGTGAGCATGCGCACCGCGTCACGTCGAAATGTATTCGGGCCTTGACTGCGGCCTGTAGTCATGTCCTCACATGACACGCATGTCCTGACTATCATGTTTGCACTAGTCACATACCTTCGTTATTCATTGACGTCACGTAATACCAAATTTGGCATATGTAGAGCTAGCGAAAAACCGCGAGCGCACCTTTAGTGTGGCATGCAGTCATGTTACATGACCCGCATGTCACAATTATCATTTTTGTATGTGTTATTTACCATGTCGTCCGTTTGCGTCGCGTAGTACCGAGTTTGGTACATGTGAAGCTAGCAAAATGGCCGCGAGCGGGTCATGAGTGTAGCATGTAGTCATGTTGTTACATGACACGCATCTATTGATTATCATGTTGGTACTAATCACATTCCTTCGTCATCCATTCACGTACTGTAGTATCAAATTTGGTATAAGTGAAGCTAACGAAACGGTCGCGAGTGCATCATTAGCGTGGCATGAAGACATGTTACATTACACGCATATCATGATTTTCATGTTAGGGTCTGTCACTTGTGTTCGCCATGCAATCATGTCACACTGTACCAGTTTTTTAACATGCCACGTGAACAAAACCACCGCAAGAGCAGACAGACCATAAAATGTAAATCATGACCTTCATGACATACATGTCATGATTTTCGTGTTATTACAAGTCAAGTATGTTCTTCATACAATCTTGTTATGCCATGCTATGTTTGGTATTAATACCATTATCAAAATGGCCAAGTGAGCTAAAAGTCGTTGGCGAATAGATAGATAGATAGACAGACAGACAGACAGACAGATAGATAGATAGATAGATAGATATATAGATAGATAGATAGAAAGATAGATAGATAGATAGATAGATAGATAGATAGATAGATAGATAGATAGATAGATAGATAGATAGATAGATAGATAGATAGATAGATAGATAGATAGATAGATAGATAGATAGATAGGTATCCTCAAAGTCGGCGAAGTTCGCTAAGAAATGCTTCGCATTTAATAAACCAAGTGAAGAGCACAAAAAAGCTTTCTGCCCCGACCAGTACAATGCGAGAAATGTTACTTCAAGGCTTCAATGATGAACCCAATACGAACTTTACAAAGTAATGAAGGTGTTCATATAGCAGCACCCGAACTGAGAGGCAGACAAAACAAGTGAAGACCACGACGCACGCCGGGCACGTTATCGCACACATTTTATGGCGTCTCGCTGCGGCTGTCCGTACTTGCTCATTCACCTAACTGCTAATGAACTCTGAGCGCGAGAACGTCGCCGTCGCGTCGACGCCATGTGCAGTTCTCTCGCAACCCATTCATGCCTGATGCAAGCCCGACAATACCGCACCACAAAATCGCAGACAATAAAGACGAAATCAGACCACACTCACAGTGGCAAAAACACGTAGACGTACAATGCACTCGAAAAGGTTCTGTAATAAATAATAGTAGGCATGTTTCCTTGAGGCATTTAGTGATGTGTTGCCATCTTACAGCCAGCTTGAAGCTAGCACCACCGCTTTTCACCAGATTGACCACTCTTCGTATGTCTTACCAGCGTTCGTATGTCTTATTAGCCACCGTGGCCCAGGCGTGCGTCTCCAGCTGCCTCGCCGCACTTCGATCCGGCTTCGATTTCATAATCACTGCTCAAAATACAGTCGAACCGTAAATAATTTGCCACGCCGCGAATCACGGCGCATATTCCTCGCTGTTTTCATTGTCGCTTGTGGATACTGATAACAATGGCAACGACAAGCGGGAGGGGGAGCGAAGACGTGAAGACATGCGTGTACACGAGCGCGACAAGCAGACCAAATGTATGCTGAAACTTGCGTCCCCATATCGTGTGGCCACTTGATAAGGTGGCGCGAGACCACGAAAGGTGACCGCCTGGCAGCGTTTGCAGCATTGAAAGTTGGCGGGCTTTGCACCAATTCTCAATTGGAATCGATACTGGTCATACCACAAGGTCTTAGATATAATATTTTGTTCCTCTTTTTCATTATAAGTATCGAATTGTGACTAGGCGATCGATAACTACGCTTCGACGCGAAAAACACAACATGTGCCAAGCGGATGTCACTGCTCCTTTAACGTTTCCAACGTTCATCAGCTTATAGGAAGTGGACCCTGAACTTGTTTATCTTTTTATTGTTTGACAATATATTCCCGGGATGTCGCAATTTTTTTTTTTGATGGAAACAGTTCTCGAGGGAGGATTTGCGCATTTTGCGAAACACATTTCTTATTGAAATGTCGCGAAGTTTTCATGTAATATAAGGTGCATTCTAAGACAGGGCGTGCAATGGCGGAAATAAAGAAAGAAGCCAAGATGGCACAAACACCGGCTAACTACTGAAGAAGCGCGCAGGAGCGGAACAGCATTAGGCACAAAACCAAATTCGCGCACGCCCGCGTATATAAAAGGCGAACCTCTCGACCTTGCATGCCTAAGGGTTAATGTGAAACATGATTTCTCAAGTATTTGATCTCTTCTCTATGCCACTTTTTCGATAGTTGGTTCATGCATTTGCTCCCACAATTACCAGTATGCCAAGCTTGAAGCATTAGACGTGCTTCTTTTATTCCTTTTTCTGTAGGAACCTCAATATTCGCAAAATTTTCGGCTCCAGTTGCACTCCCGGCATTGTAAATAGCTTATATGTTGAGACTTCGGTAAGTGATTTCTTATGTTTCAGCAATCTCTGGTGACCGGTCTGCTCTACTGTGACCCATTTGTCCTATAGTGTTCAAGGCTAAAAGGGTTTTCGGGCTTTTATTCACAAACCAACTTTCGTTTTACCTCAAGTTTTCCTGAAGTGTATGTACCCTTTATATTTGTTATAAAGGCACAAAAATAGTAACGAGGCAAAGAAATTACAACGAGATGGGTTTACGAATGCTAGCCTACAATGCCAACCAAGCGCGATAAAGGCTTACAACTGATGAAAAAATCTCAGGGTATACGGATGACGATCGTCTTTGAATAAGGCCTTTAGACACCACGTCTGTATGGACGTAACTATACATAGTTGTTATGTAAAGAAAACTAAACCTGATAAACCAAGCGCTCAAAAAATTGGCAGCATATTCACGGAAGGAATGATGTAGATTGGGGCCAAGCATTTGTCCTTCCATTCATTCTTGCTTCCGTCCATCCATGCGTCCGTCTGTGTGACCATCCATGTGTCCATCCGCCAGTCCATGCGTGCGTCTGTTCGTGCGTCCGTCCCTGCGTTCGTCCATGCATCCGCCTCTGCGTCCGTTCATGCGTCCATCCAACATCGGTCTGTGTGTCCGTTCTTCCATCTATTCAACACTCCAAGTACCACCATCTCGCATCTTTTCATCATATATTCCTCATATAGAAGCACCGCCATCCAGCGGCCATTCCAAGGACTAAACGAGAGGTGGCACACGCACACTTTCTTCCGTCTTGCGCTTCGGATCTACTTCCCACCTTTAACCACCTCGAGTTCATGGTATATACTAGTTCACTGTATTCATGGCACTGCGGCCAAACGCTCGCTAAACCTTTCTAAAACCAAGGAGGTTACGCCCAGCGAGTATAACGTAGCGAACTTTTCCTGTCAGATAGTGCTCAATGTACATGCCAATGGCTGCTAATGGGAAATGAGGGACAGGAGAATTCGGCTTTCACTTTCTTACGGCTTGTGCTTCGTATCTACTTCCCACCTTTAACCACCTCGAGTTCATTCATGGTATATACTAGTCCATTGTATTCATGGCAGTGTGGCTGCACGCTCGCTAAACCTTTCAAAAACTAAGGAGGTTACACCCAACGAGTATAACGTAGCAACCCTTTTTTGTCAGATAGTGCTCAATGTACATGCCAATGGCTGCTAATGGGGATCGTAGCGTGCGCGTTAACTAAAATCCGAATGCTCCTTTTCTCATTCCCCAATAGCAGCCATTTGCATGTACATTCAGCACTATCTTTTTATTGTTCAACAAGGCACAGAAGAAATCTCTCGCCGGCACCACCTTGGAGGTCAGAATGTTATACTTGTTACATACAACAACGGCTCCGAGGGACGAACGGGCGCTGCTATAAAGAGCTTCGCCCCTAAAATACACACACTCAGAGATGCCTGGCACACGTGAAAAGAGGAGACAAGTTGAGGGTGAAAAAGAGCGGACAGTGGTCATCTCGTATCTGAAAAATATTTCACATCGATTGAAAAAAAAAATTCATTAAGGTATGGTGTGCGAGTAGTTTTTTCAGCTGAAAATAAATTACCAAAGAGTTGTCCAGCAGTAGAAAGGCTAGTCAACAAGAAAGGAACTGGAGAATCAAACAGATGTGACATAAAACATGGCAGGAGGTACGTTGAGTGCAAAAAAAAAATGTTGTATACGGAATCCCTTTCCCACGTGGAAAGGAATACGTTAGTCAGACGGGTCGGTGCATAAGTGTGCGCCTTCCTGAACATGAGAGTTCACCAAAGGGGGCCCCTTACACACACTTAGCGATGCACTGCAAGGAGTGCATCTGCCAACCGAAATTTTCAGACGCAAGAATAATTGACAAGCACAAGAAGCGGACGACGAGGGAAATAATAGAAGCGTATAGAATAAGGAAAGCAGACACAGTTGCGTCAGTCAAGTGTCAGTTCTACTAACAGATGTGGAATTCGCTTGTTGGACGTCACATAACATAGTGCTTTTTTAGGGGCGAAGCTCCCTATAGCGGCACACATTCGTCCCTCTTAGTCGTAGTAGTAGTCGTAGTGTGTAACCAGTCTTACATTTTAACCTCCAAGGTGCTGCCGGTGAGAAATTTCTTCTGTGTTTTGCTGAACAATGAAAAATTAGCAGCGTGCGCGTTAAGTAAAAGCCGAATTCTCCTGTCTCTCATTCCCACTTAGCAGCCATTGGCATGTACATTGAGCACTATCTGACAAGAAAGAGTTGCTACGTTATACTCGCTGGGCATAACCTCCTTGGTTTTGGAAAGGTTTAGCGAGCGTTAGGCCGCAGTGCCATGAATACGGTGAACTAGTATTTACCATAAACTCGAGGTGGTTAAAGGTGGGAAGTAGACACGAAACGCAAGCCGCAAGTAAGTGTGCGTGTGCTACATCTCGTTTAGTCATTGGAATGTCCGCTGGATCGCGGTGCATATGCGAAATATATAATGAAAAGATGCGAGATGGCAGTACTTGGAGTGTTGAATAGATGAACGAACGGACACACAGACAGATACATGGACGGACTCACGTATGGCTGCACCGACGGATGGACGCATAGACGGACGCAGGGCCGGATGCATGGACGAACGCAGGGACGGACGCACAGATGAACGTGCGGACGCACGAACAGACGCACGCACGGACAGGTGAATGGACGCACGGACGGCCACACAGACGGATGCATGGACGGACGGAAGCAAGAACGAATGGACGGACAGATGCTTGGCCCCACTCTCCATCATTCACTCCATGGATATGCTGCCATTTTTTTATGTTTTACGTTTTTTTCTGTTTTCTTTTTCTGTTTTTTTGTTTTTTTCTGTTTTACGTTTTCTTTATTTCTTAGTTCTTAACATGTATTTGTTTCCGGTTGTGTGCCATCGATTATTGGAGTGCATATTTTGTTATATCACGTTGTTGATGATGACAGGGTAATTTGGAAATGACGTACTTGTGTCTGATATATATATTAGTGTTCGATTCCAAATAAAATTTTCAGTTCCTAGTAAGCGCTCATGTTTGTCCTCTCTGAGTGTGTGTATTTTTTGCGCTTATTTCATCATGAACCTTTAACAACACGCCCAACTGGCAGTCATCCTAAATGAAGTTGTTATGTAAAGAAAACCACAACCTGCTTTTCGCCAGTCGCTTTGTTCTGCAGGTACAGCGTATTCATAAGGTTCAGATCTATCCTTAATCTGCAAGCCTGTTTGTGGAGCCAAGGGTGTGAGACTGTTGCCATCATGAAAGACCCAATGTTCCTCTCACATCGATGTTTATTCGAACTCACAATGTAGCTCAATTATATGAATTCAAAAATTATTATCATGAATTCATTATGCCACTCTCAAATTAAATATCATGCGGCCAAAGATAAAAGAGCTGTAAATTGAAAAGCTTGTTTACTTTGTGAGACACAATAGGAAAGAGAACTAAACGACAATAATGGTATGGAAAGTACAACGATTGCTATCAAAACTGCACTTAAATTAAATGTTGTTCAATTGACACTTCTTTACTTAATTCAAAGCAAGGGTCTCATTCTGGCAGACTTGATGCCTTCAGGTGGTATGTGAAGGATTATTGGTCAGCAGCCAGCTCGTAATTAAATCATTCGATACGTGATGCCAACATGCAAAAAAAAAAGTGTTACACAGTCGCCATAATGGCAACCAGTGGCGCTGACTGAGGCTCTGGCGTTTAAATGCACATATAAGCCTTATAACGCGAATGAAAGGATGACCGCCACCATAGCCCAAAGGCAAAGCCTAGGTCACGTTATTCGAAGGTGGCAGGTTCCGACCTTGCTGGTGGTAACTTATTTTTTCGTCCACTTGTCTCAGTTGATTTAATTGATACGTGGGGTTTAAAGTTCCAAAACCACTATATGATTATGAGAGATGCCGTAGTGAAGGGCTGCAGAAATTTGAGGGACCTGGGGTTCTTTAACGTGCACTCAAATCAGAGCTCACAGGCCTACAGCATTCTGGCCTCCCATGCAGCCGCCGTAGCCTGAATTTGATCCCGCGACCTGCGGGTCAGCAGCAGAGTACGTTGGTCTTTAGAACACCGCGGCTGTGGTGATATGAGACGTTCGAGGTAATATATATATATATATATATATATATATATATATATATATATATATATATATATATATATATATTTATATATATATATATATATATATATATATATATATAATTCACTTAGTGAACACACTATATTTCCGCAACTTGTCAAGTTTAGAAACGCTGCTTGCATTGCCTTCGGAGAAAGAAAAAGGGCAAATTCATACCTTTTATACACTGTCACATAAATAGACAATAAAAAAACTATTTTCTCTCAGTTTACAAAGTTGAAAATGAACGAGTTTATTCTTCATTACACATGAGTTTTAGGTAAAAAATATCGCCTGGCTAGTAAAATTATTTGTCCTGTTATAGTATTTCAATTTTTGAGAATGAGAGGTTACAAAATTCGTCATTTCGTGCTGCTTAGGCTCGCTATTTTTTTTACTCGCAAGTATGCCGTTCGTAAGAAAACGAAGTTGATTTTCGGCCTGCCTGATGAAAGGTCTATAAAACATACAATATCAATCAAATATAAACATAAACTTTCGAACCCGTGTCCATCTCTCGTTGAATAACCAACATTATATCTCTCACGCACTCCCTCTCACCCATTGCTATTAGTTTGAGAGCCGGAAGTTGGGCGGAGTGCTGCCACGTTCTCTGAGCAGTTATGTACGTCCCCACAAAACTAACTAGTCCTGATAAGGTGTGATTTGGCGAGAACGGAGTCATGATATCTTGATGCCAGCCAAGAACGCTGCCCATCCTAGTATTGAAGAGTCGCGCAATACGCAGTCATCCCCGCACTTTTCGATTTGTCAGCGTGTAAATCCCTGAATAAGGCAGCTCCCACATTCCACCCTGACGTTTCTCTACCGTTCACTACTTCGAGTACCATTTCTTATAGCACAGACTAATAAAACTGCTGCAAATAGTGACGTAGAAAGGCAACAATATCGAGGGGCGCAGGTAGTGGATTGGTGGAGCGAGACAGAAGCCAAAACGAAGCGAATCGCCTTCACGCGTTCATGGTCCAAGGGACGAACCTCGGCCTCCCGTACTACTGAAGCGCATTGCGGTAAGCATGATCACAGGCCTAGGTTACCCTATTTCTCGAAATCACAAATCATGCTGCTTCTGTCCTCAACTGACGACGCTTTCGAAGGGTGGACATCGAATACAAGTGTTTAGCCGTGCTTGTAGGTGAAACCCCCACCGGGAATAGTAATATGTTGTGTTCAGATATACGTTATCAACTTATCTGCCACAATGGTTGAATCATAAATGTGGATCGTAGTGGCAGTGATGGGCTACTAAGTGGCAACACATGTGCATTCATGTTAAACGGCCAAACACAGGTTGAAATTGCGAAAGCTCACATATAGCACTGCACAATAAATTTTCAGCTGATTCTTTGATGACAAAATTTCTTTTCGTGTTATACCGAATCCTCTGACAAAGAAATCAATACTGATTGTTGGCCTAGAGGAATCAGCCTTGTTGTTTTGCCTAATTGTCGCGGCTAAAATCATCGAAGAAAACGTTTTGTTCCTTGTATACGGGATAGTTTGTCTTATATTTTCGCACTATAGTGCAAATCACTTTTTCAGTGTGAAATGTGGGCGCAACGGGAACACTTGAGAATATGATATATATGATTGTACAAAGACCCCTCTCATATATATATATATATATATATATATATATATATATATATATATATATATATATATATATATATATATATATATATAGCGTTCTGAACCTTCAAAGAAAGAAATATGCATCCACAGAATTTTACTGTCCTCTCCTTCTATACTGCCGGAATATTTGACGGCAGCGCCATTTCTTAATAACGGCTTCACTTTCAATATGCGCACGGTCTCGGTCTAAATGGTAGCGAAGGAATGTGCACCCGCAATTCGCTTTGCTCGCATGAACGCATATGAATATTTGTAGGAGAAGGAAACGTGGCACCGTTATTCCTAGCAGGACCCTAGTCTTCAGTGTGCCATTAGCATAACGAAATCACCCGCCTATACTTTATTACCTTAAAATGTCCTTTATGTGAACTAGTAAACCTGCCAGCTTTCTCCTCCTCTTCCAATCTCTTTGTTCTCATGTCCTGTTCCCGCACCACAGCAAGTTCTAGCGGATGTTTTTTTGCGTAAAATCCCTGCTTCTCTTCTCTCTTTCCGCACGTTTATTCTTCTTCTTCTTCGGGTTAGTCTATACCGAAATAGAGACAGGAGTTATGAAGTGAGACAGAGAAAAGACAAGTACTGCTCCATTTTATGTGTTGTGAGAAAGCTACTTTCTTTTTTTTGTCTATTCTGCCTTGACATATTATCTAGGTTCACTCGTTTTGCTAAATTCAAATGATAGTCAAAGCACAGCAATGAAGTGCAGTGTGTATTTCGCAGTATTTTCCGCAAAGCGACAGCTTGGACATGGTAGTGAATGCAAGTGTTTGTATTTTCTGCAAAGTTCAATCTCCTTTGAATACACATTAAACAGAAGAAAGTGGGGGACAAGAAAGGGATTGCTGTAAGGAGGTGAGCTGTTAAACTCACTGAAAGCATTGTCATTGTCGCTTGGCTTACAAATTAAAATAAAAAGAACAAAGTATAGTGTGCATATGAGAGACGAATTTTTATTGTGACAGATTGACTGAGAGGTCAGGCTGAAATAATTTTCTGTCTGCTAGTGAAAGTTAGGAAAGGAGAGAGGGTATGAAAATGAGGTAACACTGAATGCCTTTGACTCTGCATTTAACCGCACTAAACGCAGTAGCCACGATAAACTTACCCAGTAAACACTAGTAAGTTTCCGAATATTGATTCATGAGTCCAATTTTTATGACAATTTTGTATGGGGCTGCTTTGAAATTTATGAACGATAAACAAATACGAATTAGGTGTCTTCTCACAAGAAAGGTTGAAGGAATTGATTTTTTGATGAATTTCCCGTTTAAACCTCCGTGAAAAAAATACGGCGCTGATAAGATCACTCTCCTAAACAATTTGACTGGCCTAGTAAGGACAGGTTCGGATATGTTACTTATTAATCTTAATGCACGACAATTTTTCAACTACTTCCCTTGCAAAACTGGGCGTCTATGAAATAACCTGTTGTTGTAAATAGAGGCACAGGATCTGATACTGCTGTAAATCAGGTTAGTTTCACTTTCGCACATAATCGCGCACATGTGACAGCAGAAACAGATACTCGTAGCTGGTATTGCTTGTCCACGCGGCGAACACGGGAACAGAACATCATAGTGAATGGCTAGCGAACGTCAGCGGAATGCACTCGTAATTCGCATTTGCTGTTCACTGCTTGAGACGGTTGCCCATTAAAATCGACGAATATTGCTGTCTACACAAGAAAGGGCACTAAGGCAAGAAGGCATATGGTACATCGCGAGTCATCATACTGCATACAGCCGCTGCAGCAACAAATGACAGCAACCACACCAATCAGCGACGATACGAAGAAGTAAAGCAGGGCACAAAGGATGGCTTGACCGGTAACCGCACAGTTTTGTAAATGCACAAAGCATAAGATGGAAGCTGCTACAAAACAAACAGCATACTCCACACATACATTGAGCTACGTTGAACAAATTTTGGATATTACTGGTAGAGCTCGCCTATTAATACCTAGTATAAGCGGTTGTAGGCTAATTGACCTCAGTGCTGGATAACAGTTGGTTAGTTAGGACTATTTTGGCTAGCACTGTCATGTGTTGAATAAATATTTCAGATTCAAATAAGTTGGCGTTTCGAAATTCATAATGCAAACTTAGTTTCTGGTAGTTTTTACAAGATATCTTTATTTTGATGATGCCTAAATTAGGACAGACCAGTTTTATCTTACTTACACGTCTCTAACTTCCTTCATTGGATGTAAGTGTTCAGAAATCAGTGATACAATTGTATAAATAATCTTCTTGTCGTCAACGGCTCTTATTCCAAATTTAGTTACAGGTTTATTTACAAACTAGGCAATATTCGATTTTCTCTTCCATACTGAAAGGTGATCTCTCCTAACTATTTCTCATAAACTCTACTAGAAAGTTCAATACCAGGACGCCAGCTTCCGTAGAATTTCGCCAAGCCAAATATTTAGAATAATAAATGTATCCAGTTAGGGTAGACAGAGAGTTAGGTTGGCAGATGAGATTAGGAAGTTTGCGGGTATTAAGTGGCAGCAGCAAGCACCGGACCGAGTTGACTGGAGGAACATGGGAGAGGCCTTGGCAGAACATGGGAGAGAATATCCTGCAATAATCTTGGTAATTGGAATTTTTTCACTGTCTCAAATTTTGTTGTGAGCTTTCATTTAGACAAACCTTCCTAATAATCAAACAGAGTTCTAGTTCAAAAAAAGCAGTGCGACTGTATAAGCCTCATCCTGATTCTGCTTTTTATTTGTCTTACATGTTTGTATTGAGTTATTACGGGTGCTTCTTGTTCTCGTTTTTGTGCTGAGTTTTCGCTTTGTTTTTATTTTCTCATTCGTATTAGCAGTCTTACTGCTTTTTTCTTTGTTTTTCATTGTGATGCTAATATTTTGCTATTCGTTTGCTTTTTAGATTTTTCAGCTTAAGTTGCCGTGATATTGTGTACAATCAACTCACACGTGCGTTCCTAGCCATTTTAATTAATAAAACGTGGTTTTGCATGGATGCTCATACTCATTTTTTCCCTTCACGCCTATACTTCATGGTGAATGGTAAAAGTAAACGAAATCATTTCGGAAATTAGCCATGCACTGAGAGAGGCAGAGACAAGAAAAGCAAACACACTTTGACCACAGTTGTTTCCGCCTTGTGGCTGTATGCATGGAAAACAAACAATGCGCCAAAAAGTAGTTTAGCATTGTTTTATTGATCTGAAGACGTTTATAAATAATCTGCGCGTCTAAAGACAGATGAAGATCAGTTTGTTATTTCAGACTACACAAATAACAATGCAGCCACCGCCCTATCTTCCAAACTACATTTACTAGCAGCTGCCTTTAGGACGATAAAACAATTATACTACCCCTCACTAAAGGGAACTACGTGCGGATGCGAAGCAGTAGGGACATGGTTCGATTGAGCGGGAGATTGTGTACCTTATTGACAGCTTGTGCTGGCGGTAACGATGACACTGTCGCCAGTGTTGAAGCCGGCGCTCATTGCTGCGTTGCGCAGGATGAAAATGAGGCGCACACCCTCCGTTATAATATACCGCGGTACTACCGTGGCACCTCCAGGGTAGT
The DNA here is from genome assembly GCF_043290135.1 of Rhipicephalus microplus. Lineage (NCBI taxonomy): Eukaryota > Metazoa > Arthropoda > Arachnida > Ixodida > Ixodidae > Rhipicephalus > Rhipicephalus microplus. The sequence goes on from NC_134704.1 coordinate 89,241,839, forward strand.
ATGCAGCTGGCGCCGGACCTGCAGAGCGCGCCACTCCGTAGAGTAGAAGGATTCCTGAAGGAGTGAGAGGGAATCACAGGGGAGCGGATAGTGAGAAAGGGATGCGCATGTGCTGTGGGGTGTGAGCGCCACGGGTGAGAAGAGAGGAGAAGCGTAAAAAGAAGAGAGAGAGAGGAGGGAATGGGTATGCACAGCGGGGTTTGATGCCACAAGGAAGTGACGGACCCAGCCCCCGCCATAAGCTGCTTCACATCTAATATCCCAGTGTTCACCTTCACAGAAAATAGTGATGCATAAGATGAGTAATAAAAGCCGACGTATTATCCTCATTCATAGGGTGGAGCAATTTAGAAAAAGACACTAAGGCACACCTCATTGGTGTTGTTAATCACAAGGTCAATCATGCTACGTCCGCGTCAGAGCTTATTAGTCCGACACGACGGCCACAAGAAAGAGTTTGTCATCACAGCTCAATTTCCTCGCGGACGTGAGGGACCTGTGCAGTGTAGCACAACTTGTGTCAGTTGTTTCTGTCATAGCTTTTTATTTTACAAAGCAAGGACAAATGACAAGTTCAGGATAGGGTCTTACTGCCTAATTGGACGCAGCACTGCATCGGTGCCAGACTACAGTAGTAACAACCTCCGCGACACTTCCGGTATTTTTCTCTCTTCTTCGCTCGCTTCCTTACCCCTTGGGGTCAAATGAATATGGTGTGCAGGGATTTGCATTTCTCTAGTTGCCATAGTAACGTGCCTCTGGGTACACGGCGTACACTGTTTACTTCGGTGCTTCTCCGAGCTGCTTGACCAGCAATCGTAAAGGCGGCAGTCGAATGATCACGACCTTCAAGATGGCAACCTTTCGATCTCCTTGAAGTCCTCAACATCGTCTTGTTTATTTGCATGAGCACATGCCCTGGAGTGACAGTTTTGGATGGTGCGTGTAAGAAACAAACAAAATTAGAGAGATAAAAAAAGCTGTAGTGGTTCTATTATAACGGAATAGGGGAACAAAACTATACTAGTGAATAGAGTGAGTGTCTTTTTTTTAGAAATTGAAAGTATAGGTTACATACAGACGCATGCAAATAAGTAGAACTAGACAGACACAAGCGCTTCTGTTTGTGTATCTAATGCATGGTCATTACGCTTGTACGCTTGCGCAACTAAATTTTCATTACGTTACTGCGCAAAAAAAAATTAGAAGACATACTATGGGACACACATATCACCGGCCACAACGCTGACTATCAACTGATTTTTTTTTTGTTAAGTGAGCAGGCTTATTAAAAAGAAAGCAGAGCCTGCACGTCTGGGCAGCCCCTTCATGATTTCTTCTTTTAGAAACCCGTTTCTTGAACAAAAAAAAAGTTCACGTAAATGTGCTGTATCCTGCTGTATGTGTGCCCTAGAATACTTCCTGTTCTTTTTTTGCGCTGTAATCAAACTAATGAATCGCAAATTACCCAGTTGACTGCACTCATCAATAAACTTATTGGGTGAAACAAATTAGCAAAAATATTTCAAAACTTTCCTTATGTACTAATACACAAAATCCAAATATAGAAATCCAATTTATCGTTTGGAAAGAGGTTCTACAAATTCGCATTTCCTCCATGCGTCATTGCTACTTTGCAATGAGTTATCCCGCGTGTCGAGTGCTTCTATTTTCTTAATACTACTGCATCTTGAATAACTGATGTGTTATTACATGTTGAACGGTAATACGAAACGTCGACAGTGCATGTACGCTCAATTTCTATGTCTGCCTATAAGAATCCAGGGTTATCACGTAAATGGTAATAAAAATAAAGAAATAAATATTTAACAATAGTTCTAGCCATTCTTGATGTATCGATGTTCGCAATGCCTATATTAAAATCAAAGCGTGAATTTAAATTTGAAGCTTTAAGCATAGTGCCTCCCGTTGAGTTCGGTGTGAGACCTTATGACAGGAGCACCACAATTTCAACAACAAAACAAACCAATATATTCTAGGAAGTTTACTATGGGCGTGGGCTGACATCACATTCTCGGTCAATATTTAATGCAGGTTGCACCTTCAAAATATTTCTGAGGTAGTGCCGCTAAACAATGTGAACACAAATGTCAGAGTTACATCACTGAATAAAGGCGCAAGTTTTCACCATAAAAAAAACTACATTCACAGCTTCAGGACTCCTTGAAAACTGTAACTAATGGAAAATAAGCAATCAAGAACAGCTTCTTTCCCGGCGGACTAAAAATGCATTCTCGAGTCACAATATTATATTGAGTAGAATATAGGCAGGCTATTCAGAGTACTATTTGGACGATTCGAGATCATTTTGATCCTGATATACACAATATCTAGTTAGAGGCTCTGGATATTTGAGATATCTGCCCTCGATATCACATATGCATCACAGAAACAATGCCTCTCCTCAAGTGTATGTTTGCACCGCGGCTGACAGCGATCCCACGACCTCCGGGTCAGCAACCTAGCACTGTAACCACTGTTCCACCACAGCGGACGACGTCTGCGTCTTGTCTTGTGGTGAAATATCAGATGTAGTAGTTCCTGCTACAAAAGCGGCTGACTAGCAAACCAGTTTATCAGCAGGACAAGAAGTGGGGCCGTTGATCCACTAGGCTCACAATGCGTGTAACGTTGATTTTTTTTTTCAATTGAATGGTATCGTTCTTTCCTGAAAGGATGGTCTGTGGATATCGTGGTGGACGGTTGCCCCGTCCGTGAAGTCCTCTCTTCAAAGAACGATCGCTGATCAGGGACCTGTTCGCAGACGTCCAAATCTTTCACTTTTTTTTCTAAATAGCTTTGATGCTCTATCTCTTGTCTCTGTCCCCTGAGAGACAGTTACGGGGCTCGCTTTTATCTTCTTTTCATTTAACAGTCCCTTCCCCCCCCCCCCCCCCAACCTGTTTGGTTCCAACTTGGTGCGTTCGCCGAATACCTTCATATTGTTACCCACCCCGCTGACGGTGAGCCCAAGACATGACGGAAGCGGTACCAATGAATTAGCTCCACGTTCTATTGTCGTTTTAGCGCAAGCTCTTTATGACTGCTCTAACTTTGGGCCTCAGGAAGTGTGAGGCCATGGGACAGTTTTATGCTCTGTCATAGCAAAATACCCATGCTCCGTTTCAAAAGAACCCTTCCGCACTGTGGAAGTTGCATGCCCCTCAGCCAAAAGGAAGGTTGCTTAGCCCCTCCACATGTCGCGCCGTGTCGTCTGCTCACCATGTGCGCAGCATCTGCTCAGCAAATTCTAATAAGTATAGCTAGTTTGTTGACTTAAAGAAGTTGGCAGATCGAACGTACAGTGCGAATCGATGATATGCCAAGCACGATTGAGGAAGGTTGATATGGCACTTTATACAATCACCACAACGTTACTAGGTGGAGGTAAATTATGCCGTACAATTCTCCGTGTAATCATTATCATGTTTGTATGTGTCGTCTACCTTCGCCATCTATTCACGTCAGGATATGCCAAATTTAGTATATGTGAAGCTAGAGCAACGGTCGTGAGCACGCTAAGAACGTGATATGTTGTCAAGGTCTTGCATGACAGGCGTGTCCTAATTATCGTGTTTGCACTAGTCATATACCTTCGTCATCTATTGACGTTACGTAACACCAAGAGTGGCGATGTGGGCTCGTTGGTGAAACATTTGAAAAAAATTTATGTAGTGAGAGGCGAAAAAACGAACACAGGAATGAATAGACTGAGAAGACAAAGCGCTTCGTTTGTGTTCCTGTGTTCGTTTTTTCGCCTCTAGGTACATAAATTTCTTTCCAACGTAACACCAAATTTGGTATATGGGGAACTAGCGATACGGTCGCGAGTGCATCATGAAAGACCGAATATACTCCTACGTAATGTTGACGCGCCCGTACGCTGGGTACAGCAACGCTACGTTAGCAAAACGCGAGCACGCCAGGCGCGACCGGCGCGACCAGCGTCAGTCGGCGGAGCCCGCCTGGAACCGGCGCGAAATGCGACATGCCCAAATCGCGCAGATGCGCGTGCTCGCTGGCGTTCATTTCGTCGCGTCACGCTGGCGTTGCAACGCCAGGCGCCGGTCCTGCCATATACTCGCAGGCGCGCGCTGCGCGCGTTGCTCTAACGCATGCGCAATTCAGCGCGTCCGGCATTCCTCCGTCCCGAAAAGAGGGAGACGCGGTGTTGTCTGGATAACGCATCGGCTCCATTAGCAGCACGTCGTAATTCGCGCCGGTTGCCGTCAGGCCGCGCCGACGGACTCTAGTCGCGCCTAGTGCTCACGTTTTGCTAACATCGCTTTGCCCAGCGTGCTGCCGCGTCAACGCTACTTGGACTATACTGGGCCTTTCATGATGCACCCTCAGCCATTTTGCTACTTCCACATATACCGAATTTGGTGTGATGTGACGTCAACAGATCACGAAGTATATGACTGGTGCAAGCATAATAATTCTGAAACGCGAGGCATGTAAGAACATTACAACACACCACGCTCATAGCGTGCTCGCAGCTGTTTCGCTAGCTCCACATATACTAAATTTGGTATCACGTGACGTCAATAGAGGACGAAAATAAACGACACATCCAAACATGAAATTCATGACACGGAAGTCATGTACGAAATCATTTACCCCCACCTCGTAACGCTGTGCTGATTTCAAAGTGACATATCAACATTTCTCATTAGTGCTTCGCATATCATCCATTCCCCCTGTACGTGGGATAAGCTGCTAGCTTTTCTCCATCGACGCTTTTCTTCTTTTCAAAAAAAAGAGAGAAAAGGAGAAATGCTCCTTTTCTCTCTTTTTTTGTTTCCACCGAAGGAGGATTCAATGCGCGCCGCAGGCTGTGCGAGCTATGTTGCATGTCCGATATTCAAGATGCGACATTCTCGGTCAGACGACGCCGTGCGAACACTGCCTTGGTGCGTTAGGCTTAAAAGATGTGGCTAAGCAAGCATCAAATCTCGGTATAAGTGACAAAACGTACCTGATAATTTAATCCCAGAGTGAGAGGAAACAAATCGATGGCCGATTTCATCTTTTGTTTACTGCTGTCAGCGCAGCAAACGTGTAGCAAGAGCAAGTCCAGATAGAAGCGGGTAGCCCCTTCTGTATGGGTGCTGCCATGTTGATTTGTAAACACAGCTATCGATGGTAACCAAAGCAAATAATTACATGCGTGAGAAGTAAATGCGAAGAAGAATAAACATATCATGTATCGACGTGGTGTAAAATACCAAAGAACCGTCAATTCTAGCCAACCGCCGCATCTGCTATCTATCTATCTATCTATCTATCTATCTATCTATCTATCTATCTATCTATCTATCTGTTTATTTATTTATTTATTTATTTATTTATCGCTCTATCTATCTATCTATCTATCTGTCTCTCTCTCTCTCTCTCTCTCTCTATATATATATATATATATATATATATATATATATATATTTATTTATTTATATATGTCTCTATCTATTTACCTATCTATCCATCTATCTATCTATATATCTATCTATCTATCTATTTATCTATCTATCCGCTTACGTCTGGGTGCACTCGTGATCACCCTCTCAGAGCGAACCTAAATTAGTAAAGATGGTGTGATAAATTTCACGCGCTATTCAACACACGAATAATGTCACGAACCCCTCGCCTACCTCATCGAACACTACCCTGCATACAGTGACACATACCCATGGGCGGGTATGTGCCACAGGTGATGAAAACTTTGCAACTACGCAGAAACGACGAGAACGCCCAGGGAAAATTTTAACGCGGGAAAATTAGGAAAACCCGAAAACGGCGGCGTTCACCTAACGAATGCAAACAATTATAGTCAAGGTCCTACCAGGAGCCAAGCTTCAGCATTGTACATGGCAATCAAGCTTCCTACCACTGAGCTAGCCAGTCCTCGGAACTGCTTTTCAATTTGACCCTAATGTTCTTGAAACGTCCGTTGGGGTTGCATTGCTGTCTATTTTATGTCATAAAACTTACGTATATACTCTTTTGATACAGCAGTCACGTCAGGTTAATTTGTTGGGTGCCGTGCGCTAGAGTTGATCTATGTAGCGCTGTTCAGGGCTGCCATCCTCGCGAGAACCAGCTATTCTTATGAGCTTATTGCTCCTGGTGTAGCTAATACTGTTGTTTCTTTTGCCACCATTGCGCATTTGCAAAATGTCTATATAAACATCTGCAATTCTTCAACATACGTTTGTGCGTGCAACATTCATACATTAATTTAGCGTCATTTATTAATTTTTCTCTCAATAAAAAAATTACAACATAGTCACCTACCCTCCGCTTCGCACAACGTCGATTCCCAAGGTACGTGGTATCTGTCATTTTTTTTTTCAATTCGCAAGTTGGAAACTACATTGAGTGGATGTAGTTCGGAAACCGTAGATGAAAGACAACACATTAAAAAAAAGAGGTCTCCGACCCATTTTTGGAAACCTAAACAAATGATTGTAGCAATACATTGGTAGTACATGGGAGTATCTTGAGGGGAACAGCACTTAAAATGATGTACTATAAGCAGCAACGGTTATATAGCACATGTTCAGTTTCTTTTTGTATGACGCAAGGGGTGCCGACAGGGCCACACGGTTAAAGTTGGGTTTAAGCTCCTAATGCATGGGCTGAAGATTTTTTCATCCAGCAACAGACCGCAAGATGTGCCAAATGCCTTGTGCAGATGTCTTACTTGAGTGCTAGAGTCTGAGGCCTTATAAATGATGAAGACTTCGTGGCAAAACAGTCATCGACGACATGCACTTAGACACCACCTGAGTCTTGTGGTCAGAAGGACTCCCCAATTTTGCTTGATTATTGGCGTGCACACCTGCGAAAATCAGCTGGCCTGGCAGAGCGTCCTTTTCTAATAATTCAACAAAAGAATTTTTGTCTTCTTTATATAGGCGTTTAGAGAGACTTCGGAAAAATCTCAACTGTTCCTCTCACTTACTGAACGAACATTAAGCCTTATTGGGTGCGTGAACTTTATACTTCTGTGAAACTATATCTTATGGGAGAACCAGTGGTGACATTTACGATATTTCGGTGTATTTAGCGGAATGAACTTGCGCAGAATGCCTAATACCAGCTCCGTAAACTGCTCAACTTGGTCATCAACATTTGGTTTGTCTTTCTTTCAGTGGACACGTCCGCTGGCCGCTAGTCAACATCACCATGAATTCTTTTTATGCAGGTTAGTAACAAACACGCATCTATTAGGTCTAGTGACCGCTGTCTGTTCCAGCTGACGTGCCCCTACAGTGTCTGTGTGTTTTGTTCGTATGCAAAGGGCGTTCTTTTCTCTTTGATTATGCTTTGTGGGAATGTGGAAATAAATCCGGGACCCAACACCAATGATCTGCTTCGGCAACTTCTGGAGAGCCAAAAGCTCAAGCAAAATAGGTTGGACGTAATTGAATCTAAATTCCAAAGGTCGAGGCATCTACGTCAACGCTAAAAGAATTTGGTGCCTAAATCACGGGACTTGAAAAAAGCATTAGCAACTTGGAAATGAAACTCGTTGACCTAGATGACAGAAGCCGTCGCAATAATCTTCTTGTATTTGGCCTTCTAGAGGTGGCGAGTGAAACGCCACAATCGCTTTTCGCGAATGTGGTTGATGACTTATTTGCGACGACACTAAATGTCGAGGTGAAATCTCTTGAGCGAATTCATAGAACAAAACGCAGACAAGCAAACAAATAGCGACCGGTTGTCCTAATGTTCATTGACTACCGCGAAAAAATAAATGTTTTAAGAAATTGCCACAAGCTTAAATGCCAGAACGTTTCAGTCAGTGAAGATTTTTCTACTGCCACTAGGATACTGCGCAAGTAGTGGTGGGATAGTGCTGCGAAAAAGAGAAGCGAGGGAAAGAAAGTGAAACTAACATATGACAAGGTAAACATCGACGGCACTCTGTTTCGATAGGATAGCAGCCTGAACAAGAGGGTCCCTATTTTTACAGATAAGGCGTCTTCTGCTTCTGACGTTCAGAGCACGAGTTGGCTTAGGCGCAATCGGTGAACTAGTAGAGGTTGCAGGAAAAGTATCCGTTGTCTAAATATGAATGCTCGTAGCATTCTTAACAAGTTAGCTGATTTGGAAAGTATTATTATGGCACACAATCAGCACATCATAGTTGTAACCGAAACCTGGCTCTATAATGACGTCAGTAACCACGAGTCAATACCAAAGTGCTTTAAAATCTACCGCAATGATCGTGACGGTAAGGGAGGCGGAGTCGCTGTTTTTCTCAAAGAATCGCTGCGGGCGTCCTCATTACTGAATGTGCCAGGCATTGAAAGTGTTGTGCTTAAACTATTCCTTGAAGAATGCAACCTGATTGTTGTGGGTATATACCGCCCTCCGAACTGTGATAGTTCCTTTGCTGAAAACCTAAACGAGTTCTTGTGTTTGAAAAATATTCGTTCCGGTAACTTGTTACTCCCGGGTCATTTCAACTTACCAGCAATTAATTGGTCAGACTATTTCCCAGAAGCTCTTACTGACGCGTCTCAACCATTCGTTGACCTTGTTAACTTGCACAACTTAACCCAATTAGTTAAATATCCCCCACACGCACTCAACAAACAGTTGAGTCTATTTTGGACCCTTTTCTTGTTTCCAATGAGCTTTTAAGGAGGAATCCAAGAATAGATATTTTTGAAGGAATATCTGATCACAAGACGGCATCCTTAACTTTAGAAATGCAGTTTTCAGCGAAACTTCAAATAAAAAATGTATAATCCCGTTGTTTACACATGCTAGGGACGTCGACGTGCCAGATTTACTTGGTAGCTCGTTCTCCGACTTCCGCACTCTGTATAAATCAACTGATGGCTCCGTAGAACAAATGTGGCGTTTCTTTAAGGAACTGGTTTTTCGATGCATTTCGCAGTTCGTGTCAAAAAACAAGAGATGGTGCGCAGGTGTAACGCTTGGTTGACGAGGGACCTCGTTCGAATGGGGCGTAAGCTTAAAAAGGCGAGAACTAGGCACAAACGTCATCCAACAAACGCTAACGCTGAAAAGATTGCTGAGCTACGCACTATGCTAGGAAACGATATCAAAAAAGCAAAAGTGCACTTCCAAAACGTGACACTGAAAAACTTTCTTCTCTCATCCCCTGATAAGTTCTGGCGGCACTTGTCACCGCAAAAAAAGTCTCTGCCGTGTCTGTCCGCCGGTGACACAGTGCTCGACGACAAACTTGTAATAGCTCAAGTACTTAACACATATTTCTGTTCTGTGTTCACTCAGGATAATGGCAGTGCTCCAAAAACTTCGCATCTCGAAGAAATACTGCCGATTGATGACATACACAGTAAAAAATTTTACACCCAAAAGGGTGTGAAAGGGGTGCTTTTACGAGAAAGCACCCTTTGCAACACCATTTAACACCCATAAATGGTCGATTGAAAAAAAGCCCCCATTTGTTTGGGTGCTTGCCTAGATAGCACCCTAAAATAGGTTCTAAGGGTGTTTTTCTGCCTGAGAAGGGTGTAGGTGACGATTCATCAGATGGAATATGCCGCATAAGAAGAACACATATTTATAACATTTGGGATTTTACGTCTCAAAAACGTCTATATGATTATGAGGGTCGTCGAAGCGGAAAGCTCTAGAGATTTTGACCATTTGGTGTTCTTTATTGGGCGCTGATATCGCACAGTGCACAGGCTTCTACCTTTTCGCCTCCATCTGAATTCGACTGCCACGGCCGGCATCGAACCCGCGACCTTCGAATTGGCGGCCGAGCAGCGTAGCTACTGCACGAATATGTGGACCTTGCGTTAAATGACGGCCTAGACTTAGAATGTGTGAAGGTGCTCTCCAAATACAGCAGAATGCCAGCAGAAGCAAATCGCGTTTCATCTATAATGGCAATTAACTGCAATCCACGTGACGAAAGCTCACCTTAGCGTTGGTTATAAGCTACATGTTTGCTGTGGATTACATACAGGAACATAATGTTCGCCCGAGTATGCGTGTGTGTGCTTGAGCCTGCGCATGTGTTCGCGTGTAAGCGCGATTGTGTGTACACCCGTGCATGTGTGCGTGCGCGTGTATGTGCGAGTCCGTGCTTGTGTTGAGCGTGCCTGTGCACATGTGTACGCCCATGCATGCGTGCGTTTACGGTCGCGTGTGTGTGTTGCCGTATGTGTGTATACGTGTATGTGTGTGCGCCTGTGAATAAGTATGCGTGTGTATCAGCCCGGGCGCCCTAAAATTTCGTGTGTGTGTGCGGGGGGGGGGGCACTGCTTCTTAGTGTTTAAGGTCCCACGCCTGTTCAGACTGGGAGTCTATATTGGAGGTGGCTTAAGAAATGGCGGTGGTCAACGCACTGTACATGGACTATTCAATACATGGAAAACAGCTGCACATTTTCGTACCTCATCATTGCTTACGAACTTGCTGTGGTAGCTGATTAGGTCCGCTGAGGCGCTTCTACGCTGGAAAACGTGGGTTATGACCAATTCACACGGAAAGCTGTCACTGCACTTATGCACAACCATCGTTTATATTAACAACGTTTAACAAGAACGTGCCCTGCCTTTGCTACAGGTGCTTAGCTAGCTTATTGGGCAACCATATGGAATTATGTGCTGATCATGTGGTCAGCAAAAAGTTTGTTATAACAACCTCGGCACGTTTCGTGGTGCGTGACAAGCCTTCTAAACATCCGCGACTGTGGATTCATTTGTTCCAGCTTCGACTACGCATTCAGTGTTTGTGGCACCATACGCGGAATCGCCAGACACAGACAATGCGAAAAGAAATTTTTCTGGAAAAAGGTGTAGGGATGCTCTCCCGCTGATGCCACCGAGGTCGAAATAATTATTGTTTCTGGCCATTCCATGGTGCACTTTGTTTTCCGCAAGTTTTGCTTCACTATTTTTCGCCCACTGCAATCGCATTCCGTCAAAATACTCAAAGAACCCGAGGCTGGTAAATAACCTGCGTCGCTGTGCGACTGGCTGGAAGGAGAGTTGTCCTTTACAAGGAGTCATTCCGCGTCTAACGGCCGTCCGCCGTATGCGCCATAGCGTTAGCCTTTCGGCGCCGTCTTGGCGGGTTTCCCGCTCCCCCCCCGCTCACCCCGGCCAGCGTTGCTCCCACAACGGCGGCGTAGATAAGCGAATAGTTGCGTCCCCGAACACCTGCGTCGACAGCTGCGGCGCCGCCGCCAGTGCCTCCTCCTTCTCTCTCTCAACGTTGCTCTCTCTGTCTCATAGTCTTTCAAATGCATTGTGTTGGTCTGGGGTCTTGGTCGCTGTGCGAGTTCTAGCGAACAGGCGCATCTTCAATGGTGGTCACGCATGACACCGTGTTCGAAGTGACGCTCGTATTAAGGAATATTCATGGAGTGGCGGACACGGACAACGTGGGCCTGTTAACGGTGAGTGTACTGTTTTCGTAGGTAGTAATCATACAGCGCTAGCTGGGCGCCTGCAGCAGCTCTGCCGAAGTAGGCTGCCAGCCATTTACAACAGCATGCGTTCGCGGGCCTGTTGCAGATGCCCGATTAAACGTGTGACTTAACGAGTTCTCACTGCTATGTTCGATGTTGTGTAAGTGCCTGCATCACTCATACAGTGAGTGATTTGATCACTTAACAAGGGCGGGATTAGTTGCTGATCGCACATTGTCTCTACACTGCACAAAGTGATCGATATTGTTTTAAGATGTGCTTTGGGCTACATCGTAATAACATTTCTATTAATACTCAAATGTGCATCGTGCTTCTGTAGGTGTAAGCGTGAAAAAAGAAAGAAAAAGAAAAAATCATGTACAGAGGCGCACTGTACAAAATGTCTTTTTTTTGCTTAAAGATGGTATAGTTGGAGGTGCTCATATGCCGCGATGCTCCCAGCACGTGCGCCTCGGTCTTTTAAGCTATTTAGGACAAATGTCACCAGCAACAGAGAAGATCTAGCAGACTTCCAAAGGCGCGTTGTTGTGGCCATCGCCGTGCGTTGTTTTCCCTCGTTTCTGTTTGCTGTTTTCGTGCTTTGCCTTCATCTGCGATAACGTTCGGCGTTATAACACAATCGAGAGAGTACACGTGACTGTGGGAGCTATGTGCAGTAGCTCTAGCATAAGCCATGGCTGCTGCAACGTAGACGGCGTCCGCGCGCGTTGGTGTCGTTCGAGCGCTCCTACTTGCTTGATTGTGTTTAACTGAGTATTTAGGCACGGGTTACGTTTGTAAATCCCGTGGTCAATATTCGCTAATGGCGTACCCCTGATTGCCATCAGAGGATGGGCTTGGTTGTCGAAATATGCAACACGCTTTTCTGAAAGCAAGCTTTGAAAGCATTTTTTTAAAGAAATACTTTCATACGTGCTAGGCAGTGCCTATTGCAGGCCCGCAACTCTTTAAAAACTGGACGAGCTATCACATCTTTTATCAAATTACAATGAATTAAGATGATTGAATTATAGATGACGAATTTCTGTGCTAGATTAGGTGCACAAAATACATGTTCGCAGCCCTACGTCTAGAAAGCAGGCAAATAGGAAGCACAGCGTCAAATTTGGATTAGATTCTATTGACGGAGCGTCTTGCGAGGGTAGAAAGAACGAGAAAATTGTTCATTTTTGATGCCCTTATAGAGGCAGTCATAATTGCCCTGATTGGTGAGTTGTAACAATTCACCAGATTGTTAGAGGCGTGATTAAAGTCAATAAATCTTTTACTTTTTTTTGCAGACCTCTTCGCTAGTGCCACGCGCAAGATCATTTGTTCTCATGTAAAAGAGAAAGCAGAGATGTCTTCACTGTTTGTACATGAAGAGGTAAGTTTCTTGTGCGTTTTGATTAATGCTACATGTTCTGAACGTAGTACTTTAAGAATTGTTTTTCACACTGGCTCACTACCCAGAAGGAATTTGATTCTTAGGTGAGTTCAGGCTTTCGTAAGTGCCATTTTTGAGCTGTAGTCTTACACTTCACCTCATTTCAGGAATTTGCTGTATGCTAGAAAACTCTTATCTTTATCATACGAAATTATTGGAATGTATGGGTTGTATGCTTCGACTTCAGTGTAATGTCAATTACACGCCATTTCGAAGGATACACACTACACATTCTTTATATATGGTGCTGCTAGAACAGCACGAACATCCTTTTATGAGAAGTCATATTTGCTCTTTTTACAGGATGAGAGGGTGCCGCTGACGTCCTGCGTAGTCTACCCCGACCCCAGCCTAGAGCAAGCCTACTTCCTGAACCTCCACATGGATAACCAAAAAATCTTCCGTGTCAGCAATGACGAAGAAGGAGTGACAGCACTGATGAGTTGATTTTTTTTTATTTTCAACATTGTCTGCGGCCGCAAGGCCTTTAGCAACCACCGTGATTGAGTGGCTTTTTCTCGGCGTGAGTTTGGAGTTTATCAAAGAAGTTGTTCAGGCAGTACGACGCTGAAATTTTTAGTGTCACAATGTCTGAACAACTTTTTCTAGTGTGGTCATGGTAGATGAACAAATATTGTTATTTGTGTAAGTTATTTTGCTTAAATATAGCTGGACCATTCCATGCCAAACGCCCCAGCCACTTTGGCGACCATCTGAATTGTATTTAAAAAAAATGTGCTGACTTACTGCGTTGAAAACAGTGAACTGCTAGAATATTTCAGCGAGGAAAAAAGTTTTGTTGATGTGGCTGGCTTATAACTTCCTGGCATAATGCCGTCTGTGTGCTTTTTGTAGAAAATTCCGTTTTAAAACTACGGCTTGTTTTTTCTAAAGCAAATTCGGTCTACCTTTAAGTAAATGTACTTTTGTAAGGTATTTGAAGCTCAATAATAATAGTGCAATTTTTTTGCCACATTCGCTTCCAAGAATAAAGCCAAAATGTGTTAAGTTTGCATTTTTTATTGCAATATTGCACTTTGTATGAATATCTGAGCAGTGAATACTTACTCCACAGAAGGTATATTTTGAGGAAAAAATATCTTTTGACCTCTCAAGCTGCTGAAATATACGAGAAAATATCACGAATTTCACAAAATCGTGATTTTTGTCCGTATTGAGATGCGTTGCTCCATGTTGTGATACAATGAAAACTCATCATTATACCTAAATTGTAAGAAAATGAAATTCTTTCTGTAATAAAAATCTTATCGCAAAAAGGACAGGAAAGAGCGCTGACAACTGAATTTTATTGAAGGTGCTACGAGCGTTTTTATACTGAGCACAAGACCAATGCTCATCTGCAACAACACATGTGTGACTATGACAAAATAATTTTAACCGAGAAAAGAATACTCTTTTTTGGAAAAGATAAGTGAAGGTGTACTGATGCATTGATCCTTGGCCTTCCTGATAAAGAGTTCTAAAATCTCTCATTTTTTCTGCTTGTTTTTTTTTTCAAAAACCGTGTTTTATGAAACCTAGGACTACACTTACATTCTTTACGGTGTCCGGCCATGAGACTACTATAGCTCTTCTTAACATTTAAAGCATGCTGTCTTGCTTGATCATTGAAGCATTGCCCAGTTTGTCCTATGTTTACTTTTCCACGTGTTAGCGGTATCTCATACACATTAGATTGGCATTCAGTAAACCTATTCTAGTGACGAATGGTGCAAGATTGACTACTCCTGTTGCTGTAAGTACATGCACTTTTGAAAGCTTGCAAGGGGTGGAAAACAACAATGTCATATCTGCTGGCTCTTTTCCTAAAATTGTGAGACACCTTATATACGTAGTACCGTGTGACATGCAAAGGTGATTGGTCATTCTCTTTTTGTTTTGGTCCTGTTTCCTTTAAGTTTACTTTCTGCAGGAGGGTTTCGCAAACAAGTGTGATGATGCTGTTGGGTTATTGGCTGGTGCTATCAGCCCAGGAGTGCTAAAAATGTTCTGCCTTTTGATAGTGGGCATTCAAAATTAGTAGAAAGAGGAATTGATACCACATGTATTCAAGCCACCCTTCAGAAGTCATGTTAGCACAAGGGTGAGGTCAGGCTTAAAAACCAGATTAAAAGACTAAAAGATGCTGGGTATCCCAACAGAATCATCACACCCGTTTGCGAAACCCTCCTGCAGAAAGTAAAATTAAAGAAGACAGGACTAACAAAAAACAATGACCGAAACCTTTGCATGTTATACCACATCCCGTGTCTCACAATTAAAAAAAATAGCCAGCAGATATGATATTAGCGTGTTGTTTTCCACCCCTTGCAAGCTTTCAAAAGTGTGTGTACTAAAAAGCAACGGGAATAGTCAATCTTGCCCCATTCGTCACAAGAATAGGTTTACTTAATGCCAATTTAACGTTTGTAGAAGTATTTTTTATCAGGTAAACCAATGATCAGTGCATCACTACACGTTCACTTATCCTTTCCGAGAGGGAGTATTCTTTTCACAGTTAAGATTATTTTGTAGTGCTCACACGTGTAGTCACGCATGAACACGGTTCTTGTACTCCGTATAAAAGCGCTAGTAGCACATTCATTAAATTCAGTTGACAGTCGGTGCTCTTTCCTGTCCTTTCTGTCTCTTCCTAAAGTTGTCGCGCTGTGACTAGCACGCAACCACGATGAACCAACTCGCCCAAATTAGGCTCTTGTTACGTAACACGTAGACCCGAGTTTCGTATGGAAAGAAGGAGAGGTGCTTTCAAAATAAAATTTTTCACGTACAAAACCTAGACGGCATTCCAGGAAGCTCAGAAGGCAGCCACGTGACCAAATAATTTTTCTCTCCTAAATATTCCAGAAGTTCACTATTTTCAATGCAGCACGAGTTTGTCGAATACATTTGAGATGGTTGTCAAAATGGCTAGGACATTTGGCATAAATTGACCCAGCTGTGTCATTAGCCATAATTATGCATTAACTCTTTTGTTTTTTGTGTGTCCTGACTCAGTTTTGTGTTCGTTTTTAGCTTATTGTGTTTCTGATCATTGTATTGGTTTCTTAAGTATTCGCTAAAGTTATATGTGCGAAAACCCGTATATGTTTGCATGTACATCATTTCTCATAACCAATTGTTATACATCCAGGAATACAAAGCTTAAACCACTGTGATTGTATACATTTGAAAACACTATCCATATATATTTTTGTGTGCATCACTTCTTGGGAACGATTGTGTACATGAAGGCGTATATAGTCAAATCATGGTGATTGTATATATTTTAAAGAATCGTAAGTATATATATGCCTGTATTTCATTCCTATTAACCGATTGTGTACATGAAGGAGTAATAAACTGAAAACCACTTTGATTGTAGATACTTGAAAAAATTATAGGGATATATTAGCGTGTATTTTATTTGTAGTCTCTATCTACTTGAAGCAGTATACTAAACTGAAACCAGTGTAATTGTATGTTGCAAAGAATTGTCAATAAAGTGAAACTGAAAAAATAATAAACATTTGAGGTGTTGCATGTGTAGTGTACGTATACGTGAACGAACATCTGGTGAAAAAGTTGGGTGGCAGAAGAAAAGTTTATGTTTTATTTGCCTAGTAAATAAACGCAATATGCAAGGGCAGCAAAGCTTCATTTTCTGTAACGCGCATTATGCCTATACTGTGAAGTATATATAGATCTAGCACAAGTTCATACACGATTGTACGCGTTTATATTTTTGCCCACACGCAATGAATGGAGCTCGACAGGTGGCGCACCATCGATAATCAGGACCACTTTCTTCAAGTAGTGTGTAATCAGTGCATGCTGATATCTATTAGTGCAGTCTAAAAGAATACTGCCACCCCTGCCATGGGCACTCTACACCCTTGTGCACCGTTCTCGCACCCTCCTGAGAGGGGGCTAAAAAAGTGGAGGACATCGAAGGCACCCTTCCTTAAGGGTGTTTTTGTAACACCCTACAGTTTTTTAACATGTACACACTATTCTAAGGGTGCATGGTAAAGCACCCTTTTTGGAAGGTGCTGAATTAACACCCTTAGGGTGTCGTCCACGGGACAAGCTCATTTACATCCTTCTGGGTGTAAAAATTTTTACTGTGTATTTATTAGTGAGGAGGGGGTACTGATGTTGCATCTTAAATTACACAAAAAAGTCGCCTGGTATTGATGAAATACCGAACGCTTTCCTTGTGCGATATGCTGAATGGTGCGCGAAGTATTTAACTTTGCTATATCGCAAATCACTGACTCATGCGGAACTTCCAGATGACTGGAGATTTACTAAAATTACCCCCATACCTAAATCAGGCGACCAATCATCACCTTCTTGATACAGGCCTATATCAATTTTATGTACTTCTGTCAAGCTGCTTGAACATATAATATTTAAGCACATATCTTCCTTTGTTGAGAGCAATAATTTGATCGACCATCGGCAATATGGATTTCGTAGAGGGATGTCTACCGCAACCCAGCTAGTCTTAACAATACATGACCTCACTTTAGCATTAGACAGACATATTCAGGTAGGTATAATGTTTCTAGACTTCGAAAAAGCCTTTGACCAGGTATCCCATTCCAAGCTGATACTAACACTGAAGCCCATTCTTAAAAATGATAGCCTTTTGGCTTGTATTGCTGCGTACCTCTCGTCAAAGCAGCAATGTGTAGTCATTGATCGCACAGCTTCTCCTTCAGTTCCGGTGGCATCTGGTGTTCCTCAGGGCTCCGTTCTCAGGCCTCTATTTTTCTTGCTATATATATTGATATTGTTTAGATCATAGGCGCCCCAATTCGGCTATTCGCGGACGACTGCGTAATATACCAGGAAGTATCTAGCCCTAATTATCAGGTCCTGCTAAATCAAGCATTAAGTGCAATAGCAAACTGGTGTTGTACATGGCAGATGACAGTTATAGTAAAAAAACGGTAGCAATGACCAAAACCCACAAGAATAAACCACTTAAATTTACCTACTTCATCAATAATCAACCTTTAAGCTTAGTCCAAAGCTATAAGTATTTAGGAGTAATGATAACCTCCGATTTGCGCTGGAATAAACATGTAACGTTTGTTGCTAGTAATACAAACTAAGTCATGTATTTCTCTTTTGTTTGTGCAGTTCTATGCAATACTTCGAGCTTGTTCTGTGTTGTGTATTTATGCCGCACTCCTGCCTAAGACCTCCATATGAGGCTGGAAGTATGTAATAATAAATAAATACCTGTGACCTACATATGGGTGTCAAGTATTATTTAAGCCAGCGACGTCCACTCTTTTGAAAGCAAATATTGGAGATTGCTTAAAATGACTGTTGTAGCTTGTTGTTTCAGTGCATATTGATAATGTTACATTAGGTAATGGGTGCAGTTTGTCAGGATTAACAATAAAAATGTCGAAGCGGAAAGATTTAGCGTGTCGGCCGTTTTACAGACAGAGGTCTAAGACGTTGACTTTAGAGCTGACAACAGTTTCATGTTGCAGTAAGCGCCAGAAAGTACAAGAGCTGGTTGCGCTTTTTCTCAATGAAATTATTTTAATGAGAAAACATAAGCGAGCTTCTACCGATTTCGGGCACCTTTAAATCATGAATTACAATTACTCTGTGACCACTAAAAGACAACAACAACAATAATAATAATAATAATAATAATAATAATAAGATGAAGAAGAAGAAGAGAAGAAGGAAGAGGAGCAGGAGGAGGAGGGAAGGAGAAGAAGATGAAGAAAATACTCAGTGTTGCTTTTTGCTCTGTTAGTAAAAATACGGCTGCCAAGTTGCCCACACCAATACTAATTATGACTGAGGTAAGCTCATTTATGTTTCGAGATAATCATTTTTTTTTATTTTGTAGCAGGCATGTGCCTTATATAATGCCCAAGCCTCGGTTTGTTCTTTGCGACTCCGGACTGAGGCCGCTATGTAACTACTTCGCTCAAGAACAGAATGAAAAAGGCCTTTGCTATATATGGCAGCGCCCATATTGCGTACCACACCACCCTTTTCTTGGATACTCTAAGAAAAACAAACGTCATTTTTCCTTCTCAGAATCCTGACTTGGTTCATAGATGACGACATAAAGGGCTTTTTTGAAAATCATTACACTCCATTCGCAAAGCCGTGGGTTCGAGATGCAGTCAAGACGTAAGTTCAAAAAAGTAATTTACCTGGGAAGTCAGCACACCCCTGCCATAGTAACTGTTGCTTTCTTTGTTTCTTGAAGTGTACCCAAGGCTACGAGTGTAAGGCTTATATGAAACAATTCCAGGAAGCATTCTAACGAAAACAAAGCTGCGAGTGTTAACAAACAATACTGTACACACAATGCCACCACACAAGATTGGAGCAACGTGCCTTTTCTGTTTTCTGCACTCACACAAATAACTCAAGACGCGGAGGTGTGCTTCTGCGGCTGTCCTGCGGGCATTAAAATCTATTCTAAGGCTGGAGACACGGTTTTTCTATATTGCGTTCTTCGAACCTGCTTGGTGGCTATACTTCAGGCTTCGTGCAAGCAATGTGCGCTTTCGCAAGCTAGACACACACTCCTTTGTTCTTGCCGACAATGTACTGTAGTCGTAGTGCTCGACGTTCACCCGCATTCCACCTTCTTTCTCTACGCTGTGGTGCAACGTTTATGGTTTTTACTAGCTTGCCAACAATGCTTCACAATTAATTTTGCTATTTTAGGGATGAAGCTCCTTATCGCATGGGTCTGTTTATTCCTTGTATGTATGTATGTATGTATGTATGTATGTATGTATGTATGTATGTATGTATGTATGTATGTATGTATGTATGTATGTATGTATGTATGTATGTATGTATGTATGGATGTATGTATGTATGTATCTAGCCACCAGTGGCACATACCCGCTCTAGAGCGGCTATGTGCCACAAGGGTTGCGAGATGGGAGATGGCGGTTACTTGAAGTGTTCACTAGATGAACGCACGGACAAACGCATGGACTGACAGACAGGCAGACTAGCAGACGGACAGGGGGATGGATGGACGCTCGAGCGTACGAACGGATGGACGCACGAATGGATGGACAGATGGCAGAATGGACTCAGTGACAGACGCATGGATTGAGGCAAGGATGGTCACGTGGGTGGACGGAAGCAAGAACGAACGGACGGAAGCATAGACGGCCTGACGGACGCTTCACCCCACTCATCATCATTCACTCCGTGGATATGCTGTGATTTTTATTTTCTTCGGATTTTCAGCTATCTACCTCAGATGAACAAAAATGCCATGGCAAAGCTAGGACTTAAGGTCCATTCCCATTGCAGCAGCATCAAAAGCTTTGCTTAGTCACTAGTTGGTCTCCAACTAGTGAGTAGTTGGTCTCCCAACTTGCAATAATGATGCAAGAAACAGACCGATTTGGTGCACCAGGATGTTGGCCAAGAGTCTGTAATCTACATTGAGCAGGGTAACAAGGTGTCAATCTTCTGGTCGCGTGAACATTTGGGGTTCCATGGGGGCTAGTAATATACGGCCTATGTGGAAAGAGGTTGAAAGAGTAATAACTCGGAAAGGCTTGCGAATGGCGCGCGACATAAAGAGATCAATGATAGGCCAGAACTCTACATAAAACTCTGCAAGGAGTCCGTCAGGCCCAGGGGCCGAAGCCTTTTTTATCGCGTATTATGCACCCTTTATTTCGTTATCGGATGGTAGTGATAGCAGAATGTCGTATCACATATTCGAATAATGTGGGAAGTTTGTCAATAGGGGATGCGAGGAAAGGGATCCTGGGCAACTGACACCAGCAACAGACTGAGACATTGTCTTAAAGTGTTGAGTAAATACCTGAAAGTCACGTGCACCCGCAGCAGCCAGCTGGTGCAATAGGGTTTAGCGAGTGGGCAGGTGAGCCTGGTGGGCGAAGCAGAGCTCTACGTGCATACCTCAGCACCTCAGGGTGCGCACACGGTGCACGTCTACAGCCCCAAGCTGCAGTGGAGAGCGAAGAAGCGAGCATATTACGTTGGTATTGTTCAGCCAGCAATACGTTCGTATCGTTCAAAGAGGCCACGATGAAGTCCGCAGGGGACTTCTGTCTCTGCAGGGGGCTTCCAAATCACTGCTAGATACTGTGTGGCGTTTGGTGTAAGAGCTCTTGAGTGAGGACGGAACAAACGAATCTACTGTTCTTTAGAGGTGTCTCACTCGTGGTGCGGCTCGATTCCTCGAAATTGGAGACCACGTTGCCTTGGGATGGAGTCTCTTCGATGACGTGTTGACTTCCACTTGTTCTGCAGCTATAGGATGAGCAGCAGATGTAGAATCTGTTTCTGCGGCGAATTCTACTAGAGGTGCCTTGTCTGGCGAAGGCTCGGCCTGTTCTGCGGCCATGATCACTGGACGCGGGGCACTGGACGAATCCACCGAACCTGGAGGATCTGCCGGGTCCGGGCTGCCCGAGGACACAGTAGGCGTTTGGCACAGCGTTGTGATTTCCACCTCTTGGTCTTTTTGGCCGTTAACTGGGGCTAGTAATGACGAACCCTCGGCCTTGTTTTTGGACTGCGTTTCTGGTTGAAGTGGCAGGTAATTCTTGGACGCCGCCTCAGAATACAACGGCCTGATGGTGCAGGCGGCGATGGCATGCGGGTCCCCACAATTGCGACACGGCAGCGAGCAGCCTTTCCCGTCGTGGCCATAAACGCTGCACCTTCCACAAAACGGAGCTGTCCAGTTCATGGGGAAGTGCCATTGTCACCACATCGGTGGTACACCCGTTGTATTCCTTTGTAGCTACAGGTAACACGGTGACTTGTGACAATGAGGTAATTAGGCACCAGTGACGAGGTCTTTATTTCCATACAGACGTATCGCGTTCCAGTGGTCACAGTCGGACGCGACCCCATATGTCCTCTGCTGATGTGCAGCACCTTCCCGTAGGGGGACAGTGCTTTTGTGAGGACTTCGCTGGGTACGTGGCACGGCAGGAACAGGATGGTCACTTCGGTCACTTGGGGTCTCAAGGTACGATGTGGACACGCTCTCCTCGCATGATGAGGTGCGACGCGTTCACGATTGGGGCCAGTGCGGCCTTACTGTTGACGGTAACTTGGTAGTTCCGGCCTCCAAAATGCTGAACGCAGTACACTTATTCGATTCCTACCATTGAAGACGTCACGTCAACGATGTCCTTGGGCCTGGTCCTGTAAGAAACGAAAACGTCGAAAGCTGAAGCCTTCTTAAGTGGCTGGCGTGCCATGATGGGCGCCTACCAGCCCAAGGACGCCCTGAACCGTGCCGCTTAGCTGGTCACCAATGACCAAACTCGACGTGTGCAGTGCTCATTATCGGTGGATAATTATCGGCAGTCAGCAAAGGGATCATGAGTAGAGGATTCATCGGTCACCACAGTAGTCGGTTATCATTTTTGAGAAGCGTACTTCTCAAAAATGAAACCTAATCGCTCAGGAAGCCCCAATGCGATTCCTGAGCTCACCAAAATATTCTGTTATCCTTGTTAGTGCCAGATCAAATATATATATATATATATATATATATATATATATATATATATATATTGCCACATTCAACCTGCAGAGGAGAGCTGGCACAGCCAGAGAGGAAGACGAAGCTCTTGCTCGGTCCTCTTTACGAGCGCCTTTCCTATTTATTTAGAGGGAGCTCTTCTATATAGGACTTCTGCTGTGTCTGCGTCATGACACTGGTGGAGGTGCTGGGTACATGTCCAGGACACCTTCCAACAGCCCGGGATCTAGTCCACAAAGACTTCCGCTCGTCGAAACACCCGTTCACCGCGCCAGCCGCCACCTGTTAGGCCTGAGCCCAGAGTTCAGTCCTTGGACGGAAAACATGACCGCGCCGGGAAGCAGTTGCCCCACCATGACGAGCCCAAGCACGACACAGGTGACTGTTTTCACCCCTGAAACTCCTGTGGACTTCCATGGCAACAAATATGAGGACGCAGATGACTGGCTTGAGGAGTTCGAGCGCACAGCCAACGTTAATGGGTGGAACGCCGCACAGAAGTTGGAGTACGTGTATTTCCCTCTTCAAGGCGGGGCTCGCACGTGGTTCACGAATCGCGTGTGGTCAACATGGGACGAGTTCTGGTGGAAGTTGCTGGACACCTTCACAAACACCGAAAGGCGGGAGCATGCACAACGACTCCTCGAATCACGGATGCAAAAGCCCAACGAGTCTGTTGCTATGTTTTTGAAGACATGGCTCGTCTCTTTCATCGAACCAATCCCGATATGTCCGAGAACAGAAAGATCAGCCATCTCATGCATGGTGTTAAAGAGCAGCTGTTTGCTGGTCTCGTACGGAACCCACCTTCAAGCGTCGACGAACTTTCGAAGGAGGCGACCGCCATCGAACGCGCACTACAGCTACGGTACCGCCAGTACGACCGTCCAAACAACAGCGGACAAATCAGCACAACCACCGTGACCACTGTGACACCTGACGAGCATTCTTTGCGTGACCTGATACGCGAAATTGTGCAAGAAGAGGTGAAGAAGCTCGCCACTACACAGAATGACTGCGCTATTGCGTCGGCCAAAGAAGTTGTTCGCCAAGAAATAAGGCAAGCGCTTTCACTTCCTGAGCCGAACACTGAATTAATTAGGCCAACAAATGCAGATATTCTCCGTGGACAGCCTAGATCTAACGTGCCGCCACCTCAGCAGTATCACCAGCAAAAGCCGCCGACAGTGCCTTGGTACCATAGGGAAACGTCGACGCCAATGCGACCCCCACTCCGCAAAACCGACATATGGCGTACTCCGTACTACAGGCCCCTGTGCATCCATTGTGGGGAAGCAGGCCACATTGTGCGGTATTGTCCTCATCGCGTTGCCGGGTATCAAGGATTTCCGTCTACTACCCCTCGGCGCTATTTCGACGGAAGACGCAACGTTGAAACGAGCGCGACGATCCCGCGGGACATTTCTCCTGGGTTCCGGTCATGCTCGCCCTCCCCGAACATTTTCCCCAATCTAATAGAGGTGGCACCACGGACATGGCGAGAGGAAGATCTCCCAGTCCACGCCGGGGAAACTAAAAGCAGCGACATTAGGGGGAAGGTTGCGAATTGCCGAAGATTTGAAAATCCCCCATTACCGCTGCACGAAGTGCCGCACATTTCGAATGAACCGACGAAAGACGAGATTGTCACCGCCGACACTACACTTTCAATTGACGGTCACGACGGGACCGCACTGGTCGACACTGGTGTGTTCTTTCCAATAATGAGTGCGAATCTGGCCGACAAACTCAAGAAGGTAAAAATGGAATGGACGGGGCCGCAAATTAGAGGAGCCGGAGGCCAGCTGCTGACGCCTACCGGAAAGTGCACCGCACGAATCAAGATCAGGGATTAAACATTCGTGGCAACCTTCGTTATTGTTTCTGAGTGTTGTAAACAGGCCATCTTGGGTATGGATTTCTTGCGGGAGTATGGGGCTATCATAAATATACCGGACAGTGTACTGACCTTCTCAGCGGACCATAGCGCAGTGCTGCAGCGCAAGCCCATGCGCGTGATTGACGACGTGACCATTCCACCTTTGTCATGCCGCCTCGTCTCTATCACGTGTAACACGCAGCCTACTGGAGAAGGTGTCGCGCAACAAATTTCAACGTTTTTCCTCTCTCGAGGAATCGCTATTGCCAGAAGTCTCGTCAGTGTAGTGTCTGGGCAAGCAGAGGTTCTGTTGACAAACTTCAGCAACGAGCGTCGACACATTACAGAGGGTAGCACAGTTGCATACTTCGAAGAAATTGTAGAATTCCACAAGTGCTTCGCAGTACAACAGGCAGAAACGCCGGCCGCTTCAACACCACTGCCTGTCGACGTGAGCAAAGATTTATCGCCAGCGCAGAGGCAAAGTCTTCTAGATATTCTCGGCCAGTTTGAAGATTCTTTTTCGTCGACCTCGAGGGTAAATCAAACGCCACTAACACAGCACCGAATTATAACGGAAGAGACGGCAAGAAAAACTTGACAAAACCCATACCACGTGGCACCGAAAGAACGCGAAGCAATCCAAGAACAAGTCCAGAAAATGCTCAATGATGACATCATTCAGCCGTCAAAAAGCCCTTGGGCATCACCAGTAGTGCTAGTTAAGAAGAAAGACGGCAGCTTACGCTTCTGTGTGGACTATCGCAAGCTGAACCGCGTGACAAAGAAAGACGTATACCCACTACCGCGTATTGACGATTCCCTTGACAGGATGAGGCATGCACGCTTGTTCTCGTCAATGGACCTAAAAAGCGGTTATTGGCAAATCGAGGTTGATGAACGGGACAGAGAAAAGACTGCTTTTGTTACGCCTGACGGGCTTTACGAGTTTAAAGTCTTGCCCCTCGGATTGTGCTCAGCCCCAGCAACACTTCAGAGACTAATGGATACCGTCCTATCAGGCCTTAAGTGGCAGACGTGTCTGGTATATCTCTACGACGTCATTGTTTTCTCACCAGCATTTGAGGAACATCTAAGACGGCTGGTATTAGTATTCCGAGCAATACGGTCCGCTGGCTTATCGCTGAAACCTGAGAAATGTCATTTCGGTTTAAGGAACTCCGATTCTTGGGACATGTGGTGAGACATGAAGGTGTTTTAATTAAAGTGAGCTCTTCTTTATCGGACACTTGCTGTGTCTTTGTAGTGACAATATATATATGTATATATATATGTATATATATATATATATATATATATATATATATATATATATATATATATATATATATATATATATATATATATATATATATATATATATATATATATATATGACGCTATGATGAATGGGAGACGTGGTCTGGCTCATACGCCATGTTTATTCCATTCTGCCCTTCTTCTTTAGCGGCTTCTACCAACCATCGCTTCATACGTCACACGATTCCCCCTCCCCCCGAAAGAAGGCATCGATTACGAACAAGGAAAAGTAGACAAGGAGAGGTTTAAAAGTCACAAATGTCAAAATTCACAATTGGTTCTATGCTCCAGGGGAGTTCCGTACACTTTCAAAGACTTCAGGGGAGAGTGCAGCCATCCAATTAACACAGGGGTTCTGGTGGGTGAGGCTGGTGGTTGCGTCCTGGATAACACAAAAATGCTTTGCACGTAGAGATAGGGGTAATCACAGCTGGCATTCTTGTGAAGAACGAACGAGGTTCGGACATCTTGCAGAATCGACAGTTCCGATATTGTAGGCATCGAATGCCTCGTCGTGGGTGATACGCCGTGCAGGCAGCTTGCGTGCGCGTTGATCAAGGTTGATTGGGCGCTGCCTGTGTTGCTGCCGCGTACAAGGGGTGCTTTTGAGGCTTTTGGAGATTTTTCTATAGTGATGTCGCAGATGTTTTGATCGAAGGCGCATTTTCAATCTCTGGTGCAGAATTTATCCACGACGATGGGCATTTTCGTCATGTTCTTTGAGCTTTAAGAGTGGTTTCGATGAAGTTTTCTTTCGTCGTTGACAATGCTGAAGAATACGTTGACGTTGTAGTTTCTTGGTTTCGTCGACTTGCTTGTGGTGTGATATTGATCATAGTGAGCCCGAATTTTCAGCAAGCCCTCCGCAGACTTCTACGACACCAACCAATGCAGCTGTTTCTGGCGCAAGACAATGTGGGGGGTTTCGCGCTCTTGAATCTTCTGTATTCATAAACCACTCATTATTGGTCGTTGCATCAAGGGTACTTGTGTCATCGGAAGTCGCACCTACGCTTTTGTTTTCAGTGTTGGCAGTGAGGTTGTGCCCTGGATTGACGTCGCTTTGATCTTGGGATTGATGAACATCAGACGCTTCTGCAAAAGAGTTGTCTTCACAAGGTGCTGATTGTGAATGATTCTGTCTTTGTGGAACTGTTGAGCTGAATACCAAGACAGTTTGAAAAGTACGCGTGCGGCACGAAGTATTATTGCATCTAAGTCATCAATCGAGGATTCAATTCTTTTATGCAGCGGAGAGTTAAGTATTGGCGATATTTGCGTGGATGAGGAATCAGGTGGAAGGTTGGGAAAACGACAGCGTGGTTTTTCCATGAGCATGTGGCTAACTTCGCCTGACGGGAATAGTAAATTCATGCTCTGTGCTCGAATGCGTGAAGGCTGCTTATCACTGCGATGACTGAGTTTGAATGCACTGAGAGTGTGTGTTCTAATCGAATCTTCATTATAGTCTTGAAAGCAGACGACCATTTCTTCTTTTAATTTTTGCCAAGACTCGTCGTTGTCGAATGTGTGGGTCAGGTAAAATTTAAATGCCTCACCGGTGACGTAGTCGCTGATGTTCGTAACCATCTCCCGTTCCGACCAAGATGCAGCGGTAGCGAGGAGCTCGAACAGGTCGAACCAGTCGTTTACGCGTCCATCGTCCGCTGCTCCGGTGTACTTGTGAATGGGAAAGTCAGTAGATTCTTCAGACATGATGCTGGTCGATGCGTAATGCTAGGCACGGTGGTCCATGTTTGTTCAGGGTGTCATGCGGAGAACTGCGCAGATGATGAGCGCCTAATGAAGGGGCAGGCAGGTCTCCATCCCACCGACTCGTGTCACTATGGCTCATACGCCATGTTTATTCCATTCTCCACTTATTCTTAATCGGCTTCTACCGACCATTGTTTCATACGTCAAATATATATATATATATATAAATATATATATATATATATATATATATATATGTATGTATATATATATATGTATATATATATATGAGCGGTGTACTTATATATAGTTACCTAGCATGTTTTATACAACGTAATAAATAAAAGGCAATACATAAAACCTGCCATTTAGGCCAACGGAAAACCAGGTTGTGAGTCTAAAAGTTTTCGCAGCCCAATCTCGCGGTCTCTCAGATGCGACATATATCACTTCTTTCGAAAGTTCCGTATATCGAAATGAAGAACTATATATGCGACTATTGATCATAGCGCTGCATTAACACATATGCCTGTCTCTCGTCGTACGATAGTAATGCTTCTTAAAGCATGTAAAGGGGCTGTCGTATGCGAAAAGCTTTATTATCTCTGCGACACCTTTCGCAAATTTTCGAACTTCTTTTCTGCTATGCCCTTAAGCGTATGAACTGTACAGGCGTGAAACGCAAGGTACGCGTGCATCATAATACAGTCAGCCCATTCTAAATAACTTATATTCCGTTCCTTGTGTGCGGCATGCGCCTCACAAGCCGCAACACGCTGGCACGACTCAACGCAGCTCGAAATCGAAAACGCCAGTGCAGCATTCTTATCTTATGTATTTCCCGGTAGAACGCTCTGTTGCGTAAGCAAGCCAACACGTAAAATAAGCTCGCGCAGCCTACCTGGTTACCAGAAAGTTCCGTATATTCACGGAAACCTCGCTATGTAGGCTCATCTCAAACGCGACTGTGCGTATTGCTAGTGCAGCGTGGTGCGTCGTGTAATATGTAGCACTTTCCTGTTGGTCTCTACGTAGGAGATGCCCGCTTCGCGCTAAGCGTGTCCTGCAGGACTGAAATAAAGTTTCTTCATTCCATTCTGGAACATGGGTTAGCTAGGCGATGCTGTCTATTTACTCAGTGGCCCGTGAGAAGCCGACATAGTGTGTATGGCGATGCGATGTCGCAGTGATTGTGTCGATCCGTTGTCGCAGTGATTCGCTTTCCTAAATTTTTCATTTTCGTGAAACTGCACATATCGCCGAGCGGCTTTGCCAGTAGGCATTGCAGCTTGTATGCCATGAGCAACAAGAAGGCAAGCATCATATTTGTCATTGAGTCCGCATTTATCCTAATTATCGTCATTTTTTACCATTATGTCCGCGTTTATTCAAACGAAGCTATACCCTGTCTAAGATGTTCGTTTCATAACTGTGGAGGCTACAGGTTCCTCAGCCAATAGGAAGGGCGCTCAGCCTCATCCACATGTATGCATTCGAAAGATGTCGTCGGCCCACCATAATCACGGCGTCTGCTTAACGAATTGTAGTTATTATGACTAGCTTATTAGGTTAAAATGCAGTAAAGCCATTTACTAGCACCTACACCGGGAACTTCTTGAAGCGTAAGTTTGATGCTCTGCCGAAGATCGCTAAAATCTCATGCCAGCGGATAACATCACTTTGAGGCTGTTTCTCTCCGACCCTGCTCCTGGCTCTTGTATTTCTGTTCAGGGGCAAAGCTCCTTAAAGCGGCACCCGTTCGCCCCTCGTCGTACTGCGTAAGCAGTCTTACGTTTTCACCTGCAAGGTAGTGCTGGTGGGAGATCTCTCCTCCGCGTTGCCGATAGATAGATAGATAGTTAACTTTATTTGGGTCCGGAAGAATCTTCACCCCATTTTATAGGGGCAAGACTGCGGGCCACTCCCACGTTGGGACAGGGAAGGCAAGCCTCACTGCCGCATCGTGGGCCTTCTGGACAGCCCAGAGTTGGTCAAACCAGTCGTGGCTCGTGAGGAAAGCAGAGAAGGCTTCTTCCGTCAAGCCACGGATTGTGCGGTGCTGCAAAAAGGGGCACGCCCAGAGCATGTGCTTAAAGTCGCTAACTGCCCCACAGTCGAGACACAGAGGGGAGACTTCTGTGTACCTACTAAAGACGAAGAGTGTGGGATACGACTTTGTCTGCAGAAGCCTGAGAGTCACGGCCTGGGGCCTCGTGAGATTTTGATGTGGCAAGGAGAAAGCCCTGCGGCTCATCAGGTAGTGGCTAGTAATCTCGTTAAAGGTGTAGAGAATGTCCCTGAAGCGGGGTGGGTCAGCTTTCGAAAGGGTGGGACCAAGCCCGTCGCCGGTCCCACCCGGCACACCGGCTTCCCAGTGCCCGGCGCGGCCGGCAAGACCTCGCGCCTGGGCATGGGCCAACTCATTGACATTGGCCAACCCCCCTACCTCGGCGCCTTCGTGCGCCGGGAACCATGTAATGACGTGGTGAGTCAGCACCTTACCCTCAAGTGCCCTAGCATCTTCCTCACAAACAGCCCCAGTTGAGAAAGCTCGAAGGGCTGATCTCGAGTCCGTAAATATCTCTCCTCTGTCCGACCTGAGGATTGCCAGTGCAATGGCCAGTTGCTCTGCCTTACGAGCTAAGAAATGCTTCGCATTTAATAACACCCACAAGGCCACCTTACTTGCAGCGATAGATGTAGGGGAAGCCCGCGCTGCCCTGGTGGCACCCCTAAAATTTATACGGATGGATACGATGAGCGTCCCCTTTATAACGGGGCGGTGACATGTGTGCCACAAGGCTCACTAAATACGAAAGCAAAAAACGTTCGTTTAAACGCGAATGCATTTTTTTGTCGGGCAATATGAGGCATCTGGTATTGTGCGTTACGGCGTACACGCACCGACAAGTATTATTACAGTGCTCTACATAGGGGTAGTAAGACGAGCGGAGAGCGGAAGCAAGCAGCGGCGGCGAGGCGAAACACACGGAAATTTTCCTGCACGGCGTGGTTGCGCCACTGTGCCTTTCTCCTGAAGCCTCTTCCCTCACAGCAACGTTGAACGTGCGTTCGGCCAGCAGGCGCTGGCGATTGTAATCGCTTGTGCGTGGTATTTTTTCAGGTGTGAATAAAGTAACGCTGCATTAGATAAGAAAACCTTGGCAGAAGAAGTATTCTTTTGCGCCAGGTTGTAAAACTGGGTATATCATTGAAACTGCTGCCGTACTGACAACACTTAGTGTCAGCAGTGGTCGTTTGTACCCTTCACAAAATTTGTAGTACAGGGCTAGAGAGTATTGGGATGCAGTAGTATCTCAGAGATAATTTTGAGTTCTTATACTGAGATAAATTTGAAAAATGTATTTATATCGCAGTAGTGAAATACTTTTTCTTTATATCGGCTGTATCGAAATTTTGCGAAGACGTGGTTATCTCGCTACTCTTTTGTCGGAACTTAGCCGACGTACGTGTATCGAATATAGAAAAAAAGCTTGTATGCCCATAGCTAGGCAAAAGCACCCCGCCAGTCGGGGACACATGGATATCAGCCAGGAATCCTCCATAGGCACAGACAGTTCTATATGGTTAAGTGTTTCCTGCGACGGACGGGAGAATCAGGGAGGCAGTCTTGGATCTCACTCAAGGCCGGTGAAGCACTGTCAGTTTTATTTACGGGGACAATTTCGCTATTTAGTAGTTATAACACGAAGTTGTGTTCAACGTTGGTTGTGTTTGCCTGCAATAATAGGCAGCCTTTTCAATATATCTCCAGTCTTGAATTGAAACTTTACCGGTGTTCTGTCTACTGACAGTCTACTTTAAAAGCTTTTGTTACTTTAGTTAGTGTAAACATTCTCGGCAAAACTGGTCGATTATGTGGATTAAATAAGGGCATACATTTCTCTCATCAGTGGATTGTTATTGAGTAGAGTGATACGGCTGACAGCATTTTAATTATCTGCAGCATTATCGACAATGTTATGGTACACGTAATCAATGTAAACTAGGAAAATCAATACACCTGTAACTTTAAAATATTTTAGTGTCTGTATTGTATATGTATTCCTGGAAGTGCATTCCGGGATACTTTTTTAATTTTTTTCACAAAACTTTCTTTGTGAGATCCCGTTATGTCTTCTATAAACATTCTTCAGTACTTGTATTATTAGGCTACCAGCACGTGAATTTTAATATTTGTACTTTCAGAATTCTTTGACGAGCATCTCTGCGCAGTCCTAAATTATGTGCATCGACGCACTCCATTGTCATGGAGCTGCACAGGAACAGCATTCGTACGATTGTGGCTCTAGTGAAGAACAACTTGCTCTGCTCCAATGGTTATTCTACGCGACACTCACAACAGAGAGAACAACAAGAGAATGATTTCGTCTATCTCTTCACGCTACTGGGGTGTCAAGGTCGAGAGCATGTGACAGACGCGAATCGCATTGGCTCCTGCTAAGGTTCATTTTCAAAAAGAATTTCTTTCTGGCGACCTGTTGCAATGATAACAACTTCTTCCTAGCATCACCACTGTCAAGCCTATACCAGACTTCAACCTGTGAGTGCGCTTTTGAACGTCTTAAAGCTTTCGAAAGTTCTTGAAGAACTCCACCTCGCTAACCCTAACAAGCCGGAGACGCGGCTTGGACAGAACGCCGCCCCACCCTACAGTAAAGGCGAGCGTCTCCGGGAGCATCGCAGCTGACGAGAAGCACTCATTACCCTCTCGCCTCAACGACCACATGATGGATACGCAGACCAGTCAAGCCGCCGATACGCAGGCGAGCAATGAGCACAACGCACATACTTGGGTCACTGTTACCAAGAGAGCGAACAAACGCCGACAGCTGCAACCCCATACCGTACCGATTGAAGAGCTGGCCACCACGCCGTCTGAGCCCGCTCCACGCCAGAGCCGGCCTAAGACGCGTTTACGAAGACTCCCACCACTCCCTGCTGAGAACTACAAGCTAGCAATCCGTCCCCATGGTGGATTAAATTCGAGCAAGGTTAGCCCCAAGACGTTACTTCTCGCCGTAGCTCATGCAGCAAATATACGCAGTGAGAAGCCTGATATCAAGCTTCGTGTTGACGAAAATCAAGATGTGCTAACAATAAGCACCTCACCTGAACACATCACCACTGTACTTGGACAACTCACCAAAATTACAGTCCACGCAGTAACCTACGACATCACCTCTTATGGTATTGCACCTGATAATTCGTGCAAAGGTGTGGTCAACGGAATAGACCATGAAATCACACCAGACGACTTCCTGACAGAAGTTGAAGTACCAGGCTACGAGGTCCTTAGGTGCAGACGCCTCGGCAACTCAAGAGCAATGGCGCTCAGATTTTGTGGCAAGCGAGTCCCTTTCTTCGTCAACGTGTACGGACAGGCTCTTCGCTGCTACCTCTACAAACGGACTATTCCCGACTGTAGAAAGTGCAACAAAACAGGACACTGCGAGGATGTGTGCCCACAGCCGCCCTTCTTGCATGCTTTGTGGTGGCGACCACCCGAAGGATGCCAAACCATGCCCAAAGCGGTTCTTGCCACCTGTCAACCGACGCAAACCACCCCGGTCAGCTACTCCCACCAGGAACACCAAGTCACCATCTCCCAGCCCCGGACGGCAGAGCAGTGCGTCCGGGAGTGCAGCCAGGTGAAGGGGCCAATCCAGGGATAAGTCGGGGCCCAAGCGAAGAAACTCGTCATCGCGGAGCAGTTTCGCTGGTCAGCAGGGATCTCAAGGCTGGCACACGGACGGGACAACGCATCCTCATGGCCAGCAAAGCCGTTCCCACAAGAAAGCATAAATGATGAGCTGGGCAGGGCAGTTCCCTCCTCTCCCTCCCTCTGCCCACCAGTCCCTCTACCTCACACAAACATCAATGCAGCAAAGAACACCACAACCAAGGCCACCTAGACTACCACAATTCATGTCAGTTGACACTCAGCTTCACCCTGACATGCCGTCAACAACGGCACAATCCGACTATTGCACACGAGAGGCGTTGAACGAAATAGCTACTTCTTTAAGGAACAAATTCGCAGCTATGATGCAGGTAGAAATGCAGAAAATGAAGGATAGCATTATGGCTGAACTAACAGTGCCACTCCCACAATTGATCCAGCAGGCCCTGCAACCTGCTGTCCAGCAGATTGTAACGGATGTTAAACAGCAGATATCGCCTGCACTTTGGCCAACTTAATATTGCGCCATTTGGACCAAAACGCATCCCGTCTCCGACACGTGAAACACAGTGACCGCATCCTTACATACGCCCCTCCCGTTTCCTATCACCGTCCCGAAAAACCGTCCGAACAGCCGCAGCTGCTGCAGTCCCGCATCGCACTACCCTCCATCAAGATATAGCCCAGTCTGAAATGCCTCCGTGTACTACCGAGGCCCCGCTATTGCATGATGATGGCGAGAAACCGTAGGTCAACGCGTGACACCCCACAACTCCTACTTGTGTGGCAGTGGATTTGCAGGGGGTATCGTAGGAAATGCGGAGCTCTAACGCAATTCATTGCGACGCAGCGGATTACTCCCGATGTCATAGTGTTACAAGAAGTACAATGTACCCCTACGCTTCCGGGTTACACCACATACACGGATGTAACGAACAGTACACCACATCGCACAGCTACATTAGTTTCTAAGCATGCCACTGTCATAGAACACACCTTTCAAAGCACCTCCATCTCACACGTACTTCTCGAATTGGTCCCGTGCTCTCGTTCCAGTAGCAGCCTGTACGTGCTTAACGTTTACAGTGCACCTAACGCCAGTAACGATGACTACGGTCATCGATTTGCACAACTATGCAAGTTGGGTAAACACATAGTTATTGTAGGAGATTTCAATGCCCCCCATCCGGCTTGGGGCTACGCAACAGAAACGCCTAAGGCCGACGACTCGCACAGGTTCTCGCGATTCATCGCATGACCCTGCTGACAGAACCTGATCAACCCACTCGCCTAGGTAATAGTGTGAGCAGGGACACATGCCCCGACCTCACGATAGTCAAGGGGGTTAGTCACCATTCCTGGTGCAACCTCAAGGTGAATCTAGGCAGTGATCACCATATACCAACTACAGAGCTCCAAGTAGCAGCCACGCGTGCCCCAGAGCGCATCATAAAACTAACTAATTGGTATTCATTTAGGCGTAATCGTACAACTACCCATCAGGACTCTCCTTTCCTAGAGGCTAGGATATTACAACTTCAGTACGATTTTCAAAAAGCTACCAAACTCATCGCTGCGACGACAAAAACGCTGGATGTGGACCGGCATCTGCTGCGTCTCCGGGATGCCCACAGAGGCTTGACATGGAGGTGGCGGCGACAGAAACAAAACAGAAAACTTCGTCTCCGAATCTCCCAACTAACTACTGAGGCACATGACTATGCGAACATCCTCACTAGCAATAATTGGCATAACTTCTGTGATCGACTCAACGGCTCACTAAGTACACCTCGAACATGGCGTATACTCCGTGCTCTTTTAAATCCCACGCAGACAATATCACACACTGCTGACCCAATCTGCAACATTCTCCACAAATCAGGGCTCGCCGATACCACTCTGCTGCGCACCTTAAAGCAGTACCATGTATCCACGAACCCCCGTCCCGCCTACCATGATTATCCACACGTACACGATACGCCTCTAAATGAGGACATTACAGAAGCAGAGGTTTGGGCAGCTTTGCAAAGCATTAAGCGTAACACAGCGCCCGGTACAGACGGGATTACATACACACTTCTGCGTAATTTAGATGGCCAGTCAATCGAATATTTTACTGCTTTTTACAACGAACATTGAAACAACGGCACGCTACCACAGGAGTGGCGACACGCAGAAATCATTCTTATTAGAAAGCCTGGCAAGCCGCTACCCCTCCAGAATCTTCGCCCTATATCCTTAACTTCATGTGTAGCTAAACTATTTGAACGCGTTGTCCTCTCTCGACTACAACCATTTCTCGAAGACAATCACTTTTTTTCTGATACACTATTCGGCTACCGTCCTGGTATCTCTACAAAGGACGTATTATTACACTTTAAGGAGGACGGGTTGGATAGCCCCACTTCAAACCGGGTCCGAGCTATTCTGGCCCTGGATCTGAAGGGTGCTTTTGACGTCTCCCACGGCCTTATTGTTGAGAATCTCGCTTCATCTCAGTGTGACTCACGTATATACAATTACGTCAGGTCCTTTCTTTCCGACCACACGGCCACTATTGGGATTGGAGACCTCTATTCGGACGTCATTCGTCTCGCAGGCAGAGGAACACCACAGGGTTCGGTTCTCTCGCCCACTTTGTTCAACGTGGCTATGACTAAACTCCCTTCCCTCTTACGAA
This sequence comes from Rhipicephalus microplus, assembly GCF_043290135.1. NCBI lineage: Eukaryota > Metazoa > Arthropoda > Arachnida > Ixodida > Ixodidae > Rhipicephalus > Rhipicephalus microplus. Next base: position 89,277,585 of record NC_134704.1, read on the forward strand.
AGGTTCCCAACATCCAGCATGCCATCTATGGAGATGACATTAGGATTTCGGCAACCAAAGGATCAGACGGAACCATTCAGGACGCCCTACAGGAAGCTGTGTCTGTGGTACAACGCAATGCTGCTGCCGGCAGCCTTACGTGCTCAGTGAATAAATCGGAGCTGTTATTGGTATACAAGCGGCACCGCAAAATCGCTGATTCTCCTGACATTTTGCTGTTTCTTGATGGCTGTCGTATCTTTCTTGTACTACGAATTCGCATTTTAGGCCTCTACCTTCAGTCCGACGGCAAGGACTCGCACACTACACACCTTCTGGCTCAGCAGATAACTCAAATTACACACATGACCCAACGCATCACCAATCGCAGGAGAGGCCTCTGTGAGAAGGATGTCCTCCGCTTAGTACAAGCACTCATAGTTAGTCAGCTCACCTATCATCTTCCCTTTCACAATCTCACGCTAGCTCAAATAAAAAAGATGGACATCCTTCTACGGCCAACTGTGAAGGCGGCTCTCGGCTTGCCTCCACACGCATCTACACAACGCCTCCTTCAATTAGGAGTCCACAACACCGTAACCGAACTCATCGAGGCCCAGCATAACAGTCAGCTCCAACGGCTGAGGCAGACACGTCAGGGCTGCGCCATCCTGTCTCGTCTTGGCTACCCAATTCCCAAAAAACCCGCACAAGTACCGCGAAATAAACTTGCTTCTACTGTCCGCGCACTCATCAAAGTGCCTCTGATTCACACGCAATATGAATCCCTCCCGCCTCGCCGGTCGTCGACGTGCCCGAGTTCAGGCTATGACATGAATCTTTGGTGATGGTACCTCAGACTTACAAGTACTTTACACTGATGCAGCACGCTACCCAGAGAAGTGAGCCATGTGTTTAGCCGTGACAGATGACACAGACGCCCTTGTGTCGACTGCCACAGTTCGCACTACAGACAGTGGTCTGGCTGAGGAGAGAGCTCTCGCTCTGGTAATTGTTCATGCTACGACACTGTCACATGACTCCCCTGTCACTATTGTAACAGATTCACAAGCTGCTTGCCGTGCTTTCGCTCAAGGACTTGTGGCTGCACATACACACAATATCCTCTCTTCTGTCTCACCATCCGCATTACGTCCTGTGCGTATCGTCTGGACTCCTGGACACGCCTCTCTCCATGGTAATGAACGCGTTCATGCGGTTGCCCGAGAGCTGACCGGCCGGGTTCCATTGGAAGAGCTGTCCAATCCAGACGACGCATCGACAGAACCACCAAACTACAAAGCTACGCTGGAGTACTACCGACAGAGCCGTTATACGTATCCTCCCCGTCATCCTTCACTTAACAGAGCAGATGCTGTCGCTTGGCGGCAACTACAGACCAATTCATTTCCTTGCCTTTACATGCTAAATCGCTTTCATCCGACTCTCTACCCCTCCTACTTTCCCTTCTGTGGATCCGTACCGACGGTGTACCACTCCACGTGGGAATGCTCTGCCGAACAGGGCATGCCTCCCATTCCCGATCCCACCCCTTCCTCTTGGGAGTCTGCACTGCTCAGCTTACGCCGGCAGGAACAGCAGTAGCTGGTCCAGCGGGCTCGCAGGGTCGCGCAAGGCAATGGAGCCCTGGACTGAAGGCCCCACCCAAAGAAGGCTCAGTGTGCATTTGTTCTTAATAAATGTTTATTCTCTCTCTCTTCACGCAACTGCGCTTGAACATAGAGCAAAAAAAGCTCCGCTGAACGACCTAGAAGCATGTGTTTGTGTTCGCACATATAGTTGTGGTAGAGTGTCTTTGCGTTAACTAAAATGGTTTATCCATTTTTTTTCAATTGTTTATCTGTCACTGTCTCTTTTGTTTCCGTCAACGGCATCGGCTGTGCAGGACCGCACCCATTCTGTATGAGTAGCCACGCGCAGTTCCAAAAAACTTTCTCACTGACAGGCATGTGCCTAAAATCTCACATCTTGGAGCTTCCAAGATCAAACTATTTATTCTTTTTTTGTTGATTCAGTGTACAATTTTTGCAATAAAGAGTCTAGCATCAACGTTCGCTTGTTTGCCGCACGGGAAAGTGCGGCAAACAAGCGCTCACTGCAGCGCTATTCAGGATGGATGGATGCATGGATGGATATGGCTGTACCTTTTGGATCGGGCGGTGGCTAGCGCCACCAAGTCGTAACACTTAACAAGTATTACGGCTTGGAAAAAGGCGCCGCAGCGCCGCCTAGTGGTTTCCGTGAAAAACGGCCTCCCTGGGAGGACCACCCTCGTACCACTACCCCTATCTAGTTCACCCTATCAAGTTCACTGTAGTGTTATCTCTCCGCTCTCACTTTCTCTCCCATAGCAACAACTGTTGGCGCGCGCGTATATCCTCGCCCCATGCCACCGGAGCATTTGGCGCGACTGAGTACAAGATGGTAGGTGCAGTGCTTCACCGCGCTCCTTCTCTCGTCGTACGCTCTCTCCTCTCTGCACCCCACGACCCCGTCGAAATAACAATTAAGCATTCTCAAACCATCTCGCGCCTCGCAAGGCCGACGCAGGCAGCGTCTGCTGGTAAAAACCAACTGCTCCAGCTGCAAAACCGTTAACTGGCCACCCCGTATATTTACGTACTGGATCGAACATCGGCGTCCCACCACTCGTTGAAGGCAACGCTTCACTTCAATCAAGGGATAAGAATAATAAAGACGAAATAACAAAGAAGAATCACCACACTCTTTGCGCCACAATCACGCGATAAGCCCTTCAATCTGCGGCACATTTACAAGAGTTCCCTGCATGGGAAGATGCGGGCGCCGTTTTCCTTTAAATAGCTTTGCTGCTCTCTCTATATATCTTTCAATTCCTGCTTATCCCTTTCCTTGTGAACTACTACTGAGGTGCCGCACTTTGGTGCATACAGTTGTGAGCATGAAATTTCTTTTCCATTTTCCTCTTTTAATAAATCGCTACTGCCAAAGCAAGCAAATCTCAGACATCTCTGGACTAACACCGACCTTTAAAAAGCCTTCATGAAAATATCGACAAAAATCGTTTCAACCTGTAAGCCCATCTTACTTTGAAATCCTTGTATAAATGATATAAAGCAAGCACGAAATTCTTAGAAACGCTTTGTTGTGTAATTGAAAAGCCCAAACAAACGAGAACGAAATTTTCAATGATTTGAAGCAAAACCCAGAGAAACGAAGTTGGCTGTAGACGTAGATATATTTTATATAACCTACGCAGATTTGGTTACAATGAGTAAGTCCTATGCTTGTCGGTATGCGTTGAACGGGATGGCTTTCAGCTCTCCCATAGTAGTAAAGTACCGAGTACTCTAAATCGTTAACCACCTTTTCTCAACACAATTCCCGTCACTAGAGTGGACGTAAGTTTTCGCGTATTTTGCTTTGGGGACGGCTTTAAGCTCTCCCATCGTAGAGTACCGAGTAGTCTTAATCATTAACCACTTGAAAATGCGAAGCATTTCTTGGCGAACTTCGGTGACTTTAATTTGAGCGTATCTATCTATCTATCTATCTATCTATCTATCTATCTATCTATCTATCTATCTATCTATATATCTATCTATCTATCTATCTATCTATCTATCTATCTATCTATCTATCTATCTAGCCACCTACGACTTTTAGCTCTCCTGGCCGTTTCGATGATGGTATCAGTACCAAACTTGGTATGCCATAACTGACTGTATGAAGAACATATTTGTCTAGTCATAAGATGAAAGTCACGATATGCATGTCATGAATGTCATGACTTACATTCCATGGTCTTGCAGCTCTTGCGGTGTTTCGTTCACATGGCATGTTGCAAAACTGGTACGGTATGACATGATTCCATGACGAACACAAGTGACCGACCCTAACATGAAATTCATGACATGTATGTCATGTAACAATATGACTACATGCCACGCTCATGATGCGCTCGCGGTCATTTCGCTAGCTTCCCTTATAACAAATTTGGTATTACGGGACGTGAATGGATGACAAAGGTATGATACTGATGCAAACATGATATACATGAGATGCGTGTCATGTAACATGACTACATGCTACGCTCATGATTCACTCACGGCCGTTTCGCTAGCTTCACATGTACCAAACTCGATATTACGCGACGCGAACGGACGACATACGGAAAAGACACATCCAAACATGATAATCATGGCATACGTGTCATGTAGCAACATGACTGCATGACACACTCATGATGCGCTCGCGACCGGGTGAAGTGCCAAGCTTCACATATACCAAATTTTGTACTACGTGACGTCAATAGATGACGAAGCTATGTGACTGGTGGAAACATTATGAGATGCGTGTCTTGTGAGAACATGACTACATGCTACAGTCAAGGTGCCAATATACTTCGACGTGACGTGGTGCGCGTGCTCGCCGGCGTTCATTTCGTCGCGTTACGCCGGCGTTGCGACGCCTGGCACCGGTCCGCGCTGCGTTGCTTTGACGCATGCGCGTTTCAGCGAGTCCGGCGGCCCTCCGTCCTGAAAAGATGGAGACGCAGTTTTGTCTGGGTAAGGCATTGGCGCTAAACGCGGCATGTCGCATTTGGCGCCGGTTGCCGTCGGGCTACGCCGACGGACGCTGGTCGCGCCTATCGTCAGAGTATAGAGTGTTTGCGTTCTGCTAACGTAGCGTCGCTGTGCCCAGTGAGCGCGCCTGTCAACGCCATATTGGAGTTTATTGGTCCCTTCATGATGCGCTCACAGCAATCAACATTTAGCAAATTTGGCGACACGTGGCGTCAATGCATGACAAAAGTATGGCTGGTGCAAACATGATAATGTTGACAAGCGTGCAATTAGGAAGATGACAAGCGTGCAATTAGGCCATTTCGCAAGCTCCACATACACTAACTTTAGTATCACGTTACGTAAATAGATGACGAAAGTAAACGATACTTTCAAACATGATAATCATGACACGTAAGTCATGTACGGCCTCATTTACCTCCACTTCGCAACGTCGTGCTGATTTTAAAGTGACATATCAACCTTCCTCATTCGTGCTTCGCATATCATCGACTCCGACTGTACGTGGGTTCGGCCAATTTTTCTAAACACATTCATCATTTTTCTCACGCAGATGTTTCCGTATTAGAGGCCCACAGGACGGCCTAGTACTCTCCTATAGTAGAGTACTAAGTACTATAAATCGTTCACCGTTCTTTTTTTCTAAACACATGGGCTCTGGCACAAAAGCGGCCTCACGAAATGCGAGGCTCATGAAACAGCTTTTAGCTCTTCATTGGTAGAGTACACGGTACTCTTGATCGTTCCCACTTTTTCTAAACATACATTTATTAGAACGAAATGGTGCTAAGCAGTGCCTGTTAAGTCGTTATTTATGATTTCGTTAGTAGCCAATAGTGTTTCAGTGCCATTATTGTATTGTTGTAAATTTGTATCATGATATCGCACTGAATTGCAACGTAGTGATGTTTGTCGTGGTACATGGATATACCGAAGTGTATGTGCCCTTAGTACTGGGGGGTTATGAAACCTTTCTTTTCTGTGCATAGGGTAAATAAACTTTTTCTAAACAATAGATACGGTAACCTTGCTTGGCCAGCTCCTTGATCTCTTGGTGCTATAAATTGTCGAGCATTTGCTCTAAAGACGGCTAAAGTCATATTGTTACCCGCTGTGGCGTATTCATTTCCAAATACTGCTGGCCATTATGGCCGTAACAGGGTGGGTACTGTAAACGTTAACATAAAAGAAAAACGAGTACAACGTAATATAATGAAGACAAAACTTTAAAAGTACACAAAGGAAAAATATATTTTTTGAAACGCTGTTAGTAAGAACGTACATACATATATTGCGATAGTGGTATAATATGCAGTATGAAGTAACTACATGATATATTTTCGAACAACATGGCAATATATGTACAACACTAAAGCAACACTCAATCTTCACGACATATTTTAGAGGCAAAGCTTTCTATAACGGCACCAATTCGTCCCTAGTATGTAACACGTATAAAATATTGACCTCCAATGTGGTGCCGGTAAGAGATTTCTTCTGTGCGTTGTTGAACAATAAAAAATAGTGCTCAATGTACATGATATAGCTGCTAATGGGGAATGAGAGACAGGAGCATTCGGCTTTTAGTTAACGCGCACGCTGTGTTCCCCATTAGCAGCCATTGGCATGTAACAGCCATTGGCATGACATGGCATTAGCAGCCATTGGCATTAGCAGCCATTGGCAACTGGAAAGGGTTGCTACGTTATACTCGCTGGGTGTAACCTCCTTAGTTTAGCTAGCGTTGAGCCGCAGTGCCATGAATGAAATGAACTAGTATATACCACGAATTAGCTCGAGGTGGTCAAAGGTGGGAAGTAGTACGAAGGGCAAACCTTCAGAAAGTAAAAGCCCAATTGTCCTGTCTCTCATTTGCCATTAGCAGCCACATGTACATTGTGCCCTATCTGACAGTAAATGGTTGCTACGTTATACTCGCTGGGCGTAACCTTTTTGGTTTTAGAAAGGTTTAGCGAGCGTTGGGCCGCAGTGCAATGAATACAGTGAACTAGTATATACCATGAACTCGAGGTTGTTAAAAGCGGGAAGTAGACCTGAAGCGCAAGCCGTAAGAAAGTGTGCGTGTGCCGCCTCTGATTTAGTCCTTGGAATGTCCGCTGGATGTCGGTGCTGCAAGATGATTGATGATTGATTTGTGGGGTTTAACGTCCCAAAACCACGATATGATTATGAGAGACGCCGTAGTGGAGGGCTCCGGAAATTTTGACCACCTGGGGTTCTTTAACGTGCACCCAAATCTGAGCACACGGGCCTACAACATTTCCGCCTCCATCGGAAATGCAGCCGCCGCAGCCGGGATTCGAACCCGCGCCCTGCGGGTCAGCAGCCGAGTACCTTAGCCACTAGACCACCGCGGCGAGGCGGTGCTGCAAGATGAGGAATATATGATGAAAAGATGCGAGGTGGTTGTACTTGGAGTGTTGAATAGATGCACGAACGGACACACAGCAGATGCATGGATGGACGCATGAACGGACGCAGGGGCGGATGCATGAACGAACGCAGGGACGGACGCACAAACAGACGCACGCACGGACGGGTGGATGGACGCATGGACGGTCACACAGACGGACGCATGGACGAACAGAAGCAAGAACGAATGGACGGACGACTGGTTCGCCCCGCTCTCCTTCATTCACTCCGTGGATATGCTGCCAATTTTAATGCACATTTCAAAGCTTTTCAAACTCACCTGAACTGTTGTTTCTAGCATCCAATAAACTTCCCAGTTTCAGCCAAAATATAGTAATAAAAACATCATTACAAGCATCTGGATCCTTAGCTGAGTGCTAGTATGCATCCGTGAAACTATGAAAAACATCAATGTAGAGGCAGGAAACAGAGTAATAGCCCCGAGATTTTGGAGTGGTACCTCCTGCTTGGAGGCCTGCGTGACGTCATGGAACGGGCTCCTTGATGCCTGCAGTTGCGCCCCCGGATAGTGATGCGCTGGCTTCGTGCGCCGTTCTGCTTTCTGCGTTCGCTTTCTGCTTGTCTCAAGCTACAGATGAATGACAAAAATAGAGTCGGTAATGTTCCTGGTAAAGCAATAAATGTCTACAATTGTATCTGCACAATTAGACGCTCGGCCGTAAGCAATGTGAAATGGGTGACAAAGTCTGTATCGCGCTGCTAGTCCCTATGATGGATTCCATTCCTGTCCAGAGTGCCGCATCCCGATGTGTGTGAAAAGCAAGAACACACTTTTGCTTGGATACAACAAACTCATTGGCGCATAATCATGTGATTTTGAGATGCAACACACAATATTTACATTATTAGGTTGAGCTGATCATGGGTGATTTCTATAGAAAATATGAAGGTTTTCTCTCCTCTATAGTGTTATTTATTTGTACCAGAGAAAGCCACGTAACTACAGATAATGCTTTAACTGGTGCGCCAATTCCCGTGCTCACGTGCATTATAGAGCCTCGCAAAACGTCTTCAAAGCGCTCGCCTATAGAACACCACTGCCGCTGTTTTGTCTCTTTTCCTCGTGTGCTCGCTTACTTATCGCGTTGTTCGCTTTCATGTTCCTCTCGAAATAATTTTGGAGCTTGATTTCAGAGATTTTATTGAGCTTATGTGCGGAAATTTTCATTGCTGTCAGATTCTGTCTCCGTGCAGCATTGTAGCAACGGTATTGTCCCAATCGTAACTACCAGTTTAAATATCCACATAATGAATCGTTTTCCTTGCAGTTGATTACCTACCTGTACGTGGTCATGACGTAAAAGACCAGTCGTCACCTCATCCAGGCGAAGCTTTTTGATCATCACTTGGGCCACGTTGCTGAAGGCGTCATTGGAAGAGTTCATTTCGGCTTTCTGGCGTTTGTGTTGGAATCATTTCTATCAGCGGTGCTTCTTTGTGAAGGGAACATGACTGTTTTTGACGCGGTGGTAGACCAGGCCAGCATTTCACGCACAACAGGGTATACGACTACCCAATTCACGGTGACTGTTGAGAAGAAACACGTACACGTGATCCGAGTAAACGTGCATGCTCCGACATTTCCGAAATCAATGTGTGTACGGCAGTATTGTTTCAGCTACTTTCGAGATATGTGAAGTTCGTTCTTATGACTGAATCATGTGAAGTCTTAAAAAGCGCAAATCAGTAAAATCATTTATATTATTCGCAGATGCATTCGTAAGTTGACAGTAACACGCAATGAACATGGTGGATTTGAAGCGTCCTAAATTTATTTGCGATACTTCAACACAGATAGGTTCTCTATCCTGTAATATCAAAATTTGTATAAGTGAAGGTAACGAAACGGTCGCTAGTGCATCATGAGTGTGGCGTGAAGTAAGGTTACATTACACGCATATCATGATTTTCATGCTAGGGTCTGTCACTTGTGTTCGCCATGCAATAATGTCATACCACCCAGTTTTGCAGCATGTCATGTGAACAAAACCATCGCAAAAACAGCAAGACCATAAAATGTAAATTATGACATTCATGACATATATGGCATGATTTTCATGTTATGACTAGTCAAGTATGTTCTTCATACAGTCATGTTATGCCATACCAAGTTTGGTATTGATACCATTATCAAAACAGCCAAGTGAGCTAAAAGTCGTAGGCGGATAGATAGATAGATAGATAGATAGATAAATAGATAGATAGATAGATAGATAGATAGATAGATAGATAGATAGATAGATAGATAGATAGATAGATAGATAGATAGATAGATAGATAGATAGATAGATAGATAGATAGATAGATAGATAGATAGATAGATAGATAGATAGATAGATAGATAGATACGCTCAAAGTCACCGAAGTTCCCTAAGAAATGTTTGGCATTTAATAAGCAATGTGAAAGGCACAAAAAAACTTTCTGCACCGCCCAGTACAATGCGAGAATTCTTACTTGAAAGCTTCAATGATGAACCCAATACGCACTTTACAAAGTAATCAAGGCGTTCGTATAGCAGCACCCGAGCTGAGAGGCAGACAAAACAAGTGAAGACCACGACGCACGCCGGGCACGTTAACGCACGCATTTAAGGCGTCTCGCTGCGGCTGTCCGTACTTGCTCATTCACCTAACTGCTAATGAACTCTGAGCGCGAGAACTTCGCCGTCGCGTCGACGCCATGTGCAGTTCTCTCGCAACCCATTCATGCCTGATGCAAGCCCGACAATATCGCAACACAATATCGCAGAGAATTAAGATGGATTCAGACCACATTCACAGTGGCAAAAACACGTAGACGTACAACGCACTCGAAAAGGTACTGTAGTAAGTTACTAGTAGGCGTGTTTCCTGGAGGCATTGAGGGATGTGTTGCCATCTTACAGCCTGCTTGAAGCTAGCACCGGCGCTTTTCGCCTGAGTGACCACTCTTCGTATGTCTTACCAGCCAGCATGGCCCAGGCGTGCGTCTCCAGCTGCCTCGCCGCTCTTCGGTCCGGCTTCGATTTCATAATCACTGCTCAGAAGACAGCCGAACCGGAAATAATTTGCCACGCCGCGAATCACGGCGCATATTCCTCGCTGTTTTCATTGTCGCTTGTAGATACTGATAACGATGGCGACAACAAGGGGGAGGGGGAGCGAAGACGTGAAGACATGCGTGTACACGAGCGCGACAAGCAGACCAAATGTATGCTGAAACTTGCGTCCCCACATCGTGTGGCCACTTGATAAGGTGGCGTGAGACCGCGAAAGGTGACCGCCTGGCAGCGTTTGCAGCATTGAAAATTGGCGGGCTTTGCACCAATTCTCAATTGGATTTGATACTGGTCATACCACTAGGTATTACATACAATATTTCGTTCCTTTTTTTCCATTATTAGTACCGAATTGTTACTAGGCGATCGATAACTACGCTTCGACGCGAAAAACGCAACACGTCCCAAGCGAATGTGGCTGCTCCTTTAGCGTTTCCAACGTTCATCAGCTTATAGAAGGGGCATCCTGAACTTATTTTTATTTTATTTATTTATTTAATACATACTGCAGACCACAGCTGTGGTCCTGGCAGGACGAGCACTTGAATAGCACAATAATACAAAAATAGCAAAAGGGACAAAAAATGAAAAGGGCGGACATTGCATTGTCAATCCAACACACAATTAACAACACTAACAAAAAAAGGGCTATACAGTATCTAATAAGTATGGCTCAGCAACGGAATTCCATTCAGCCACGGTGCGCGGAAAAAAATGAAAATTTGTAAGTATCGGTATGCGCTTGGTATGGTGTTAGCGATCTAGGGTTATGGTGCCGTGTGTGTTTTGTGGTCAGGGCGGATATATACAGGGAGGGGTCGATAGCCAATTCATGTTTAGTAAGTGAGCCGAGGAAATCGAGACGAAATTTTTGTCTTCTTAACTGAAGCTTGGGAATGTTATTGGCAATCATTAATTCAGAGGGAGAATCCGTGCGACGAAATTTTGAAAAAATGAACCTGACAGCTTTCCTCTGAATCTTTTTCAATTTATCGATGTTATTTTTTGGTATACGGGTCCCATACTGCAGCAGCATACTCAAGTTTTGGTCTAACGTATGAATGGTAGCAAACAAGTTTAACACTTGGAGGCGAATCACGAAGTTTGTGTCTCAAGAAACACAGTTTTCGAAAGGCGGAGGAGCAGATGTTTTCTATGTGCAAGTTCCAGGAAAGAATACTAGTGAACGTTACGCCTAAGTATTTGAAGCTGTGGACTTTGTTCACCGCACATGATCCCAGTGTGTACTGAAAATGGAATGGAGATTTTTTGCGCGTTATGCGGAGGGAAACAGTTTTCTCTGCGTTGACAACCATGCCCCAATTCCTGAACCAACTGTATATATTGTCCAGGTTTGCGTTAAGTTCTATTTGATCTTGCATGCTGGAGATTTCACGGAATAAAATACAGTCGTCTGCAAACAGCCGCACATGAGTGGTGGGTGTAACTACAGTGACGATATCTTTGATTTATAACAGAAAAAGCAACAGCCCCAGAACACTACTTTGAGGCACTCCGGATGTGACAGGAAGACAGCTCGAGGCATGATCATCAATCAAGACATACTGCTCTCTATTCATCAGATACCTAGACACCCACGCTACCAAACTTTCGGGAAGATTTATATTTTTTAATTTTTGAATTAATTTGTCATAAGGAACTTTGTCAAATGCTTTGCTAAGATCAAGAAAAATTGTGTCTACCTGAACATTATTGTCAAGGGCTTTTGCAAACTCGTGTGTGACAGTGACCAGTTGAGTCACAGTCGAATAGCCTTTCCTAAAACCATGTTGGAAGCTTGTTAGAATCGAGTGTCTTTCAAAGAATTCAAGAATACGGTTGGCTATGATATGTTCAATTAATTTGCAGCATGTTGAAGTTAAAGATATAGGACGGTAGTTATCCGGAATTAATCGATCCCCTTTTTTAAAGATAGGGATGACTCTAGCGATCCTCCAGTCACGTGGTAGTGTTGCAGTTAACAGGGACGCTTGGAAGATTACAACAAGAAATTTGGTGACGCATTAAGCATAACGCCGAAGAAACACATTGGGAAGGTCATCAGGACCACAGCATTTTTTTGCTTTCAAGTTTAAAAGCATTGAAACCAAACCAGAATAAGAAATGAAATTCGCTTCACATGGTTCAAACAAAAAAGTTTCTGGTACACATATTGCTGAATTGGCAAACACGCTCTGAAAATAACTCTTGAAGTGATTTGCGATGTCACTGCGATTTGTAACTGTGCGCCCTTCGACAGAAATTGACGTCACTGGCTTTTTGTTATCGGATAGATAACTCCAGAACTTTGTTGGGTCGCTTTTTATAAAGTTTGGCATTAACGTTTTAAAGTAATAGTCTTTGGATTGTTGCACTTCACTTGCCAGGCTTCTTTGTAGTTTTTGGATCACATCTCGCTGGGCATGCCTCTTTTTCAATTTTTTAGTTTTCCGCTTTAGATGGATGATACTGCGTGTCATCCAAGGTGTGCGTTTGTTAGTTTTTTTGCGTTTGTTCGGTACAAAGTTGGTGATACAGTAGCGGCATACTTCCAAAAAGCGATCCCAAAGAGCGCATGCGTCATTGACATCATTGCTGAAGTCAACTAAGGCCGCTTCCATATGTTCAATCACGCAAGCGTCGTTTGCTCTAGAATAATCTTTAAAAGTTTGAACGGACGGCTTTTTATAACAAACGAATTTCAGGAGCGGAATAGATACGCTGACAAGGCAATGATCCGATAACCCTTCTTCTATTAATACAGAGTGCTCAGAAAAGTCGCGATTCACAAACACCAAGTCTAAAATAGAGCTCGACTGTCCTTGTACACGAGTATGTTGTTCAACTAGTTGAATTAGGTCGTGTATGAGCATGATGTTAAAAATAGCATTCTCATTTTTGTTAGGCTGCGAACAAGCTTGAAACCGGTCCCAGTCGATGGTGGGCAAATTGAAATCACCTATTAAAAATATTTTTTTATTAAGATACAGGGACATATGTGCTTGCAACGTGATTAGATAATCTGGAGCTGAGTCTGGAGGCCTGTAGCACGCGTACAAAAGAAAGCTATGGCCCCAGCACGTAATCTGTAGGCATAAACATTCAAGACTGCCCATATCTGCTAGAATCCTAGCCTCTAATGGCGGCTTCACTAGGACGGCTACGCCCCCTCCTCTGGTGGCTCTGTCTTTGCGAAATACGTTGTAATGGGGCGGAAAAACTTCTTCATCACCTATTTCACTTCTCAAACAAGTTTCAGTTATTACGGCTATGTGCGGATCATGTTGCAATAATTGAATTTCCAGTGAATCTATCTTATTAATGATACTGCGTGCAATTATATTCAGTAGCCTTAGTTGTTTTTCACTTACCACATTTTTTGTGCTTGAGCAAGACGATGTGATCCTCGCAGTGAATGAATCGGCGGAGCGTACAGTTGAGACGCTGACATGCCTTTCAATTAGCTCTGTAATTGCCCTTGGCTTCGCGTAATTGGGCGGCTTGACTCTGCGATTTCGTTTTTTTGGGCAGGAACTTTGTCGTTTTTCTCGTCATCCCAGACATAGGCCTTTTTGTTAATGTATAATCTATCAAAACTAAGCGAAGTTTTCTCTCCATTTTCGCGGTTTTCCTTAGAACTTTGCCAGAGCTTCCTCCTCAACTCTCTCACTCTTTTTCAAAAATCCTCGCCTATCGAATAATTTGTGCCTTTTAATTTGATTCCTTTTTTCAAAATGGCAACTTTGTCCCTTGCGTCCAGCAGCTTGAAAATTACTGGCCTTACTTTTCTGGGCGATGGCCTTCCCAGCCTGTGAATGCGCTCTATACCCACAGGATCCAAATCAAGAATGCCTTTGACTATCTCTTGGTTTACAGTATGTTCCAACGTGTCGCTACTTTCGTTCTCAGCTTCAGGTAATCCGTAAATGATAAGGTTAGACCTTCTGCTACGATTCTCGAGGTCATCTAGCTTGTTCTCAAGGGTTTGAATTGTAGTAGACGTGGAAGCAATCTGTTCTTGGCATGGGGAGACCTTGGTTTCAAGCACTGTTAAGGCATCAAGTTTCCTTTCAATATCTCCAAGCCGCTTTTCTTTGATTTCTTTAATATCATTAGCGATTTCGTTAAGTTGTTTCGCTATTTTAGCCAGGTCTGGACCAGGGTTGGTCTCAATATCCCCTCCTAGCAAGAGTATCTTCCAGCACAACGAAGCAGCGTCATACATCAAGCAACAAATCTCTGAACAGAAAAGCCGTGGGCACGGCAGCACCACCACAAACGGGTCGCTAGAGCAAAAGCACTTTTCGTACTGCTTTCTCACCTGTATAATAAACAGGAACGGGTTAACAGCGGTCCGCATGTTTGTGGTGCCACCATGCCCAGTGATCGTGCCTTGAGCAGGGTTTCCTTTTATAGCCGAGTAGACGGGTGTCGTCATCCGCAGCTCCATCACGTGACGTTCTGCGCGCGCAGTGGACGAGTGACGGGGCATCAAAGTCCATGACAACCCTTCCAAGTGGTACGGCACGAGGCAGTCGGTCCTCTCTTGGTCATGCGCCGTGGGACCGGCATTGCATTTGCCACGACGCGTGGCGTTGACGTTATGCAGGAGGCCGAAAACCTGTATAATAAACAGGAACGGGTTAGCAGCGGTCCGCATGTTTGTGGTGCCACCGTGCCCAGTCAACTTGCTTATCTTTTTATCGTTTGACAATATATTTTCGGGATGTCACAATTTTTTTTAGATGGAAACAGTTCTCGAGGGAGGATCTGTGCATTTTGCGAAACACATCTGTTATTGAAATGTCGCGAAGTTCTGCGAAGTTTTCATATAGTATAAGGTGTATTTTAAGACTGGGCGTGCAACGTCGGAAAAAAAGAAAGAAGCCAAGATGGCACAAACGCCGGCTAGCTACTGAAGAAGCGCGCAGGAGCGGAAAAACATTAGGCACAAAACCAAATTCGCGCACGCCCGCGTATATAGAAGGCGAACCTCTCGATCTTGCATGCGTAAGGGCTAATGTGAAACATGATTTCTCACGTATTTCATCTCTTCTCCATGCCACTTTTTTGATAGTTGGTTCATGTATTTGCTTCTACTATTACCAGTATGCCAAGCCTGAAGCATCAGACGTGCTTCTTTTATTCTTTTTTCTGTAGGAACCTCAATATTCACCAAATTTTCGGCTGCAGTTGGACTCTCGGCAGTGTAAATAGCTTATATGTTCAGACTTCGGTAAGCGATTTCTTATGTTTCAAAAATCTCTGGCGACTGGTCTGTTCTACAGTGACCCATCTGTCCTATAGTGTTCAAGGCTAAAAGGGTTTTTGGGCCCATATTCACAAACCAACGTTCGTCTTGCCTCGAGTTTTCCTCTACTATATGTACCCTGTGTGTTCGTTATAAAGGTACAAAATAGTAACGAGGTAAAAAACCACAAGATTAGTTTACGAATACTGGCCAACATTGCAAAGCAAGTGCGATGAAGACTTACAACCGATGAGAAAATTTCGAGGTAAGGCTGATGATAGTTTTTGGATACGGGCCTTAGACACCACGTCTGCACGGGCGTAACTATATATAGTTGTTATGTAAAGAAAACTAAACCTGCATTTCGGCAGTTGCTTTGCTTCACAGGTACAGCGTATTCATAAGGTTCAAATCTATCCATATTCTGCATGCCTATTTGTGGAGCTCAGTGTGTGAGACTGTTGCCTTCATGAAAGACCCAATATTTCTCTCACATCGATGTTTATTCGAACACAAAATGTACCCTAATTACATATATTCAAAAAATTATTATCATGAATTCAATATGTCACTCTCAAATTAAATATCATGTGGATAAAAATGAAAGAACGAGCCGTAAATTTAAAAGCTCGTTTACTTTGTGAGACACAATAGGAAAGAGAACTAAACGACATTGATGTTATGGAAAGTACAACGATTACTATCAAAACTGCACTTAAATTAAATGTTGTTGAATTGACACTTCTTTACTTAATTCAAAGGAAGCGTCTCATTCTGGCAGACTTGATACCTTCAGGTGATATACGAAGGATTATTGCTCAGCAGCCAGATCGTATTGAAATCACGTGATACGTGACGCCAACATGCAAACAAAAAAGTGTTACACAGTCGCCGTAATGGCAACCAGCGGCGCTGAGTGAGGCTCTGGCGTTTAAATGCACATGTAAGCCTTATAACGCGAATGGAGGGATGACCGCAACCGTATCCCAAAGGCAAAGAAAGCCTAGGACGCGTTATTCGAAGGTGGCAGGTTCCGGCCTTGCTGATGGTAACTTGTCTTTTCGTCCCCTTGTCTAGCTTCTCCGTTGATGGGATTGATACATGGGGTTTAACGTCCCAAAACCACTATATGATTATGAGAGATGCCGTAGTGGAGGGCTCCAGAAATTTAGATCACGTGGGGCTCTTTAACGTGCACTCAAATCTGAGCACACAGGCCAACAGCATTTCGGCCTCCCATGAAGCCACCGCAGCCGGAATTTGATCCCACGACGTGCGGGTCAGCAGCCGAGTACTTTAGTCTTTAGACCACCGCGGCGTGGTGATATGAGACGTACGAGGCAATATATACACACACACACTCACACACACACACATATATATTTATATATATATATATATATATATATATATATATATATATATATATATATATATATATATATATATATATATATATATATATATATATATATATATATATATATATATATATATATATAGATAGATAGATAGACAGATAGATAGATAGATATATTTCTCCCTTCGGAGAAAGAAAAAGGGCGAATTCATACCTTTTATATATTATCACATAATTAGACATTAAAAAAACTATTTTCTTTCAGTTTACAAAGTTGAAAATGAACGAGTTTATTCTTCATTAGACATGAGTTTTAGGTAAAAAATATCGCCTGGTTAGTAACATTATTTGTCCTGTTATAGTATTTCAATTTTTGAGAATGAGAGGTGACAAAATTGGTCATTTGGTGTTGGTTAGGCTCGGTATTTTTTTTACTCGCAAGTATGCTGTTAGTAAGAAAACGAAGTTGATTTTCGGCCTGCCTGATGAGAGGTGTATAAAACACACAATATAAATCCAATATAAACATAAACTTTCGAACCCGTGTCGATCTCTCGTGGAATAACCAACATTATATCTCTCACGCATTTCCTCTCACCCATTGCTCTTAGTTTTAGGGCCGGAAGTTCGGCGGAGTGGTGCCACATTCTCTGAGCAGTGATGTACGTACCCACAAAACTAACTAGTCCTGATAAGGGGTGATTCGGCGACAACGCAGTCATGATATCGTGATGCTGCAGCCAAGAACGCTGGCCACGCTAGTACCGAAGAGTCACGCTATACGCAGTTATCTCCTGCACCTCTCGATTTGTCAGCGTTTGACGCCCTGAATAAGACAGCTTCCACATTCCATCCCTGATGTTTCTCCACCGTTAACTACTTCGAGTACAATATCTTATAGCACCGACTAATAAAACTTATGCAATAAGTGACGTAGAAAGGCAACGATGTCGTTGGGCGCAGGTAGTGGATTGGTGGAGCGAGACAAAAGCCAAACCGAAACGGATCACCTTCACGCGTTCATGGTCCAAAAGACGAACCTCGGCCTCCCGTACTACTGAAGCGCATTGCGGTAAGCATGAACACAGGCCTAGGTTACCCTATTTCTCGAAATCACAAATCATGCTGCTTCTGTCCTCAACTGACGACGCTTTCGAAGGGTGGACATCGAATACAAGTGTTTAGCCGTGCTTGTAGGTGAAACCCCCACCGGGAATAGGAATATGCTGTGTTCAGATACACGTTATCAACTTATCAGCCACAATGATTGAATCATAAATGTGGACGTTAGTGGTAATGATGGGCCACTAAATGGCAACACGGGTGCATTCGTGTTAAACGGCCAAACACCGGTTTAAACTGCGCAAGCTCACATATAGCACTGCACAATAAATTTTCAGCTGACTCTTTCATGATGAAATTTGCTTTCGTGTTTTACCGAATCCTATGACAGAAGAATCAATACTTTATGTTGGCCTAGAGGAATTAGCCTTGTTGTTTTGCTTAATTGTCGTGGCTAATATCATTGATGAAAACGTTTTGTGCCTTGTATACGGGATAGTTTGTCTTATATTTTCGCACTATAGTGCAAATCACTTTTTCAGTGTGAAATGTGGGCGCAACGGGAACACTTGAGAATATGATATATATGATTGTACAAAAACCACTCTCTCATATATATAGATACATACATATATATATATATATATATATATATATATATATATATATATATATATATATATATATATATATATATATATATATATATATATATAGCGTTCTGAACCTTTGAGGAAAGAAATATGCATGCACAGAATTTTACTGTCCTCTCCTATACTGCCGGAATGTTTGACTGCAGCGCCAATTCTTTATAACGGCTTCGGTTACAATATGCGCACGGTCTCGGTATAAATGTCAGCGAAGGAAGGTGCACCCGCAATTCGTTTTTCTCGCACGAACGCATATGAATATTTGTTGAAGAAGGAAACGTGGCACCGTTATTCCTAGCAGGACACTAGTCTGCAGTGTGCCATTAGCATAACGAACTGACCTGCCTATATTTTATTACCTTAAAATGCGAATGACTTCTATGTAGAGTAGTAAACCTGCCAGCTTTTCATTTCCTCTTCCAATCTCTTTGTTCTCATCTTCTGTTCCCGCAGCACAGGAACTTCTAGCGGATGCCTTTCAGCGTAAGATCTCTGCTTTTCTTCTCTCTTTCCGCACGTTTATTATTCTTCTTTGAGTTAGTCTTTACCAAAGTAGGAGACAGGAGTTATGAAGTGAGACGGAGAAAAGACAAGTACCGCTCCATTTTTTGTGTTGTGAGAAAACTACTTTCTTTTCTTGTCTGTTGTGCCCTGACATCTTTTCTAGGTCCACTCGTTTTGCTAAATTCAAACGATATTCAAAGCAGGGCGCTGAATTTTAGTGTGTATTTTGCAGTAATTTTCCGCAAAATGACAGCTTGGACATCGTAGAAAATGCAAGTGTTTGCATTTTCTACAAAGTTCAATCTCCTTTGACTACACATTAAACAGAAGAAAGTATGGGACAAGAAAATGATTGCTGTAAGGAGGTGCGCTGTTATTCTGGCTGAAAGCATTGTCATTGTCGCTTGCTTTTTAAATAAAAAATAAAAAGAACAAAGTGTAGTGTGCATATGAGAGACAAGAATTCAATGTGACAGAAAGGCTGAGAAGTCGGCCTGAAATCATTTTCTGCCTGCTACTCAAAGCTAGGAACGGGGAGATGGTATGAAAATGAGGTAACACTGAATGTCTTTGACTCTGCGGTTAACCGCACTAAACACAGTAGCCGCGATAAACTAACGTAATAAACACTAGTATGTTTCCGAATATTGATTAATGAGTCCAGTTTTTATGACAATTTAGGCTCGGGCTGCTTGAAAATTTACGAACAATAAACAAATATGAAACAAGTGTCTTCGCGCAAGAAAGCTTGTAGGAATTGATTGTTTGATAAATTTCCCGTTCAAACCTCCGTGAAAAAAAATATGGCGCTGATAAGATCACTCTTTTAAACAATTTTACTAGCCTAGTATGGACAGGTTCGGATATGTTACTTAATAATCTTAATGCACGACAATTTCTCAATTACTTCCCTTGCAAAACTGGGCGTCTATAAAGTAACCTGTTGTTGTAAATAGAGGCACAGGATCTGATATTGCTGTACAAGAGGTTAGTTTTACTATCGCACATAATCGCGCACATGTGACAGCAGAAACAGATACTCCTAGCTGGTATTGCTTGTCCATGCGGCGAACACGGGAACAGAACATCATAGTGAATGGCTAGCCAACGTCGGCGGAATGCACTAGAAAACCACATTTGCTCTTTACTGCTTGAGACGGTTGCCCAATAAAATCGACGAATATTGCTGTCTACACATGAAAGGGCACTAAGGCAAGAAGTCATATGGTACATCGCGAGTCATCATACTACATACAGCCGTTGCAACATATGACTATATTTTAGCAACCACACCAATCAGCGACCACACCAAGAAATGAAGCAGGGCACTAAGAATAGCTTGACTGGTAACCGCACAGTTTTTTAAATGCACAAGGCATAAGGTGGAAGTTGCTACAAAAAGCCAGTGTACTTCACAGTTATATTGAGCCACGTTGGACAAATTGTGGATATTACCGGTAGAGCTCGCTTAATAAAACCTAGTATAAGCAGTTGTCGTCTAATTCGGCTCAGTGCAGGATAACAGTTGGTTAGTTAGGACTATTATGGCTAGCACTGTCATGTGGTTATTGAATATTTCAGATCCAAATATGTTGGTATAACGAAATTCATAATAAAAATTAGTTTCTGGTATTTTTACAAGAAATTTTTATTTTGATGATGCCCGAATTAGGCAAGACCACTTCCATCTTACTTACACGTCTCTATCTTCTTTCACTGGATGTAAATGTTCAGAAAATCAGCGATACAATTGTAGGAATAATCTTCTTGTCAACAGCGGCTCTTATTCGAACTATACATATAGGTTTATTTACAAACTACGCAATATTCGATTTTCGCTTCCATACTCTAAGGTCATCTCTCCTAAACATTTGTAGTAAACTCGACTAGAAAGTTCAATACGGGGATGCCAGCTTCCGTAGCCATTTGCCAAGTCATGTATTTAGAATATTAAACGTATCCCGTTAGGGGAGACAGAGAGATAGGTGGGCAGATGAGATTAGGAAGTTTGCGGGTATAAAGTGGCAGCAGCAAGCACAGGACCGGGTTAACTGGCGGAACATGGGAGGGGCCTTGGCATAACATGGGCGAGAATATCCTGCAATAAACTTGGTAATTGGAATTTTTTCACTGTCTCAATTTTAATTGTGAACTTTCATCTAGAGAAACCTTCTCAATAATCAAAGAGAGTTCTACTTCGAAAAAAAAGCAGTGCGACTGTGTAAGCCTGATTCTTATTCTGCTTTTTATTTGTCTTATATGTTTGTATTGAATTATTTAGGATGCTTCTTGTTCTCGTTTTTCTGCTGAGTTTTCTCTTCTTTATTTTTATTTTTTCACTCATTGTAGCAGTCTTACTGCTTTTTTATTTTTTCATTGTGATGCTAATATTTTGCTATTTGTTTGCTTTTTTGGCTTTTTCAGCTTAAGTCGCCGTACTATTGTGTACAATCAACTCACACGTGCGTTCCTAGCAATATTAACTAATAACAAGTGGTTTTGCTTGGGCGCTCAAACTCATTTTTTTTCCTTCACGCCTATACTTCATGATGAATGGTAAAAGTAAACAAAAGCATTTTGGAAATTAGCCATGCACTGAGAGGGGCAGAAACAAGAAAAGCGAACACACTTTGACCACAGTTGTTTCCGCCTTGCGGCTGTATGCATGGAAAGCAAGAAGTGTGGCAAAAAAGTAGTTTAGCATTGTTTTATTGATCTGAAGACGTTTATATACAATCTGCGCCTCTAAGGACAGATGAAGATCAGTTTGTAATTTCAGATCACACAAATAACAACGCAGCTGTCGCCTTACCTTCCAAACTACCTTTACTATCAGCTATCTTTAGGACGATAAAACAGTTACACCACGCCTCACTAAAGGAAACTACGTGCTTATGCGAACCAGTAGGGTCATGGTTCGAGTGAGCGGGAGATAGTGTACTTTATTGAGACCTTCTGCTGGCGGTAACGATGACACTGTCACCAGCGTTGACGCCGGCGCTCATCGCTGCGTTGCGTAGGAGAGAATGAGGCGCGCACCCTCCGTAATAATATACCGCGGAATTACCCTGGTGCCCCCATGGGTAGTACGCAGCTGTCGCCCCACCTGTAGAGCGCGCCGCTCCGTAGAGTAGAGGTACAGTGTACAGAGTTGAAGTACACTCTAGTAGAGGATTCCTGAAGAAGTGAGAGAGGGAGCATAGAGAAGCGGATGGTGAGAAAGGAACGCGCATGTGCTGTGGGGGTGTGGACGACCCGGGAAAGAAGAGAGGAGAAGCGTAAAAAGAAGAGAGAGGGGAGGGAATGGGTATGCACAGCGGGGTTTGACGCCACGGGAAGGACAAGGGAGTGACGGACACAGCCGCCGCCACAAGGTGCTTCGCATCTAATATCCCAGTGTTCACCTTCAGTGAAAATAGTGACGCATAAGACGGGTAATAAAAGCCGACGTATTATCCTCATCCATAGCATGGAGCAATTTACAAAAAGACACTAAGGCACATCTCATTCGTGTTGTTAATCACAAGGTCAATCAGGCTACGTCCGCGTCAGAGCTTATTATTCCGACACGACGGCCACAAGAAAGGGTTTGTCGTCACATTTTAATATCCTCGCGGACGCGAGGGACTTGTGCAGTGTAGCACAACTTGTGTCAGTTTTTTCTCTAAGCTGTCATAGCTATTTATTTTACAAATCAAGGACAAATGATGAGTTCAGGCTAGGGTCTTACTCCCTAATCAGGCGCAGCGCTGCATCGGTGCCACACTGCAGTAGTAACAACCTCCGCGACACTTCCGGTATTTTTCTATCTTCTTCGCTCGCTTCCTTACCCCTAGGGGTCAAACGAATATGGTGTGCAGGGATTTGCACTTCTCTAGTTGCCACAGTAACATGGCTCTGGGGACATGGCGCGCACTGTTTACTTCGGTGCTTCTCCGAGCTGCTTTACCAGCAATCGTAAATGTGGCAGTCGAATGATCACGACCTTTACGATGGCAACCTTTCGATCTCCTTCAATTCCTCCACACCGTCTTGTTTATTTGCATAAGCGCAAGTCCTGGAGTGACAATTTTGGATGGTCCGTGTAAGAAACACATGAAATGAGAAAGAAAGAAAAAAGCTGTAGAGGTTCTATTATAACGGACCAGGGGAACAAAACTATACTAGTGAATAGAGTGAGTGTCTTTTTTTTAGAAATTGAAAGTATAGGTTACATACAGACGCATGCAAATAAGTAGAACTAGACAGACACAAGCGCTTCTGTTTGTGTATC
This sequence comes from Rhipicephalus microplus, assembly GCF_043290135.1. Classification (NCBI taxonomy): domain Eukaryota; kingdom Metazoa; phylum Arthropoda; class Arachnida; order Ixodida; family Ixodidae; genus Rhipicephalus; species Rhipicephalus microplus. The sequence goes on from NC_134704.1 coordinate 89,300,742, forward strand.
TAATGCATGGTCATTACGCTTACACGCTTGCGCAACTAAATTTCTATTACGTTACTGCACGAAAAAAAATTTTGAAGACATACTATGGGACACACATATCACCGGCCACAACGCTGACTATCAACTGATTTTTTTTTTTTTGCTAAATGAGCAGGTTTATTTAAAAAAAGGCAGAGCCTGCGCGTCTGGGCACCTCCTTCATGATTTCGTCTTTTAGAAACCCGTTTATTGAACAAAAAAATTTCACGTAAATGTACTGTATCCTGCTGTATGTGTGCCCTAGAATACTTCCTGTTCTTTTTTTGCTCTAAAACCAAATTAATGAATTCCAAGTTACCCAGTTGACTGCACTCCTGAACAAACTTATTAAGTGAAAGCAATTAGCAAAAATATTTCAAAATTATCCTTAAGTACTGATACACAAAATCCCAATATAGAAATCCAATTTATCGTTTGGAAAGAGGTTCTAAAATTTCGGATTTCCTGCATGTGTCATTGCTACTTTGCATTGAGTTATCCCGCGTGTCGATTGCTTCTATTTTTTTAATACTACTGCATCTTGAATAGCTGATGTGTTATTACATGTTGAACGGTAATACGAAACGTCGACAGTACATGTACGCTCAATTTCTAAGTCTGCATATAAGAATCCAGGGTTATCACGTAATTATTAATAAAAATAAAGAAATAAATATTTAACGATGTTTCTAGCCATTCTTGAAATATCGCTGTTCGCAATGCCTATATTAAAATCAAAGCGTGAATTTAAATTTGAAGTTTTAAGCATAGTGCCTCACGTTGAATTGGGTGTGAGACCTAATGAAAGGAGCACAACAATTCCAACAACAAAACAAACCAATATTTTCTAGGAAGTTTGCTATGCGCATGGGCCGACATCAAATTCTTGGTCAATATTTAATGCAGGTTGCACCTTCACAATATTTCTGAGGTAGTGCTGCTAAAAAATGTGAACACAAATGTCAGAGTTGCATTACCGATTAAAGGCGCAAGTTATCATCATAAAAAAAACTACATTCACAGGTTCAGGACTCCTTGAAAACTGTAACTAATGAATAATGAGCAATCAAGAACAGTTTCTTTCCCGGCGAACTAAAAATGCTTTCTGGAGTCACAATATTATGTTGAGTAGAATATAGGCAGGCTATTCAGAGTACTTCTTGGACAATTCGAGATCATTTTGATCCTGATATACACAATATCTAGTTAGAGGCTCTTGATATTGGAGATATCTGCACTCGCCATCATATATGCATCACAGAAACAATGTCTCTCCCCGAGTGTATCTTTCCACTGCGGCTGACACTGAACCCAGGACCTCCGGGTCAGCAGCCGAGCGTCGTAACCACTGCTCCACCACAGCGGACGACGTCTGTGTCTTGTCTTGTGGCGAAATAGCAGATAGTTCCTGCTACAAAAGCAGCTGACTAGCAAAGCAGTTTATCAGCAGGACAAGAAGTGGGGCCGTCGATCCACTAGGCTCACAATGCGTGTAATGTTGAGTTTGTTTTTCATTCGAATAGTATCATACTTTCCTAAAAGGATGATCTGTGGATATCGTGGTGGAGGGTTGCCCCATCCGCGAAGTCCTCTCTTCGACGAACGATCGCTGATTAGGGACCTTTTCGGAGACGTCCAAATCTTTCAATTTTTTTTCTGTATAGCTTTGATGCTCTATCTCTTGTCTCTGTCCACTGAGAGACAGTTACGGGGCTCACTTTTATCTTCTATTCATTTAACAATCCCTTCATCCCCCCCCCGCCACCTGTTTGGTTCGAACTTGGTGCGTTCGCCGAATATCTTCATATCGTTACCCACCCCGCAGACGGTGAGTCCAAGCCATGACGGAAGCGGTACCAATGAATTAGCTCCACGTTCTATTGTCGAGCCAGTCGTTGTAGGTATGATACCAAGCATACAATCGTGCGAGCTGGACGCATGCCGCCACTACCCAAGGACTTCAGCGAAGTTGTGATACGACCACGTGGAGGATTAAATATCTCGAAAATTGGCACTGGAGCCGTGGCAGACGCGATAGTACTGGCGGCCGGCATCAAAGAGAAGGAGGTCATGCAGGACATCATCTGTTCCAACTTGCAGCAGAACATTATGGTGGCAAGCACTCCGGACCAAGACAGAGCTTCAAGATACCTCAAGGTCTAGCAAATTGACATTGGAGGCAAAGTTTTCGAGGTTTGCGCGTACGCCACGGCACCCCACGATACTTGTAAAGGAGTGATTCGCGGCATCCCCGTAAGCGATACTCAGGACATTTTGACCCGAAAGATTGTGAACTCAAACAACCCGCTCGCGCTGCAGGCCAAGAGAATCAAGGACACCGGGACAATCATCATAGCGTTCGAAGGACACAAGGTGCCCAGATTCGTGAGATATGGACCTTCACTTTTGCAGTGCTCCCTTTACCACAAGAAGATCAATATTTGTTACGTCTGCGAAAAGCTGGGACATCGGTCTGACGTCTGTCCGAACCCAGCTGAAACCATCTGCAGAGGCTGCGAGATCAAGAACACAGATAGCCTGCATCAGTGCAATCCAAGATGCAGGCTGTGTGACGGTCACCATCTCACGGCAGACAAAGAGTGCAAGAACATGTTCTTAGTGCCATACGTCGTCAGACGCAGACGTTGGGAAAGATCGCGAGCAGCCGCAGAAGCCCGGAACGCATCAATCACATCGAGTCCAGACATCAACGACAAGCAGCTTATTCCAGCTTACGGGACCCAGAGCATCCAGACTACACAAGAACAGGAAAGGCGGCCCCACTCCAGGGGGAGGTCCCGTTCCAGAAGAGGTTCTAGATCCAAGGCCCGCTACCAATCACGGGGGCGCTCGAGTTCTCAAGGTCACCATCAGGGTCGGGATCAGCCTGGGCGGCACCCGAATGGCCAGCTGCCTGGCGTTCAGTTCGAGATCACGGCTTCACACCCGGGGAGGATGCCTGCAGTTACATCGAAAGGCAGCTGGCTGAGCGAGTGCGCAACGGCGCGGCAGAGGTGATGACAGGTAAGCTGCCAGAGCATGATAGAATTGCACAGCTAGAGCAAGAAAACGCGAGACTTACAAAATTGAATGAGAAGCTATCAGCTGAGTTAAAGGAAATAAAAATTCTTCTCACTAAGCTAACCAGCGTGCAGTCTTCACAGCCAATGCCTCAGCCAGTTGATGTCCCTGTGGCTGAAAACGTGGGGGACTGGAGAACCACAAAAAAGAGGGCAGTCATGGCAGAACACGTGGAAGCCAACCAAACGACCATGTCAGATATGAAAGAGGCCTTTGACACGCTCAGCAAAGTAGTAGCCAATCTTAGCGAGCAGATGGGTAGGCTACAGTCATGCGTGGCGGCACTAGAAGAGCATATGACTTTGCGCATTACAAAGGTCGAAGCATAACTGCACAATACAGCAAGGCCTCCTCATGCACCAAACTCACCCGTTCGGCCACCAATACTAGTGGTACCAAACCTGTCGACAGGTGCAGCATCAGGCTCTGGCCGCCCATGTAATAACCATGATGGCAGCGCTACGTGAAGCATTTCGTATCTGGCAATGGAACTGTAGAGGTTACCTAAAAAAGAAGGCAGCCCTACAGCAGTATATCAGGAGCAGCCAAGAAAAGTCTCATATATTATTACAAGAAACCCTTTTACCGCAAGCAGCGTTGCCTGGATTCCGGCCTGTAATAGGGGATACTGAAGGGAGGGGAGTCTGTAGCTTCGTATGCAACAAACTAACGCACGTAACCCACGACCTCAAGATAGAAGCAGGCCGGTTGGAACGCGTCATGGTAGAGATCGTGCCAGGTACCAGCAACCGTCAGAGCATTTTCATTCTTATTATATATACCAGTCCAAAGCAACAAAAGCAAGGGTTCAAGACGGTTCTAAAGAAAGCTGTGAATATCGTCGGGGAATGTCCACTCTTCATAGCAGGTGATTTCAACGCCCCTCATCATACATGGGGTTACAAGTACAACACTGGGAAAGGAAATCAACTTTGGCAAAGTGCCAGTGAACTTGATCTCACCCTAATCACAGACCCCAGCCTACCAACAAGGCTTGGTACATCTTGCTGCAGGGATTCCACCCCGTACCTTACATGTGTAAGGAACATCAAGAAGGCCCGGTGGATGAACCTTGCTGTAGACCTAGGGAGTGACCACTGCATTCTTGCCACTACCTTTTCCGTGGAGCGTAAAAAGCAGAGAGAATTCCACTTCACAGACTGGGATAAGTTCAGGAAAATAAGGATGGAAATGGAACAAGATGGCCACAGACGTCTTGGAGCAGTGGGTCAAACAGATTAAAGATGACATCAAATCCGTCTTCTCCACCATTACCACAGATTTTCCGGTTGAAAGAATGGATAGCCGGCTCGCTCATCTTCTTGAGGCAAAGCAAGCACTACTGAACCGTTGGAAGGGTCAGCGCCTGAACCGAAGACTGAGGGAGAAGATAGCTGAGGTAAAAATTTCAGTCGAGGAACATTGTCGCGCACTATCCAGGCAGCAATGAGACGAAATCTGCAACTCCGTCGATAGTCAGATGCGCAATGACAAGACATGGATAATGTTAAAGAATCTCCTCAACGAAAACACCACCAAAACAAATCGAAAGCATGTTATCGCTCGAATTTAGCATAAAGAGATAGGGCGCACTACAGAACAGCAAGTTGTGCAGCGGCTTGTGCATAAGTACCTCCCAATCAAAAGAGGATTGGCACCACCAAGTAGACAGTACCAGGGCAGGCCCAATCCAGGCTTTGAGGGCGACTTTAACATCGAGGAGATCAGAAGAGCCTTGCATGATCTCAACGGCAGGTCAGCCCCTGGCCCTGACGGTATATCAAACAAGGCCCTTCGTAACCTTGATGATGATTCAATTGAAACCCTGAAGGATATGATCAATGCAGCATGGAAAGAAGGCAGGGTGCCAGAGCAGTGGAAGCTGGCCAGGACGATCCTTATTCCTAAGCCTGGAAAGCCCCCTAACTTGGACAACATGAGGCCAATATCCTTGACATCATGTATCGGCAAGGTTGTAAAAGGCTATCCACACAAGATGCATTGAAGCTTATCAAACACCAGGTCATCGACAACAAAACGAGAAACGTGAGAGCCATTCTGTGCCTAGATCTAGAAAAAGCGTTTGACAACATTCACCACTCATTCATACTCGAAGCAATTTCCGAGCTTGGTCTGGGGAAAGCCTTCTATGACTACGTATTGTCCTTTCTTGCAGATCGGAAAGCCGTGATGAATATTGCAGATATTGAGACCGCAGCAATCGAACTAGAAGCAAGGGGCACGCCGCAAGGGGCAGTGATTTCACCAATGCTGTTCAACATTGCCATGATTGGACTGTCAAAGAAATTATCGGGCATTGAAGTATTGAAGCACAGCATCTACGCAGATGACATTACCATCTGGTGCACTGGTGGAAGCGAGGGGAAGATTGAGAGCGCCCTGCAAGAGGCGATTGACACCGTAGAAGAGTACCTTCGTCCTTCTGGGCTCAAGTGCTCCTCGTAAGTCAGAACTTTTACTGTATCGGACTGCACGCCGGGGACCGAAGCCCAGGGGATGGAAGCTGTTAAACCAGATTAGACATCCACCTCCGTACAAATCAAGGGGATTCCATCCAGAGGGTCGACTCCATCAAAGTCCTGGGCATGCTGATAGAGTCTACCTGCGCCAACAGCAAATCTATAACCAAGTTAAGTTGGAAAACAGACAGTGCGGTGCACCTCATACGCAGAGTGGCCAACAAAAGAAATGGGATCAAGGAAGACAACCTCATCAGGTTGATGCATGCGTTTGTTCTAAGCCACTTCACGTACGACGCAACAATGCACAACTGTTCAAGAGCAGTGTCCGAGACACTGAATGTGCTCCTCAGGAAAGTTATCAAGAAGGTGCTGGGCCTATCCATACATACCAGCACCGAGCGTCTGCTTGAGCTTGGCATTCACAACACGCTCGAAGAAATAGCAGAACCCAAGAAAGAGCACAGTTTGCAAGGTTATCTACAACAAGGTCGGGGAGAATGATCCTGCCGGAGCTGGGCCAACACCCAATGGCAATCAGGCAAAATTGCAATGATATCCCCAACAATATAAGGGGAATATCACGGTGTCTCCTACACCAAGGAACATGCATCCAGAACACAACGTCGGAAGAAGAGTAGCGAAGGCCAGGACTATACTTCGTCAAGTCTCAAACGAGGAACGAGGGGTCGTATTTGTTGACGCGGCTTCCTACGCCAATGGGAAAGCGTTTGTGGCAGTGGTGGTTGATGGGGCTGGCCATGTTGTCAACTCAGCGTCGGTCAGGACGAAAGACCCAATCATTGCGGAACAGGTGGCCATCGCATTAGCACTCATGATGGATAACAATGAAGTCGTCTACAGTGATTCCATGGCCGCACTACGGGCGTTCGCCAAGGGGACGGTCTCTGAACAAACGCTGAGAATACTGCGAGGCAAGAACATGACGCATCATCTTCTGAGTTGGTTCCAAGCTCACCTTGGGCAAATGAACGATTCCCCTCCCAATCTCAATGAAGCAGCCCACGAGGCGGCGCGAGAACTCTCCAACCGCGCCTCCCCGGGGATGCGTTCTACCGGTGAAGGGGATAACCGGGAAATTCTTACAACATATAACGAGCTCACTAAACATTTCTACCTGTCTAGAAAGATTTTCCCTCCACCTCACAAAAATCTAACCCGGCCCCAAGCACTTACAATAAGGCTTTTGCAAACGCGGATGTACCCTACTTTGAAAATGTTACACATCATGTACCCTGACCTATACACAAGTAATCTTAGTCCACATTGTAGGGAAATAGCTTCATTAGAACACATGCTCTGGCAGTACACCAAATTCGCTCATATATCGAACATCACCTCTGCCAGATGGGAGGCGGCATTCCGCAGCTCATCCTTGGCAGATCAGCTCTGGGCTGTCCACCAAGCTCGAGAGGCGGCTGAAGAGCTTGGCATGTCAGTACCCACGTGAGAGCTGCCCGCAACACAGTGATCGGTGTTTTGGAGGACCAAATAAAAGTTTATTCAATCCAATCCAACGTTGACGCACCCGTACGCTGGGTACAGCAACGCTACGTTAGCAAAACGCGAGCACGCTAGGCACGACCGGCGCGACCAGCGTCAGTCAGCAGGGCCCGCCCGGAACCGGCGCGAAATGCGACATGCCCAAATCGCGCAGATGCGCGTGCTCCCTGGCGTTCATTTCGGCGCATCACGCTGGCGTTGCAACGCCAGGCGCCGGTCTTGCCATATACTCGCCGGCACGCGTCATGCTTCGTTGCTTTGACGCATGCGCATTTCAGCGCGTCCGGCATCCCTTCGTCACGAAAAGAGGGAGACGTGGTGTTGTCTGGATAACGCATCGGCTCCATTAGCAGCACGTCGTATTTCGCGCCGGTTGCCGTCAGGCCGCTCCGACGGTCTCTAGTCGTGCCTACTGCTCACGTTTTGCTAACGTAGCGTCGCTGATTGATTGATTGATTTGTGGGGTTTAACGTCCCAAAACCACTATTTGATTATGAAAGACGCCGTAGAGGAGGGCTCCGGAAATTTTGACCACCTGGGGTTCTTCAACGTGCACGCAAATCTGAGTACACGGGCCTACAACATTTCCGCCTCCATCGGAAATGCAGCCGCCACAGCCGGGATTTGATCCCGCGACCTGCGGGTCAGCAGCCGAGTACCTTAGCCACTAGACCACCGTGGCGGGGCAGCGTCGCTGTGCCCAGCGTGCTGCCACGTCAACGCTACATGGAGTATACTGGGCCTTTCATGATGCACTCGCAGCCGCTTTGCTAGTTCCACATATACCAAATTTGGCGTGATGTGACGTCAATGGATGACGAAACATATGACTGGTGCAAGCATAATAATTGATTGATATGTGGGGTTTAACGTCCCAAAACCACTATATGATTATGAGAGACGCCGTAGTGGAGGGCTCCGGAAATTTAGACCACCTGGGGTTCTTTAATGTGCATCCAAATCTGAGCACACGGGCCTACAACATTTCCGCCTCCATCGGAAATGCAGCTGCCGCAGCCGGGATTCGAACCCGCTGGTGCAAGCATAATAATCCTGACACGCGTGGCATGTCAGAACATTACAACATACCACGCTCATGGCGTGCTCGCAGCTGTTATGCTAGCTCCACATATACTAAATTTGGTATCACGTGACGTAAATGGATGACGAAAATAAATGACACATCCAAACATGATAATCATGGCACGGAAGTCATGTACGAAATCATTTACCCCCACCTCGTAACGCTGTGCTGATTTTAAAGTGACATATCAACAATTCGGAGTCGTGCTTCGCATATCATCGATTCCCCCTGTACGTGGGATAAGCTGGAAGTTTTTCTCCATCGACGCATTTCTTCGCGTCTGCCACTCCAATGCTCCTTTTCTCTGTTTTTTTGTTTCCACCGAAGGAGGGTTCAACGCGCGCGGCAGGCTGTGCGAGATATATGATGTATGTCCGATATTCAAGATGCGGCATTCTTGGTCTGACGACGCCGTGCGAACACTGCCTTGGTGCGTTAGGCTTAGAAGATGCGGCTAAGCAAGCATCAAATCTCGCTATGATTCACCAAACATACCTGATGATTTATTCCCAGAGTGAGGTGAAACAAATCTATGGCCGATTTCATCATTTGTTTACTGCTGTCAGCTCAACAAACGTGAAGCAAGAGCAAGTCCAGATAGAAGCGGGCAGCCACTTCTGTATGGGTGCTGCCATGTAGATTTGTAAACACAGTTATCGATGGTAACCAACGCAAATATTTACATGCGTGAGAAGTAAATGCGAAGAAGAATAAACATATCATGTATCGACGTGGTGTAAAATACCAAAGAAACGTCAATTCTAGCCAACCGCCGTATCTGCTATCTATCTATCTATCTATCTATCTATCTATCTATCTATCCATCTATCTATCTATCTATCTATCTATCTATCTATCTATCTATCTATCTATCTATCTATCTATCTATTCGCTTACGTCTGGGTGCACTCGTGATCACCCTCTCGGCGCGACCCAAAATTAGTAAAGATGGTGTGATAAATTTGGCCCGCTAGTCAACACACGAATCATGTCACGATCCCCTCGCCAACGTCGTCCAACACTACCCTCCATACAGTGACACATACCCATGGGCGGGTATGGGCTACAGGTGATGAAAACTTTGCAACTACGCAGAAATGACGAGAACGCCCAGGAAACATTTTAACGCGGGAACATTAAGGCCACGTTCACACTGAGCATTCCGGCCGCCGAAAGCGCTCCGAATCCGGTTCGGCGGCGGCGAGATCCGCCGAAAGGGCCCTCTCCGCGCCGATCACTCTCGCACCGATTTTTGCGGCGTCTGCCGCCGAATCGGTCACCGCGGACCAATAGGAGCGCTAGTCAAGGAATTCTGAAAAATGGCGGTCAAGCCCTACTCCCTTGTTATGCCGCAGTGCACGTAACTGAATGTTGAAACCAACGGGAGTTTAACCTACTCTGTGCCTACTTCGCCTCCGTATTTCGTGAAAAAGGTGACCGAGCTTGCTATTGGCGTGACCGAGCTTGTTGCGGTCTTGCAGAGCAAAACGAACCCACCAACGCCGCTGGTGTTGTTGGTTTTTCTGCTCTTCGTGCGTTACAAGACAGCCACTTGCCAGCAAAGTAAGCAGTACTGTCTTTTCTTGCTTCTTGCGTACGAGAATCGTCGAAGTATACACCACCGGATAGCGTAGTAGCATTTGCGAGCCGCGACAACAACCGGGTGACAGCGCATCCATCCCGCGTTTGCCCCGTAGTAGATGGCATATTCGGCGGCGCGGGGCGCGTCTAGTGCGAACGACGCTGCGTTTCGGTGGCAGGGGAATTGCGGTCGCTGTAAAAAGCGGATGTTTCAGTGTGAACTAGGCATAAGACAACCCGAACACGGCGGCGTTGACCCGACGAATGCAAACAAATATAGTCAAGGTCCTACCAGGAACCAAGCTTCAGCATTGTACATGGCAATCAAGCATCCTACCACACAGCTAGCCAGTCCTTGAAACTGCTTTTAGGGGCGAAGCTTCTGTTTAGAAAAAGTTTATTCTCTCATGGAACGCAACAAAGCTAAAGGACAAGCGTCTGTATAACAGGCACAATAACAAACAAAAGACAAAGCACAACATACATTACACATTTAAACAAAAGTATCCAAGTCCGTAGGATGTCCATAGTCCATTGTACTAATAACTATATATACACTACATAAATGCACTAATCACAATATGGCCAATGTACATGATTATATATGTGCAGAATTTACAAGAATTGGTGAAGATGTTAGAAAATATGTGCAACAGGTATCAATATTCATAAAAGTTACATAACTTACAGCGTTAGAATGAAGTGCATATATAGAAGACCTCACACCCATATGGGACATACACAACCACATAAAAATAGTAAATACATACTGATTACATGCACCAATCAGACATTGACAGGTGACCTGGCTATAGGAATCAGGCCAGGTGGAAGACTTATCGAACGCGTCTGTCAGCTACGGACAGAAAGCGGCACGACCATTGTCACAGAAATTCTTCCTCCCCAAAGAAGAACAATTCTTCGACAGAAACGATAAGAGTTCAGAGTAGAGGCGTTCCAGAATCGGAAAAAGAGCACGACGACGATGACCTGCCGCAACAGCTTCGCACCTATTACGCCATATACAAAAAGCTCCCGCAGCTATTAGAAGGCGTGCAAAGCGACTACGCGAGCAGCGACCAGATGTTACAAAGCGATTAACACCTAGGCCACGAAAACTAGTGTTAACTGACTTCCAAAACATCTTTGCAATGACACATTGCTGCAGAATATGCTGGTTAGACTCTTGTAACGGGCAGTTAGGACAAGTGTAAGATGGGGCCATGCCCCACCTCTCCAGTCTGTCCCATGCTGGGAGTACTCTCCATCAAGAACGCCGCATAAAGTCACGGAGAGGACCAGGCAAAAACGATGCCGTTATCGCGCTCCACGAGACATGTCTCTATCATGCTAGACGGGCTGGAGGAACCAGAGGAAGCAGAAGAGCCGCCGTTGTATCTACAATGCGGCTTTCAAGAGTGTCCGCATCGGGACAAACCTGCTGCGCGTGTGGATAAAATGCCACTGCCGTTGAGTAAAATGCAGGCACGTGAAGTGTTTGCGGTGCAGAATTAAACCGTGCATCTGGTAGTAAATAGCGTAACTTGGTGCCTAAGAAATAGCAGGTAACATCACGCGTGAGGCACTGATCACCATGCAACAACCGAAGTAAGAATCGTAGGGCAAGCAGCCGGCAGCGAACAGAGATGGATGGGAATGCGAATCCACCGCAGTTTCTCGGTTGCCCAAGAGCTGCTCAGCAAACCAGCTCTGTTCCACCTGACCAGAAAAAGGAGCCAATGAGGGATTGAAGCGACCTGGTGATTCGTAATGGGGGCTGTAAGACATGAGATATGTACCATGCACGGCCGCAAAACACCATCTGTGCTAAATACCTTCTTTCGAGCATCGGTAAATCATACTCTTGTGCTTCCCGGACGTGTCGTTTTACATCTTCCACTACTGAATTCCACAAGGAGGCTGATATGCCGTAGGAAGTATAATCAAGCCCCAAAATGCGAATAGAGTCACTTTTTTGAAGCCCGAAAAAGGAACTTAGACATGCGTCTGGGGAACCAATGAATAAATATTGACATTTGGAAAAATTTAACGCAGCCCCTGAAATCGTGCCATACGTAGTAAAAAGTCGTAGGCTACGGGATAAACTGTCCTCATTCTTCAAATACAACGTGATGTCATCAGCAAATGCTGTCACTGTCACGGTACCGCTACTTGGAAGAGGAAGGCCTCTAACGTAAGGATCAGCGATTAGCGATTGAAGAAATGGTTCGAGGCTGAGTACAAAAAGTGCAGGGGATAAAGGACACCCCTTGCGAACACCACGGGTAAACGGAAATGGCGCACTCTCTAAACCATCAAGAAACAACGTGCTGCGTACATTACGGTATGTGTTTCTGAGAAGCTCAACGAAGTTTTGTGAGAAGCCAAATGCTGTCATTACGCTAAATATAAAGCTATGTACGAGGCGATCGAATGCCTTTTCCTGGTCAAGTGAAACCCAGAGTCCCCGAGCTGATCTTGTTAACGTGTACGCAACTATATCGCGCGTAACAAAGGAAAGACTGTGGATTTCTCTTCCAGGAATAGAGCACGCCTGATGATGACCTATTAAGGAGGGCATCAGGCTTCTCAAACGCCGAGTGATAACTGCCGCGAAAGTTTTATAATCAACGTTGAGGAGCGCTATTGGTCGCCACTCCTCTGCGCGAACTGACAATGGGTCTTGTTTAGGTATAAAACAATTCGACCATCGCGAAAGCTATCAGGAAAATCAAAGTTCTCGAAACAGCGGCAAATAACAGAGGTGAAAAGAGCACCAATGTCGTCCCAAAACGTTAAATAAAACTCAACAGGCAACCCATCCGGCCCGGGAACCGAGCCACGCTTCATGGAAGACAGTGCCTATTTCACTTCGTCAGCTGACGGACTTGTGCACAGTTGTTCAGCTACTTCAGATAAAATTTGAGGTAGCCTACTTAACATTGTGGCTGTCTCAGTGGTACCGCGATGCGATGGCATTGTCGTACAAGCCATGTTGGCAAAGTGAGCTAGGAAAACTGATTGATCACGTGTCGGCGGCAACGCAGTGTGTAAGAATCTGGCAGCCGGAGTTCCTAGTCGACTCGACGGGTTGAGAAGCGAGCTTTTCGCAAAGCGTAGAACCTCAGGGTGAGCACATGGATTACGTCTGCAACGCCAAGCAGCCGCCGTCAATGACGAAGCTGCAATGAGGCGTTGAAAACGACCCCTTAACTCTCGCTACCATGCGCGCATCAAGGGAGTTAGTCGATCAACCTGAAGAGCAATACGCAGCTTTGTGGCAGTGTCCACTAGTTCTTCGGACGTACGGCGTCTAAGGGCCCGCCCTGCTACTGAGCAGTGTAAACGCCACTGTGTCTTGAGCGCGTCCCACACCTCCGGACCGCATGCCAAAAGAGAGGCACGCAAGCTTCTAGATAAACTGGAGCGTGTACGCACGTCGTGCAGAATGCGGATCTCAAGACGCCAAGGTTTCACTGATGATGAAAAGGGAAAGTCAGCCTCGAGCGTCACTGGTTGGTGGTCTGATATATAAACAGGCGATGATGGTAATGTTACTACATCACAGTGCGATACGTAAGAAGCTAGCGCGCTCGGCACATAGAAACGATCCAAACGACTGGACGACGTGCTACGCCGCCAAGTCCAGGCATACTGTGGTCCATGCACTAGTTTGTACGTATATATCAAAGAGAAATGTTGCACTAGGCGACGCATCTCTCGCACGTTCCAATCAGAGCGACCCCATCCTGGACCTTGCACGTCAGCTCGCGTGTCTAATACACAATTAAAGTCTCCAGTGAGTATGACATGACGACCGTCTAGAAAATACACGTCCAGGTCAAGGAAAAAATTGTTAGACATCTCTGCTTGAGCTGGCCCATAAGTACACAAAACACGCAGCTTGGAGGATGATAGGACGCAGTAAAAAGCCAATACCCGTCCGAACCCGTCATAGAAAACATGATGATTGCGCAGAAGAGCGCGGTTAAAAATAATAAGTCCAACTCCAGAGGAGCGAGATGTAGCGAAGAAAACATAACAGTCTAAATTAAATGCGCGTTTGAATGCACGAACGTGGCCAATGGTGAAAAAATTTGTTTCTTGTAAACACAGAATATCACAATGTTCTGCGCGGGCTATGCTGATAACCTCGGCTTCCTTTACTGGGTTACGGAACCCTTCATCATTTAAAGAAAGGATTTTCAGGGTGTCAGCTATATTGAAAAAAGATGGGTGACTGACCTGGTTGTGTTTTTCGATTCGGTTTACCCCGGGGATCTGTCCGGGAGAACTGGAGTACGCACACTACACAGCACAATTCGACCCTCTAGAAGAAGGTCAGGGTTTCTTCGGTTGCTGGAATTTGGAGCGGCAATCTTGGGTGCCGTCCGAGCTGGTGCCAGACTTGTGAGCATGCTTGACCTCTCGCGGGGCTTGCATTTCCACGTCACATCCATCTGGGCTAGAAGAGAGTCCGATGCTACTGTCGACTTCGAGGCTGAAGCTGCTGTCTGACGAATCAGATGGTGGTAGAGCTGCAGCGTTAACGTTGTCGCCGCCTCCAACGACCTTTATCACGGATTGCTTGTCGAGACGCGTCAGTAAAGAACTCCCATGGCGTCTTGCTACTTGTTCAAGGAAGTCACGAGCCCGGCTTTCGGAATGATCCAATGGGCTTTGCTCATTCAGTTTCAATTCTGTTCCTGGCGAGACACCAGCGCCCGTAGATCTCGCAACTTCGGCGTCTTCTGGGCACTCAGCTGCTAGGTTTAACGATGAGTCCGGTGCCTCAATGCCTACCAGCGTGTTTTTCTCGGCTTGCGCCGACGTCGAACATGGCACGACAAGTACGCCTGGGACAGACGCGAGGTCAATCGCGGTGGCTGTTTCTATCGCTAAGATTCGCAGACGTGGCGCGCTCGGGCTGGCCAAGCTGCACGCTTCTTCATCGTTTAGTGGAGCTCTCAGAATCGGATTCTGGCGTTCTTTTAGTAGAGCTCCGGGTTCTCGTTCATCTGTTGCCATTGGTGACACGGACGGTAGGGCACGAAAGGTCCCCGCAGTAGCATCGGAGTATGAACGACGCACAGGGCAGACGGTGGTAGGGTGGTTATCTTCACAACGTCGGCAGGGGTGGTCGCAACCTTCGCTTTCGTGTCCGTGCACACCACTGCGACCACAGAATGATGCTATGCACTGTGCTCGATAATGACCACTAGAGCCACACCGACGACAAACACGTTGCAGAGCGCGGTAGTCAAAGGTGACTCGATGACCAGAAACGCGAAGATAGTTGGGGACGGGATTTGTGGGACTCATTTCCATCCGGACAAAGCGTGTGCCTGTGAGAACTCCGCGTCTTGCGCTCATGAAGCCAGTGGTCACAGTCAATACGTTGCCGTATGGGGACAAAGCCTGGACGAGTACCTCGTTGGAGACGAAGGCTGGTAAAAACAGGCAGGCGACGTTAGTTACCTGCGGGCCGACGGGAACGACAGGGATACGCTCGCCACCGATGGTCAGATAGCCAGCGTCGACAATGAGAGTCATGGAAGCCATGCTCTTGACAGTTACTTGGAAGTTCATGCCTCCCATGTGCTGAACGCAGTGTACCTCTGAGAGGCCAACTATTGAGGCCGTCGCGTCGATGACGGTCTCCGGACTAGTCCCCGCAGGGACGACAACGTCGAAGGCCTGCGCCTTTGAAGGCGTCCACAACGTCGATGGCGCGATGGCTAGATGAGGAGGACGTCCCTGACGTGGAACACGCAGGGACTTCAACAGGATCACTTCCTCTTCGTCTTCCTCTCGGCGTGGCTTGGGTGTCCCTCGTAGTACGTAACCACCAGTGGCACATACCCGAAATAGCGGTCCTTACGATTTTGACCTCCAAGGTGGTTCCGGTGAGAGATTTCTTCTGTGCGTTGTTGAACAATAAAAGATAGTGCTCAATGCACATGTTAATGGCTGCTAAGGGGGAATGAGAGACAGGAGCATTCGGCCTTTAGGTAACGCGCACGCTGCGATCCCCATTGGCAGCTATTGGCATGTACATTGAGCACGATCTGACAAGAAAGGGTTGCTACGTTATACTCGCTGGGTGTAACCTCCTTGGTTTTAGAAAGGTTTAGCGAGCGTTGGGCCGCATAGCCATGAATACAGTGAACTAGTATATGCCATGAAATCGAGGTGGTTAAAGGTGGGAAGTAAATCCGAAGTGCAAGCCGTAAGAAAGTGTGCATGTGCCACCTCCCATTTAGTCCTTGAAATGTCCGCTGGATGGCGGTCATTTGGAGAATATATGATGGAGAATATATGATGGAGAGAATATATATGGAGAATATATGATGGAGAATATATGATGAAAAGATGCGAGATGGTGGTACATGGAGTGCTGAATAGATGGACGAACGGACACACAGACAGATGCATGGATGGACGCATGAACGGACGCAGGCGCGGATGCATGAATGAACGCAGGGACGGACGCACGAACAGACGCACGCATGGACGGGTGGATGAACACATGGACGGTTACACAGACGTACGCAGGAACGGACGGAAGCGAGAACGAATGAACGGACGAATGCTTCGCCCCGCTCCCCATCATTCACTCCGTGGATATGCTGCCATTTTTTTAATTAACCCTAATGTTCTTGAAACGTCAGTTGGGGTTGCATTGCTGTCTATTTTATGTCATGAAACTTACGTATATACTTTCTGATGCAGCAGTCACGTCAGGTTAATTAGTTGGTTGCCGTGCGCTAGAGTTGATTTATGTAGCGCTGTTCAGGGCTGTCATCCTCGCGAGAAACAGCGATTCATATGAACTTATCGCACCTGGTGTAGCTAATACTGTTGTTCCTGTTGCCATCATTGCGCATTTACAAAATGTCTAAATAAACATCTGCAATTCTTCAACATATGTTTTTGCGTGCAACATTCATACATTTATTTAGTGTCATTTAATAATTTTTCTCTCAATAAAAAAAACTACAGCATAGTCACCTACCCTCCGCTTTGCGCTACGTCGATTCCCAAGGTACGTGGGATCTGTCGATTTTTTTTTTCAATTCGCTAGTTGAAAACTACTTTGAAAGGATGTAGTTCCGAAACCGTAGATGAAAGACAGGACATTGAAAAAATAGGTCTCCGACCCATTTTCCGAACCTAAATAAATGATTGTAGCAATACATTGGTAGTACAGGGGACTTCTTGAGGGGAACAGCACCTAAAATGATGTACTATAAGCAGCAACGGTTTTATAGCACATGTTAAGTTTTTTTTGTATGACGCAACGAGTGCCGACTGGGCCCCACGGTAAAGTTGGGTTTAAGCTCCTAATGCATGGGCAGAAGATCTTTTCATCCAGTGACAGATCACAAGATGTGCTAAATGCCTTGTGCAGGTGTCCTACATGAGTGCTGGAGTCTGAGGCCTTATAAATGATGAAGAATTCATGTCAAAACAGTCGACGACGACATGCACTTAGACACCATATGAGTCTTGTGGTCTGAAGGACTCCCCAATTTTGCTAGATTATTGGCGTGCACACTGGCAAAAATCAGCTGGCCTGTCAGAAGCGTCCTCTTCTATTAATTCAACAAAAGAATTTTTGCCTTGTTTATATAGGCGTTCAGAGAGACTTCGGAAAAATCTCAACTGTTCCTCTCACTTACTGAACGAACATTAAGCCTTCTTGGGTGCGTAAACTTTATACTTCTGTGAAACTACATCTTATGGGAGAACCAGTGGTGACATTTACGATATTTCGGTGTATTTAGCGGAATAAACTTGTGCAGACTGCTTAATACCAGCTCCGTCAACTGCTCATCTTGGTCATCAACATTTGGTTTGTCTTTCTTTCAGTGGACACGCCCGCTGGCCGCTAGTCAACATCACCATGAATCCTTTTCTGCTTTTTATGCAAGTTAGTAACAAACACGCATCTATTAGTTCTAGTGACCACTGTCTGCTCCAGCTGACGTGCCCCTACAGTGTCTGTGTGTTTTGTTCGTATGCAAAGGGCGTTCTTTTCTCTTTGCTTATGCTTTGTGGGGATGTGGAATTAAATCCGGGACCCAACACCAATGATCTGCTTCAGCAACTTCTGGAGAGGCAAAAGCTCATGCAAAATAGGTTGGACGTAATTGAATCTAAATTACAAAAGGTCGAGGCGTCTACGTCAACGCTAAAAAAATTTGGTGCCAAAATCACGGGACTTGAAAAAAGCATTCGTAACTTGGAAATGAAACTCGTTGACCTAGATGACAGAAGCCGTCACAATAATCTTCTTGTATTTGGCCTTCTAGAGGTGGCGAGTGAAACGCCACAATCGCTTTCCGCGAATGTGGTTGATGACTTATTTGCGACAACACTAAATGTCGAAGTGAAATCTGTTGAGTGAATTCATAGAACAAAACGCAGACAAGCAAAAAAATAGCGACCGGTTGTCCTAATGTTCATTGACTACCGCGAAAAAATAAATGTTTTAAGAAATTGCCACAAGCTTAAAGGCCAGAACGTTTCATTCAGTCAAGATTTTTCTACTGCCACTAGGATACAGCGCAAGCAGTTGTGGGATAGTGCTGCGAAAGAGAGAAGCGACGGAAAGAAAGGGAAACTCACATATGACAAGGTAAACATCGACGGCACTCTGTTTCGATAAGATAGCAGCCTAAACAAGAGGGTTCCTATTTTTACAGATAAGGCGTCTTCTGCTTCTGACGTTCAGTGCACGAGTAGGCTTAGGCGCAATCGGTGAACTAGTAGAGGTTGCAGGAAAAGTATCCGTTGTCTAAATATGAATGCTCGTAGCATTCTTAACAAGTTAGCTGATTTTGAAAGTATTATTATGGCACACAATCCGCACATCATAGTTGTAACCGAAACCTGGCTCTATAAAGACGTCAGTAACCACGAGTTAATACCAAAGTGCTTTAGAATCTACCGCAATGATCGTGACGGTAAGGGAGGTGGAGTCGCTATTTTTCTCAAAGAATCGCCGCGGGCGTCCACATTACCGAATGTGCCAGACATTGAAAGTGCTGTGCTTAAACTATTCCTTGAAGAATGCAACCTGATTGTTGTGGGTATATACCGCCCTCCAAACTGTGATAGTTCCTTTGCTGAAAACCTATACGAGTTCTTGTGTTTGAACACTATTCGTTCCAGTAACTTGTTACTCGCGGGTGATTTCAACTTACCAGCAATTAATTGGTCAGACGATTTTCCAGAAGCTCTTACTGACGCGTCTCAACCATTCGTTGACCTCGTTATCTTGCACAACTTAACCCAATTAGTTAAATGCCCCACACGCACTCAACAAACAGTGGTGTATATTTTGGACCCTTTTCTTGTTTCCAATGAGCTTTTAAGGAGGAATCCAAGAATAGATATTTTTGAAGGAATATCTGATCACAAGATGGTATTCTTAACTTTAGAAATGCAGTTTTCTGCGAAACTTTAAAAAAATTACGATCCCGTTGTTTACACATGCTAGTGACGTTGACGTACTAGATTTACTTGGTAGTTCGTTCTCCGACTTCAGCACTCTGTACGAATCAACTGATGGCTCCGTCGAACAAATGTGGTGTTTCTTTAAGGAACTGGTTTTTCGACGCATTGCGCAGTTCGGGCCAAAAAACAAAAGATGGTGCGCAGGTGTAATGCTTGGTTGACGAGGGACCTCGTTCAGCTTAAAAAGGCGAGAACTAGGCACAAACGTCATCCAACAAACGCTAACGCTGAAAAGATTACTGAGCTACGCACTATGCTAGGAAACGATATCAAAAAGCAAAAGTGCACTTCCAAAACGTGACACTGAAAAACTTTCTTCTCTCAACCCCTGATAAGTTCTGGCGGCACTTGTCACCGCAAAAAAAAGTCTCTGCCGCGTCTGTTCGCCGGTGACACAGTGCTCGACGACAAACTTCTAATAGCTCAAGTACTTAACACATATTTCTGTTCTGTGTTCTCTCAGGATAATGGCAGTGCTCCAAAAAACTTCGCATCTCGAACAAATACTGCCCATTGATGACATATTTATTAGTGAGGAGGGGGTCCTGATGTTGCTTCTTAATTTAGACACAAAGAAATCTCCTGGTATTGATGAAATACCGAACGCTTTCCTTGTGCGATATGCTGAATGGTGCGCGAAGTATTTAACTTTGCTATATCGCGAATCACTGATTCGTGCGGAACTTCCAGATGACTGGAGATTTGCTAAAATTACCCCCATACCTAAATCAGGCGACCAATCATCACCTTCTTCATACAGGCCTATATCAATTTTATGTACTTCTGTGAAGCTGCTTGAACATATCATATTTAGGCACATATCTTCCTTTGTTGAGAGCAATAATTTGATCGACCACCGGCAACATGGATTTAGTAGAAGGATGTCTACCGTAACCCACCTAGTCATAACAATACATGACCTCGCTTTAGCATTAGACAGACATAATCAGGTAGATATAATATTTCTAGACTTCGAAAAAGCCTTTAACCGGGTATCCCATCCCATGCTGATACTAAAACTGAAGCCCATTCTTAAAAATGATCGCCTTTTGACTTGGATTGCTGCGTACCTCTCGTCAAGGCGGCAATGTGTAGTCATTGATGGCACAGCTTCTTCTTCAGTTCCGGTGGCATCTGGTGTTCCTCAGGGCTCCGTTCTTGGGCCTCTATTTTTCCTGCTATATATAATGATAATGTTCAGATCATAGGCGCCCAAATTCGGCTATTCGCAGATGACTGCGTAATATACCAGGAAGTATCTAGCCCTAAGGATCAGGTCCTGCTAAATGAAGCATTATGTGCAATTGCAAACTGGTGTGGTAAATGGCAGATGACAGTCAATAGTAAAAAAACGGTAGCAATGATCATAACCCGCAAGAATAAACCACTTGAATTTACCTACTTCATCAATAATCAACCTTTAAGCTTAGAGCAAAGCTATAAGTATTTAGGAGTAATGATAACCTCCGATTTGCGCTGGAATGAACATGTAACGTTTATTGCTAGTAATACATACTAAGTCATGTATTTCTCTTTTGTTTGTGCAGTTCTATTCAATACTTCGAGCTTGTTCTGTGTTGTGTATTCATGCCCCACTCCTGCCTAAGGTCTCCATATGAGGCCGGCAGTATGTAATAATAAATAAATAACCTTTGACCTATATATGGGTGTCAAGTATTAATAAAAGCCGGCGATGTCCACTCTTTTGAAAGCAAATATTGGAGGTTGCTTAAAATGACTGTTGTAGCTTGTTGTTTCAGTGCATATTGATAATGTTACATTAGGTAATGGGTGCAGTTTGTCAGGATTAACAATAAAAATGTCGAAGTGGAAAGCTTTAGCCGGTCGGCCGTTTTACAGACAGAGGTCTAAGACGTTTACTTTGGAGTTGACAACAGTTTCATGTTGCTGTAGGCAACTAAGCGCCAGCAAGTACAAGAGCTGGTTGCGCTTTTTCTCAATGGAATTATTTTAATCAGAAAACATAAGCGAGCTTCTACCGATTCCGGGCACCTTTAAATCATGAATAACAATTACTCTGGGCCCACTAAAGACAACAACAACAACAACAACAACAACAACAACAACAACAACAATAATAATAATAATAATAATAATAATAATAATAATAATAATAATATAATATAATATAATATAATATAATAATAATAATAATAATAATATAATAATAATAAAACAAAAAAATAATAATAATATTAAGAAGAAGAGGAAGAAGAAGAAATACTCAGTGTTGCTACTTTGCCCCGTTAGTGAAAATACGGCTGCCAAGTTAATTACACCAATACTAATTACGACTGAAATAAGCTCATTTATGTTTCAAGATAATATTTCTTTTTCATTTTGTAGCAGGCATGTGCCTTATATAATGCCCAAGCATC
The DNA here is from genome assembly GCF_043290135.1 of Rhipicephalus microplus. Classification (NCBI taxonomy): domain Eukaryota; kingdom Metazoa; phylum Arthropoda; class Arachnida; order Ixodida; family Ixodidae; genus Rhipicephalus; species Rhipicephalus microplus. The sequence continues at coordinate 89,322,431 of NC_134704.1, forward strand.
GGTTTGTTCTTTGCGACTCCGGACTGAGGCTGCTATGTAACCACTTCGCTCAAGAACACAATGAAAAAGGCCTTTGCTATATGTGGCAGCGCCCATATTGCGTACCACACCAACCTTTTCTTGGAGACTCTAAGAAAAACAAACGCCATTTTTCCTTCTCAGAATCCTGACTTGGTTCATAGATGACGACATAAAGGGCTTTTTTGAAAATCATTACACTCCACTCGCAAAGCCGTGGGTTTGAGATAGAGTTAACACGTAAGTTCAAAAAAGTAATTTACCTGGGAAGTCAGCACACCCCTGCAAGAGTAACTGTTGCTTTCTCTGTTTCTTGAAGTGTACCCAAGGCTACGAGTGTAAGGCTTATATGAAACAATTCCAGGAAGCATCCTAACGAAAACAAAGCTGCGAGTGTTAACAAACAATACTGTACACACAATACCATAACACAAGATTTGAGCAACGTGCCTTTTCTGTTTTCTGCGCTCTCACAAATAACTCAAGACGCGGAGCATGGACGGGCTGACGGACGCTTCACCCCACTCATCATCATTCACTCTGTGGATATGCTGTGATTTTTATTTTCTTCGGATTTTCAGCTATCTACCTGAGATGAACAAAAATGCTATGGCAAGGCTAGGACTTAAGGTCCATTCCCAGTGTAGCAGCATCAAAAGCTTTGCGTAGTCACTAGTTGGTCTCCAACTAGTGAGTAGTTGGTCTCCAAACTTGCAATAATGATGCAAGAAACAGACCAATTTAGTGCACCAGGATGTTGGCCAAGAGTCTGTAGTCTACATTAAGCAGGGTAACAAGGTGTCAATCTTCTGGTCGCGTGAACATATGGGGTTTCATGGGGGCTAGTAATATACGGCCTATGTGGAAAGAGGCTGAAAGAGTAATATCTCGGAAAGGCTTGCGAATGACGCGTGACATAAAAAGATCAATGATAAGCCAGAACTGTACATAAACTCTGCAAGGAGTTTGTCAGGCCCAGGGGCCGAAGCCTTTTAGGAGCGAAGCTCCTTAAGGCGTGGGCTGTGCGTCCCCTGTATGTAGCCACCTCTCGTTCAGTTCTTGCAGTGTTCACTAGATGGCGGTACTTGTAGCTGACGGCATTAAGTATTACGCTAGCCACCGCCCGATCTAAAGGGTACAGCCATATCCATCCGTCCATCCGTCCATCCATACATCCTTCCGTCGTCCGTCCGTCCGTCCATCCATCCGTCCGTCCGTCCGTCCGCCCGTCCGTCCGTCCGTCCATCCGTCCGTCCGTCCCATCCATCCGTCCGTCCGTCCGTCCGCCCGTCCGTCCGTCCGTCCGTCCGTCCATCCATCCATCCATCCAAAAGATGCAAGATGTTGTAAACTAGACGGCGGTACGTGTAGTTGATTATGAAAGATGCGAAGTGTTATAAAATAGGAATGATGCCACATATGGCGCGTGTCATCGTTCGATATAGTGCGGCGACGTACGCTAGGGGGAGCGTTGCAATAAAATCGAGTGGGCAAAATGTACGGAGGATTCATGGTTTACCAGGTTTACCTCCGGAGCTTCGCCCACTCATCATCATTCACTTCGTGGATGTGGCGGCACTTTTTTTTCATTGCGTTTTATGTACCCTTTATTTCGTTATTGGATGGTAGTGAAAGCAGAATGTCGTATCACATATTCGAATAATGTGGGAAGTCTTTCAACAGGGGATGCAAGGAAAGGGACTTGTGCAACTGACACCAGCAACAGACTGAGGCATTGTCTTAAAGTGTTGAGTGAACACCTGGAAGTCACGTGCACCCGCAGCAGCCAGCTGGTGCAATAGGGTTCAGCGAGTGGGCAGGTGAGCCTGGTGGGCGAAGCACAGCACTACGTGCATACTTCAGCACCTCAGGATGCGCACATGGTGCACGTCTACAGCGCCAAGCTGCAATGGAGAGCGAAGAAGCGAGCATATAACGTTGGTATTGTTCAGCCAGCAATACGTTGGTATCGTTCAAAGAAGCCGCGATGAAGTTCGCAGGGGACTTCTGTCTCGGCCGGGGGATTCCGAATCACTGCTAGATAATGTGTGGCGTTTGGTGTAAGAGCTCTTGAGTGAGGACGGAACAAAGGAATCTACTGCTCTTTAGGGGTGTCTCACTCGTGGTGCTGCTCGATTCCTTAAAAATGGAGACCACGTCGCCTTGGGATGGAGTCTCCTCAATGACGTGTTGACTTCCACTTGCTTCTGCAGCTATAGGATGAGCAGCAGATGTAGAATCTCTTTCTGCGGCGAATTCCACAAGAGGTGCCTTGTCTGGCGAAGGCTCGGCCTGTTCTGTGGCCATGATCACTGGACGCGGGGCACTGGACGAATCCACTGAACCTGGAGGATCTGCCAGGTCCGGGCTGCCCGAGGACACAGTAGGCGTTTGGCGCAGCGTTGTGATTTCCACCTCTTGGTCTTTTTGGCCGTTAACTGGGGCTGGTAATGATGAACCCTCGCCCTTGTTCTTGGACTGCGTTTCTGGTTGAAGTGGCGGGTAATTCTTGGGTGCCGCCTCAGAATACAACGGCCTGATGGTGCCGGCGACGATGGCATGCGGGTCCCCACCATCGCGACACGGCAGCGAGCAGCCTTTCCCGTCGTGGTCATAAACGCTGCACCTTCCACAAAATGGAGCTGCGCAGTTCATGGAGAAGTGCCATTGTCACCATATCGGTAGTACACCAGTTGTATTCCTTTGTAGTGACAGGTAACACGGTGGCTTGCGACTTTGAGGTAATTAGGCACCAGTGACGAGGTATTCATTTCCATACGGACGTATGGCGTTCCAGTGGTCACAGTCGGACGCGACCCCATAAGTCCTCTGCTGATGTGCAGCACCTTCCCGTAGAAGGACAGTGCTTGTGTGAGGACTTCGCTGGGTACGCGCCACGGCAGGAGCAGGATGGTCACTTGGGTCACTTGGGGTCTCAGGGTACGATGGGGACGCGCTCTCCTCAGATTGGGGCGAGAGCAGCCTTACTGTTGACGGTAACTTGGTAGTTCCGGCCTCCAAAGTGCTGAACGCAGTACACTTATTCGATTCCTACTATTGAAGACGTCACGTCAACGACTTATTTGGGCCTAGTCCTGTAAGGAACGAAAACGTCGAAAGCTAAAGCCTTCTTAAGTGGCTGGCGTGCCATGATGGGCGCCTGCCAGCCCAAGAATGCCCTGAACCGTGCCGCTTGGCTGGTCACCAACGACCGAACTCGACGTGTGCAGTGCTCATTATTGGTGGATAATTATCGGCAGTCAGCAGAGGGATCATGAGTAGAGGATTCATCGGTCGCCACAGTAGTCGGTTATCATTTTTGAGAAGCGTACTTCTCAAAAATGAGATCTAATCTCGCAGGAAGCCCCAATGCGATGCGCAGCCAGAGAGGAAGACGAAGCTCTTGCCCGGTCCTCTTTACCAGCGCCTTTCATTTTTAATTAAAGTGGGCTCTTCTATATCGGACTCCTGCTGTGTCTGCGTCGTGACACTGGTGGAGGTGCTGGGTACATGTCCAGGACACCTTCCAACAGCCCGGGATCTAGTCCACAAAGACTTCCGCTCGTCGAAACAACCGTTCACCGCACTAGCCGCCGCCTGTTAGGCCTGAGCCCAGAGTTCGGTCCTTGGACGGAAAACATGACTGCGCCGGGAAGCAGTTGCCTAGCATGACGAGCCCAAGCACGACACAGGTGACTGTTTTCACCCCTAAAACTCCTGTGGACTTCCATGGCAACACATATGAGGACGCAGTGGACTGGCTTGAGGAGTTCGAGCGCACAGCCAACGTTAATGGGTGGAACACTGCACAGAAGTTGGGGTACGTGTATTTCCCTCTTCAAGACGGGGCTCGCACGTGGTTCACGAATCGCGTGTGGTCAACGTGGGACGAGTTCCGGCGGAAGTTCCTGGACACCTTCTCAAACACCGAAAGGCGGGAGCATGCACAACGACTCCTCGAATCACGGATTCAAAAGCCCAAGGAGTCTGTTGCTATGTTTGTTGAGGACATGGCTCGTCTCTTTTATCGAGCGAATCCCTATATGTCCGAGAACAGAAAGAACAGCCACCTCATGCGTGGTGTTAAAGAGCAGCTGTTTGCTGGTCTCGTACGGAACCCACCTTCAAGCGTCGACGAATTTTCGAAGGAGGCGACACCATCGAACGCGCACTACAGCTGCGGTACCACCACTACGACCGTCCAAACAACAGCGGACAAATCGGCGCAATTGCCGTGACCACTGTGACACCTGACGAGCGTTCTTTGCGTGACCTGATACGCGAAATTGTGCAAGAAGAGGTGAAGAAGCTCGCCGCCACACCGAATGACTGCGCGATTGCGTCGGTCACAGAAGTTGTTCGCCAAGAAATAAGGCAAGCGCTTTCACTTCCCGAGCCGAACACTGAAATAGTTAGGCCAACATATGCAGATATTCTCCGTCGACAGCCTAGATCTAACGAGCCGCCACCTCAGCAGTACCACCAGCAACAACCACCGACAGTGCCTTGGTACTACAGGAAAACGTCGACGCCAATGATACCCCCACTCTGCGAAACCGACATATGACGCACCCCTGACTACAGGCCCCTGTGCTTCCATTGTGGGGAAGCACGCCACATCGTGCGGTATTGTCCTCATCGCGTTGCCGGGTATCAAGGATTTTCGTCCACTACCCCTCGGCGCTATTTCGACGGAAGACGCAACGTTGAAGCGAGCACGACGATCCCGCGGGACGTTTCTCCTGGGTTCCGGTCACGCTCGCCCTCCCCAGGTCATTTTCCCCAATCTAATAGAGGTCGCACCACGGACATGGCAAGAGGAAGATCTCCCAGTCCACGCCGGGGAAACTAAAAGCAGCAACCTTAGGGGGGAAGGTTGCGAATTGCCGAAGATTTGAAAATCCCCCATAACTGCCACACGAAGTGCCGCACATTTCGAATGAACCGACGAAAGATGACATTGTCACCGCCGACACTACACTTTCAATTGACGGTCACGACGTGACCGCACTAGTCGACACTGGTGTGGACTTTTCAATAATGAGTGCGAATCTGGCCGACAAACTCAAGAAGGTAAAAATGGAATGGACGGGGCCGCAAATTAGAGGAGCCCGAGGCCAGCGGCTAACGCCTACCAGAAAGTGCACCACACGAATCATGATCAGGTATTCATCATTCGTGGCAACCTTCGTTATTCTTTCTGAGTGTTGTAAACAGGCCATCTTGGGTATGGATTTCTTGCGGGAGTACGGTGCCATCATAATTATACCGGACTGTGTACTGACCTTCTCAGCGGACCATAGCGCAGCGCTGCAGCGCAAGCCCAAGCGCGTGATTGACGACGTGACCATGCCACCGTTGTCATGCCGCCTCGTCTCTGTCACGTCTAACACGCTGAATACTGGAGAAGCTGTCGCGGAACAAATATCGACGCTTCTACTCTCTCGAGGAATCGCTATTGCCAGAAGTCTCGTCAGTGTAGTGTCTGGGCAAGCAGAGGTCCTGTTGACAATCTTCAGCAACGAGCGTCGACACATTACAGAGGGTACAACATTCGCATACTTCGAAGAAATTGTAGAATTCCGCAAGTGCTTCGCAGTACAACAGGCAGAGACGCCGGCCGCTTCAACACCACTGCCTGTCGACGTGAGCACAGATTTATCGCCAGCGCAGAGGCAGAGTCTTCTAGATATTCTCGGCCAGTTTGAAGATTGTTTTTCGTCGACCTCGAGGGTAAATCAAACGCCACTGACACAGGACCGAATTATAACGGAAGAGACGGCAAGACCAATTCAACAAAACCCATACCGCGTGGCACCGAAACAACGCGAAGCAATCCATGAACAAGTCCAGAAAATGCTCAATGATGACAACATTCAGCCGTCAAAAAGCGCTTGGGCATCACAGGTAGTGGTAGTTAAGAAAAAAGACGGCAGCTTACGCTTCTGTGTGAACTACCGCAAGCTGAACCGCGTGACAAAGACGTATACCCACTGCTGCGTATTGACGATTCACTTGACAGGCTGAGGCATGCACGCTTCTTGTCGTAGATGGACCTGAAAAGCGGTTATTGGCAAATCGAGGTCGATGAGCGGGACAGAGAAAAGACTGCTTTTGTTACGCCTGACGGGCTTTACGAGTTTAAAGTCTTGCCCTTCGGATTGTGCTCAGCCCCAGCAACATTTCAGAGACTGATGGATACCGTCTTATCAGGCCTTAAGTGGCAGACGTGTCTGGCATACCTCGATGACGTCATTGTTTTCTCACCAACGTTCGAGGAACATCTAAGACGACTGCTATTAGTATTTGGAGCAATACGGTTCGCTGGCTTATCGCTGAAACCTGAGAAATGTCATTTCGGTTTCAAGGAACTCCGATTCTTAGGGCATATGGTGAGCCATGAAGGTGTTCCTCCGGACCCCGACAAGATCGACGCCGTCCGAAAATTTCCTGTGCCAACAGAAAAGAAGGCCGTAAGACGTTTTCTTGGCCTTTGCGCCTACTACCGAAGGTTTATCGCCAATTTCTCGCACATAGCGTCGCCCTTAACACGCGTAACGAGAGACGATGTTCCATTTTTATGAGGCGAAGAGGAACAAGCAGCATTTGACGGTCTACGACAGCGCCTGCAGACACCACCTGTGCTTGCTCGCTTTGACGAGGACGCTCCCACCGTGATCCAGACTGATGCCAGCAACGTAGGTTTAGGCGCTGTACACGTCCAGTGGCAAGACTCAGCCGAGAGAGTGATTGCATATGCAAGTAGGACGCTTTCGCGTGCCGAGTCTTGCTTTAGTATAGGCCGTTCTGAAGTTTCGCCCATACCTCTACGGCCGTCCCTTCCACGTAGTCAGCGACCACCACTCCCTTTGCTGGCTCACCAACTTGAAGGGCCCATCCGGTCGGCTAGCGCGCTGGAGCTTACGCCTACAAGAATTCGATATGACGGTCGTCTATAAGTTGGGACGGCAGCACTCTGATGCTGATTGCTTATCCAGGTCACCTATAAAGCAAGATGATGTCTTAGAAGATGATGACAAAGCATTTTTAGGAGTTGTCGACACAGTAACCATTTCGTCTAAGCAGAAAGAAGACAGTGAGTTGCTCCCTCTTATTAATTTTCTTAACGGCCAGTCTACAAGCGTTCCCAAGATATTTGCAAGGAGCCTGCCATCATTCTACTTGCGCAGTGGTGTCCTATACAAAAAGAACTTTGCCCCCAGCGGAAATGCCCACTTACTTGTCGTCCCGACATCCATTCGCGATTAGATCCTGAGCGGTTGCCACGATGAGCCAACCTCCGGCCACCTCGGATACACGCGCACATTGGCCAGAATCCAACAGAAGTACTACTGGCCGAAGCTTCCAGGCACTGTAAAGCATTACGTCCGCACGTGCCTCAATTGTCAGCGACGAAAATCGCCACCTTTAAAACCAACCGGATTGTTGCAACCAGTTCAAGTGCCCACCATGCCTTTTGCACAAATCGGCATGGATCTCCTTGGACCATTTCCGACTTCGCATACTGGAAAAAAGTGGGTAATTGTCGCTACGAACTATCTTACTCGCTACGCAGAAAAAAAGGCTTTATCAAGTGGAACCGCAGTAGAAGCGGCCCAATTTTTCATAGAAAATATCGTTCTGAGGCATGGTGCTCCTAGAATTATAATAACAGACAGAGGTACCGCTTTCACGGCCATGCTCCTCAAGTCAGTGCTTGAGTTGAGTGGAACAGAGCATCGAAAAACTACCTCCTACCACCCACAAACCAACGGCTTAACAGAACGCATCAACAAGACGATTGCTGATATGCTCAGTATGTACATCGACGTGGATCATGAAAATTGGGACGACGTTCTACCATACGTGACGTTTGCCTATAATACGGCGCAGCAGGAAACTACACGGAGCACGCCCTTTAGTGTTCTTTATGGCCGTGAAGTGACGACAATTCTTGATGCCATGGTACTGCACGACTGCGAAGATACAGACACGGATGTTGAAGCCTTCACCCAATGAGCTGAAGAGGCACGGCAGCTAGCACGCGTGCGAATCGCCCGACAGCAGAGTTACGAGGCACAACGTTATAACCTGCGACACCGATACGTCACTTATCAACCAGGCGAGAAAGTGTGGGTCTGGAGCCCTATTCGATGACGCGGCCTTTCTGAAAAGGTACTGAAGAAGTACTTTGGTCCCTACAATGTTATACGGCGCCTAAGTGACGTGAATTATGAGGTCATCCCTGACAGTTCCTCGCGAGCTCAAAAATCTGAAATCGTACACGTTGTGCGGATGAAGCCATATTGCAGTGAGCCAGTTGCGTAATACGTCAACTACATACACCGCGTATTCTGTAGCCGAGCATCGGGTCGATGCTCTTTTTGGAGGGAGGCGAATGCCGCATTCAACCTGCAGCTCTTGTGAAGAACGAACGAGGTTCGAACATCTTGCAGAATCGACAGTTCTGATATTGTAGGCATCGAATGCCTCGACGTGGGTGATACACACGCCGTGCAGGCAGCTTGCGTGCGCGTTGATCAAGGTTGATTGGGCGCTGCCTGTGTTCCTGCCGAGTACTAGGGGTGCTTTTGAGGCTTTTGGAGATTTTTCTATAGTGGTCGCAGATGTTTCGATCGAAGGCGCATTTTCAATCTCTGATGGAGAATGTATCCACGACGATGGGCATTTTCTCAATGTTCTTTGAGCCTTAAGAGTGGTTTCGATGAAGTTTTCTTTCGGCGTTGACAATACTGAAGAATACGTTGAGGTTGTAGTTTCTTGGTTTTGTCAACTTGCTTGTGGTGTGATATTGATCATGGTGTGCCCAGATTTTTAGCAAGCCCTCCGCAGGCTTCTACGACACCAACCAATGCAGCTGTTTCTGGCGCAAGACAATGTGGGAGGTTTCGCGCTCTTGAATCTTCTGTATTCCTAAACCGCTCATTATTGGTCGTTGCATGAAGGGTACTTGTGTGATCAGAAGTCGCACCTACGCTTTTGTTTTCAGTGTTGGCAGTGAGGTTGTGCCCTGGATTGACGTCGCTTTGATCTTGGGATTGATGAACATTAGACGCTTCTGCAAAAACCTTGTCTTCACAAGATGCTGATTGTGTATGATTCTGTCTTTGTGGAACTGCTGAGCTAAATACCAAGTCAGTTTGAAAAGTATGCATGCGGCAGGAAGTATTCGATGCATCTAGTCATCAATAGTGGGTTCAATTCTTTTATGCAGCGGAGAGTTAGGCATTGGCGATATTTGCGTGGATGAGGAATCATGTGGAAGGTTGGGAAAACGACAGCGTGGTCTTTCCATGAGCACGTGGCTGACTTCACCTGACGGGAATTGTAAATTCATAGTTTGTGCTCGAATGCGTGAAGGCTGCTTATGACTGCGATGACTGAGTTCGAATGCACTGAGACTGTGTGTTCTAATCGAATCTTCATTATAGTCTTGAAAGCAGACGATCATTTCTTCTTTTATTTTTTGCCAAGACTCTTCGTTGTCGAATATGTGGGTGAGGTAAAATTTAAATGCCTCACCGGTGACGTAGTCGCTGATGTTCGTAACCATCTACCGTTCCGACTAGGATGCAGCGGTAGCGTGGAGCCCGAACAGGTCAAACCAGTCTTGTACACGTCCATCGTCCGCTGCTCAGGTGTACTTGGGGATGGGAAAGTCAGTAGATGCTTCAGACATGATGCTGGTCGATGCGTATTGCTAGGCGCTTGCATGGTGGTCCATGTTTGTTCAGGGTGTCATGCGGAGAACTGCGCAGATGATGAGCGACTGATGAAGGGGCAGGCAGGTCTCCATCCCGCCGAGTCGTGTGACGCTATGATGAATGGGAGACGTGGCCTGGCTCATACGCCATGTTTATTATATTCTCCACTTCTTCTTAATCGGCTTCTACCAACCATCGTTTCATACGACAAATATATATATATATATATATATATATATATATATATATATATATATATATATATATATATATATATTTATATATAATGAGATATAACATACAGTAATGCCAAGGAATGTACAGGGGAAGTTATTAACATTAATGGAATGTAAATAAGAAGAAAGAAAAGTGGATGAAAAAATTACCAACTGTAAGCAGGAATCGAACCTACGACCTTCGAATTACGCGTTCGATGCTAGGCGGAACTACGGAACTTTCTGGTAACCAGGTAGGCTGCGCGAGCTTGTTTTACGTGTTGGCTTGCTTATGCAACAGAGCGTTTTACCAGGAAATACATTAGATCAGAATGCGGAACTGGTGTTTTCAATTTCGAGCTGCGTTGAGTCGTGCCAGCGTGTTGTGGCTTGTGATGCGCATGCTGCACACAAGGAACGGAATATAAGTTATTCAGAATGGACTGACTGTGTTATGATGCACGCGTTCCGATAGCTAGGCGATGCTGTCTATTTACTCAGTGGCCCGTGAGAAGCCGACATGGTGTGTATGGCGATGCGATGTCGCAGTGATTGTGTCGATCCGTTGTCGCAGTGATTCGCTTTCCTAAACGCGTAATTCGAAGGTCGTAGGTTCGATTCCTGCTTACAGTTGGTAATTTTTTCATCCACTTTTCTTTCTTCTTATTTACATTCCATTAATGTTAATAACTTCCCCTGTACATTCCTTGGCATTACTGTCTGTTATATCTCATTATTATTGTGTTAAAAACACGGAAAACGAGCCCTTAGGTATACACTTCTTTCCCTTATATATTTATATATATATATATATATACATGAGCGGTGTCCTTATAATTACCCAGCATGTTTTATACACCGTAATACATAAAAGGCAATGCATAAAACCTGCCGTTTAGGCCAACGGAAAGCCCTATAAAATGTGAAAACCAGGTTGTGAGTCTAAAAGTTAATCGCAGCCCAAGCTCGCGGTCTCCCACATGCAACATTTATCACTTCTTTCGAAAGTTCCGTATATCAAAATGAAGAACTATATATGCGACTATTGATCATAGCGCTGCATTAACATATATGCCTGTCTCTCGTCATACGATAGTAATGCTTCTTAAAGCATGTAATGGGGCTGTCGTATGCGAAAAGCTTTATTATCTCTGCGACACCTTTCGCAAATTTCCTAACTTCTTTTCTGCTATGCCCTTAAGCGTATGAACTGTACAGGCGTGAAACGCAAGGTACGCGTGCATCATAACACAGTCAGTCCATTCTGAATAACTTATATTCCGTTCCTTGTGTGCGGCATGCGCATCACAAGCCACAACACGCTGGCACGACTCAACGCAGCTCGAAATTGAAAACACCAGTTCCGCATTCTGATCTAATGTATTTCCTGGTAAAACGCTCTGTTGCATAAGCAAGCCAACACGTAAAACTAGCTCGCGCAGCCTACCTGGTTACCAGAAAGTTCCGTATATTCACGGAAACCTCGATATGTGGGCTAATCTCAAACGCGACTGTGCGTATTGCTAGGGCAGCGTGGTGCGTCGTGTAATATGTAGCACTTCCCTGTCGGTCCCTACGTAGAAGACGCCCGCTACACGCTAAGCGCGTCCTGCAGGACTGAAATAAATTTCTTCATTCCATTCTGGAACATGGGTTAGCTAGGCGATGCTGTCTATTTACTCAGTGGCCCGTGAGAAGCCGACATGGTGTGTATGGCGATGCGATGTCGCAGTGATTGTGTCGATCCGTTGTCGCAGTGATTCGCTTTCCTAAATTTTTCATTTTCGTGAAACTGCACATTTTCGCCGAGCGGCTTTGCCAGTAGGCATTGCAGCTTGTATGCCATGAGCACCAAGAAGGCAAGCATCATTTTTGTCATTAAGTCTGCATTTATCCTAATTATCGTCATTTTTTACCATTATGTCCGTGTTTAGTCAAACGAAGCTATACCCTGTTTAAGATGTTCGTTTCAGAACCGTGGAGGCTACAGGTTCCTAAGCCAATAGGAAGGGTGCTTAGCCTCATCCACATGTATGCATTCGAGAGATGTCGTCTGCCCACCGTAATCACGGCGTCTGCTTAACGAATTGTAGTTATTATGACTAGCTTATTAAGTTAAAAATGCAGTAAAGCCATTTAACAAGCACCTACACCGGGAACTTCTTGTAGCGTAAGTTTGATGCTCTGCCGATGATCGCTAAAATCTCATGCCGGCGGATAACTTCACTTTGAGGCTGTTTCTCTCCGACCCTGCTCCTGGCTCTTGCATTTCTGTTTTAGGGGCAAAGCTCCTTAAAGTGGCACCCATTCGTCCCTCGTCGTAGTGCGTAAGCAGTCTTACGTTTTCACCTGCAAGGTTGTGCCGGTAGGAGATCTCTCCTCTGCGTTGCTAATAGATACATAGATAGTTAACTTTATTTGGGTTCGGAAGAATCTTCACCCCATTTTATAGGGGCAAGACTGCGGGCCGCTCCTAGGTTGGGACAGGGAGGCCAAGCATCACCGCCGCATCGTGGGCCTTCTGGCAAGCGCGGAGTTGGTCAAACCAGTCGTGGCTCGTGAGGAAAGCAGAGAAGGCTTCCTCCGTCAAGCCATGGATTGTGTGGTGCTGCGAAAAGGCGCACGCCCAGAGCATGTGCTTAAAGTCGCTAAACGCCCCACAGTCGGGACACAGAGGGGAGACTTCTGTGTACCTACTGAAGACAGAGAGTGTGGGATACGACTTTGTCTGCAGAAGTTTGAGAGTCACGGCCTGGGGCCTCGTGAGATTTCGATGTGGCAAGGGGAAAGCCCTGTGGCTCATCTGGTAGTGGCTAGTAATCTGGCGAAAGGTGTAGAGAACGTCCCTGAAGCGGGGTGGGTCAGCTTCCGAAAGGGTGGGACCAAGCCCGTAGCCGGTCCCACCCGGCACACCAGCTTCCCAGTGTCCGGTGCGGCCGGAAAGACCTCACGCCTGGGCATGGGCCAACTCATTGACGTTGGCCAACCCCCCTACCTCGGCGCCTTCGTGCGCCGGGAACCATGTAATGACGTGGTGAGTCAGCACCTTGCCCTCAAGTGCCCTAGCAACTTCCTCACAAACAGCCCCAGTTGAGAAAGCTCGAAGGGCTGATCTCGAGTCCGTAAATATCTCTTCTCTGTCCGACCTGAGGATTGCCAGTGCAATAGCCAGTTGCTCTGCCTTACAAGCTAAAAAATGCTTCGCATTTAATAACACCCACAAGGCCACCTGACTTGCAGCGTTAGATGTAGGGGAAGCCCGCGCTGGCCTGTTGGCACCCCTAAACTTTATACGGATGGATACGATGAGCGTCCCCTTTATAACGGGGCGGTGACATGTGTTCCACAAGGCTTACAAAATACGAAAGCAAAAAACGTTCGTTTAAATGCGAATGCATTTTTTAGTCGGGCAATATGAGGCATCCGGTATTGTACGTTATGGCGTACACGAACCGACAGGTATATTACAGTGCTTTACATAAGGGTAGTAAGACGAGCGGAGAGCGGAAGCAAGCAGCGGCGGCGAGGAGAAACACACGGAAATTTTCCTGCACGGCGTGGTGGCGCCACTGTGCCTTTCTCCTGAAGCCTCTTCCCTCACAGCAACGTTGAACGTGCGTTCGGCCAGCAGGCGCTGGCGATTGTAGTCGCTTGTGCGTGGTACTTTTGCAGGTGTGAATAAAGTAACGCTGCAATAGTTCGGAAAACCTTGGCAGAAGAAGTATTCTTTTGCGCCAGGTTGTAAAACTGGGTATAACAATGAAACTGCTGCCGTACTGACATCACTGAGTGACAGCAGTGGTCGTTTGTACCCTTCACAAAATTTGTAGTACAGGTCATGTAGTCAAGTTACATGACCCGCATGTCACAATTATCATGTTTGTATGTGTTATTTACCTTGTCGTCCGTTTGCGTCGCGTAGTACCGAGTTTGGTACATGTGAAGCTAGCAAAATGGCCGCGAGCGGGTCATGAGTGTAGCATGTAGTCATGTTGTTACATGACACGCATCTAATGATTATCATGTTTGCACCAGTCACATACCTTCGTCATCCATTCACGTACTGTAATGTCAAATTTGGTATAAGTGAAGCTAACGAAATGGTCGCGAGTGCATCATCAGAGTGGCATGAAGACATGTTACTATACACGCATATCATGATTTTCATGTTAGGGTCTGTCACCTGTGTTCGCCATGCGATCATGTCCCACTGTACCAGTTTTTTAACATGCCACGTGAACAAAACCATTGAAAGGGCAGAGAGACTATAAAATTTAAATCATGACATTCATGACATACATGTCATGATTTTCGTGTTATTACAAGTCAAGTATGTTTTTCATACAGTCTTGTTATGTTATACTATGTTTGGTATTGATACCATTATCGAAACGGCCAAGTGAGCTAAACGTCATTGGCGAATAGATAGATAGATAGATAGATAGATAGATAGATAAACAGATAGATAGATAGATAGATAGATAGATAGATAGATAGATAGATAGATAAACAGATAGATAGATAGATAGATAGATAGATAGATAGATAGATAGATAGATAGATAGATAGATAGATAGATAGATAGATAGATAGATAGATAGATAGATAGATATCCTCAATGTCGGCGAAGTTCGCTAAGAAATGCTTCGCATTTATTAAACAAAGTGAAGGGCACAAAAAAGCTTTCTGCATCGACCAGTACAATGCGAGAAATGTTACTTTAAGGCTTCAATGATGAACCCATACGCACTTTACAAAGTAATGAAGGTGTTCATGTAGCAGCACCCGAACTGAGAGGCAGGCAAAACAAGTGAAGACCACAACGCACGCCGGGCACGTTATCGCACACATTTTATGGCGTCTCGCTGCGGCTGTCCGTACTTGCTCGTTCACCTAAATACTAATCAACTCGGAGCGCGACAACGTCACCGTCGCGTCGATGCCATCTGCAGTTCTCTCGCAACCGATTCACGCCTGATGCAAGCCCGACAATACCGCACCACAAAATCGCAGACAATAAAGACGGATTCAGACCACACTCACAGTGGCAAAAACACGTAGACGTACAATGCACTCGAAAAGGTTCTGTAATAAATAATAGTAGGCATGTTTCCCTGAGGCATCTAGTGATGTGTTGCCATCTTACAGCCGGCTTGAAGCTAGCACCGCCGCTTTTCACCGGATTGACCACTCTTCGTATGTCGTACCAGCCAGCGTGGCCCAGGCGTGCGTCTCCAGCTGCCTCGCCGCACTTCGGTCCGGCTTCGATTTCATAATCACTGCTCAGAAGACAGTCGAACCGGAAATAATTTGCCACGCCGCGAATCACGGCGCATATTCCTCGCTGTTTTCATTGTCGCTTGTGGATACTGATAACAATGGCGACGACAAGAGGGGGGGGGGGGGGGGGTAAAGACATGAAGACATGCGTGTACACGTGTGCGCCAAGCAGACCAAATGTATGCTGAAACTTGCGTCCCCATATCGTGTGGCCACTTGATAAGATGGCGCGAGACCGCGAGAGGTGATCACTTAGCAGCGTTTGCAGCGCTGAAAATTGGCGGGCTTTGCACCAATTCTCAATTGGATTCGATACTGCTCATACCACTAGGTATTACATATTATATTTCGTTCCTCTTTTTCATTATAACTATCGATTGTTACTAGGCGATCGATAACTACGCTTCGAAGCGAAAAACGCAACATGTGCCAAGCGGATGTCGCTGCTCCTTTAACGTTTCCAACGTTCATCAGCTTATAGAAGGGGCATCCTGAACTTGCTTATCTTTTTATCGTTTGACAATATATTCTCGGGATGTCGCAATTTTTTTTTATGGAAAGAGTTCTCAAGGGAGGATCTGCGCATTTTGCGAAACACATCTGTCATTGAAATGTCGCGAAGTTCTGTGAAGTTTTGATATAATATAAGGTGCATTACAAGACCGGGCGTGCAACGACGGAAAAAAAGAAAGAAGCCAAGATGGCACAAACGCCGGCTAGCTACTCAAGAAGAAGCGCAGGAGCGGAAAAAAAATTAGGCAGAAAACTGAATTCGCGCACGCCCGCGTATATAGAAGGCGAACCTCTCGATCTTGCATGCGTAAGGGCTAATGTGAAACATGATTTCCTACGTATTTGAAAAAGCGACATAATCTCCATGCCACTTTTTCGATAGTTGGTTCATTGATTGATTGATTGATTGATTGATTGATTGATTGATATGTGGGGTTTAACGTCCCAAAACCACTATCTGATTATGAGAGACGCCGTAGTGGAGGGCTCCGGAAATTTAGACCACCTGGGATTCTTTAACGTGCACCCAAATCTGAGCACACGGGCCTGATAGTTGGTTCATGCATTTGCTCCCACTATTACCAGTATGCCAAGCCTGAAGCATGAGACGTGCTTCTTTTATTCCTTCTTCTGTAGGAACCTCAACATTCACCAAATTTTCGGCTGCAGTTGCACTCCCCGCAGTGTAAATAGCTTATATGTTGAAACTTCGGTAAGTGATTTCTTATGTTTCACCTATTTCTGGTGACCGGTCTGCTCTACTGTGACCCATTTGTCCTATAGTGTTCAAGGCTAAAAGGGTTTTCTGGCCTTTATTCACAAACCAACCTTCGTTTTACCTCGAGTTTTTCTGAAGTGTATGTACCCTTTATATTCGTTATAAAGACACAAAAATAGTAACGAGGTAAAAAATTACAACGAGATTGGTTTACGAATGCTGGCCTACAATGCCAACCAAGCGCGATAAAGACTTACAACCGATGAAAAAATCTCGGGGTACACGGCTGACGATAATCTTTGAATACGGGCCTTAGACACCACGTCTGTACGGACGTAACTATATATAAATGTTATGTAAAGACAACTAAACCTGATAAACCATGAGCTAAAAAAATTGGCAGCATATCCACGGAATGAATGATGTAGAGTGGGACGAAGCATTTGTCCGTCCATTCGTTCTTGCTTCCGTTCGTCCATGCGTCCGTCTGTGTGAGCGTCCATGCGTCCATCCGTCAGTCCGTGAGTGCGTCTGTTCGTGCGTCCGTCCCTGCGTTCGTCCATGCATCCGCCCCTGCGTCCGTTCATGCGTCCATCCAACATCGGTCTGTGTCTCCGTTCTTCCATCTATTCAATACTCCAAGTACCACCATCTCGCATCTTTTCATCATATATTCCCCATATAGAAGCACCGCCATCCAGCGGACATTCCAAGGACTAAATGAGAGCTGGCACACGCACACTTTCTTCCGGCTTGCGCTTCGGGTCTACTTCCCACCTTTAACCACCTCGAGTTCATGGTATATACTAGTTCACTGTATTCATGGCACTGCGGCCAAACGCTCGCTAAACCTTTCTAAAACCAAGGAGGTTACGCCCAGCGAGTATAACGTAACGACCTTTTCCTGTCAGATAGTGCTCAATGTACATGCCAATGGCTGCTAATGGGAAATGAGAGACAGGAGAATTCGGCTTTTACTTTCTTACGGCTTTCGGGTCGTATCTACTTTCCACCTTTAACCACCTCGAGTTCATTCGTGGTATATACTAGTTCATTGTATTCATGGCACTGTGGCTCCACGCTCGCTAAACCTTTCTAAATCTAAGGAGGTTACACCCAACGAGTATAACGTAGCAGCCCTTTTTTGTCAGATAGTGCTCAATGTACATGCCAATGGCTGCTAATGGGGATCGTAGCTTGCGCGTTAACTAAAATCCGAATGCTCCTGTCTCTCATTCCCCATTAGCAGCCATTGGCATGTACATTCAGCACTATCTTTTTATTGTTCAACAAGGCACAGAAGAAATCTCTCGCCGGCACCACCTTGGATGTCAAAATGTTATACTTGTTATATACAACAACGGCTACGAGGGACGAACGGGCGCTGCTATAAGAAGTTTCGCCCCTAAAATACACACACTCAGAGATGCCTGGCACACGCGAAAAGAGGAGACAAGTTGAGGGTGAAAAATAGCGGACAGTGGTCATCCCGTATCTGAAAAATATTTCACATCGATTGAAAAAAATTTCATTAAGGTATGGCGTGCGGGTTGTTTTTTTAGCTGAAAATAAATTATCAAAGATTTGTCCAGCAGTAGAATAGCTAGTCAACAATAAAGGAACTGGAGAATCAAACAGATGTAACATAAAACATGGCAGGAGGTACGTTGAGCGCAAAAAAATGTTGTATACGGAATCCCTTTCCCATGTGGAAAGGAATACGTTAGTCAGACGGGTCGGTGCATAAGTGTGCGCCTTCCTGAACATGAGAGTTCACCAAAGGGGGCCCCTTACGCACACTTAGCGATGCACTGCAAGGAGTGCATCTGCCAACCGAAATTTTCAGACCCACGAATAATTGACAGGCACAAGAAGCGGATGACGAGGCCGTCATCCTAAATGAAGTTGTTATGTAAAGAAAACTACAACCTGCTTTTCGGCAGTCGCTTTGTTCTGCAGGTACAGCGTATTCATAAGGTTCAGATCTATCCTAATCTGCAAGCCTGCTTGTCTAGCCAAGGGTGTGAGACTGTTGCTTTCATGAAAGACTCAATGTTCCTCTCACATCGATGTTTATTCGAACTCACAATGTAGCTCAATTACATGAATTCAACAATTATTATCATCAATTCATTATGTCACTCTCAAATTAAATATCATGCGGCCAAAAATAAAAGGAAGAGCTGTAAATTTAAAAGCTTGTTTACTTTGTGAGACACAATAGGAAAGAGAACTAAACGACATTAATGCCAAGGAAAGTACAGGGATTGCTATTAAAATTGCGCTTAAATTATACGTTGTTGAATTGACACTTCTTTACTTAATTCAAAGCAGGCGTCTATTTCTGGCAGACTTGATGCCTTCAGATGGTATGCGAAGGATTATTGGTCAGCAGCCAGCTCGTAATCAAATCATGTGATACGTGACGCCAACATGCAAAAAAAAAAGTGTTACACAGTCGCCGTAATGGCAACCAGTGGCGCTGTTGAGGCTCTGGCGTTTAAATGCACATGTAATCCTTATAACGCGAGTGAAGGGATGACCGCCACCGTAGCCCAAAGGCAAAGCCTAGGACGCGTTATTCGAAGGTGGCAGGTTCCGGCCTTGGTGGCGGTAACTTATCGTTTCGTCAACTTACTTGTCTTGCTTCTCACTTGATTGGATTGATACGTGGGGTTTAACATTCCAAAACCACTATATGATTATGAGAGATGCCGTAGTGAAGGGCTTCAGACATTTTTAGGACCTGGGGTTCTTTAACGTGCACTCAAATCTGAGCACACAGGCCTACAGCATTTTGGCCTCCCATGCAGCCGCCGCAGCCGGAATTCGATACCGCGGCCTGCAGGTCAGCAGCCGAGTACTTCAGCCTTTAGACCACCGCGGCGTCGAGATATGAGACGTTCGAAGCAGTATATATATATATATATATATATATATATAAGATAGCGTTCTGAACCTTCAAGGAAAGAACTATGCATGCACAGAATTCAACTGTCCTCTCCTATACTGCCGGAATGCTTGACTGCAGCGCCATTTCTTTATAACGGCTTCCCTTTCAATATGCGCACTGTCTCGGTCTAAATGGTAGCGAAGGAAGGTGCACCCACAATTCGCTTTCCTCGCACGAACGCATATGAATATTTGTAGGAGAAGGAAACGTGGCACCGTTGGTCCTAGCAGGACACTACTCTGCAGTGTGCCATTAGCATAACGAAGTGACCCGCCTATATTTCATTAACATAAAATGCGAATTACCTTTATGTGAAATAGTAAACCTGCCAGCTTTTCCTTTCCTCTTCAAATGTGTTTGTTCTGATGTTGTGTTCCCGCAGCACAGCAAGTTCTAGCGGATGTCTTTTTGCGTAAGATCCCTGCTTCTCTTCTCTCTTTCCGCACGTTTATTCTTTTTCTTCGAGTTAGTCTTTACCGAAGTAGGAGACAGGAGTTATGAAGTGAGACAGTGAAAAAGCAATACTGCTCCATTTTATGTGTTGTGAAAAAGCTACTTTCTTTTCTTGTCTATTGTGCCCTGACATCTTATCTAGGTCCACTCGTTTTGCTAAATTCAAACGATAGTAAAAGCGGCGCACTGAAGTGCCATGTGTATTTCGCTGTAATTTTCCGCAAAGTGACAGCCTGGTCATGGTAGTGAATGCAAGTGTTTGTACTTTCTGCAAAGTCCAATTATTTTTTGAATATACATTAAACAGAAGGAAGTGGGAGACAAGAAAAGGATTGCTGTAAGGAGGTGCGTTGTTATACTGGCTGAAAGCATTGTCATTGTCGCTTGCCATACAAATAAAAAATATAAAGAACAAAGTATAGTGTGCATATGAGAGACAAATGTTCATTGTGACAGAAAGGCTGAGAAGTCGGCCTGAAATAATTTCCTATCTGCTAAAAAAAGTTAGGAAAGGGGAAAGGGTATGAAAATTAGGTAACAATGAATGTCTTTGACTCTGCGGTTAACCGCACTAAACGCAGTAGCCACGATAAACTAACGTAGTAAATACTAGTATGTTTCCGAATATTGATTTGTGAGTCCAATTTTTATGACAATTTAGGCTTGGGCTGCTTCGAAATTTACGAACGATAAACAAATATAGAACAAGTGTCTTCTCACAAGAAAGCTTCTAGGAATTGATTGTTTGATGAATTTCTCGTTCAAACCTCCGCGAAAAAAAAATGTGGCAGTGATAAGATCACTCTCCAAAACAATTTCACTGGCCTAGTAAGGACAGGTTCGGATAAGTTACTTATTAATCTTAATGCACGACAATTTCTCGACTACTTTCCTTGCAAAACTGGGCGTCTATAAAGTAACCTGTTGATGTAAATAGAGGCACAGGATCTGATATTGCTGTAGAAGAGGTTAGTTTCACTGCCGCATATAATCGCGCACATGTGACAGCAGAAACAGATACTCCTAGCTGGTATGGCTTGTCCACGCGGTGAACACGGGAACAGAACATCATAGTTAAGGGCTAGCGAACGTCCGCAGAATGCACTTTAAGATTGCATTTGCTCTTCACTGCTTGAGACGTTTGATTAACGAATATAGCGGTCTACACATGAAAGGTCACTAAAGCAAGAAGGCATTTAGGAAATCGCGAGTCATAATACTACATACAGCCGCTGCAACAAATGAGTATATTTAGCAACCACACCAATCAGCGACCATACTAAGAAGTAAAGCAGGGCACTAAGGATACCTTGACCGGTAACCGCAAAGTTTTGTAAATGCACAAAGCATAAGGTGGAAGTTGCTACAAAACGTCAGTGTACTTCACAGGTATGTTGAGCCACGTTGGGCAAATTGTGGATATTACCGATAGAGCTCGTTTAATAATACCTAGTATAAGCGGTTGTCGGCTAATGTAGCTAAATGCTGGATAACTGTTGGCTAGTTAGGATTATTAGAGCTAGCACAGTCATGTGTTGAATAAATATTTCAGATCCGAATATGTAGGCGTTTCGAAATTCATAACAAAAACTTAGTTTCTGTTATTTTTCACAAGATATTTTTATTTTGATGATGCCCGAATTAGGCCAGACCAGTTCCATCTTACTTGCAAGTCTCTAACTTCCTTCACTGGATGTAAATGTTCAGGAAATCAGCGATACAATTGTATGAATAATCTTCTTGTCAACAACGGCTCTTATTCAAACTTTAGATATAGGTTTATTCACAAACTACGCAATATTCGATTTTCGCTTCCATACTCTAAGGTCATGTGTCCTAAATATTAGTAATAAACTCGAATAGAAAGTTCAATACCGGGACGCCAGCTTCCCTAGAATTTTGCCAAGTGAAATGTTTAGAATAACTAACGTATCCTGTTAAGGGAGACAGAGAGTTAGGTGGGCAGATGATATTAGGAAGTTTGCGGGTATAAAGTGGCAGCAGCAGCCACAGGACTGAGTTGACTGGCAGAACATGGGAGAGGCCTTGGCAGAACATGGGCGAGAATATCCTGCAATAAACTTGGTAATTAGAATTTTTTCGCTGTCTCAAATTTTATTGTGAACATTCATCTAGAGAAACCTTCTGAATAATCAAAGAGAGTTCTCCTTCGAAAAAAAGCAGTGCGACTGTGTAAGCGTGATTCTGTTTTTGCTTTTTATTTGTCTTATATGTTTGTATTGAGTTATTACGGGTGCTTCTTGTTCTCGTTTTTCTGCTAAGTTTTCACTTCTTTATATTTATTTTCTCATTCATTTTAGCAGTCTGACTGCTTTTTGTAACTTTTTCACTGTGATGCTAATATTTTGCTATTTCTTTGCATTTGGACTTTTTCACCTTAAGTTGCCGCGCTA
The DNA here is from genome assembly GCF_043290135.1 of Rhipicephalus microplus. Lineage (NCBI taxonomy): Eukaryota > Metazoa > Arthropoda > Arachnida > Ixodida > Ixodidae > Rhipicephalus > Rhipicephalus microplus. The sequence continues at coordinate 89,344,720 of NC_134704.1, forward strand.
TTGTGTACAATCAACTCACACGTGCGTTCCTAGCAATTTCAACTAATAACAAGTTGTTTTGCTTGGGCGCTGATACTCATTTTTTTCCCTTCACGCCTATACTTCATGGTGAATGGTAAAAGTAAACGAAAGCATTTCGGAAATTAGCCATGCACTGAGAGAGGCAGAGACAAGAAAAGCAAACATACTTTGACCACAGTTGTTCCGCCTTGTGGCTGTATGCATTGAAAATAAACAATGCGCCAAAAAGGTAGTTTAGCATTTTTTTATTGACCTGAAGACGTTTATAAACAATCTGCGCGTCTAAAGACAGATGAAGATCAGTTTGTAATTCCAGACCACACAAATAACAACGCAGCCGCCGCCTTATCTTCCAATCTATATTTACTGGCAGCTACCTTTAGAACGATACAACAGTTACATCACCCCTCACTAACGGGAACTACGTGCGGATGTAAAGCAGTAGGGACATGGCTCGATTGAGCGGGAGATAGTGTACTTTATTGAGAGCTTGTGCTGGCGGTAACGATGACACTGTCGCGGAGATAGTGTACTTTATCGAGAGCTTGTACTGGCGGTAACGATGACACAGTCGCGGAGATAGTGTACTTTACTGAGAGCTTGCACTGGCGGTAACGATGACACTGTCGCGGAGATAGTGTAGTTTATTGAAAGCTTGTGCTGGCGGTAACGATGACACTGTCGCGGAGATAGTGTACTTTATTGAGAGCTTGTACTGGCGGTAACGATGACACTGTCGCGGAGATAGTGTACTTTATTGAGAGCTTGTACTGGCGGTAACGATGACACTGTCGCGGAGATAGTGTAGTTTATTGAAAGCTTGTGCTTGTGGTAACGATGACACTGTCGCGGCGATAGTGTACTTTATTGAGAGCTTGTACTGGCGGTAACGATGACACTGTCACGGAGATAGTGTACTTTCTTGAGAGCTTGTGCTGGTGGTAACAATGACACTGTCGCCAGCGTTGATGCCGGCGCTCATTCCAGCGTTGCGCAGTAGAGAACGAGGCGCACACCCTCCAAAATAATATACCGCGGAATTACCCTGGAGCCCCTATGGGTAATACGCAGCTGTCGCCCCACTTTTAGAGCGTGCCGCTCCATAGAGTATAGGTACAGTGTACAGAGTAGAAGTACACTCTAGTAGAGAATTCCTGAAGGAGTGAGAGAGGGAGCATAGGGAAGCGGATAGTGAGAAAGGGACGCGCATGTGCTGTGGGGGTGTGAACGCCACGGGAGAGAAGAGAGGGGAAGCGCAAAAAGAAGAGAGAGAGGAGGAAACAGGTATGCACAGCGGGGTATGCACAGCCCCCGCCATAAGCTGCTTCGCATCTAATATCCCAGTGTTCACCTTCAGTGAAAATAGTGAAGCATAAGACTGGTAATAAAAGCCGACGTATTATCCTCATCCATATCGTGAGCAATTTAGAAAAAGACACTAAGGCACATCTCATTTGTGTTGTTAATCACAAGGTTAATCAGGCTACATCTGTGTCAGAGTTTATTAGTCCCACACGACGGCCACAAGAAAGGCATTGTCGTCACAGCTCAATTTCCTCGCGGGCGCGAGGGACTTGTGCAGTGTAGCACAACTTGCGTCAGTTGTTTCTCTCAGATGACATAGCTATTTATTTTACAAAGCAAGGACAAATGACAAGTTCAGGCAAGGGTATTACTGCCTAATTAGGCGCAGCGCTGCATCGGTGCCAGACTACAGTAGTAACAACCTCCGCGACACTTCCGGTATTTTTCTGTCTTCGCTTGCTTCCTTACCCCTTGGGGTCAAATGAACATGGTGTGCGGGGATTTGCACTTCTCTAGTTGCCATAGTAACATGCCTCTGGAAACACGGCACGCACTGTTTACTTCGGTGCTTCTCCGAGCTGCATGACCCGCAATCGTAAATGTGGCAGTCGAATGATCACGACCTTCAAGATAGAAACCTTTCGATCTCCTTCAATTCCTCTACATCATCTTGTTTATTTGCATGAGCGAGCCCTGGAGGAACAACTTCAGATGGTTCGTGTAAGAAACAATTAAAATTAGAAAGAAAAAAGCTGTAGTGGTGTTATTATAACGGAACAGGGGAACAAAACTATACTAGTGAATAGAGTGAGCGTTTTCTTTAGGAATCGAAAGTATAGGTTACATACAGACGCATGCAAAAAAGTAAAACTAGACAGACACAAGCGCTTCTGCGCGTGTATCTAATGCACGGTCATTACGCTCATACGCTTGCGCAACTAAATTTCTATTACATTACTGCGCAAAAAAAACTTAGAAGACATATTATGGGACACACATATCACCGGCCACAACGCTGACTATCAACTGATTTTTTTTTTGTTAAATGAGCAGGCTTATTAAAAAAAAGGCAGCGCCTGCGTGTCTGGGCACCCCTTTCATGATTTGGTCTTTTAGAAACGCATTTGTTGAACAAAAAAAATTTCACGTAAATGTGCTGTATCCTGCTGTATGTGTGCCGTAGAATACTTTCTGTTCTTTTTTTGCTCTGTAACCAAACTAATGAATTCCAAATTACGCAGTTGACTGCACTCCTGAATAAACTTATTAAGAGAGAGCAATTACCAAAAATATTTCAAAATTATTCTTATGTACTAAAAGACATAGTCTCAATATAGAAATCTAATTTATTGTTTGGAAAGAGGTTCTACCATTTCGGATTTCCTGCATGCGTCATTGCTACTTTGCAATGAGTTATCCCTCGTGTCGACTGCTTCTAGTTTCTTAATACTACTGCATCTTGAATAGCTGATGTGTTATTACGTGTTGAACGGTAATACGAAACGTCGACAGTACATGTACGCTCAATTTCTATGTCTGCATATAAGAATCCAGGGTTATCACGTAAATAATAATAAAAATAAAGAAATAAATATTTAACGATGTTTCTAGCCATTCTTGAAGTATCGCTGTTTGCAATGCCTATATTAAAATCAAAGCGTGAATTTAAATTTGATGCTGTAAGCATAGTGCCTCACGTTGAGTTGGGTGTGAGACCTTATGAGAGGAGCACCACAATTCCAAGAAAACAAACCAATATTTTCTAGGAAGTTTGGTATGCGCATGGGCCGACATCAAATTTTCGGTCAATATTTAATGCAGGTTGCACCTTCAACATATTTCTGGGGTAGTGATGCTAAACAATGTGAACACAAATGTCAGAGTTACATCACTGAATAAAGGCGCAAGTTTTCACCAAAAAAAACTACATTCACAGCTTCAGGACTCCTTGAAAACTGTAACTAATGGATAATAAGCAATCAAGAACAGCTTCTTTCCCGGCAGACTAAAAATGCTTTCTAGAGTCACAATAATATAATGAGTAGAATATAGACAGGCTATTGAGAGTACTTCTTGGACGATTCGAGATCAATTTGAGCCTGATATACACAATATCTAGTTAGAGGCTCTGGGTATTTGAGATATCTGCATTCGCAATTATTAATGCATCATAGACATAATGCCTCTCCCCAAGTGTATATTTCCACCACGGCCGACACCGAACGCACGACCTCCGGGTCAGCAGCCGAGCACTGTAACCACTGCTCCACCACAGCGGACGACGTCTGTGTCTTGTCTTGGGGTGAAATAGCAGATGTACTTGTTCCTGCTACAAAAGTAGCTGACCAGCAAGCCAGTTTATCAGCAGGACAACAAGTGGGGCCGTCGATCCACTAGGCTCACAATGTGTGTAATGTTGAATTTTTTTTCCAATCGAATGGTATCGTCCTTTCCTAAAAGGATGATGCGCAACGCATGCGCCGTTGCGCTTCTCCCCCTTCTCGAACATTCGACAGCTGACGCGCGCATGCACCGTCACCCACCATCTGTGCCGCGCGCGCTTCTCCCCTTCGAGAACATTCTACAATTCTCCTGATTCTCCAGTGGACGCGCATGCGCCGTCGCGCTTCGAGAACATTCAACAGCTGACAGTGCATGCGCCGTCGCGCTGTATATATACTCAAGGTCGGCGCTCGCTCGCTCAGTTGCCGCTCGTCGGTTGGTTTGTACGGCGCGTCGACGTCCAAGGTCACGGTGAAATGAATTCCAACGAATCCACAAACACAATGATCGACGTTTAACACCCCCTCCTACAACCACGTTAACCAATTTAGCCATCGACCCAAGTAAGTCGCAATTTAACACCCCATTTCACAACCACGTTAACCAATTTAGCCATCGACCCAAGTAAGTCGCACTTTAACACCCCGTTAACCAATTATATGCTCCGCATCCTCCTCAGTGTTCCCCCGAGGGAAGCTGCGGGCAATTTTTTTTTGCTAGTTCCACATATACCGAATTCGGTGTGATGTGACGTCAATGGATGTCGAAGTATATGACTGGTGCAAGCATAATAATCCTGACACGCGTGACATGTAAGAACATGACAACATACCACGCTCATAGCGTGCTCGCAGCTGTTTCGCTAGCTCCACATATACTGAATTCGGTATCACGTGACGTCAATAGATGACAAAAATAAACGACACATCCAAACATGATAATCATGACACGGAAGTCGTGTACGAAATCATTTACCCCCACCTCGTAACGTTGTGCTGATTTTAAAGTGACATATCAACATTTCTTATTCGTGCTTCGCATATCATCGATTCCCTCTGTACGTGGGATCAGCTGCCAGTTTTTCTCCATCGACGCGTTTCTTCGCGTCTCTCACTCCAATGCTCCTTTTCTCTCTTTTTTGTTTCCACCGAAGGAGGATTCAACGCGCGCGGCAGGCTGCGCGAGCTATGTTGCATGTCCGATATTCAAGATGTGGCATTCTTGGTCTGACGACGCCGTGCGAACACTGCCTTCGTGCGTTAGGCTTAGAAGATGTGGCTAAGCAAGCATCAAATCTCACTATAATTGACAAAACGTACCTGATAATTTATTCCCAGAGTGAGATGAAACAAATTCTGTATGGGTGCTGCCATGTTAATTTGTAAACACAGTTATCGATGGTAACCAACGCAAATAATACATGCGTGAGAAGTAAATGCGAAGAAGATTAAACATATCATGTATCGACGTGGTGTAAAATACCAAATAAACGTCGATTCTAGCCAACCACCGCATCTGCTATCTATCTATCTATCTATCTATCTATCTATCTATCTATCTATCTATCTATCTATCTATCTATCTATCCATCTATCTATCTATCTATTTGTCTGTCTGTCTGTCTGTATATCTATCTATCTATCTATCTATCTATCTATCTATCTAACTATCTATCTATCTATCTATCTATCTATCTATCTATCTATCCGCTTACGTCTGGGTTCACTCATGATCACCCTCTCGGCGCGAACCAAAATTAGTAAAGATGGTGTGATGAATTTGACGCGCTAGTCAACACACGAATAATGTCACAATCCCCTCGCCTACGTCGTCCAACACCACCCTCCATACAGTGAAACATACCCATGGGCGGGTATGTGCCACAGGCGATGAAAACTTTGCAGCTACGCAGAAACGACGAGAACGCCCAGGGAAAATTTTAACGCGGGAACATTAAGAAAACCCGAAAACGGCGGCGTTGACCCGACGAATGCAAATAATTATAGTCAAGGTCCTACAAGGAACCACGCTTCAGCATTGTACATGGCAATCAAACATCCTACCACAGACCTAGCCAGTCCTTGGAACTGCTTTTTAAATTGACCCTAATGTTCTTGAAACGTCACTTGGGGTTGCATTGCTGCCTATTTTATGTCATAAAACTTACGTATATGCTCTTTTAATACAGAGGTGACGTCAGGTTAACTAGTTGGGTGCCGTGCGCTAGAGTTGATTTATGTAGCGCTGTTCAGGGCTGCCATCCTCGCGAGAACCAGCGATTCATATGAGCTTATCGCTCCTGGTGTAGCTAATACTGTTGTTTCTGTTGACACACCATTGCGCATTTGCAAAATGTCTGTATGAACACCTGCAATTCTTTAACATATGTTTGTGCGTGCAACATTCATACATTATATTTGGTGTCATTTAATAATTTTTCTCTCAATAAAAAAATTACAACATAATCGCCTACCCTCTGCTTCGCACAACGTCGATTCCCAAGGTACGTGGGATCTGTCAATTTTTTTTTCAATTCGCAAGTTGAAAACTACTTTGAAAGGATGTAGTTCCGAAACCGTAGATGAAAGACCGTACATTGAAAAAAGAGGTCTCCGACCCATTTTCGAAACCTATATATATGATTGTAGCAATACATTGGTAGTACAGGGGACTATCTCGAGGGGAGCAGATTTACTAATAGCAGCAACGGTTTTATAGCACATGTTCAGTTTCTTTTTGTATGACGTGAGGGGTGCCGACTGGGCCACACGGTAAAGTTGGGTTTAAGCTCCTAATGCATGGGCAGAAGATTTTTTCATCCAGCAACAGACCGCAAGATGTGCCAAATGCCTTGTGCAGGTGTCTTACTTGAGTGCTAGAGTCTGAGGCCTTATAAATGATGAAGAATTCGTGGCAAAACAGTCGTCGACAACATGCACTTAGACACCATCTGAGTCTTGTGGTCTGAAGGACTCCCCACTTTTGCTAAATTATTGGCAGACACACTTGCAAAAAATCAGCTGGCCTGTCAGAAGCGTCTTTTTCTAATAATTCACAAAACAATTTTGGTCTCGTATATATAGGCGTTCAAAGATGCTCCGGAAAAATCTAAACTGTACCTTTCACTTCCTGAACGAAGAACATTTAGCCTTCTTGGGTACGTGACCTTTATGCTTCTGTGAAATTATATGTGAAAGGGTGAACCAGTGGTGACATTTACGATATTTTGGTGTATTTAACACAATAAGCTTGCGCAGATGGCTTAATACCAGCTCCGTAAACTGCTCAACTTGGTCATCAACATTTGGTTTGTCACTAACCTGTGACCTATAAATTGCTGTCAAGTAATAATAAAAGACATCGGCGTCCACTCTTTTGAAAGCAAATATTGAAGATTGCTTGAAATGACTGTTGTACCTCGTTGTTTCAGCAGATATTGATAATGTTACATTGGGTGTTGGGTGCGATTTGTCAGGATAAACAATGAAAATGTCGAAGCGGAAAGCTTCAGGGGGTCGGTCGTTTTACAGACAGAGGTCTAAGACGTCGACTTTGCAGTTGACGACAGTTTCATGTTGCAGTAGGCAACTAAACGCCAGAAAGTACAAGAGCAGGTTGCGCTTTTTTTTTAATGAAGTTATTATAATGAGAAGACATAAGCGAGCTTCGCCCAATTTCAGGCACCTTTAAATCATAAATAACAATTACTCTGTACCCACTGAAAGACAATGATGAAAATAATAATAATATATTAATAATAATAATAATATAATAATAATAATAATAATAATAGGAGGAAGAAGAAGGAGAAGAATACTCAGTGTTGCTACTTTGCTCCATTAGTAAGATTACGGTTGCCAAGTTGCCCCCACCAATACTAATTACGTCTGAGGTAAAGTCATTTATGTTTCGTGATAATCATTCTTTTTATTTTGTAGTAGGCATGTGCCCTAAATAATGCCCAAGCGTCGGTTTGTTGCTTGCGACTCCGGAATAAGGCCGCAATGTAACTACTTCGCTCAAGAACACAATGAAAAATGCCTTTGCTATGTGTGGCAGCGCCCGTATTGCGTACCACACCACCTTTTTCTTGGAGACTCTAAGAAAAACAAAAGTCATTTTTTCTTTCTCTCAGAATCCTGACTTCGTTCATAGATCACGACATAAAGGGTGCTTTTGAAAATTATTACGCTCCACTCGCAAAGCCGTGGATTCGAGATAGAGTTACCATGTAAGTTCGAAAAAGGTAATTTACCTGGAAATCAGGACACCCCTACAAGAGTAACTGTTACTTTCTTTGTTTTCTGAAGAGTACCCAAGGCTACGAGTCTAAGGCTTATGTGAAACAATTCCAGGAAGCATCCTAACGAAAACAAATCTGCGAGTGTAAACAAACAATACTGTACACACAACGCCACCACACAAGAGTGGAGCGACGTGCCTTTTCTGTCTTCTGCGCTCACACAAATAACTCAAGACGCGGAGGTGTGCTTCTGCGGCTGTCCTCTGGGCATTGGGAGCTATTCGACGGCTGGAGACAAAGGTTTTCCTATATTGCGTTCTTCGAACCTGCTTGGTGGCTATACTTCAGGCTTCGTGCAAGCAATGTGCGCTTTCGCAAGCTGACCACACACTCCTTTGTTCCTGCCGACAATGTACTGTAGTCGTAGTGCTCGGCGTTCACCCGCGTTCCACCTTCTTTCTCTACGCTGTGGTGTAACTTTTATGGTTTTTACTAGATTGCCAACAATGCTTCACAATGCATTTTGCTATTTTAGAGGCGAAGCTCCTTATGGCGTGGGTCTGTTTATCCCTTGTATGTATGTATGTATGTATGTATGTATGTATGTATGTATGTATGTATGTATGTATGTATGTATGTATGTATGTATGTATGCATGTATGTATGTATCCACCGGTGGCACATACCCGCTCTAGAGCGTCTATGTGCCACGGGTTGCGAGATGGTAGATGGCGGTACTTGGAGTGTTCACTAGATGAACGCATGGGCGGACGCATAAACTGACGGACAGACAGAGTAGAAGATGGGCGGGCGGATGGATGGACGCGCGGACATATGGACGGATGGACGCACGAACGGACGGACAGATGGAAGGACGGACTCAGTGACAGACGCATGGACTGACGCACGGATGGTCACGTGGACGGACGGAAGCAAGAACGAACAAACGAACGGGCGGAAGCACGGACGGGCTGATGGACGCTTCTCCCCACTCATCATCATTCACTCCATGGATATGCTGTGATTTTTCTTTTCTTCGGATTTTAGCTATCTACCTCAAATTGACAATACGCAACGGCAAAGCTTAGACTTAAGGTGCATGCCCATAGTAGCAGCATCAAAGGCTTCACTTAGTCCCTAGTTGGTCTCCAACTAGTGAGTAGTTGGTCTCCAAACTTGCATTATTGATGCAAGAAACGGACCGATTCAGTGCACCAGAATGTTGGCCAAGAGTCTGTTCCCGGTCTGACGTTCGGCAATGCGGTCTTGTGCATGAGATCAAAAGTACAAGTAGATTAGAACTTAGGCAACGTGGAATAGGTAGGCTTGCCTTTGAAGCTCGCGGGAATACACCAAATCAGGGAGTACAAGGTGATATGGGATGGACATCCTTTGAGGGCAGGGAAGCTAGCAGCAAAATAAAATTTGAGAAGCGATTGAGAGAAATGGGGGAGGAGCGTTGGGCTAGGAAGGTTTTCAGCTACTTGTACATGAAGAATGTCGGTACAAAATGGAGCAAGCGAACCAGGAAATTGACTGGTAAATACTTAGAAAAGATAAGGTGGCCAAAGCAAAAAGATTTATCGGTTAAGAAGAAGGTGAAGGAAGCTGAGACCGATATGTGGAGAATTGGCATGATTAAGAAGTCCGCACTAGAGATCTATCGAACTTTTAAGCAGGAAATTGCCAAGGAAAGGATCTGTGATAATATTCGGGGTAGTTCTCTACTCTTTGAGGCCAGGACGGGAGTATTGCTAACCAAGACATATCGGGTTAAATACAAAGGGGTAGTCACGGTATGCCGCACGTGCGGAGAGGAAGAAGAAACTGCCGAACACTTCTATAGATAGAGAGATAGATAGATAGATAGATAGATAGATAGATAGATAGATAGATAGATAGATAGATAGATAGATAGATAGATAGATAGATAGATAGATAGATAGATAGATAGATAGATAGATAGATAGATAGATAGATAGATAGATCTATCTATCTATCTATCTATCTATCTGTTTAGCCGCCTACGACTTTTAGCTCTCCTGGCTGTTTCGATAATAGTATCGTTACCAAACTTGGTACGGCATAACATGACTGTATGAAGAACATATTTTACTAGTCGTCACATGAAAATTATGAAATTTATGTGATGAATGTTATGATTTACATGTCATGGTCCTGAAGCTCTTGCAGTGGTTCCGTTCACATGGCATGTTGGAAAACTGGTATGGTATGACTTGATTGCATGGCGAACAGAAGCGACAGACTCTAAAATGAAAATCATGATATGCGTTTCATGTAGCAACACGACTACGTATGCCACACTCATGATGCGCTCACGGCCGTTTCACTAGCGTCGCACGTACCAAATTCGATATTACAGGACCTGAATGGATGATGAAGGTATGATACTGGTGCAAACACGATAAACATCAGATGCGTGTCATGTAAGAACATGTCTACTTTCTACGCTCATGATGCGCTCGTGGCCGTTTCGATAGCTTCACATGTAGCGAACTCGGTTTTACGCGACGCGAATGGACGACATAGGTAAATGACAAATTCAAACACGATAATCACGACATGCGTGTCATGTAACAACAGGACTGCATGCCACACTCATGATGTGATCGTGGTCATTTCGCAAGCTTTACATATGCTAAATTTGGTGTTACGTGACGTCAATGGATGACGAAGGTATGTGGCTGGTGCAAACGTGATAATCATGAGATGCTTGTTATGTGAGAACATGACTAGGCGCCCATACATTTCGACGTGATGCGGTGCGCTTGCTCACCGGTGTTGCCACGCTAGGCACCGGTCCTGCCATATACTCGCAGCGCGGGCCGCGCTGCTTTGCTTTGACGCATGCCCGTTTCAGCGCATCCGGCGTCTCTCCGTGACGAAAAGAGGGAGACGCAGTGTTGTCTGGGCAAAGACTATTTCACATGCGAGTGACCGATGGGCGGTGGTCGCGGCGATGAGCGGGGGGAGGACGCGCGGACGCGCGTTCGTTTCACATGCGCCTTTGTTACCGCTGCTCTAGCGCGATGCCTGCCGCTTTTGCGGGCAGTGTTGTCCCAGGAAGGCGTCGGTTAACCGCTGTTTTCAATGGTATCTAAAAGCCGCGCTCTCCTCCAAGGGTCCTTCCTTTGGCGCCCCCCATGCTGCGAGGTTCATCATGAATAGCCGCTCGACTTTCACGCGTCTGTACACTGATTGTACTAAGTGTAACATGAATCTTACAAAAAATGAGCAACGTTAGCAGTTGCTTTTTGTTTTGTCCTTGCTTTTTGACGTATGGTTCTTGTTGCGTGCTGATATAACTGACCATGGAAAAGCAAAAAAAAAAGAGTTTGCTTGTATGTTTTAACGACACAGCTGTTCCAGCTGAGTGAATGCTTAAGAACTGCGAGCGTGTTTTGCGCAGCAATTCCCATGTTTCTCGAATTCTTTGCTCTTGTTTTCAGCGGTTCAAGTTTAAGACGCCGAACGAGGTTTCTGTCAGCCCAGTATACACACCTCGCAAAATTTATACCTAAATTTTTGCACCTCTTCGTTTGAGTCAAAATAAAATTTTATGTCAAAACTCTCAGTGGTAAGCTTCCGCCGTGTTTGTGGTCACCCTGTGGCATACGTGAACACACTCTTCTTCGGGCTTTTCCGAATGGTCTACATCTCTTCTGCTGCTCGAATTTGTATGCTTTCACCTGAAATAGTAAGCCTCTCAGGTATCTCAATAATTCAGTAATGCACACCAAGAAGAGTTTCACCAACAGCCGGTAGCATGGTATATGTGATACGCTCGTTGTCCCGGTTCTTTGACTGCTGTATATACACTTGTGCGCGGCCCATGTCAGGGACTACGCCACAACTCTTGCTTTAGCGGGAACTCGCGTCTATAAATGCCGGAGTATCACATCATTTTGCACAACACACCTTTGCCATCGGCACAAAGTGACATTCAATTTGTAGCCTTCAGCCGTGTAATTTAGGTACATGCCCCTAGGCATGTGTTGCTGCACTGGTGCCTAAAATCAACAGCTGTTCTTCGTTATCTATGCAGTGTATGTTGTGATCGCGACTGAACATCTATATTTCGCCCAGCCAACCACGCATTCCGGCACTGAGTGTCCCGGTGAGCAGCTGCCCAGTGTGGCATGATCTGTCCACAGCCTGCAAACTTGAGCGCTGGGTGGTGGAATATTTCCTTGCGCTAAAAGCGTCGCAGATGACGCACGCGGACAAGTCAGCCTCGGTTTTAGTGAGAAATCGAGGTGTTGTTGAAGGGGAGAACAAAAATAAAGACCCCTGGGTAATGCCTTATTTCCCTGAACCGTGACAGCACGCTTCGCCCCCTTCCTTGTTTAGTCACATCACGAGGAGGAGGAGGATACAACTTTATTTGAAAAAAAAAATCAAAGTAAATGTGGTTGGGCCCTTAGACGTCCGGGAGCCCCCTGGCCGACATCTCGAGGCAGGCCCGGTGCACCAGCCACAACTGGTCGTCCGAGCCAGTGACCCGAAGAGCGGCCACCCACGAGGAAAGGGAAGGGTTAGAGATAGAGTCTACCGCCATGGGCTTTGGGCAGTTTCACAAGCAGTGGAAAAGATCAGCCCGGGGTGCCCCGCAGGTGGTGCAATGTGGTTGGTGAAGAGTGGGGTAAAATAGGTGTGCCAAATAGGGAGCACTCAATGCTTTTGTCTGCAGCTGGCGTTTAAACTGAACTCTGATTAGGGGTGAGGGAGAAGTGTGGGGCAGGAAAATGTCGTCTGCCGTTCCGGTAATACCTTGTAATCTCATGGTAGGTGCGGATTCCCTCTTGTGGTTTTCTCACGGGTTCGGTTGAGCGATCCGCCAGGGTCCGGATGGAAAGACCTCGGACATGTGCATGAACGCGCTCATTCTCGGGGATACACTCACGGCCAGGCACCCACGTGATAGTCACTGGATGGAGAAGTGAAGGAATGTTGCTCAGTATGCGTGAGACTGTCTTTGGTGCCATGCCTTGGCGGAAGTATCGATAAGCGCTCTACGAATCAGTGCAAATTTCTGTAATGGTAGAATCTGCGGCCGCATGCGCCACTGCTAGGGCTAGTGCGAACCCTCAGCCACGTCGGGGTGTGCCGTTTTAACGGACGCGGAAATGCTAATGCGCCCGTCTTCTGTCATGGCAGCAGCCATGGCCGTTCCTTCAAGTGGGCCTACCGCAGCGTCGACATAGAGGACGTCTTCACGATTTTTGTACTTTCGTATGTAATAATCAGCGCGTGCCTTGCGTCGGCCTGGATGGCGTTGTGGATTCATGTTGCGCTGCAATGGTTTGAGTTGCATGTGTGCCGCGACCCTTATTGGAATAGGCAACCATGCTTCTTCGTATCGCATCATGTCACTTGATTCAAGCCCCAGGGTTCGGAGCAGGTTCTGCCCTGTAGGTTTCCGAGAAAGGCGCAGGAGCTGATTGCTTCTCTGTGCTTCTATTATTTCTTGCACTGTATTATGCAGACCTGTCTCTAGGAGGAGAGTAGTTTTGGTGCGCATCGGCAACCTCAATGCAGTTTTAACCGCCCGCCTGATTAGACTGTTAGCCTGTTCCATTTGCTTTTGAGTGAAATGATGATACGGAAGATGATAAGTGAGGCGACTTACCGCTAAAGGTTCAACAATTTGCATGGTGTCCTTTTCAGATAGACCATGATTGCGCGACGCAATCCGGTGGATCAGTGCTGAAGTTTGCTTTATCTGCTTATCAAGAATGTTCAAGGTGTAGTTTGCGTCTAAGTTTGATTGTATGTGTAGACCCAATACCCTGATTTTATGTACTCTTGGCACAGGTTGACCATGCACGTGCAGGTCAATGCTTGGGTCGTGCAGGCGGGGTTTAATTGTAAGTAACTCCGACTTTTCTGGCGAACAGTGGAGGCCTATTCTACTAATATACCGCTCGATTACGGTAATGGCAGTTTGCAGAACGTCTTGTGCCTCCCTAAGAGAGCCATTGCACACCCACAGAGTCATGTCATCGGCGTAATATGCATGCTGTAATTTAGGAATATCAGCAAGCTCTTTGGCCAAAGGGGCCAAGGCTACGTTGAATAAGAGTGGCGATAGGACAGCTCCCTGGCATGTACCCCTGTTTGGGCGAGAAAAAGTGGCGGATGTAAGTGTACCTAATCTAACCTTGGTTGTGCGGTTTTCCAAAAAAGCTTTGACATAATGCCAGGTCCTACGACCACAGCCAGTTGTGGCCAATGTCCTGAGATTGTGTTCGTTACCTACATTGTCGAAAGCCTTTTGTATGTCTAATACGAGAATGGCTCCTGTTTGGGCTGTGTGCCGTTCGGGATGAAATAGAGCCTGTTTAACCAGCAGGAGGACATCCTGCGCCAATAGGTTGGGGCGAAAACCAAACTGGGTGATCGGAAAGAAATTGCTAGCTTCTAAATGTGGCTGTAGTCGACGGAGAACAACATGTTCAAAAAGTTTACCTACACAGCTCGTGAGCGAGATGGGTCGTAAATTTTCGAGAAGTAGTGATTTGCGTGATTTTGGAATCAGATTAATCTGTGCATATTTCCAAACACAGGGCAGTGTGCCCTTGCTCCAGTGTTCGTTAAAGAGATCCGTGAGCTCCTATAAAGACACGTCATCTAAGTTTTGGAGGATCCTATATGTTATATGATCCAGCCCTGGTGCAGTGTCCCGGTTAATACAAGCAAGAGCCTGTTTTACCTCTGCAAGCGTGATATCTGCATCCAAGTTTTCGTCCGGATCAGGGGTGTTAAAGGGAGTGCGTTCAGATCTGCCGGTAGGGGCTGAGGAATGCAAAGGTTTTTTATGTGTGTCATAATGTCTGTGTCTTTTTGCTCTTCTAGGTAAATGAGCCGTTGGGTAGCGGTGTAAATGTGGTTTTTGGTCAACATGGGATCTAGAAGGGCCCTTAGGATGTTCCATGTACGTTTTGTGCCAAGTGTTCCTTTAAGTGTCCCACAAAAGTTTTCCCAATTGGCTTTCGCTAACTGGGTGGGATACTGTGTGGCTTCCTCTGTGACTGCAGCGATACGTAGGTGAAGTTTGCGGTTTAGCCTCTCCATGGTTTACAAAGGCTTTGTCGGGCATCCCACAGATGGAGGAGGTGGGGGTCAACTTTAGGCGCATTTGGCGTGTTCTTAATCTTTTTACTAGACCTATTAACAGCACCTTGTATCCTTTGAGTCCAGGACTCTATAGATTGCGGAGTGTTATCCTCCGCGGCGATATATGTGCGGAGTTTATCCCAGTCAACGAGGGTCTGCAATTTAGGTCGGAAAATTTTAGAATTTCGCATTATGACAGTTCGAATCACATGGTGGTCGCTGCATAATGTATCCGGCAGAACCTCATGTGTTTTTACTATTACATGTGCACTAACCAACGTGAGGTCAGGCGTGGTATCCCTGGCGGTGCTAGTGCCTACTCGCGTTGGCACAGTAGGATCAGTAATTAAGGTAAGTGCGTGGTGCATTATGACGCTATGTACAAGGTTACCTTTCGGTGAGTTACTTATGTAACCCCATGCGGTACGTCGTGCATTAAAGTCACCTACTATAATGCGATGTGTGGACCGCGTTTGAGCAAGAATTTCGGGTATGCCAGTGCCCTTATCGTTAGGGGTGCTGTATATGTTGATTACCAAGAGCCCTTTACCCGATGTGTGATTCGACGGGATTACCTCAAGAGCTGTGTACTGGGTTTTATTCTCTGATGAGCTTCTCGTTGGGGTCCGATCAATGAATGAAAGGGTTTTATGAATAAGAATAGCGGTGCGCGCTGTTACCGATGTCACCTGATATCCTTGCAGAGAGAAAGGGACAGACCCCGTCTCCTGCAGAGCCACTATATGAGGTGGTTCAGCGGAGTGTTGAATGTAGGCGGCCAATTGAGAGTGTTTTTCCCTTATGCTTCTACAGTTCCACTGCCATATGTTGATATCAGATGAATTTGGATTTCTGGATGAAGAAGGCAAGCCTGATCTTCCGCGATTTTGTCGATTACTAGAATTCACCATGTTGGGTCGTTGTGGGAGTGGAAACTCCCGATTGGGGGCTGTTCGCCTGCGCCTTGTGCTGAGAGGAAGCGGCGGCAGATTTGCGTTGTTTATGCTTACGGGTTGGTGATGATTGGGCTTCCATATCGTACAGGTGGTTATTTGCAGCCTCAACTTTTTCCATGTGGTGACTAAACGTAGTCTCCATTCTCTGGAGGGCCTGTTCTTGTTCGTTAGTCAGTTGTGTTTTAACAGCCTCGAGGCTATCACTTACGAAATTAGAACTAGTTGTGTGAGGGCTTGAGTGAATTCTGGGGTTTGGAAATACTGGGCACACGTCTGTTGAACGAGAACTGGTGAATAGGGTGGTGTTGATCGCGAAGGATTTTGGGAGGCCTGTTCAACGGGCGACTTACCCGGGATGGCCAGGAGGTCCTGCCGTCGCTGTAGCTGCGACTGTGGGGCTTGATCTAGGCGACCCCCTGCAGCCAAGCCAGATGAAGTCGAGGCCGCTGCCCTGACTTTCAAGCCAGGTGCTTGGGTGGGCTCTCGTTGCAGGAGTGCTGGCCACGTATTGTAGCTTTTCGCACTGCACTGCGAAGAAGGCAGTGGGTAGTTCCTGGATGAATGCGCAGGTGCCTAGATAGGTGGAGGTGCTCCGGGTTGAATAGGTTGCGAGGTCTGCTTTCCATGCTTTGGGTTTTTTGAGCACGTGGATCGAGCACTCTTACCGTGGCCTTCGCTGCTAGCGTGCTGAGGACGGCTGCGACGTTAGTTGTTTCGTGGCAACTGTCCAGAAAGTTCTTTCAGTGGAGGATCATTGGGCTTTTCTAGGAGCTGGCGTTCATTTCTAAGAATACGGGGTTCAGGTCTCCTTTGTCGGGCTGGGCAACCCAGGTCGATGGTGGGGTGTTCATCGGAGCCACAGGTAAAACACCGCGGGACGCAACCATCGTGGTGTTCACTTGGGTTGAGAATGCCTCAATTTCCACACCGGCGTTCCTGTGGATATGAGCAGATGTCGTCTCGGTGGCCAGTTCTGAGGCAGCAGTGGCACACTTGGGTGACTGGTCGAAAAGGTCTGCATCGAAAGTCCACGCCTTGGAAGTAAACGTATCGGGGAACACGCTTTCCCTCGAAGGTGTAGAGGCATGCTCCATTCGTTCGAATGGTCGCACTTGGATAATATTGATACTTTGGGGATAAGTGACTGTGTCGTTCATGAGGGCGTCCTCTGTGGGTATAGGAAGGTCTCCTGTGATTACTCCCTTGCAGGAATTATCTGGAGAAGCCTCGTAAGACGAGACTTCATACGATCTGCTGCCGAGCTTGAGCGTCTGTACAAGCACAGCTGTACCGCGAGGTCTGGGTCAGAGGTGCTACTAGGGCGATGTTCTGCTCCTTGCGTGCTCGTATCCGCGCACTCATGGGCAAGGGGGCTCGGAGCGCGGTTTGTATAGGAGCGCGCAAGGGTAAAACCGCTTCTTGTTGTAGAGATATGCCTCCTTTTATACGGAATATCACCTTGTGGTCCTCTACAGGAAGGCGTGGAGGGCGGGCCCGGCCGGTTCCATGTCGGTGCTTGCATTGGTGGAATGTGGCTGGTGGCGTCGCGGATGCCTCCTCGGCAACAACCTTCTTTCGGCGAGCGTCGATCTCCCGAAACCATGGAGTGTGAGGCACGGATGGTCGCAGGTATGTATTGTTGGACGCTTAGGCAACGCCGCTCGGACCGGGCGTAGAGTCGCTGGGCCCGACATTGTCCATGGGTTCGAATTCGTCAGCATCCGTGCAGTCCAGTTGGTCTGCATAGTCAGAATTGGTGATCGTCGTCTCTGCGAATCGGGCCCCTGCCCAGTTCGCTGCGTTGCGGGATGTGTTGCAGGGTGCGTCGCAGAGCGCGTCCTCACATCACAAAATTCCTTTCCAGTCACCTGTGTGGAATGCTGCTTCTCAAGTCGACTGCCGTAGCACCCGTCCTTGCTCTCTCGTTAGTGTGAACCCTTTCATTTATGCACCGTGTCATCAAATTTCATCGTTTGTCAAACCAGCAACGTTTACTATGACATAAAACTACGGCTCCTCTGCGTGAAAGTAACTTTCGATGAAAATGCAAAAAAAAGAAAAAAAGAAAGTTGTAATACTATTACTCAAGTTAAAAAGGCACCGCAGACGATTGTCACTCCGGTGAAAGCATCGTCGAGAGCAACTTGAGGAAAACCGCGCCACTTCGGCTTCACCAGTGAACATGGCCAGTTCGAGCGACGACTTTTACTTTAGACAAGTATGCGACTCCTCAAGGAGCTCGACAATTTCTTCCCGAAAATACTCTTCTTATACTTTTTGCGGAGATCCCCCATCTTGACGTCCCAAAGAAGAGGTCGTGTCACAACTTCTGCAATCAGCAACTCGTTGAAAGCAGCGCGAGACATTTGTGAGCCGGTGAGAGGACGGATGTTGTATGCTACTCAGCCGAAGCGAGTTGTTCTGTTGAGCGAAGTCCCCGCAGCGCGCGCGTTCACTCCTCGACTCCGCCCCTGGCATGACGTGTCAAATGACGTCACTGGTCACTCTGCCGCTTCTGCAGCGAGCGAAATTTTCCTACTCTGGCAAATTTCACTAGAGCGACCAGTCGTCACGGTAGAGACCTGCTTTGGCTGCGCGCGGCGGCTGCCGCTTCGCTCTTGGAGCAAAATCGCTCGCATGTGAAACAAGCTTCGCATAGGCGCGAAATGCAGCTTGTTACGCGCAGGTTGCCGTCGGGCTGCGCCGACGAACGCTGGTCGTGCCGGACACGCCTGGCGTCACACTATAGAGTGTTCGCGCTTTGCTAACGTAGCGTCGCGCTATGCCCATCGTGCGCGCACCTTAACGCTACATTGGGGTATGTTGGGCCCTTCATGATAAGCTCGCGGCCGTTCTGCTAGCTCCACATAAGCCAAACTCGGTGTTACGTGATGTCAGTGGATGACGAAAGTATGTGACATGCAAACATGATAATCCTGACAGGCGTGTCATGTAAGGACATGACAACATACCACGCTCATAGTGTGCTCACCGTAGTTTCGCTAGCTCCACATATGCTAAATTTCTTATCACGTGACAGGAATAGGTGATGAAAGTAAACTACACACCTAAATATGATAATAATGACATGGAAGTCATGTATGGCATCATTTACCTCCACCTCGCAACGTTTTGCTGATTTTAAAGTGACATATCAACATTTTAGGGGCAAAGCTCCTTATAGAAGCACCAATTCGTCCCTCGTAGTCGTTGTAGTAGTGTGTAACATCATCATCATCGCCATCATCATCATCATCATCATGATCCGCCTGACTACGTCCACTGCAGGACAAAGGCCTCTCCCATGTTCCGCCAGTTAATCCGGTACTGTGCTTGCTGCTGCCCATTTATACGTGCAAACTTCTTAATCTCATCTGCCCACCTAACCTTCTGTCTCCCCGTTACTCGCTTGCCTTCTCTGGGAATCCGGTTAGTTACCCTTGATGACCAGCGGTTATCCTGTCTACGCGCTACATGCCCGGCCCATGTCTTTTTCTCTTCTTGATTTCAACTATGATATTCTTAACCCCCATTTGTCCACTAATCTACTCTGCTCTCTTCTTGTCTCTTAAGGATACACATACCATTTTTCTTTCTATTGCTCACTGCGTCGTCGTCAATTTAAGCTGAACCCTCTTTGTAAGTCTCCAGGTTTCTGCTCCGTAGCTAAGTACCGGCAAGAGACAACTGTTATGTACCTTCCTCTTAAGGGATAGCGGCAGTCTACCTGTCATAATTTCAGAGTGCTTGCCAAATGTACTCGACCACATTCTTATTCTTCTAGTTACTTCAATCTCGTGGTTCGGCTTCGCGGTTATTACCTGCTCTAAGTAGACATAGTGTTTTACAAGTTGAAGTGCACTATTACCTATCTCGAAGCGCTGCTCTCTTTCGAGGTTGTTGTACATTACTTTCGTTTCCTGCAGATTAATTTCAAGACCCACCTTTCCGCTTTCCTTGTCTAACTCCGTAATCATGAGTTGCAATTCGTCCCCAAAGTTACTCAGCAATGCAATGTCATCGGCGAAGCGCAGGTTACTAAGGTACTCTCCATTATTTCTTATCCCTAACTGTTCCCATTCTAGGCTTCTGAAAACCTGTTAGCACGCGGTAAATAGCATTGGGGAGATTGTGTCCCCCTGCGTTACAACCTTCTTGATTGGTATTCTGTTGCTTTCTCTATGAAGCACTATGGCAGCAGTTGATCCCCTGTAGATTTCTTCCAGCATGTTTATATATACTTCATCGACGCCCTGATTCCGCAGTGTCTGCATGACGGCTGATATTTCTACTGAATCAAACGCCTTTTCGTAATCTATGAAGGTTATGTATAGTAGTTGGTTATATTCTGAGCATTTCTCTATTACCTGATTGATAGTAAGACTGCGGTCGATTGTTGAGTAGCCTTTTTGAAATTTTCCTTGTTTGTTTGGCTGATTTAAGTGTGTAACAAGTATAACATTTCGACCTCGAAGGTGGTGCCGGTGAGAAATTTCTTCTGTGCGTTGTTGAACAATGATAGTGCTCAGTGTACATGCCGATGGCTGCTAAGGGGAAGTGAGAGACAGGAGAATTCGGCTTTCAGTTAACGTGCACGCTGCGAATTTTTGATTGTTCAACAACGCACAGAAGACAAGAAAGGGTTGCTAGGTTATACTCACTGGACATAACCTCCTAGGTTTTAGAACGGTTTAGCGAGCGTTGGGCCGCAGTGCCATGAATACAGTGAACTAGTATATACCATGAACTCGAGGTGGTTAAAGATACCATAAACTCGAGGTGGTTAAAGGTGGGAAGTAGACACGAAGCGCAAGCCGTAAGAAAGTGTGCGTGTGCCTCGTCTCGTTCAGTTCTTGGAATGTCTGCTGGATGGCGGTGCTTCTATATGAGGAATATATGATGAAAAGATGCGAGATGGTGGTACTTGGAGTGTTGAATAGGTGGACGAATGAACACACAGACAGATGCATGTACGGACGCACGGATGGCTGCACGGACGGATGGACGCATGGACGGACGCAGGAGCGGATGCATGGACGAAAGCAGGGATGGACGCACAGATGAACGTGTGGACGCATGAACAGACGCACGCACAGACGGGCTGATGGACGCACGAGTGGCCCCACAGACGCACGCATGGACGGAAGGAAGCAAGAACGAATGGACGGACGGATGCTTTGCCCCACTATCCATCATTCACTCCGTGGATATGCGGCCATTTTTTTCATTCGTGCTTCGCGTATCATCATATTCCCACTATACATGGGATCTGCCAATTTCTTTTTCTCGTTCTTTTTCTTTCTCTCTTTCTTTCTTTCTCTCTTTCTTTCTTCCTTTGCTTCTTTCTTTCTTTCCTTCTTTTATATTCTCTTGCACTTCGCTTTGCGTAGCGCTCCTTCCTAACTGGTTCTATTCTCCGCGCCCGCATCGCGACCTTCATTCGCGCGGGACGAAAGACCCAATCATTGCGGAACAGGTGGCCATCGCCTTAGCACTTAAGATGAATAACATTGAAGTCGTCTACAGTGATTCCATGGCAGCACTACGGGCGTTCGTCAAGGGGACGGTCTCTGAACAAACGCTGAGAATACTGCAAGGCAAGAACATAACGCATCATCTTCTGAGTTGGTTCCCAGCTCACCTTGGGCAAATCAACGATTCCCCTCCCAATCTCAATGAAGCAGCACACGAGGCGGCGCGAGAACTCTCCAACCGTGCCTCCCCGGGGAGGCCTTCCACCGGTGAAGGGGATAACCGGGAAATTCCTACAACATATAACAAGCTCCCTAAACCTTTCTACCTGTCTAGAAGGATTTTCCCTCCACCTCACAAAAATCTAACCCGGCCCCAAGCACTTACATTAAGGCTTTTGCAAACGCAGATGTACCCTACTTTGAAAATGTTACACATCATGTACCCTGACCTATACCCAAGTAATCTTTGTCCACATTGTGGGGAAATAGCTTCATTAAAACACATGCTCTGGCAGTGCACCAAATCTGCTCATATATCGAACATCACCTCTGCCAGATGGGAGGCGGCAATCCGCAGCTCATCCTTGGCAGATCAGCTCTGGGCTGTCCACCAAGCCCGCGAGGCGGCTGAGGAGCTAGGCATCTCAGTCCCCACGTGGGAGCTGCCCGCAACACAGTGATCTGTGTTTTGGAGGACCATATAAAAGTTTAACCAATCCAATCCAATCACGCGCTTAGCAGCGCAACAACTTATTTGGCTCAAGCAACAGCGAAGTTCATGCGTTCATATTCGGGCAACATTGAAATGTGACGTTAAACAACGACTAAGTTCAGTAAAAGGTCGAGTTGCCATATCACAAACGGCTGATTGCGAGAAAAGCCCCTGATTAAAAAATTGCTATTGATTGAGAAAAATTTTACAAGACCACGCATATGAATGAGGTATCTTTACGGGTCGCACTTGGTTTAACTCGCCAGCGTTCAATTTTTGCACGTGACACCGCCGGCATAGTACTCCTGGTCAACGTATTCGCGATTGCCAAGGCCTGTGAGGCCCACGGGGTGGCTTTTCGCTCTCTCATAGCAGAGTGCCAAGTACTCATAGTCGTTAACCACTTGTTCTCCACAGAAAATACTTCATCCAGTTGAAGTCCGAGAGACGGTTTTAAAGGGCCACTCACTAGGTTTCACACTTTTGAGCTGACAATCGCAATGCGTAGAAGAGGCGTTCATGATCACGTCTGCCAAACTTTGCAACGCTACGCGCCGCGGAAAGGGGTCAAATTTCAAGACATGGAAAAAAATAAATTTAACACGACATGCATAGTTCATGATCACGTCTGCCAAACTTTGCAACGCTACGCGCCGCGGAAAGGGGTGAAATTTCAAGATGTATTTGTTGCTTTAAGAGATTAATAAAAGTTGAATTAAATAATGAGACGCAACAAAAAAACTCCCAAGCATTTCCCAGAGGGTGAACATGGTTAAGTGCGAATGCACGGGGTGATGCTATGAGAGTATTTATTAATTCGCACTATTATATTTATTAATCGCGTTGACGATTGCGAGCGGTGTCTTGACGCCGGCCTTCATCGCCCTTCTCCGCCTGACGCTTGCGTTGTCGTTCCGCTTCTTGGGCCGCGTTCGCGGCTCGATGCTGACGCCTCATCTCGGCCTCGCGAGCACGCAGTTCACCATCCGCTGCACGCTTCGCCCGTTGTCCTCGGCCTCGCGAGCGCGAAGTTCGGCATCCTCTGCACGCTTCGCCCGCTTGTCCTCAGCCTCGCGAGCGCGCAGTTCGGCATCCGCTGCAAGCTTCGCCCGCTTGAACTCGGCCTCCCGAGCACGCGGTTCGGCATCCGCTGCACGCTTCGCCCGCTTACATTCGGTCTCACGAGCCCTTCGCAGCGCCGCCTTGTCTTCCAACGTCGGCGAAACCACCGCGGTACCGTCACCTCCAACGACGGGTGCAGTGCTGGCATTCGGTTGTACTGCATTCGTTGTTGATGGTAGCGTTGCCTCCGGGACATCCATCGCACGACCCGCTCTCGACGGGAGACTGAGAGAGAAGGCCGGCGCGCGAGAGAGAGGGGTGCGCGCGCAGCTGCAGCGAGCGAGGAGAACGGAGGAGCGAGCGAAGGGGGAGGGGGTATAAGGCGCGTTACTGACACCGATATCAGCGTCGCGTCCGTGGCTTATTCGGTAGAGCGTCGCGCTGCAGCCCGCCAAGTCCTCTTTCTTTTAAAGATAGAGAGAAGACTGCGGACGCCGCCGACGGCGGTGGATGGTTTGGGGTCGCTTATAAAGTGTATTCACACTTAAAAATGTGCGCGTTTTTCTTCCTTTTTTTCACCGTGAAATGCTACAAGATGCGGGGCTAATGTGCCAGCGTTTCACATGCATTCGTGTTTCTGCGGTCAGCGCATTGAGCAGACGACCACCGTGGAACGCTCCTACGCGTTCGTGCACTCATTGTGCTCATCTACTCTACCGGGTCTAAGCCAGCGTTTCTAAACCATCCCGCAGAAACAGGCAGAAAACCACAAAATAACGCAGTTCAACAAAGGAACGCTGCTCGTCTGCTCGGGGGTTGGACTTGTTGGGGCACGTCATGCACACTTCACCTAATGCTCGTATGCTGGAGAGGGTGGGGAAGAGATTTGGCTTGCGAAGGCTACGCGAAAGAGCGGCAAGGGTTTCGAGCTCGCCTCCTCTCACCCTCCTATCGCGCCGCTTCAAAAAACCTGTTTTCTCCGCTTGTAATGAACCTATTCAAAAAATTTTTGTGGCAAAACGTTCCTCATCAGACACCCAACAACTTCCACTGTATAACTAAAATTCGTTATGGGGCCTGGTGAGTGGCCCTTTAAGCTCTGCTATTCAAGTACGAAGTACTCATAATCGTTACCCCCTTTTAAATGCAAAGCATTTTTAGTGAACTTCGGCGACTTTGAGCGTATCTATCTATCTATCTATCTATCTATCTATCTATCTGTCTATCTATCTATCTATCTATCTATCTATCGATCCGCCTACGACTTTTAGCTCTCCTGGCCGTTTCGATATTGGTATCGATACCAAACTTGGTATGGCATAACATGACTGTATCAAGAACATATTTGACTAGTCGTAACATGAAAATCATGACATGTATGCCATGAGTGTCATGATTTACATTTCATCGTCGTTCAGTTCTTGGAGTGGTTTCGTTAAGATGGCATGTAGCAAAACTGATATGGTATTGCACGATTGCATGGCGAACACAAGAAACAGACCCTAACATGAAAATCATAACATGCGTGTCAGGTAACAACACGACCACATGCCACACTCATGATGCGCTCGCGGTCGTTTCACTAGCTCCACATATACTAAATTTGGTACCACGTCACGTGAATAGATGACGAAGGTAAACGAAACATCCAAACATGATAATCTTGACACGGAAGTCATGTACGGCATTATTTCCCTCCACGTCGTAACGTTGTACTGATTTTAAAATGACATATAAACATTTCTCATTCGTGGCTCGCATATCATCGATTCCCACTGTACGTGGGATATGCTGATTTTTTTTTCTACCGAAAGCTGTCGAAATGAGAAAGAGCCTGGACTAGCAAGTCATATGCCTGGGACACGTTAACGGTTATTACGTCCCGTAAAACATTGGCAGAACCCACGTACAGTGGGAATCGATAATATGCGAAGCTCGAATGAGGAAGGGTATATGCCACTTTCAAATCACCACAACCTTACGAGGTGGAGGTAAATTATACCACACACAACTTCCGTGTCATGATTACCATGTCTGGATGTGTCGTTTACCTTCGTCATATATTCACGTCGCGAGATGCCAAATTTAGGATATGTGGAGCTAGCGAAGCAGCCACGAGCACGCTATGAGTATGGTATGTTTTCATGTTCCTACATCACACACGCCTCATGATTATCACGCTTGCACCAGTCATATACTTTCGTCATCGATTGACGTCACGTAACACCAAATTTGGTATATGTGGAGCTAGTGAAACGGCCTCGAGTGCATCAGCTAGTGAAACGGAGCTGTGAAACGGCCTCGAGAGCTCGTCGGCATACCGTTTTTTTTTTCTTGTTGCTTGACTGAGAACACCACATGCACCATTGAAAACCCAGCAGAAACTGCGGTACGCAGGGCGTCTTTTGCCTGCCAAGACAGCGCCACCGCAATTTCGTGAAGTAATTCCAGTGGAATTTGTCTATAGTCTGAAGCAAAGCCCAACCGGCGCGACTGGTGTCCGTCGGCGCGGCCCGACGGCTACCGAAGCAAAATGCAACATGCTACATTGGGCGCCGATGCGTTACCCAGACAGCACTGCGTCTGCCTCTTTTAGAGACGGAGGGACGCCGGACGCGCAGGAACGCACATGCGTCAAAGCAACGCAGTGCGTGTCTGCGAGTATACGGCAGGACTGGCACCTGGCGTGGCAACGCTGGCGTGACGCGGCGAAACGACACCGGCGCACCTGGTCACGTCGAAGTGTATTGGCGCCTTGACTGTGGCACGTAGTCTTGTTCTCAAATGATACGCACCTCATGATTATCAAGTTTCAACAAGTCACGTACTTTCGTCATCCGTTGACGTCACGTAATACCAAATTTGGCATATGTGAAGCTAGCGAAACAGCCGCGAGCGCATCATGATTGAGGCATGTAGTCACGTTGTTAGATGATATGTATGCCAGGATTATCATGTATGGACATGTCATTTACCTATGTCGTCCGTTCACGTCGCGTAATATCGAATTTGGTATAGGTGAAGGTAGCGGAACGGCCGCGAGTGCATCATGAGCGTGCCATGTAGTCATGTTTTTACATGACACGCATCTCATGATTATCATGTTTGCATCAGCTACATACGTTCGTGATCTATTCACGTCCCGTTATACCAAGTTTCATGTATGTGGAGCTAGCGAAATGACCGCAAGCACATCATGAGCGTGGCATGTGGTCATGCTGCAACATGACATGCATGTCATGATTTTCATGTTAGGGTCTGCCGCTTGTGTTCGCCGTGCAATCATGTCATACCATACCAGTTTTGCAACATGTAATGTGAACGAAACCACCGCAAGAGCAACAAGCCCATGAAATGTAAATCATGACATTCAAGACATACATGAATTTCGTGTTTTGACTAGTCGAATATCTTTGTCATATGGTCATGTTATGCCATACCAAGTTTGGCAACGATACCATTATTCAAACAGCCAGGAGAGCTAAAAGTCGTAGGCCACTAGATAGATAGATAGATAGATAGATAGATAGATAGATAGATAGATAGATAGATAGATAGATAGATAGATAGATAGATAGATAGATAGATAGATAGATAGATAGATAGATAGATAGATAGATATGATCAAAGCCGCCGAAATTTGCCAACGAATGTTTCACATTTGATACACACATGCAAATTTTCTTCATGCGTTCATCTTGCGTCCTCTGTGTAATAAAATTGTTTCTGGCAGGGACGGTAACGTGTTGTCAATTCAGGCAGCAAACTTTCGTCTTGTTTATTTTTGCAGAAGTATGGTTTTCGCCATACATTTCGTTTAAGACACCATACACCATAGCGGCTTTCTGTACGGACTCACGGCTCCCCAAAACCAAGCACGGCCGTGCTCAAGTGCTAGCTGTAGGCACCATTCAATCGAGTTTCTCACTGTGACTGCAGCGCCAGTATACAAAGCCTAGCGGATAAAGCAAGCAACCCTGAAACGGCCTCACTGAAAACGAAACGCGACGCGCGCGTCTCAAGCCCCGATTCTCTCTGTGGATCATGGTTGGGATATATGGGGGCGCGATCACGCGTCTATTTTTGCGCGCCGCTAACGGCGAATGTCAAAGAATTTGAGACGGGGCAGTGTGAGCAACGCAGTTCCATCTAGTCATTGTGCGGTTCCTATACCACGGTCACGCTGTAAAACGCTACTGCTGCGCACGATTAAATAGTAAATGTATGCTTACTCGTCAAAAGAAGAGATTTAGAGTCGGTTCATTGTTCCTTGTTCATCGTTACTCGTTAAAATTCATCGTTCGTTGTTAAAATGCTGAGTTTGGCTGAACAAAGAAATATCCACATTGATGAAGTTTGCGAAGCACTACAATTTTTGACCGAAAGCTGTCGAAACTAGAAATTGCCGACACTACCGAGTCCTATACCTGGGACACGTTAAAGGTCATGACGTTACGTAAAAAAAATTTACAGATCCCAAGTACAGCGGGGATTGGATGATATGCGAAGCACGAATAAGGAAGCCCCGCCGCGGTGGTCTAGTAGCTAAGGTACTCGGCTGCTGACCCGCAGGTCGCGGGTTGAAATCCCGGTTGCGGCGGCTGCATTTCCAATCGAGGCGGAAATGTTGTAGGCCCGTGTGCTCAAATTTGGGTGCACGTTAAAGAACCCCAGGTGGTCCAAATTTCCGGAGTCCTCCACTACGGCGTCTCTCTTAATCATATGGTGGTTTTGGGACGTTAAACCCCACATATCAATCAATCACGAATAAGGAAGGTTGATATGTCACTTTCAAATCACCACAACGTTACAAGGTGGAGGTAGATTATACCATACATAACTTCCCCTTCGGTGCCAAGTCATCGACTGGTCGCACAGGTGGTGGAAATCCTGTGCCTGTAAATTGTGGTTGAATAAAAGTCTATTACTACTACTACTACTAAGACGCGGCGAGCGCTGGAAGCAATCGGACGCGTCTGCACCGAGCTCCGGTGTTTTTCGACGCTTATGTAGGAAGACGTGCCCATAGCTCTACGTTTCTTGTACGAATGGTTTCCGCAAGTCATATCGGTCTCGAGAATACAATTTTCCGATATATATTGGTCACCATTTTTAAGTAAGCTTTTCATCTTTTCACGCCACGCCGGCAAGTCCCGGCACTGAACGCCTAGGCCTAGCGACGCTGCACCGGACGCCGCTCTCGCGGCTGCCGGCACACCAGCCGACATGGAAACCGAGGTCGACGGCGTCGAAATATCTCTCGAGGAGTGGTCAGACGATTCCTGGGCACCACCTCAAGGTTTTCAAGCCCAGGCGAAATGGCACCAGGCACTGAAGCAACAAGCCCAACTGATCGAAGCGCAAGGAAGCAAATCCCCCAAAACTCCACTAACCCCAAGGCCTCCGCCGGAACTGAAACGCCATCCCTTGGCAAGACTGCCGTCACACACGTACCACATTGTGGGACGCCCCAAGGAACCCATCGACCTCACGCACACATCACCCGGAGACTTGAAAAGAGCACTGCTTAAAGCGGCATCTCTGTGTGACCTGGACCCCGCCAAGCGGGACCAAATACACATACACCCAAGGAATAACACTTTCACCGTTAGCGTGACTACTACTGACAGAGCAATCGCTAACCAACGCATCACGTCAATCCTTCTTGGAGAAGACCGCCAGATTGAGCTACACAGGTACGCCCCGTCACCCACCGACGCGATACGAGGCGTCGCTTTCTATGTCCACACGTTCCCCAACGATGATGAGACGCCGAAGAACCTTCAAGAAAGCAACCTTGACTACCAAATATAGTAGGTGGCAAACGCATGGGAAAAAAATTGCCCGCAGCTTCCCTCGGGGGAACACTGAGGAGGATGCGGAGCATATAATTGGTTAACGGGGTGTTAAAGTGCGACTTACTTGGGTCGATGGCTAAATTGGTTAACGTGATTGTGAAATGGGGTGTTAAATTGCGACTCACTTGGGTCGCTGGCTAAATTAATTAACGTGGTTGTAGGAGGGGTGTTAAATGAGTGAACACGTATGACACGTATGCGAAAGGGTGGTGTTTATTTATTGCGACGAACTTTGAGCACGATGGCTTTTTGGTCGGTAAAGTGAAGAGTGAGTGGATCGGGTTGCAGCGCTCTGCTGCTCGACGCTGACGTCTCTCAGCGGCTTCACGTTCTCTAAGTTGAGAATCTTCCGCTCGACGCCGACGTTTACGTTCGGCGTCGCGAGCTCTTCTCCGCGCTGCCTTGTCTTCGGACGACGACTTGGTTGCGGTTCCGCCAACACTTTGGCCGGCGCTGGTCGAAGGGACGTCGATCATTGTGACCTCGGACGTCGACGCGCCGTACAAACCAACCGACGAGCGGCAACTGAGCGAGCGAGCACCGACCTTGAGTATATATACAGCGCGACGGCGCATGCACTGTCAGCTGTCGAATGTTCGAGAAGGGGGAGAAGCGCAACGGCGCATGCGCGCGCGTCAGCTGCCGATGTTCTCAAAGCATGACGGCGCATGCGCGCGCGTCAGCTGCCGATGTTCTCGAAGCGTGACGGCGCATGCGTGCTACATTATACAGCTAGCGAATGTTCCTGAAGAGGAGCAGCGCACGCGGTGTGTAGAGGAGGAAGGGTGCACAGATGGTGGAGGAGTGAAGCGCGCGCGGTGTGTAGAGGAGGAAGGGATGCACAGATGGTGGAAGAAGGAGGAGGAAGCTTGCGGACGGCGGCGCACTACAAGCCTCGAGTATTAGATGCTCCGCATCTAAAACGAAGAATTTACTCATAACGCTGCTCGGGGACCACCTACCTAGATGGCTTCTACACCGTGGAGGTCTCATCCGGGTATACCCTTTCTATCCCAAAGTAGACGCATGCTTCAACTGCCGGAAAACTGGGCAGCGCTCCGATGTGTGCCCTCAACCTAGGCACCGACGCTGCCCGCGTTGCGGGGAAGACCACGAGCTACCACCACAAGGAACGCCACCAACCTGCCAAGCACGCTGTATCGTCTGTCAAGGAGGACACATGACTAACAGCTGAAGATGCTAGTACCACTTCGCCAAAAAGCCTGAACCACTTAACGCAGCACAAGCAGAAAAGACGCTACAAACCGAGTCACCAGCGACGCAGCCAACATCAAATGACGATAGCCCGCCTGCCTTAGACGAGTGTAAGTACCCCTGTCTCGGGACATCACAAACGCCGACGAAACGATACAGCCGATCGAAGTCACGATCTCGTCAGGGTCAAGCAAACTCTCACTCAAAGTTCAAATCAAGATACTGATCATCGAGTCACATTCGGCATGCCTATTTATCAAAAGCATCACCAAGCAACCCTATAGTGTGGCATGGGCGCAAAGCCCAGTGTCTCCACTTTCATCATCTCACCCGCAGCCATCGAAATCGAGCGCCTCATCGCATGACCCGCTCGTCAAGGAACTTACGCAAACAATCAGTGCATTGAAATCTCAATGGCAATGCACGAAGCTCAAATCATAACGCTCCTTGCGCAGAACTGCCCTCTAGAAAGCAAACTGGCAAAGACCAGCCAGTAAGTGCATAGTTAAACTGCACAGCCTTAACCAGACGCAGCAGCCAAATATAAAGCACCGACTTTCACGAAAATGCTGCAGTCCTAAGAGGAAACGATGGCGAGAATGATTCAAACGGCCAACACATCCATTTCCGAAGCCGTCCGCACGACAGTCCATGACACGGTCACCGACGTCGTTCGCGCCGCCATAACAGAAGCCTTCGGAACCGTAGACTCACGCCTAACAACCACAGAGACACAATTCTCAAACATGGAAGCCTCCGTAAACAACTCAGTAGCCGGATTAGAAGCACTCATAACTGCCACAGACAGCAGTTTTGCAGTATTTAAACAAAGCATTGTCAGAACACCAGCCATCACATGCAAGAGTGTCCTCTCACTCTTTCACCAGCCCAGCGAAACCACGACGCCCTCAAGTAATGCTCCAGCTGGTGCATCATGGCTAGCACCGACTTGACTATATGGCAGTGGAACTGCAATGCTTCCGTAAAAACAGAGCCTACCTGCAGCTACTCGTACAGGAAACACAACTGTCGAATTGTCAAACGCCTCCTGGCGTCATCGCACTACAGGAAACTACAGCTGATATCTCAATCCCGGGTTACATCACTTTCCAACAATTCACCGATCTGCACAACCAAGAAGCCCCAAGTACAGGTACGCTCGTCCACAAGAGCCTCACGGTGAAACAACACGACTTGAAATTCCCGGACATACCACACACGGTTCTAGAAATTCTTCTGCGAAAACGCTCGCATCGGTCATTCTTTATCCTCAACGTATATTGCGCAACCCGGACACGCGCCGATGACTTCTACCTGCTCTTCAAGAACACCACATTGCTATCTCGAGGCACAAAACTGCTTACACTTGCAGATTTCAACACAAGGCACCCTGAGCGGGGCTACCTGCAGGTAAACAAACAAAGCAAGAAGCTATGGTAACTCAGTCAGGACCTCCATCTCACTCAACTAAATGCCCTGCAGCAGTCACTGACACGCATAGGAAACAGCGTGTGTAGGGACACGTCACCCGATCTCGCATACTGCAAGAATATTGCGCAGGCCAGAGGGGAGAACACCTGTCAACTCGCTGGTAGTGACTACTACATAATATCCAACAAGGTACAGACGTCCGCTGCCAAGAGAGTACACAAAGTACTCGCTCAAAATCACGAAGTGGCCCAAATTTAGAGACGTCCGCGAAAGTGAAGCACCGGAACGCATAACAAACCCCATGGAATGGACAGCCTCACTAAATGACCACATGCGACCGTACAACACGCGAAAGGAAAGCAGCAGGGGAAACGCCTGCCATAGACTCTCGTCTTCTCCACATGTGGGATGCACACGCAAGCCTGCTGCGCAGATGGCAGAAGCAACGCTACAACAAGAAACTGCGTCACCGCATACGAACCCTCTTTGAAGAAATCGAGCGACACAGTACCTACCTCGCCCGCCACAATGGGGCCAGCTGTGCAGTGGACTCAATGGACAGCTAGGCAACAAGAAGACGTGGCAGCTGTTACGCCACTTACTGGATCCCGACGACTCAAAAACAGCCGCACGGCACAACCTTAAGCGACTTGTCCACCAACACTCCAGTTCAGATGAAGATCTACTAACCAACCTGGCGGACAAATACATCAACCAAGCCCACCAACCAGCGACACCACTACCACCCTATGAAGAAAAACAAAACCCAACTTTGATGCCGACATCACAAAAGCCGAAGTGTATGCAGCCATTCTAAAGTTTTGCTCAACTTCGGCACCAGGTCCAGATGGCGTCTCCAACAAAACAATCCGCAACCTTGACACAAGGTCAGTAACTGCCCTCACTGAATAATTTAACGACTGCTGGAGCCGGCAGTATACCAGAAGAATGGAAGCACGCAAAAATAGTGTTTATACCAAAGCCTGGAAAAAGGCAGATTTATCAAATCGTCGCCCCATCTCGTTAATTTCATGCCTTGGCAAACTGTTTGAGCACGTGGTACTGGCATGGTTGGAAACACTTGCAGAAGAGCAAGACCTTTTCCCTTTAACCATGCTCGGTTTTTGCGCCCACTTATCCACTCACGATGCCCTGGTACAAATCTACCATGATTTAATAAAAGATCCTATACGTGCGGGCACGTGAGCAATGCTAGGCATTGACTTACGCAAGGCGTTCGATAACGTGACACATCAAGCGATAGCCCAGCACTTGGCTTCAACAAACCCTGGAGAACGTATTTACAACTAGGTGTGCTCCTTCTCACAAGGCCGCACTGTGGGACTTTCCCTGGATGACAGCAATACCACGAAGTGACTTGACCTATCCAACAAAAGCACGCCCCAGCAAGCTGTTCTTTCCTCTTCAACCTTGTAATAAGCCTACTCCCACAGTTACTAGACCACGTACCCAACATCTGACACACCCTATACGCGGACAACGTCATGGTATGGACAAATATCAGCTCCGATGGACAGATCGAAGAGGCACTCCAACGCGCAGTAGACACAGTGGCTGAATACGTCGCGTGTGCGGGTCTATAGTGCTCAGTGGAGAAATCGGAACTCATCCTTCTTTGTCCTCCTGACTACCGTAAGTTTAAACACCCGCCACTACCAGCCATCACTCTTAGGATCGCCGGATCCGAAATGCCAATAGAGCAGCACATGCGCATTCTCGGCCTTCACGTACAAGCCGGCAGGAGCAATATCATCGCACTAAAGAGGCCTGCGGTCACCGTCACTCAGACTGCCCGTCCGTTAAGAAGAATCTCTGCGCGGAAACATGGAATGAAAGAAAATGAATTTCTCCAGCTGTTAAATGCCTTCGTAACCACAAGAAACACTTACGCCTTACCGTACTTACAACTCCTCAAGACTGAAAAAAAAAGGTTGACAGACTTATTCGCACAGTACACAAGATCGCCTTGGACCTCTCCCGCACGAAATCGACCACGCACCTTCTCAGCCTTGGAATTCACAATACAATAGATGAACTTATCGAAGCACACCGAACTGCACAAATTGAACGATTGCGTGGTAGTAACACCGGAAGATGGATACTCCAACGTATCGGCATTCCCTCGTCACCAAGCGGACAAGACCTGATCTCGCTACCACCCTTCATCAGACAGCGCTTCATTGTGCAGCCGTTGCCGAAGAACATGCTGGCCGGCATTCATGAAGGTAGACGATCGGCCCGCGCCAGAAACCTTTTCAGTACCTACGCTACGAACACTAACGTGGCTCACGTCGACGCGGCAAGATACCCAGCCCCCAAACTGGCATATGCTATCAATGTCTCGTCGAAACGTACTCCAGTGGATAAAGAGCCTACCACGATGTGTGCCAGCTCCATACGCACACAGGACCCAACCGAGGCTGAAGAAGCTGCCATAGCACTTACCGCAATAGCCGGATCTGAAACAACCATTAGTGACTCCAAATCTGCCATCACCCGATTTGCCCGTGGCACTGTTTCCCCAACCACGGCGCGAATACTCCGTCCTCTGCTCCAAGCGACACGCAGCGCCGCAGACGACACTGCTTCCAGCAGCAATGACGATGACGATCCCCGTTTATTTCAACTCATCTGGGTCCCAGCAGACGTAGGAAACCCGGGTAACGAAGCCGCCCACAGACAAGCTCCACGAGTCGTACGCTGAGCTGTGGGCCAGACTTCAGACCACGATACGGAACCAACCAAACCACTGATCACCTTTCACGACATCACGCAGTACTACAAGCTATCAATTCAAACCTGACCATCCCCGCACCCACAACTAAACAAAGCTCAACAAATCACTTGGCGGCTCATTCCATTCCCCGTACATAAACAGACATATATACCCAGCCTTATTCATATCTACGTGCACCCTTTGCAAAACACAGGCCACAACCTTGGACCACATCATCTGGGGATGCAGCTAGGACCCTCCCCCATCAAACCTCCTAAGACAGTCACCTTCAAGTGAACTCTGGGAGAGAATCCTCACGACTACAAGCCTGGACATCCAGCTCCCAGCCATCAAACGCACTGACGAGGGGGCGACCAGGCATGGCCTGACAGCCCTCGCCACTCAGAAAACCGTCGGCTGCCTTAATAAAGTTTTTACTACTACTACTACTACTACTTCTAATACTACTACTACTACTACTACTACACAACTTCCGTGTCATGATTATCATGTTTGGATGTGTCGTTTACTTTCGCCATATATTCATGTCACGTGATGACAAATTTAGTATATGTGGAGCTAGCGAAGCGGCCGCGAGCACGCTATGAGCGTGGTATGTTGTGATGTTTTTGCATGACACGCGTCTCAAGATTATCATGGTTGCACCAGTCGTATACCTTCTTCATCCATTAACTTCACGTAACACAAAATTTGGTATATAAAGAGCTACTGAAACGGCCTCGAGCACGTCATGAAGGGCCAAATATTCTCCAACGTAACGTTGACGCGCGCGCGCACTGGACACAGCGACGCTACGTTAGCAAAACGGGGGCACTCTATAGCCTGAAGCCAAGCGTGACCGGCACGACCAGTGTCCGTCGACGCGACCCGAAGGCAACCAGCACGAAATGCGACATGCTGCTTTGGCGCCAATGCGTTACCCAGACAGCCCTTCGTCTGCCTCTTTTCGAGACGGAGGGACGCCGGACGTGCTGAAACGCGCATGTGTCAAAGAAACGCAGCGCATACCTGTTAGTATATGGCAGGACCGGCACCTGGCGTGGCAACGCTGGCGTGACGCGACGAAACGAACGCCGGCTCGCACGCTGTTACGAAAGACGGCGACGCCAACACGGTACCGAATGCGCCACTGCTTCGAACTTCGCCGGGAAGGTCACCAGTCGTTTGATAGCGTACGTTTCTCAGCTCACGACTGCTTCTGCGCAGAGCTGATAGACGAGCGGACGAGACGACGGTGAGTTAAACAAGGTTTATGTACAGCATATATACAGAGGCGTTACAAATTCAGCACTGGGGCTGACAGCTTAGAGACTCGAAGAGCCGAGCTTTCTTTTCTGACACATAGGTCTACTGCTCGAGACGCGCCGCGGGGTTTTTTTAAATGCACCGGGTGGATTCTTTGAGTAACCAAATGTCCAACCAGGAGCACCGCTGGTCGTGAGGTCAAAATCTTCCAATGGGGTCGCCGCTGCGCCTCGTAATTCTCATCAAATACGGAGACGCTGCACGTGGCTGCACCCAAGGACGAGTGACGTCACCACGCATTGCGTAAGACTCGCCAGACAGAAAGGCGCCGCCGCGTGATGACGCCGTCGAGTTGTTCGCGTCAGGCGGGCTCGCGTTCTGGCCTTGACACAGATCGCCTTTTAGATGCGGAAGCATCTTATACTCGCGCCTTGTAGTGCGCCGTCCGCGCCGTCCGCACCGCTTCTCGAACATTCGACAGCTGACGCGCGCGCATGCGCCGTCGCGCCGTCGCCCACTCTTCCACCATCTGTGCATCCCTTCCTCCTCTACACACCGCGCGCGCTTCACTCCTCCACCATCTGTGCACCCTTCCTCCTCTACACACCGCGTTCGACATCTACAATTCTCCTGATTCTCCAGTGGACGCGCATGTGGCGTCGCGCTTCGAGAACATTCAACAGCTGACAGTGCATGCGCCGTCGCGCTGTATATATACTCAAGGTCGGCGCTCGCTCGCTCAGTTGCCGCTCGTCGGTTGGTTTGTACGGCGCGTCGACGTCCAAGGTCGCGGTGAAATGAATTCCAACGAATCCACAAACACAATGATCGACGTCCCTTCGACCAGCGCCGCCCTTTCGCATACGTGTGTACGTGTTCACTCATTTAACACCCCCTCCTACAACCACGCTAACCAATTTAGCCATCGACCCAAGTAAGTCGCAATTTAACACCCCATTTCACAACCACGTTAACCAATTTAGCCATCGACCCAAGTAAGTCGCACTTTAACACCCCGTTAACCAATTATATGCTCCGCATCCTCCTCAGTGTTCCCCCGAGGGAAGCTGCGGGCAATTTTTTTTCAGAGGCATGGACGTTCGATGTGGACTCGCAGGCATAACAGCACCCCCACCGCTAGACAATGCGCCGGAAAGACGAGCTGCTTCCACGTGGCTCGGATGTCAGGCGCGCTCGTTCGCCAGGTCTCTCCAGGTTCGCCTCCAGGGCCATAAGGAGAATGCAGCTCCAGACTCTGTTCCGGGAACAAATCCCATTCTTGAGGACGGATCCCTGCTCCACTGGCTTGTCGCCACAACATGCCGGCCAGTTTCGCTCGTCTCTTCTGACGATATTTTGTCTCAGCACTTGTCGATGATTCTGCAACTTGTCAAGAACGGTTCGACAATAGACAACACACGACACAAGCAAGTGCCCGCGGTCACCCGACAGAACACCAGACAAAGTATATTACAACATATGCCTAGCTACGTGTCTATCGGAATTTCGTTCCCTCTACATCAAGAGGCACATTTGGGACACAACACTCTTAAATTGAGAACTCAAAATTTTACACGTACAACAACGTAACTAAATAGAATAGAACATAAAGTTGGCTCCTCGAGATCATTCTGGATGAGAGCGCTCAGCTAAAGCCGTGATGAGGACAAAATTTTGCCACGAATCACCAGCGAAAAACCGAAAGGCCGAGAAGCCACTAACTAAACGCACGGCTCAATGCATCTGCATTAGCGTTTAGCTTTCCTTTTTTGTAGCGAATGTCAAAGTTGCTCTGTTGGAGCATCATGCTCCATCTCAGTAACCGGCCACTTTTAGGCGACGATACCTATGCGGCACCAACAGCGGCTCATACTTGCGACGTTGGACAGGAGAACAACGATACGGCTTGCAACGGATTGACTCCTCACCAGTTAGCTCGATATCGTATTCGATCACCGTCATGCTTCCGGGACGGTCCGAACACACGTCTTCAAACTCGGAAAGAATCCTTCTCAGGTCATCTTTCTGGACTTCACTTAACCTAGGCTCTAGGTTCTAGTGCTTCAAGATTACCTCCGATCCCCTTTCAATTACATCACTAGAACTCAAAATCTCTGCTCCCTCTTCCTCTGAAGCACTCAACAGCAGATTTACGACCGCTTGACGTTGAATGTAAGGTTTCATGAAGTTACTGTGGTAAATTTTGTTCGGCCACCTTCCTAATTTCGCTTCATAATTGATATCAGAAAGCTTCGATATTACCTTGGTGGGCCCTTCCCAATGAACCTTAAGCTTGTTCTTTTTGGACGGCCGCAGCTGCATTACCTGACTTCCTACTTCAAAAATGCGCTTCTTCGCCGATTTGTCGTAGTACTCCTTCGACAACACTTGTGCCGGTTTCATGTGGCTTTCCACTAGCGCTTTAATCGAGATGTCCTCACGTTGCTCTCGAATGAGCGTCTCTCGATCAACCCTTGACAGCTCGCTCCAACTTTCCGCTACAAGCGAGAGTGTTGCACCCTTCTCGCTCTGACTCAATGGCGCCTTGTCGTCTCCCCCAGCTACAGAAACCACGCCGGTCGCTTCGGTGACGGGCCGCTCGAGTGACTACTCACATGACTCACACGAAGAATTTGCTCTCTGAGGTTCCATCAACTCGCCGCCAAGGTCACTTCAAGATTCACACATTGAACAAGATCAAGCTCCTGCGAAAGCTTCCGCGCTGGCGATCGCGTGAGGGCCATGTACGCTAAGTTTTTTAGTGAAGCACAAGTAAATTTTGACGTTGTGATGTTTTCGGAAACGTGGTTTGCTTCGGAAGATGATGTATTTACGTTTCCAACTTATAAATCATACTACATGAACCGCACAGGCAAAAGGGGTGGTGGCGTAGCTATGCTAATCTCAAGTAAAATAGACTGTGAATTGATGTCTGAATTCTCCTGCATTTCTCCTCTATATGAAATACTCACTGTTAGATGTGGTACATCAGTGTTTTGTGTATGTTACCGCCCTCCATCAAATAATGTCCGTTTGTTTTTTTCTTTTTTAGACTCACTGTTAGAATTTGTGAGTGAAAAAAAATATGCCTTGATTTTAGGTGGTGACCTCAACATCAACATGTTAGCTGAGAGCAGTGTTAAATTAGAACTTGAATCAATGTTAAGCTCGCATTATTGTCAAAATGTTATAACGGCTCCTACGCGAATCACTTCACAGTCATCAACACTCTTAGATCTTTTTATAACAAACTTTGATACTTCCCTTGTTACGGCTGGCACTTTGATTCACAATATTAGTGACCACATGCCTATATTTATGTTTGTTAACCAACTCAATAACGTACCCAAACAAGTGCGTGCAGAATTTTCCTATAGACTTATAAATCCTGAAACACTAACCCTCTTTAGAGAGCGCTTAGGCAGAACCGACTGGAGCAATGTGTTCGCAGCGAGTGCCGCCAATTTGGCATACGATTTATTTATGAACAAGTTCACCGAAATATACCTTCAATGTTTTCCCCTAAAGTCATTTAAAACATTTAAAAAAAGTCGGAAACCTTGGGTAAATAAAGAATGCCTTAAGCTTATAAGAAAGCGGGACCAATTGTTCAAGGCATTTATTGTGAGTAAGTCCCCTGAAGCCCTCAAAGCATTTAAAAAGCACCGAAACTTTGTCACCAAACGCCTTCGTGATGAAAAGAAACTATATTATTCGAACCTCTTTAACTCAACGCAAGGGCGTACAGAAAACGTTTGGAAGGCAATTAACAGTACGCTTAATAATCCACCGGAGGAATTAACCAAAATTGTGAAAGATGGTACAGAAATTCAAGGGCCTGATTTAGCTGATGCATTTAACGACTTCTTTTTGTCAGTTGGCGGCCCTACAACCAGTAGTACTTCTTTAATATATATGAATATTCGAAATAACCAAACAATATTTCTAGAACCAATTTCAGAGAGTGAATTAGTAGCGACATTTTTGACACTCAGTAATAGCAAAGCCACTGACGCGGACAATATTCAGATGAAACCTGTTAAGTATGTTATTGACATACTAGCACCCTGTCTTGCCTACATTTTTAACATATGTTTGTCCACAGGACATTTCCCGCGAAACATGCAGATAGCAAAAGTGACAGTTATCTATAAAAAGGGTCCCAGAAATGACATGTCCAACTACCGCCCTATATCGATTCTACCTGTATTCTCTAAGGGTCTGGAAAAAATAATTTTGAAACGTTTGAACTCTTTTACTGACAAGTTCAACTTGATTACTTCAGCGCAGTATGGCTTCCGGAAAAATAAATCTACTGAGCTCGCGCTACTGGCACAAAAAGAATACATTCTAGAGAATTTTGAATCCCGAAATATGGTACTCGGTCTTTTTCTTGATTTCTCAAAAGCCTTTGACCTCATTAATCATAAAATTCTCCTACAAAAGTTGGACCATTACGGTATAAGAGGCGTTGCACACAAATTAATCACTTCATACTTGCAACACCGAACTCAATTCGTCGTAATTCAAGGCAAACATTCCGCAACAAAATCCATTAAAACAGGCGTCCCGCAGGGAAGCATTTTGGGACCGTTTCTCTTCATACTTTACGTTAATGAGATAGTTCGTATTGATGAATCTGCCCATTACATTATATATGCTGACGACACAAGTTTGTTTTTTTCAAGCAGATGTAGCAGCGATCTAGGTAGCCGAGCGAATAACGCACTGTCTAAAATTAACACATGGGCCCAAGAAAACTCTCTAAAACTAAACATAAAAAAAACAAAAGCTGTTTTATTTCACCCCCGCCACACACAAGTTCAGTTTCCCATCATTTCGTTAAATAATTTAGAAATTGAAGTCGTCAAAAGTTTTAAATCATTAGGCGTGTATTTTTCACAAAACATGACATGGGATGATCACGTGAACCATATTATTACTAAACTATCTCGTATAATCGGCGTCATGCGCCGTCATTGCTACTATTTTCCTGTTTCTGTAAACATGCTCATATATAACTCGTTGTTTTCTTCATTATTGAATTATGCCTTTCTTGTATGGTCCACAACGACAACTGTAAACGTTTGCAAACTTACCATCTTGCAAAAGAAAGCTTTGCGTCTTGCCTCTAAATTACCACATCGCAGCCACACAGCAGAATTGTTTAAAAAACACTACATCATTCAGGTTGCATCAATATATGATTATAAACTAAGCCGTTTATATAAGTTCGGTTTATTGAAAAATAATGATACGATTGCTAGAATAGCCAGGTTAGAGAAAAATTTTCCTGCTTATAATGTACGTCAACCTGAAGTGTGGCACATATCAAAATGTAGAACGAAATACGGTAATCAAATGTTAAAGTTTCAACTGCCTGCACTTCTAAACCGCATAATTAGGGAACATAACATTGATATATCTAGCATATCACCAAAAAAATTGCGATTAGTGTTTATATAATAATGTGATCTAGCGACTACCTCGGTGATCTTTCATTGTAATCTTTCATTGTTTCTTTTTTTAGTGCACATTGTGAAACACTTTTATTTTGGTTGTCCTTAGCCGCACGTCTTTCTGTGCTACCCTGTGTACTAGGGGGTCAGGGCTTCTCAAGCTGTTCTCACAGCTTTTACCTGCCCTCCTCGTAACATGTATTTTGTTGTTGCGGAATAAATTTCAATTTCAATTTCAAGTTGGGGAAGAACGATTTACCCTGCTATTTAAGAAGCTGCTCTGAGTTGTTAGAGAAAAAATAAGGAAAACGATCGGGAAGCGCGGCAGACACAGCCGCTTCGGTGCGAAGCTTACAGAACGGGCCTTCAATGACAACCGTAGCGATTGGTAAGCAAGCGCTCTGCTCCTCGGCGACTTGCCTGATCCATGCGCATTCTCCTGTAAGGTCATCCGGAGACACCAACGAAATATGGGCAACGTCCATGGTTGCTGCTGAGTCTCGAAGTGCTCGACACGTTTCCCATTCACACTAATTTCTTGGGGATACGGCTCTAACAACCGCATGTTCTTTTTCGATTCTCGAATTGTTGCAAAAACAAACTTTTGCTTACAGTTTATCGCGATGTGCCCTTCCTTTTTGCAGTTGTATCAGATTAGCGGCTTCCATGATTCAAACGCCCGTGTGGTATCAGTGTGTTGTTTAGGAACCTCACTCGATTTCTCCGCTTCCGTTTGCCCTTCCCCTACAGTGTCCTTCGTAACAGACAGGTCCTTCTTGAAATTACGGTGCGGAACGGGTTTCCGTTGATCAGGTTTCTCTGAAAAGCCCTTTTTCCTTTCATCTTTTTTCAACGCGCACTGCCCGGCTATGCCACTTT
This sequence comes from Rhipicephalus microplus, assembly GCF_043290135.1. Lineage (NCBI taxonomy): Eukaryota > Metazoa > Arthropoda > Arachnida > Ixodida > Ixodidae > Rhipicephalus > Rhipicephalus microplus. The sequence goes on from NC_134704.1 coordinate 89,386,758, forward strand.
CGGCGAGTATAATACTCCCCAGCTAACTGTGCTGCCTTGTTTAGCTGTACTTCACCAAGCTTGTCCTGCAGCCAAAGCTAGACATCCTCCTCGATGCAGCGGTAGAATGTCTCCTATGCAATGCATTCCACCACTTTATCGCGATCTTCATAAACACCTTCGCCCTTGATCCATTCAATTAAATCGCCTTTAAGACGAAACGCGAAGTCAACGTGTGACTCATTCCCCTTTTTAGCATACCGGAACCTTTGCCTGAAAGCTTCGGGTGACAACTTATAACGTCTCAAGAGCACTTCCTTAACCTCGTTATAGCTCTCAAACGCTTCCCTCGACAAGCACGTTATCGCGTCGGACACTTCGCCGGGAAGAAGAGCTAACAGGTTCTGCGCCCAAAGAGACCGCTCCAAAGCATTTCGCTCACAGACGTGTTCAAACTTGACGAGATACTAAGCCATGTCCTCGCCTACTACGAACTGTGGCAGTTGGTCGCGAATTCTCAGACCGCTGACCTGAACTGTCGGAGAAGCTACGCTAGGCGCCTGTGAACACTGTAGAATCACCAATTCTATTCGTTGCAACTCAAGGCGCTCCTGTCTTTCGGCCTCCTCACGCTGGCGACGTTCGCGCCTTTCAGCCTCTTCACGTTCACAAATTTCTCGCCTTTCGGCCTCCTCGCGGCGTGCTTTTATATCCGCCCAGGCCTCATCAACTTCCTCAGCCAACACTCCTTCATCCTTCATGATCTCAAGGATAACTTGCCTTCGTTTCGCACGGCCCAAAATAATGCCGAGTACCTCACAAATTTCGATGAGTTCCTTCACTTTAAAGTTCTCCATCATACACACTAGCCTCTTGCTGTCTGCCCCTGTTAAGAATATTCTTGCCGTAGCCACTATAAGTCTACTAGCAAGACGCGCAAGCAATTTTTAACACTGCCGTGTTTACACCCTCCACATTAGGTTTGGTTTCAAAGTGCTTCGACTTTACTTGAAACGATCAAAGCTCACTCTAATGCTTCACACAGCCCTTCTCTAAACTACTATAACCTGAGCTAGAGTAGTCTGGTGAACTGAGGAGAAAACATCAGGCACTCACCGCATCGATGTCGCTGATGGCGGCCGATCCCGCAGCCGCCAACCACTGTTAAGAAGCGCGCCTCCGACGACGTTACGAAGGGCGCCACGAATCCCACCGCTGCTCTCACTGTTACGAAAGACAGCAACGCCAACACAGTCCCGAAGGTGCCACTGCTTCGAACTTCGCCGGGAAGGTCACCAGCCGTTTGGTAGCGTAGGTTTCTCAGCTCACGACTGCTTCTGCGCAGAGCTAATAGACGAGCGGACGAGACGACAGTGAGTTAAGCAAGGTTTATGTACAGCATATATACAGAGGCGTTACAAATTAGGCACTGGGGCCGACAGCTTGAGACTCGAAGAGCCGAGCTCTCTTCTCTGACACATAGATCTACTACTCGCAAAGCTCCGCAGGGCTTTTTTTATATGCACCGGGTGGATTCTTTGAGTAACCAAATGTCCAACCAGAAGCGCCACTGGTCGTGAGGTCAGAATCCTCCAATAGGGTCGCCGCTGCGCCACGTCATTCTGATCAAATACGGAGCCGCTGCACGTGGCTGCACCCAAGGACGAGTGACGTCACCACGCATTACGTAAGACTCGCCAGACAGGAAGGCGCCGCTGCGTGATGACGCCGTTGAGTTGTTCGCGTCAGGCGGGCTCGCGTTAAGGCCTTGACACAGATTGCCTTTTTTCAGAGGCATGGACGTTCGATGTGGACTCGCAGGCATAACAACGCGTGCCTGGTCGCGTCGTAGTGTACTGGTGCCTTGACTGTGGCATGGAGTCGTGTTCTCAAATGTCACGCATCTCAAGATTATCATGTTTGGACCAGTCTCATACCTTCGTCCTCCATTGACGTTACGTAATACCAAATTCGGCATATGTGAAGCTAGCGAAAGAGCCGCGAACGCATCATGAGTGAGGCATCTGGTCATGCTGTTATATGGCATGTATATCAAGATGATTATGTTTGGACATGTTCTTTACCCATGTCGTCTGTTCACGTCACATAATACCGAATTTGGATATATGTGAAGCTAGCGGAATGACTGCGAGAGCGTCATGAGCGTAACGTGTTGTCATGTTGTCACATGATACGCATCTCCTGTTTATCATGTTTTTTGACCAGTCTCATACCTTCGTCATCCATTCACGTCCCGTAATACCAAATTTCGAATGACTGAAGCTAGTGAAACGGCCGCCAGCGCCTCATGAGCGTGGTATGTAGTCATGTTGTTACATGAAATGCCTCTCATGATTATCATGTTTGCACCACTCACATACCTTCGTCATCCATTCATGTACCGTAATACCAAATTAGGTATACTTGAAGCTAGCAAAGTGGCCGAGATTGCATCATGAGCGTGGCATGTAGTCATGTTTTTACATGACACGCATCTCATAATTATCATGTTTGCATCAGTCACATACGTTCGTAATCTATTCACGTCCTGTTATACCAAGTTTCATATATGTGAAGCTAGCGAAGTGACCGCGAGCGCATCATGAGCGTGGCATGAAGTCATGTTGTTAATGACACGCATGTCATGATTTTCGTGTTAGGCTCTGCCGCTTGTGTTCGCCATGCAATGATGTCATACCATACCAGTTTTGCAACTTGTCATGTGAACGAAACCACCGCAAGAGCAGCAAGCCCATGAAGTGTAAACCATGACATTCATGGTACACATGTCATGATGTTCATGTTATGACAAGTCATATAGTTATGTTACGCCATACCAAGTTTGGCAACGGTACCATTTTCCAAACGGCCAGGAGAGCTTCAAGTCGTAGGCGGCTAGATGGATGCGCTCAATGTCGCCGAGGTTCGCTAAGAAATGCTTCGCATTTATAAGCGATTGAAATAAGTGGAGTCTTATGAAAATTATACTTGGTAGGATGGTGACCACCGTTGGTTGACATTATAATTATTCTTAGGTTGTAATTGACTACAGATGTCATCGCTTTGACTCGGACATGGTCGTGACTATGGAGCTCTACTTGGCGGAAACAGTTTATACCAGTCGACCAAAACTTTTCCCCGCTTTAACGCTGGTCTGCACAAAGATTGTTATTCACTATAAACGCAATACTGTAAAAGACCATCGCTGCGGAAGAAATTCATCGTAGTTTTGCTAAAAAAGCTGCAGTTTCGCCTAAAACGAGCTTAAAGGTTTGTGAAATTTGCGTATCCCACTCGGTTAAGTAGGCAGGTCGCGAGAGTAGACCAGCAGACCATCAACAAGAATATGTGTTTCCAATTGCACGCGCTTTGTTTTAAGCTTAGATTTGAATCCATATCCCTGTTCATGTAAATGACGTCTGTCTTGTCATCATCGTTAGAGTATGTCTAAGACGGAAATGTTCTGTTGAGTGTTATTGACGTTTGTGGCAATAATTTTTTTCTAAACAGATTTGAATCCGTAAGGTATCCGTAAGGAACCGTGGTTCTCAAGGCTGGTGTACTCCCATAGTAGAGTACATAGTACTCTAAATCGTTAACCACTTTTTCTAAACGAGATTTGAAAATGGTATGAAGCCTTTGTGTTCTGTACATGCTGTAAATAAATTTTTTCTAAACAGATTTGAAAAGCGTTTTTGTTTCCAATTTTGTTTTCTTGGATCAGGGAGAAGCTTTTGATTGCGTAGAATGGAACTATCTCTTCGCTGTGCTTGAGTGTTATGGCTTCCGAGCACATTTAACAGAGATCCTCCGCTTACTCTACACAGACTTAGAAACGTCATTAGTAGTGAATGGCTATACATCTGAACCTATTGTAGAAGGTAGGGGCATTCGACAAGGCTGTCCCCTCTCCACAATTCTCTTTGTATTATGCATAGATCCATTATTGAAACAAATTCAGAGATGCACTTCGATACGTGGTTCTCCTCTCCCAGGCTTGGGCGAAGTGGAAGTAGCGGCATACCCCGATGACATCTCGTTGTTTGGAGAAACGCTCTAGGTGCCGACCAGTGCGGACGCGCGAAGATCGGCTCTTGCTTTCAAGAATGTTTTCCTGCGGTATTCACGAATTTGTCGCCCAGTTTTCAGTCCCATCGTATGCCGAAGTTCTCAAGAAATCAGCAGATACGACCTTTGTGCTGGTGAGTGGACTTTTAAACCGTTTTTTGGACATTTTTACACGGCAACGCCACCGGGGCATTTAAGCCTAACCAAGGAGGCGATAGTCGCCGATGCGCCGACCCGGCGCCAACGTGACTCAATGCTCTGCGCGTTCCAGGACCTGCAAATGAGAATGGAATACGAAGTAGATGGAGAGGACATCTCTCCAGAGGATTGCACGGAAGACATGGGTTGGAAGGAAGCCGAAACGAGACGCTCAAGGAATAAGCAAACCGCGGTTAGCGTTCTTGCTGCCAAGGGGTCAACGAAGGCTGGCGTTCCGGGAGACGCTCGAGCCAGTCGTAGTAGGTATGATACCAAGCATACAATTGTGCGAGCTGGACGCATGCCGCCACTACACAAGGATTTCAGCAAAATTGTGCTACGACCACGTGGAGAACTAAATATCACGAGCATTGGCACTGGAGTTGTGGCAGACGCGATAGTACTGGCGGCCGGCATCAAACAGGAGGAGGCCATGCAGGACATCATTTGTTCCAACTTGCAGCAGAACATTATGGTGGCAAGCGCTCCGGACCAAGACAGAGCTTCAAGATACCTTAAGGTCAAGCAAATTGACATTGGAGGCAAAGTTTTCGAGGTTAGCGCGTACGCCACGGCACCCCACGATACTTGTAAAGGAGTGATTCGCGGGATCCCCGTAAGCGATACTCAGGACATTTTGACCCGAAAGATTGTGAACGCGAACAACCCGCTCGCGCTGCAGGCCAAGAGAATCAAGGACACCGGGACAATCATTATAGCGTTCGAAGGACACAAGGTGCCCAGATTCGTGAGATATGGACCTTCACTTTTGCAGTGCTCCCTTTACCGCAAAAACATCGATATTTGTTACGTCTGTGGAAAGCTGGGACATCGGTCTGACGTCTGTCCGAACCCAGCTGAAACCATCTGCAGAGGCTGCGAGATCAAGCACCCAGATAGCCTGCACCAGTGCAATCCAAGATGCAGGCTGTGCGACGGTCACCATCCCACGGCAGATACGGAGTGCAAGAACAGGTTTTTAGTGCCATACGTCGTCAGACGCAAACGTTGGAAAAGATCGCGAGCAGCCGCAGAGGCCCGGGATGCATCAATCGCATCGAGTCCGGACATCAACAACAATTGATTGATTGATATGTGGGGTTTACCGTCCCAAAACCACTACATGATTATGAGAGACGCCGGACATCAACAACAAGCAGCTTACTCCAGCCTACGGGACCCAAAGCATCCAGACTACACAAGAACAGGAAAGGCGGCCCCACTTCAGGGGAAGGTCACGTTCCAGAAGAGGTTCTATACCCAAGGCCCGCTCCCAATCACGGGGGCGCTCGAGTTCTCAAGGTCACCATCAGGGTAGGGATCAGCCTGGGCGGCACCCGAATGGCCAGCTGCCTGGCGTTCTGTTCAAGATCACGGCTTCACACCCGGGGAGGACGCCTGCAGTTACATCGAAAGGCAGCTGGGATGAGCGAGTGCGCAACGGCGCGGCAGAGGTGATGACAGGTAAGCGGCCAGAGCATGATAGAATTGCACAGCTAGAGCAAGAAAACGCGAGACTTACAAAATCGAATGAGAAGCTATCAGCTGAGTTAAAGGAAATACAAATTCTTCTCATTAAGCTAACCAGCGCGCAGTCTTCACAGCCAATGCCTCAGCCAGTTGATGTCCCTGTGGCTGAAAAGGTGGGGGACTCGAGAACCACAAAAAAGAGGGCAGTCATGGCAGAACACGTGGAATCCAACCAAACGACCATGTCAGATATGAAAGAGGTCTTTGACACGCTCAGCAAAGTAATAGCTAATCTTAGCGAGCAGATGGGTAGGCTACAAGCAAGCGTGGCGGCACTGGAAGAGCATATGACTTTGCGCATTACAAAGGTCGAAGCATATCTGCACAACACAGCAAGGCCTCCTCATGCACCAAACTCACCCCTTCAGCCACCAATACTAGTGGTACCAAACCTGTCGGCAGGTGCAGCATCAGGCTCTGGCTGCCCATGTAATAACCATGATGGCAGCGCTACGTGAAGCATTTCGTATCTGGCAATGGAACTGTAAAGGTTACCTTAAAAAGAAGGCCAACCTACAGCAGTATATCAGGAGCAGCCAAGAAAAGCCTCATATTATAATAATACAAGAGACGCTTTCACCGCAAGCAACGTTGCCTGGATTCCGGCCTGTAATAGGCGATACTGAAGGGAGGGGAGTCTGCACCTTCGTATGCAACAAACTAACGCACGTAACCCACGACCTCAAGATAGAAGCAGGCCGGTTGGAACACGTTATGGTAGAGATCGTGCCAGGTACCAGCAACCGTCAGAGCATTTTCATTCTTAATATATACAGCAGTCCAAAGGAACAAAAGCAAGGGTTCAAGACGGTTCTAGAGAAAGCTGTTAATATCGCCGGGGAATGTCCACTCGTCATAGCAGGTGATTTCAACGCCCTTCGTCATACATGGGGTTACAAGTACAACACTGGGAAAGGAAATCGACATTGGCAATGTGCCAGTGAACTTGACCTCACCCTAATCACAGACCCCAGCCTACCAACAAGGCTTGGTACATCTTGCTGCAGGGATTCCACCCCGGACCTTACATTTGTAAGGAACATCAAGAAGGCCCAGTGGATGAACCTTGCTGTAAACCTAGGGAGTGACCACTGCATTCTTGCCACTACTTTCTGCGTGGAGCGTAAAAAGCAGAGAGAATTTCACTTCACAGACTGGGATAAGTTCAGGAAGATAAGAATGGAATGGGAACAAGATGGCCACAGACAAGGCTTGGAGCAGTGGGTCAAACAGATGAAAGATGACATCAAATCCGTATCTTCCACCATTACCAAAGATTTTCCGCTTGAAAGAATGGATAGCCGGCTCGCTCATCTTCTTGAGGCAAAGCAAACACTACTGAACCGTTGGAAGGGTCAGCGCCTGAACCGAAGTCTGAGGAAAAAGAGAGCTGAGGTAAACAGATCAGTCGAGGAACATTGTTGCGCACTATCCAGGCAGCAATGGGACGAAATCTGCAACTCTGTCAATGGTCAGATGCGCAATGGCAACACATGGAATATGTTGAAGCATCTCCACAACGAAAACACCACCAAAACAAATCAAAAGCATGTTATCGCCTGATTTTTGCATAAAGAGATAGGGCGCACTACAGAACAGCAAGTTGTGCAGCGGCTCGTGCATAAGTACCTCCCAATCAAAAGAGGATTGGCACCACCAAGTAGACAGTACCAGGGCAGGCCCAATACAGGTCTTGAGGGCGACTTTAACATCGAAGAGATCAGAAGAGCCTTGCATGATCTCAACGGCAGGTCGGCCCCTGGCCCGGACGGTATATCAAACAAGGCCCTTCGTAACCTTGATGGCGATTCAATTGAAACCCTGAAAGATATGATCAATGCAGCATGAAAAGAAGGCAGGGTGCCAGAGCAGTGGAAGCTGGCCAGCACGATCCTTATTCCTAAGCCAGGAAAGCCCCCTAACTTGGACAACTTGAGGCCAATATCCTTGACATCATGTATCGGCAAGGTTGCAGAACATGCCATACTGCACAGGATAAACAAGTACTTGGAAGATAACGACATATATACACACAATATGGTTGGATTTAAGGTAGGGCTATCCACACAAGATGCACTGAAGCTTATCAAACACCAGGTCATCGACAATGAAACCAGAGACGTGAGAGCCATTCTGTGCCTAGATCTAGAAAAAGCGTTTGACAACATCCACCACTCATTCATACTCGAAGCAATTTCCAAGCTTAATCTGGGGAAAGCCTTTTATGACTACGTATGGTCCTTTCTTACAGATCGGAAAGCGGTGATGAAGATTGCAGATATCGAGACAGCAGCAATTGAACTAGAAGCAAGGGGCACGCCGCAAGGGGCAGTGATTTCACCAATGCTGTTCAACATTGCCATGATTGGACTGTCAAAGAAATTATCGAGCATTGAAAGATTGAAGCACAACATCTACGCAGATGACGTTACCATCTGGTGCACAGGTGGAAGCGAGGGGCAGATTGAGAGCGCTCTGCAAGAGGCGATTGACACCGTAGAAGAGTACCTTCGTCCTTCCGGGCTCAAGTGCTCCTCGAGTAAGTCAGAACTTTTACTGTATTGGACTGCACGGCGGGGACCGAAGCCCAGGGGATGGAAGCCGTTAAACCAGATAGACATCCACGTCCATACAAATCAAGGGGATGCCATCCAGAGGGTCGACTCCATCAAAGTCCTGGGCATGCTGATAGAGTCGACCGGCGCCAACAGCAAATCTATAGCCAAGTTAACTTGGAAAACAGACAGTGCGGTGCACCTCATACGCAGAGTGGCCAACAAAAGAAATGGGATCAAGGAAGACAACCTCATCAGGTTGATGCATGCGTTTGTTCTAAGCCACTTCACGTACGAGGCAGCAATGCACAACTGGTCAAGAGCAGAGTCCGAGACACTGAATGGGCTCCTCAGGAAAGTTATCAAGAAGGTCCTGGGCCTACCCATACATACCAGCACCGAGCGTCTGCTTGAGCTTGGCATTCACAACACGCTCGAAGAAATAGCAGAAGCCCAAGAGAGAGCACAGTTTGCAAGGTTATCTACAAGGTCGGGGAGAATGATCCTGCAGGAGCTGGGCCAATACCCAATGGCAATCAGACGCAATTACAATGATATCCCCGACAACATCAGGGAGAATATTACGGTGTCTCCTATACCAAGAAACATGCATCCAGAACACAACGTCGGAAGAAGAGTAGCGAGGGCCAGGACTATACTTCGTCAAGTCTCAAACGAGGAAGGAGGGGTCGCATTTGTTGACGCGGCTTCCTACGCCAATGGGAAAGCGTTTGTGGCAGTGGTGGTCGATGGGGCTGGCCATGTCGTCAACTCAGTGACGGTCAGGACGAAAGACCCAATCATTGCGGAACAGGTGGCCATCGCCTTAGCACTCAAGATGGATAACATTGAAGTCGTCTACAGTGATTACATGGCAGCAATACGGGCGTTCGCCAAGGGGACAGTCTCTGAACAAACGCTGAGAATACTGCAAGGCAAGAAGATAACGCATCATCTTCTGAGTTGGTTCCCAGCTCACCTTGGGCAGATCAACGATTCCCCTCCCAATCTCAATGAAGCAGCACACGAGGCGGCGCGAGAACTCTCCAACCGCGCCCCCCCCCCGGGGATGCGTTCTACCGGTGAAGATGATAACCGTGAAATTATCCCAACATATAACGAGCTCACTAAACATTTCTACCTGTCTAGAAGGATTTTCCCTCCACCTCACAAAAATCTAACTCGGCCCCAAGCACTTACATTAAGGCTTTTGCAAACGCGGATGTACCCTACTTTGAAAATGTTACACATCATGTACCCTGACCTATACCCAAGTAATCTTTGTTCACATTGTGGGGAAATAGCTTCATTAGAACACATACTCTGGCAGTGCACCAAATTCGCTCATTTATCGAACATCACCTCTGCCAGATGGGAGGCGGCAGCTCGTCCTTGGCAGATCAGCTCTGGGCTGTCCACCAAGCCCGCGAGGCGGCTGAGGAGCTTGGCATCTCAGTCCCCACGTGGGAGCTGCCGAAACACAGTGATCTGTGTTTTGGAGGACCAAATAAAAGTTTATCTAATCCAAGCTCGTTGTTTATTTGGAACATAGATAGCTACAAAGCCTTTTTGCGAATATTTCACATGTACAGTTACCTGTCTTGGAGCACGTTTTAATCCCGAAAAAGGCAAGACATTGTGCTTTGGGATGCACATTGAAGAGATTCCTGATGGTGTAAATCGTCCAAGGAGTTAAGGTCTTAGGTGTAACTTTCCTTTCGACTGGTGAGGTAGCCCGCACCACATGGAAAAAAGTCCAACACAATGTGGACAGATGCATTGAAGACGCCAAAACTTATCAACTACCTTTTACTGAAAGAGCTTATCTAATTAAATCCAGCATATCAGCGCCACTGCTTTATGTAGCCAGAATTGCTCGACCACCTCGTCGGGTTTTGCTGAGAGTGGCTACTGCGTGCAGCTCCTTTTTTTGGGATGGCCACGCCGAAGCTGTTACCAGAGCCTTGGTCCGCTTACCAATAAAATGGGGAGGGCTCAGTGTACCCAACCTTGATGTAATGTGCCGCATGTTGGCTCTCAAAAACACCTGGATACTCTTAGACAACTCATTGTATCGAGGCAGGCAACTCCTTGTGTATCTGCTAGGAACCTCTAGAAGATTTTTCGGTTTAGCAAACGACACGGGACCAGCAGCCAAACACCCACTGGCGTATTACACACATGTTACAAAATCTTTGCAACAATGGCGAAACAATTTTGCAGTTCAAGAACTTATGGAAATGTCCCACACCGACATGAGCGAATTAATAGTATTTAAAAGCATATCTGAAGAACAACGCCGGAAATGCCAGGCGAAAAGACGTTGGACTCCTACAAACACGTCTCTCCCTTCCGAGGTCCGTGACCCACACTGGCTTAGGGAATGGGAGGCTTTACCAACGGCCGACCACCTTGCAGCGCAGGGCGTGGCGCCCTCCGCCACATGCCCGCAATGCGGTCGCGTTGAAACACTGAACCATGTCTTCCATGAATGTATAGTAGCACGCACATTTTGGCGCATGGTTACCAGAATGTTCCAAATAACTATGCAGTGGAAGTCTAGCCACAGGGATAACTTCGTCGAACTCTTAATGGCTATCGGAGCCTTCGTCTTATGGAAGCGAAGGGGACTGGCCCGACTGAGGAGACGCCCTCAGAGAGCCATGTTTCCTCTGCTACATCGGCTAAGAAACGTAATGCTTATGCATCTCAACGCAGAACTAGTCATGCTGAGAGAGGAGGCATTCCTCCGACGCTGGTCTACGTGATTCATTATGATAAAGAACAACAGAGTGCCCATGACTTTCCTCTCTATTGAGGAGGTGGGCTAGAGCTTGTACCACTGTGACATTACAGTGTGTATTTTTCATTTCTTCTTTAGAAACTTACCTTTTTGTGCGATATTGTTCTTGAGCACGAGAGCAAACTGTCCTCACAGGTAAATGCAAAACATCACCCTAAACTGTGAATGACCTCCTCTTGTTTATTCATATAGCCTTACTGCTTATTTAAGTTTAATCATCTCGATGTGATGAATGTCCTGTCTTTGTTGTACAATTTTTCCATTGTACGTTACTGCATACGCTATAAGTTCTTTTCGCTGTATATACCAGCTTGCATTGTACATACGCATTGATCACCATTGTCCATTTTTCTGTGTGCACATAAGCTGTGTAAGATATATCCGGAAATAAAATTCTCGTAAATAGATTTCAAAAGCGTTCGGGACGGCTTTAAGCTCTTCCATAGTAGAGTACCCCTGTACTCTAAAACGTTACTCACTTTATCTAACCCCAATTTCAATGGCCATACATTGTCGAATCGCACGTGCGATGGCTTTCAGCTATCCCATAGTACATGACCACGTACTGTAAATTGTTAACTACTTCTTGTAAACAAAATTTTCAACTGACAGTTCTCCTCGGGTTTCTGTGCGTGAACTCGTTCACGGCATAATTTTTTAGGGCCGAAGCTCCTTAAAGCGGCGAAGCTCCTCGTCGTAGTCGTAGTGCGTAACCAGTCTCACGTTTTGACCTGCAAGATGGTGCCGGTGGGAGATTTCTGCTGTGTGTTGTTGAACAATAAAAAATTCGCAGCGTGCGCATAAACTAAAAGCCGAATTCTCCTGTCTCTCATTCGCCATTAGCAACCATTGGCATGTACATTGAGCACTATCTGACAAGAAAGGGTTGCTACGTTATACCCACTAGGCGTAACATCCTTGGTTTTAGAAAGCTTTAGCAAGCGTTAGGCCGCAGTGCGATGAATACAGTAAACTAGTATATACCATGAACTCGAGGTGATTAAAAGTGGGAAGTGTACACGAAGCAAAAGCTCAATTATCCTATCTCTCCTTCCCCATTAGCAGCCATTCGCATGTACATTGAGCACTATCTGACAAGAAAGGGTTGCTACGTTATACTCTCTGGGCATAACCTACTTGGTTTTAGAAGGGTATGGCGAGCGTTGGGCCGCTGCGCCATGAGTAGAGTGAACTAGTATATACCATATACTCGGGTTGGTTAAAGGTGGGAAGTAGACCCGAAGCGCAAGACGTAAGAAAGTGTGCGTGTGCCACCTCTCGTTTATTCCTTGGAATGTCCGCTGGATGGCGGTGCTTATATATGGGGAATATATGACGAAAAGACGCGAGATGGTGGTACTTAGAGTGTTGAATAGATGGACAAACGGACACACAGACAGATGCATGGACGGACTCACTGATCGCTGCACTGGCAGATGGATGCATGGACACACGCAAGGGCGGATGCTAGGACGAACGCAGGGACGGACGCATGGATGGACGTGCGGACGCACCAACAGACGTACGCACGTACGGACGGATGGACGCATGGACGGTCACACAGACGGACGCAAGCACAGACGGCAGCAAGAACGAATGGACGGACGGATGCTTCACCCCACTCTCCATCATTCAACCCGTGGATATGCTGCCATTTTTTTTCGAAACGGCCTCGTGAGGCGTTAGAACCAAAGAACAGCTTTTTGCTCTCCCATAGTTGAGTACCAAATACTCTAAATCGTTAACAAATTTTTCCAAACACGTTTTCAAGAACGTTTTCTTTTGGACAGCTTACTGCTCTCCCATAATAAAGTACATCATACCGTAAATCATCATCGTCATCAGCCCGACTACGCTCACTGCAGGGCAAATGCCTCTCCTCTGATCCGCCAATAAACCCAGTCGCGTGCTTTTAGATGCGCAGCATCTAATACTCGAGGCTTGTAGTGCGGCGCCGTCCGCAAGCTTCCTCCTCCTTCTTCCACCATCTGTGCATCCCTTCCTCCTCTACACACCGCGCGCGCTTCACTCCTCCACCATCTGTGCACCCTTCCTCCTCTACACACCGCGTGCGCTTCTCCTCTTCACGAACATTCGCTAGCTGTATAATGTAGCGCGCATGCGCCGTCACGCTTCGAGAACATCGGCAGCTGACGCGCGCGCATGCGCCGTTTCGCTTCGAGAACATCGGCAGCTGACGCGCGCGCATGCGCCGTTGCGCTTCTCCCCCTTCTCGAACATTCGACAGCTGACAGTGCATGCGCCGTCGCGCTGTATATATACTCAAGGTCGGTGCTCGCTCGCTCAGTTGCCGCTCGTCGGTTGGTTTGTACGGCGCGTCGACATCCGAGGTCGCAATGATCGACGTCCCTTCGACCAGCGCCGGCCAAAGTGTTGGCGGAACCGCAACCAATCGTCGTCCGAAGACAAGGCAGCGCGGAGAAGAGCTCGCGACGCCGAACGTAAACGTCGGCGTCGAGCGGAAGATGCTCAACTTAGAGAACGTGAAGCCGCTGAGAGACGTCAGCGTCGAGCAGCAGCACCGGATTCGGCCGCTTTGAAACGTAAGCGTCGACAAGAGGACCCGGACTTTCGAAAACGGGAAGCCGAGTGCAAGCGTCGGCAACGAGAGGCCGATCCCGATGCTGCCCGCGAGCGCAAGCGCGCCGAGGTAGCGGCGTGGCGCGCCAAGCAGTATGCCACGCCCAACGCTCGCTTCAAGCGCGACTTCCTCGACCGAAGCTTCGGCCACACCTGCAAGGTGTGTGATCGTCTTTGGTTCGATCACAACTTAACTCGGATCGGCAACATTCAGAACAACTCCAAAGCGTTGTCGGTTCTTTGCGATACGTTTGGAAAGGGCACCGACTATGCCGACTACGTCGTGTGTGCTACGTGCAAGCAGTCTTTGATTGCCGGTCGAGTTCCCTCGGCTAGCGTGAGTTACGGCTACCGCTACCCGCCCCGACCCGAACATCTACCCGAGTTGAACGCGGTTGAAGAACGACTCATCGCTCCTCGACTCCCGTTCATGAGTATACGACGCTTGACTCACGGCAACGGACAGTACGGAATCAAGGGCCAGATCGTGAACGTTCCCATCCAAGTTCCCACTGTCGTTAGGTGCTTACCAATTATATGCTCCGCATCCTCCTCAGTGTTCCCCCGAGGGAAGCTGCGGGCAATTTTTTTATGCCCAAGGTATACCTGCGAACTCTTAGCCTATCTTACTGTCTCTCCTTCGTGCATTTGCCTTCTCTGGGAATACAGTTATACCTTTAATGGCGAGTGGTTATCCTGCCTACACGCTACAGGCCCGGCTCCTGTTCATTTCTTCCTCTTGATCCCAACTATGATATTGTAATTCATAGTTACATATTGGAAGCGTGAACTAGCCTTTTTAAGCCCTTTTTATAAAAAAGAATATTGATAGCTTTTTCAGCTCACCGTATATATCACTCTTAGTAAAAAAAAATGTCATTTCTGAACGACACTTGGTCACGGTGCAACCTTTTTCCATGTATTTCCCTTTCCCATCTCGTCTTTCTTGTACATATTATCTTCGTTGAATAATCCAAGTCTCAGTCTGCGGTCGTTTGTTTCCTCTCTTGTGTCCCATTAGTTTGCGCTCATAAAAATTCTTTATGAATATTTACCAACTAGCGCGCCTATCAACTCTTCTATGATATCCTTAAGCAAGGTCTGTTCCCTGACCCACTCGGCTCTCTTGTCACTTATCTTAAACATCTTATTTGTTGTTTCAAGGTCTTAGTAGTTGTCACGATGGTTCACTACTCTCCCATAAATATATATATATATACATATATATGTACGAAGTTCTCAATATCGTTTAACAATTTTTCTAAACACATTTCATAATAATGAGTACATCGCTCTCGTAGTACAGCGAAGGGCGACTTGTTGTATTATCTGTATTTTTATGCACCAAGCAACTTACGGCAGAGTTAAATCAGTGTGCATGGCTATTCTTACGGCACTCACGCGCCGCGCGTTCCGGCTTGTGTAGGGAGCTGGGTTAGATGATTTGGCAACTTCTTTTTGCACTCTCGCAGCAATAATGTGATTGGGAAGGAGATTCTGCAGACGTGCGATGAACCAACGCGTTCAATCCTAGCCAGAGTGCGCTGAAGTGCGCTAGCGCGTTCATTCCGTAAGTGGCCATGCAAGAGGCTATGGCTGCTCCCTCTTACACTCTCCCAGCAATCACGGGACGGCCTCGGAGAACGAGATTGTTCAAATGCGCTATGAACCCACGTGCTCCCGCATCACGTGGTGATGAACCCACGTGACGTGCTCCAACAAAAATTTGGGGCTCGTAACCGCAGCAGAAACTACAGTCTATTCATGGTGTCCTCCACTTGCAAGGACGCGCTAACATCGGGCATGCAAGGTGCCCTTGATGAACGAAACTTAAAGGCGAGCTATGCACTGTTTCGCATGCTAGTCATGGCTTCCTCTAGTGAAAGGTGGGGTAATTCTCTGAATTCGTTGTATTGAGTACCTTGGCTCGTATCTAACGGGTTTGTTTTGAAATGAATTTTCTTGAGTCACAGTTTTGGTGCAAGAGGAAGCAGTAAATGCGATGGTAAGACATTAAAACATCCCGCGAAGAACAAGCAGCAAAATACATGAAGTGCGCCGCTGAGAAAGAAAGAAGGGCGCTCCAATAGAACGCACAAAAAATGCCGCCATATCTACGAAGTGAATGATGATGAGTGGGCGAAGCTCCGGAGGTAAACCTGGTAAACCATGAATCCTCCGTACATTTTGCCCACTCGATTTTATTGCAACGCTCCCCCTAGCGTACGTCGCCGCACTATATCGAACGATGACACGCGCCATATGTGGCATCATTCCTATTTTATAACACCTAGCATCTTTCATAATCAACTACACGTACCGCCGTCTAGTTTATAACATCTTGCATCTTTTGGACGGACGGACGGACGGACGGACGGACGGACGGATGGACGGATGGATGGATGGACGGACGGACGGACGGACGGACGGATGGACGGACGGATGGACGGATGGACGGACGGACGGACGGACGGACGGATGGACGGATGGATGGACGGACGGATGGATGGACGGACGGACGGACGGATGGACGGACGGACGGATGGGTGGATGGATGGATGGATGGATGGACGGACGGACGGACGGACGGACGGATGGACGGATGGATGGACGGACGGACGGATGGACGGATGGATGGACGGATGGATGGACGGACGGACGGACGGACGGACGGACGGATGGACGGATGGATGGATGGACGGATGGATAGATGGATGGATGGATGGATGGATGGATGGATGGATGGATGGATGGATGGATGGACGGACGGACGGATGGACGGATGGACGGATAGATATGGCTGTACCCTTTAGATCGGGCGGTGGCTAGCGTAATACTTAGAACTGAACGAGAGGTGGCTACATACAGGAGACGCACAGCCCACGACTTAAGGAGCTTCGCTCCTAAAAAATGGCAGATCCCACGTGCAGTGGCAATCGATGATATGCGAAGCACGAATAATGAAGGTTGATATGTCACTTTAAAATCAGCACAACATTACGAGGTGGAGGTAAATGATGCCGTACTTGGCTTCGGTGTTGTGATTATTGTGTTTGGATGTGTTGTTTACCTTCGTCATTTTTCAACGTCACGTGATACCAAATTTAGTATATGTGGAGTTAGCGAAACAACCGTGAGCACGCTATGAGCATGATATGTTGTCATGTTCTTACATGACGCGCGTGTCAGGTTTATTATGTTTGCACCAGTAATATATTTAGTCATCCATTGACGTCCCGTAACAACAAATTTCTTATATGTGGAGCTAGCGGAACGGCCGCGAGCGTATCATGAAGGGCCCAATATACTGCAATGTAGCGTTGACACGCGCGCACGCTGGGCACAGCGACGCTATGTTAGCCAAACGCGAGCACTCTATTGTTTGACGCCAGGCTCGACCGTCGCAACGAACGGTCGTCGGTGCGGCCCAACGCAACCAGCGAGGAATGCCACATGCTGCATTTCGCACCCGTGTGTTAGCCAGTGAACACTGCATCTCCCTCTTTTAGATGCGGAGCATCTAATACTCGAGGCTTGTAGTGCGGCGCCGTCCGCAAGCTTCCTCCTCCTTCTTCCACCATTTGTGCATTCCTTCCTCCTCTACACACCGCGCGCGCTTAACTCCTCCATCATCTGTGCACCCTTCCTCCTCTACACACCGCGTGCGCTTCTCCTCTTCACGAACATTCGCTAGCTGTATAATGTAGCGCGCATGCGCCGTCACGGTTCGAGAACATCGGCAGCTGACGCGCGCGCATGCGCCGTCGCGCTTCGAGAACATCGGCAGCTGACGCGCGCGCATGCGCCGTTGCGCTTCTCCCCCTTCTCGAACATTCGACAGCTGACAGTGCATGCGCCGTCGCGCTGTATATATACTCAAGGTCGGCGCTCGCTCGCTCAGTTGCCGCTCGTCGGTTGGTTTGTACGGCGCGTCGACGTCCAAGGTCGCGGTGAAATGAATTCCAACGAATCCACAAACACAATGATCGACGTCCCTTCGACCAGCGCCGCCCTTTCGCATACGTGTGTACGTGTTCACTCATTCAACACCCCCTTCTACAACCACGTTAACCAATTTAGCCATCGACCCAAGTAAGTCGCAATTTAACACCCCATTTCACAACCACGTTAACCAATTTAGCCATCGACCCAAGTATGTCGCACTTTAACACCCCGTTAACCAAATATATGCTCCGCATCCTCCTCAGTGTTCCCCCGAGGGAAGCTGCGGGCAATTTTTTGAGACGCAGGGACGTCATACACGCTGAAACGCGCATGCGTCAAAGCAACGCAGGGCGGCGCGCACCTGCGAATATATGGCAGGACCGGCGCCCTGCTTGGCAACGCAGGCGTGAAGCGATGACATGCACGCCGGTGAGCACGCGCACCGCGTCACGTCAAAATGTATTGGCGCCTTGACTGTGGCATGTAGTCGTGTTCTCACATGACAGGCATTTCATGATTATGATGCTTGCGCCGGAGACATCCTTTCGTCATCCGTTCACGTCACGTAATACCAAATGTCACATATGCGAAGCTAGTGAAACGACCGCGATCGCATTATGTGTGTGGCATGTATTCTTGTTACATGGCACGCATGCCGTGATTATCATGGTTGGATGACTCATTTACCTATGTCGTCCATTGGCGTTGCGTAATACCGAGTGTGGTACATGTGAAGCTATCGAAACGGCCGTGTGCGCATCATAAGCGTAGCATGTAGTCGTGATGTTACATGACACGCATCTCATGTTTATCATGTTTGCACTAGTATCATACCTTCGTCATCCATTCACGTACCATAATACCAAATTTGGTATATGCGACGCTAGGAAAATGGTCGCGAGTGCATCATGAGCGTACCATGTAGTCATGTTGTTACATGACAGGCATGTCATGATTTTCATGTTAGGGTCTGTCGCTTGTTTTCGCGACGCAACCTCGTCATGCCAATCCAGTTTTGCAACATGCCATGTGAACGAAACCACCTCAAGAACTGCAGGGCCATGAAATGTAAATCATGGCATTCATGACATACATATCATGATTTTCATGTTATGACTAGTCAAATATGTTCTTCATACAGTCATGTTATGCCATACCAAGTTTGGTATCGGTACTATTATCGAAACGGCCAGGAGAGTTATAAGTCGTAGGTGGCTAAATAGAGAGATACGCTCAAAGTCGCCGAAGTTCGCTAAGAAATGCTTCGCATTTGAAGTCAGGACAAGCGGTAACTAACCAAAGCTACAGTCGTTACGCCTTTGTGTTTGAGCAACACGCTGCAAGCGTCGACAATGCAGTACCCTATGCACTCATATCTTCGTTTTAGGCGCGAAACTCCTTATAGCGGCACCCATTCGTCCTCCATAGTTTGTAACAAGTATAACATTTTGACCTCCAAGGTGATGCCGGTGAGAGACTTCATCTGTGCGTTGTTGAACAAAAAAAATAGTGCTCAATGTACATGTTAATGGCTGCTAATGGTAAAGGAGAGACAGGAGCATTCGGCTTTTAGTTAACGCGCAGGCTGCGATCACCATTAGCAGCCATTGGCATGTACATTGAGCACTATCTGACAAGAAAGGGTTGCTACGTTATACTCGCTCAAGGAGGTTATATTAAAGCTTCTGGAGTGGCGGAGAGGCTCCGCGGCTGAAGCCGACACCGCCATATTGATCAGGGCAGAAAACGGATGGGCGCAGTTTAGCGTGCGTGGCTTTCGTGTTGATTTAGTGCTAGTAATGTTGCGTATCATGCTTCTAATTGAACAAGACGCTTCTGAACACGTCTGTGATCACATTTTGAGGCGACGATGTTGGGCTCTTGGGTAGTATTTGGCTGTGCGAATCGTGTGAAGCGGACACTGGGCTCAGCTTTCGATGTTTAAGTAGGCATGCTTCGCTCATTCGCTTATTCTCCCATATTTTAGCGACTATGCGACTGCATTCATAGATTTTCTTTTGGCGTCCGGGGGCACAATGACGCTAAGAATAATTTTTTGCAGGCTCTATGTTTTTGTAGGATATATATATATATATATATATATATATATATATATATATATATATATATATATATATATATATATATATGTGTGTGTGTGTGTGTGTGTGTGTGTGTGTGTGTGTGTGTGTGTGTGTGTGTGTGTGTGTGTGTGTGTGTGTGTCATATCCTTGAGTAAGTTTTTTTTCTTTTTATAGTGAAAGGTGTTACGAGATCAGAACATGGGTCATGCGTAGAGCCGTGTCCGCCGCCGCCGCCACTCGTAATTAGTATCGAACAAAAAAAACTCGGTAAGTTAAGAATATCAATGACACAATGAGAGTCCAACCCGGGTCCGCTGCGTGCCAACCCAGCATTCTACCACTGAGGCGCGCCCGCGCTGGAAATTGTTTCTAAACTGGTTTTAGGCAGGCTTGATGTCTGGAAACGAGTCGCATTAATATGAGTAATAAAGTGTTTTAGACCATCAAGGAACAGCGAGGCGTCACACAATGCGAATTTCGTGACGACTTGGTCGCCCAACGCTCCCATCCATTAAATAACTTGTTCTTGATCACCTATTAACTGTGGTGCATAACCACTTCACGCATATTTCTTCATCGTCATCAGCCACTGCATAAAAAGATGCACTAAACTTCAAACAAGTGTGTAGCGAATACCGCGCACGATTCTCCAAAGAATGGCGAAGGATAGCATAGTGAATGCTGGCCTACTACAGAAAATTTATGATTATTTAAGGCACTGTGGATACCCAGCAGTGCCCTTGTAGCATCCCAAAGAGTTTTTAGAGAAGGCTCTGAAAGACCACTCCCCAGCTTTCGCTGTGACTGTGCTGCGCGTTCCTTGCAGGTCTGGCATGTTCTTTTTTTTTTTACACGCTTGAAACGCCAAGTGTCCAAGAAAAATTAAAGCAGATGTGCATTAAAGTCCTTTCCGTGTTCCTTCGCCTACTATATAAAAATATTAAACAGGTGCTTTTGTAGCAATAACGAAACGCATGGCAAGCATCACGGCGCTTCAAAGCAGGCGCCGCCTGCTTCTGCCCTGAGCAATATGGCCGCTGCGGCTTCACTTCGAGACATGGGCGGGTATGCGGGACCGCCACTCCAGAAGATTTAGTATAACCTCCTTGTACTCGCTGGGTGTAACTAAGGTCCCTAGATGAAACAAGGTAGCGTCACTCATTGTTCTCGAGCCGTCCTCCTCACTCTCTCGATTACTCCTCTTTTTCTCTGCCATCTGCGTCTGTAATTGGTGCATTACTTGCACGTGATCTTGCAAATTGCTGGTGGTGTTATTTATTATTATGCAAAAGGTTCAAAACGAGTACGCATGCGCATATGGCTCCAGTCGGATTCTCGCCGTGACCAAAGACAAAATCGTAGCCAGAACATAAACTGAAGAGGAGGAGCGTTTCGGTGTGCGCTAAGTCGACCAAGATTGTTTCGCCATGCTCGTTCAATGCAACATCTGCGTTTTTAAGCAATGCTGCGTTGCTGTAAACAACAGAAAATGGTTTCGCTCTCTTCAACTTACCTCGTGCTTTCCGAGATGAAGCGCACCATGAAGTGCAACTATGAACCATTTCACGCGATTGCTTTCGTGCAACTTCGTCAACGTATGTCGACGCGGATCTGCGAAGCGAGTTCACTTGTCGGTTTTTATTGAAACGCCAGGCGCGCGTCTAATGCGTGTCTAGTGCATGCCAGTTGGTACGAACACATGTGGGTATGCACGTATACAGAGCAGCTGTAGGTTGTAATCAACGCACCTTCAGAAACATTTCACTCTTGACCAGTTCCCGCTTGAGCCGAAACGCGCTGCTTCGAGACACCTCACTAGTAGAGCTCTCACTTTTCAAGAAAGTCCCTGCACCGCAACAGAATCACTTGGCATCACGATTGTCTAAATGGGCACATTTAAAAGAAAACGTCATCGCAGTGCTGCTGGACGAGTGTTCGTACCAATCTGGTCGTAGTTTTTTTTTTCTTGCATGTGCACAAGCCGGTTGTAATCAATCGTCACAACGTCACGCCCTGTGGCCACTTACAGGATCCAGCAAGAAGCACGTTCACTGTGTCACAGCACGAACAAAACACAATCGGAGAAGTGGACTAGTTAGAACTGGACAAAATACCGCGGCCGTGGAACTAAAATGTACTACGCGAGACGCCAAAGCTAGTGGTGTCAAGTATAGAACTGCACAACGTTGCCGGTTGGGTAACGCACATCCCGCTTGCTCTTGTGTTGTGCCGTTTATGTTCATAAAGGTAACTGTTTATTCTACGTCTTATTTCGTTCCATTTTGTTTCATTTACATCTATTCACCGCAGCAACAGAACCCAAACATTCGCTTTTGGATGAAAGTTTTAAACCTTCTAGGGGGCGCTTCAGGCAAATAAGCGAGGAGGAAAAGGGAGGGTGTCGCTACCTTGGAAACTTGTTTCATGTAGGGACCTTTGGTGTAACCTCTTTAGCTTTAGAAAGGTTTAGCGAGCGTTGAGCTGCAGTGCCATGAATACAATGAAGTTGTATATACCATAAATGAACTCGAGGTGGTTAAAAATGGGAAGTAGATACGAAGCGCAAGCCGTAAGAAAGTAAAAGCCGAATTCGCCGCCTCTCATTTCCCATTAGCAGCCATTGGCATGTACATTGAGCGCTATCTGACTGAAAAAGTTTGCTACGTCATACTCGCTGGGCGTAACCTCCTTGGTTTTCGAACGGTTTAGCGAGTGTTCGGCAGCAGTGCCATGAATACAGTGAACTAGTATATACCATGAACTCGAGGTGGTTAAACGTGGGAAGTGGACCCGAAGCGCAAGCCGTAAGAAAGTGCGCGTGTGCCACCTCTCGTTTAGTCCTTGGAATGTCCGCTGGATGGCGGTGCTTCTATATGGCGGTGCTTCTATATGATGAAAAGATGCGAGATGGTGGTACTTCGAGTTTTGAATAGATGGACGAACGGACACATAAACAGATGCATGGATGGACGCATGAACGGACGCAGGGGCGGCTGCACGAACGAACGCAGGGACGGACGCACGAACAGACGCACGCACGGACGGGCTGATGGACGCATGGACGGTCACACTGATGGACGCATGGACGGGTGGAAGCAAGAACGAATGGACGGATGAGTTCTTCGCCCCACTCTCCATCATTCACTCCGTGGATATGCTGCCATTTTTTTCTTTTAAGCGGTGGTGCGCGGGGAGTGGCCCCTCTGCGTTTCCTGACTTTAGATGGCGCCTGATGTAAAGTGTGCCTGTTTTTTTTTGGGGGGGGGGGAGGCAAAGGTCTCTAAGCCATCGATCATCCATCTGCGATGTACGTAGTAGTAACAGTAGTAGTAGTCGTCATCGTCGTACTAATAGGTAGCCACCTCAATGGCTGGAATAGAGGAGCGACACGCGCGCACCCTTTTGTGTAGACGAGGAAACCGGCGCACGCTTGTCATAAAAAAAGATAGCTGTTTCTGAATCAATAACTTACAGAGACGAGTAGTTCAATTTGTTTTGAACTTGATGCTTACTAAAAAATAAACTAGCAACAGAAGGACGCACTTTGAGCTCTGTCTGAACAGAAAAAAGCGTCACATATACCAAATTCGGTATTACAGTACGTGAATGGTTAACGAAAGCATGTGTCTGGTGCAAACATGATAATCATTAAATGCGTGTCATGTAACAACATGGCTACATGTCACACTCACGATGCGCTCGGGGCCGTTTCGCTAGCTTCACATATACCAAATTTGGTATTACGTGACGTCAATGGATGACGAAAGTAAGCGACTGGTCATGAAATAATCATGAAATGCTTGTCATGTGCGAACACGACTGCATGCCAAAGTCAAGGCGCCAATACATTTCGATGTGACGCGGTGCGCATGCTCGCCGGCGTTCATTTTCTCGCGTCACGTCGGCGTTGCCACGCCAGGCACCGGTCCTGCCATATACTCGGAGGCGCGCGCTGCGCGCGTTGCTTTGACGCCTGCTCGTTTCAGTG
Organism: Rhipicephalus microplus; assembly: GCF_043290135.1. Lineage (NCBI taxonomy): Eukaryota > Metazoa > Arthropoda > Arachnida > Ixodida > Ixodidae > Rhipicephalus > Rhipicephalus microplus. Next base: position 89,410,509 of record NC_134704.1, read on the forward strand.
CGTCCGGTGTCTCTGCGTCACGAATGAGGGAGACGCAGAGCTTTCTGCGTAACGCATCGGCGCGAATTCGCGCTGGTTGCCGTCGGGCCCTGCCGACGGACGCTGGTCGCGTCAGACGCGCCTGGCGTCAGACTGAGTGCTCGCGTTTTTTGCTAACGTAGCATCGCTGTGCCCAGCGTGTGCGCCTGTCAACGCAACATTGGAATATATTGGGCTCTTCATGATGCGCTCGCGGCGATTTTGCTAGCTCTACATATAAAAAATTTGGTGTTACGTGACGTCAATTGCTGACGAACTATATGACTGGTGCTAACATGATAATCCTGACACGCGCGTCATGTAAGAACATGACAACAATCCACGCTAATAGTGTGCTCACGGCCATTTCGCTAGCTCCACATATACTAAATTTGGTATCACGTAACGTATATTGATAACGAAGGTAAACGACACAATCAAACATGATAATCATGACACGGAAGTAATGTACGACATCATTTACCTCCACCTCGTCACGTTGTACTGATTTTAAAGTCACATATCAAGCTTTCCTGTTCGTGCTTCGCATATCATCGATTCCCACTGTACAAGGGATCTGCCAAATTTTTCTTGCCATATTTTGAGTGGGAACAGATGGAGCCACACTTACGTGCGTGTATGAAGAGCAGTTTTCAAACTGAAAGAATATGTAGGAACATTGCGTCATAGAACAGTCGGAGGCGGCTAGATTAATAAATAAAAAGATACGCTCAAAGTCGCTGAAGGTCGCTAAGAAAGGCTTCGCATTGAAAAAAATGGGTAACGATTTTTTATACTTTCTAAAATGTGTCTCTTGGGCTACAACTGCGTGAAGTATTTTTTGCTTAGAAGAAGTGGTTAACGGTTATGAGTACTTGGAATTCACTATGGGAGATTTTACATCCGTCCCGTGGGTCCCAGTCTCACATGATGAGACATTTGCTATTAAGACGATGTTCTCGGATGGAACAACTGATTAAGGTGTTTAGAAAAAGTGGTTAACGATTTACTCTACTGTGGGAGAGCTGAAAGCAATCCTGTCCAGAATAGCACCCCCGGTTTGGTCAACCGATGTGCCTCAAGGTCTTTAGAAAAAAATTATTGTCACACTCGTCAATAACATTCAACAAAACATTTTCTTCTTAGAAATAAAATAACGATGATGACAAAACAGACGTCTTTTACACAAACATGGATATGAGATGACGTTTAAAGAACATGTACATTCGATGGTTCACACAAACACAGCCAGAAAAAAATATTTCAAGGTAAACAAGAGACACAAATAAAACATGAATATGTACATTTGCATATTTACATGTTGGCATGCCAGCTATGCCGGCGCATCAGTACATCAGCCTACCAATACCAGGCCGGCCGAAAGACAAGTTTCAGTCATACGTCACAGACAGACACAAAAGGGCAAGACCAGACGCCGAAGAAATTCCTCTTCACCGAGGAATAAGAGCTCCTGTGACAAAATGGACAGCAGCCCCGCGAACAATCGCTCTAGGAGAGAGAGAGAGAGAGAAACTTTTTATTTCAAGCATAGAAAATTGTCGGATGGGGCTCTTAGTCCAGAGCTCCAACAGCCGCTGCTGCGTCCCGTGCCCGCTGAACCAGCGCCCGCTGGCCACTCGGGCTTTCATCACGCAGAATCGCCCCCAGTCTTGTAGGGTAGGAATAGGAGAGGAGTTGGCAGAGCGCCTCGCTGGCGGACGCTGACATTTCAGCGTTACGTGAAATAACGTCGGTACCACTCCACAGCCAGGGCATTTGTCAGGGTAAGAAGTGGGATGGAGGATGTGGAGGAAATAGGGGTTCGGAAATGTGTTCGCTTGTAGTTGACGCACTGCAGTTGCATCTTCTCGTGTGAGCGTGTGGTGTGGTGGAGGGTACCGAATGCGTTATCGTCTATAATAATCGAGAGTGTCTCGATATCCTAGAAGTTCCGTGTTTGTGTCCTCCTCATCTTGGTTGGACAGCTCTTCCTCCGGATCCTGGTTAGTGAGTGCTCGGGTAGCTGCATGAGCGCAGTCATGACCGGGGAGAGAGGCCTGCCCAGAGGTCCAGACAAGTCGGAACTTGTGTGGCGTGTGGAATATGGTGTTCAAAATTCGGTGTGTGTGCTGTGAGACAATACCCCGTGTGAATGCCCGGCAGGTATCCATTGAGTCTGTACAGATTAGAATAACATCTGCGTGAGGAAGGTTTATGGCAGCATGGGAAATCGCCAGAGCAACAGCACAATCTTCGCCTTCAGATATGTTCTTTGTAGGTACGCTGATTGAGGCTACTACGTCGTGATCACTGTTCACCACTGCTCCAACTGTAAAATTGCGGGAGTTGTGTCTAGCGGCGTAGCAGTATGAGAGAGTGTTCGGAGGAGACTGATGGATGAGGCGCGTGAGGTTTTTCGCCCTCGCCCGCCAGCGCTGAGCGTTGCGCTCAGGGTGCATATTGCGTGGAAGTGGCGCGACTGTAATTCTTGCTCGGACGTCAGTGGGTAGCTGTTTCCCTGGTGTGCGGTATCCCCATCGATTCGGAGGGTATCCTAGCCTGATCAGTAGTCGCTCTCCCACTTGTGTGTTGCGGAGTCTTCGGAGCTGACAATTACGTTGTGCCTCGGTTAGTTCCCTCAGGTTGTTGTGTACACCCATGGCTAGGAGACGGTTGGTGGATGTGTACGTAGGTAGTCCAAGCGCCGCCTTGACGGCTCTACGGAGGAGAATGTCCAGTCTTCTCTCTTGTGCAAGCGTTAAGGTTTGATAAGGCACGTGGTAGGTGATGCGACTTACTATGCAGGCATTAACTATACGTAGAATGTCTTGTTCCTGAAGTACACGCCTTTGGTTGGTGATGCGGCGGATCATATGCGTGATTTGAGAAACTTGCTGTTCTAATATTTTCATGGTGTGCGTTGCCTTGAGATCAGCTTGTACATGAAGGCCAAGGACGCTGAGTTTCTGTACACAGGGAATCACATGATCCTCTAAGGTGACTGTGATTTCCGGGCTGTTGTCGGGCTTTCGCTGGGGACGACGAATAAGTAGAAGTTCCGACTTATTTGCAGAGCGCGTTAGACCACCTGCTCGTGCGTATGTTTGAACTGTATTTACTGCTTCTTGCAGGGCACCTTGTATTTGTCCGTCTGAGCCTTCGGTGACCCATATAGTGACGTCGTCCGCGTATAAAGCATGTCACAGACTTGGAATGGTGGCGAGTAGAGGCGGTAACTTAGCCATGGCGATGTTGAAGAGTGTCGGGGATAACACCGATCCTTTTGGCGTGCCTTTACTCGCGAGCTTAATAATGTCACTGTGAAGAGAGCCTAATCCTATTGTTGCCATCCTGTTTGTTAGGAATGCTTTCACATAGTCGCAAATTCGTCGTCCGCAGCGTGTTGGTGCGAGATTCTCCAGTATTAGGTCATGCGAAACGTTGTCTAACGCACCGCCGATGTCCAAAGCAAGCAGAGCTCTAGTTTGCGTAGAACTGAGCCTGTCCATTACTTCCTCTTTTAGTTGGAGATGTACGTCTTGCGTGAAAAGATGGGCCCGGTACCCAAACAGTGGGTTCGTAAAAAAATCCCTGGGCCTCCAGATATGGTTGCATTCTTTGGAGGATGACATCCTCCATTAATTTACCGAGGCAAGACGTCAATGAGATTGGTCGCAGGATTCCAAGCTCTAGGGGTTTGCCGGACTTAGGAATTAGTGTTATTTCGGCATGTCTCCATTCCCGCGGTAACGTTCCGTATTTCCAGTGAGTGTTGTAGAAATCTGTGAGCTGTTTTAGATCTTCGTCGTTGAGGTTTCGTATGACAGAGCATTGGCTGTTGCCTTTCTTTGGCGCTGTGTTGCGCTTGATATTCAGAAGGGCAGCTCGAACTTCGTACACAGTGATATAAGCATCCAGCGGTGTTGACTCTGATAATGATTTGTGGGGTTTAACGTCCCAAAACCACCATATGATCATGAGAGACGCCGTAGTGGAGGGCTCCGGAAATTCTGACCACCTGGGGTTATTTAACGTGCACCCAATTCTGAGCACACGGGCCTACGACATTTCCGCCTCCATCGGAAATGCAGCCGCCGCAGCTGGGATTTGAATCCGCGACCTGCGGGTCAGCAGCCGAGTACCTTAGCCACTAGACCACCGCAGTGGGGCAGCGGTGTTCACTCTGTATATGGGTAGTTTTTGTATGTTGGCTGAGGGCCTGCAGCGATGTACTTTTCTTGAAGCATTTGTAAGATGCTGTTGTCGTCCCCATCCTGCTTGTGATGAAGTGTTTGGATGGTACTTCTCGTGTAGGACTTGGCACATTTCGGGTCAACAAGGGCTCTCAGTATGGCCCACGTGCGCGCAGTGCTTAGTGTTCTATTCAGTGACTTACAAAAGTTGTGCCAACTGTTCCTCGTGAGCTCTGTGGCGTATTGTTTGGCTTGCAACGTGAGTTGAGCAATGCGAAGTTTAAGCTTGCGATTGTGCCTCTGCCTATGCCAGCGTTTTATGAGGCTTCTGCGTGCTTCCCACAGGTGTAGAAGGTGCCTGTCGACATCTCGAGTTGCGATTGTAGTGCTTATCTTCTTGGTCACTTTATCAAGGTCAGCTTGCAGGCACTGTAGTCATTCATTTAAAGTTTTCCCATTGTTGTCAGTCAGAGCACGTTGTTTTCTAAATGTATCCCACTTATTGAGACGGACCTTCCGCTCTGGAGCACGGGGGTTGGAGATGTGCAGTGTAATGGAAATGATGCAATGATCACTACCTAACGTTTCATGTAGATTTGACCAGTTATAATTGCTTAGTCCCCTTACAAAGGTTAGGTCAGGGCACGTATCTCTGGTTGCACTGGTTTCAATTCTGGTTGGCTCTTGCGGATCTGTGAGCAGTGTAAATCTGTGATTGCAGATGAGGCGTTCTAATTTGGTACCTTTACGCGTGGCCGGTAGGTATCCCCATGACGTGTGGGGCGTTGAATTCACCAACCACTACAACTTGTTCCCCCAGCTTGCACGTTTACGCTATAAGGTACCCGAAGTCGTCCCTCCTAGATTTAGGGGAGCTGTAGATGTTTAGTATAAACAAGCTCAGCTGACTGCGTTTCTGAGGAATAATTTGAACAAGCACATGTGGAATAGATGACGTCAGTGTGTGTTCTATAGTTGTCAATTGTTTGGTTACGAGTATTGCGACAAATGATGGTGTTTGTTGATCTGTGTATGTATGGAAGCCCGAGAGGGTAGGTGTGCAGTGCGTCTCCTGCAGAGCCACGATATCCGGAGGGCGCGCGAAAGTGGCAGTGTACTGTTGCAGGGAGCTCCTCTTTCGTCGAAACCCCCTGCAGTTCCACTGCCACATGGTGAAGGCAGGACTAGGGGTGCCCAGCTTGCTCTTTTTTGACTGTGTCCTGAGATAAGAGTGATGGGTGGATGTAAGGGTGAGGTCGTTTGGTCAGACTTTTGGGGTTTCTAGCTAGTGGCAATGAGTCTTGGGGCCCTGTACTAAATGACGCGAAGCTTTCTTGTATGTGCTGCTTTAGCTCTGTTACAAGTGCTTAGGTATGGGCTTTTAACATATCCCTAAGTTTTGCACGGAAATCATTAATTGCCTTAGTGATCATGCTGGTTACGTCAGCCTTAAGCGAGTCTCTCAGTTTTGTGAGGGCATCTTGCAGCTCTTGCTTAGTGCAGTTATGTGCGTTGGATGTGAGAGGTACGTTGGGGTGGTTGTGTGATGAGGGCGGATGGGAGGAATTAGGTAAAGAAGATTTCAGGCTGGGAGGCCCCGCTGCCCAACTCACCTTAGCCGGAGGCGTCTGTCCAGCGGGCGCTGGCTTCTTGGCTGGTGGCGATTCTGGTCTCTCCGCACTCACGGCTCTGTTCTTTTGGGAGATCAGTCCCAGGGTGGTGGTGCTGGTTTTGAATGCGGTTCCTGGCGTGTTGCTTAAGGATTCCAAGGCCCTGTCCTGAGACTTCCCTCTGCTCTCGGAATGGCTGCGCCTCGATCTGGACCTGGGCCGGTGTCCTTTAGGTGGTGATGTAGGTGGTGGTGCTAACGCGTTTGCCTCCAGTGCTTCTTGACGTAATGCTTGCTTGGAGGTTTCTTTTCTCTCGCAGGACATTTGGGGTGCGTAGCTGGGTGGTCACCCTTGCAGTGGAAGCATTGAGTTGTACAGCCGTGCTCCGGCGCTGGTGTCTCAACTCCACATGCTTGGCATCGGCGTTTTGTCGGGGTTGGACACACGTCTGCCCGATGTCCAAGTGCAAGGCAGATTGTGCAAACTTGTTTGCGAGGTCGGCGAAAGTAGCATGGGTATTCCGCGCGGCAGTAGTAAACATAACGTGGAACTTGAAGGCCTGCAAAAGTTATCAACGCCGTGTTTGTGGATCCCATCTTTCAGGCGTGCAAGACTTCGGCGTCGGGTGCGTAGATGTTGTCGAGGAGTTCGGTGGGTGAAGTATTCTTCTCGGGGCCGATGATGACTCCCTTACAAGAATTGTCAGGAGCGGCTACATAAGCTTGCATTTCATATCTCTGTGATCCTAGGTTTAGTGCAGTGACGGCTTGCAACTTTGTAGCAATAGTTTTGTCTGGTAAGCTTGCGATCACTATATTGCGTTCCGCTTGGATGCGAAAAAGGAGCTTTTTGACTGTCTCTCCTGGCAGCCCAGCAGTCATGCAGATGGCGCGTGCCAACACGTGATGTGCCCATTCACTGAGGCGAAGGCGTCCTCGTGGTCGGACGATCACCTTAAAGTCATCCACAGGTAAGGGTGGCGGCCGCGGGGTCACTTGATTTTTGGCAGGCAAGGGCTCGGGTGCGGAATTCGTTGCGATCATTGGCTTGCGTCGGCGGGTAGCCGTGAACCAAGAACCATCGTCCGGATCCACTGGATATTCGTTGGTGTAGGATAGGGAAGACCGCGCGGCGGTGGCAGCCCGCTGCAATAGCTGTTGCGCCAGAGGCAGAAACAGCCAGCAACAATGAGCAGACAAGCGAAGCAGCCTCGCGAAACAACGGCCAGAAGAAACGAAGCGATTTACTCAAGGTCATGGAGGAAGGAAAAAACCGAGGAGAGGTCATGACGTCACATTTTGTGAAGCCGTAAGTAGAGAAGAGTAGGAGCGCTCCTCCTCGCACTTGTGGGCACACTCGTCTGGTTGCTAGGAGACGATATCGCTTTGCGCTGGCCATAGCGCAGGGACATCGCCAGCTGACCGAAGCGGAAAGCGATACATCTGATTGCATCGGCTAAGGAGCTGCGATGTCCTCGATAAAACGGGAACCAGGTGTCAGCTTCCACAGGTGAGTGTATTGAACTTTCTTTATGTTCGACGTACGGTATGATCGAGAGTGTCCTCGCAGAACATAATGCACGATACTTCATGCGTCTGCGTAGTGTTCCACGGGTTTATTTACGGCTCTTGGTTACAGTTCTTGAACGCAATAAAACCAAATAACCACAACGCTGACAACATGGCGTAGCTAGCACCGGAGTTCCTTTTTTCGTTCGCTTTATCCGCGTCATGATAACTGTTTTTCAATTTATTTATGAACATGTGTCTATGTGTCAACAATGTCAGCGAGTTTGCGTACATTTATAATTGCTTTCGTGCAGGTTTCCCAAAGATCCCTGCCGAAGGAGGCTATGAATCGAGCCAACACGACTGGGAACCAACGAAATGGTCTTTTGCGTGCTCGAAACACTTCCCACCTGAGCATTTCAATGGGGCAGCACCAGTGGCAGTTCACCTTCGCGAAGATGCCGTTCCTACTGCCGTGAGAAACCGCGACGACGTGCGCGCTGTAGATTTAAATGCCCAACCTTTATTGGAGAGACATGTGAATTGACTGCATGCTTATACGTAAGTATATTGCCCAGGCAAGTGTAAAGGAAATGGAACAAAGTATTAGTAGTGCAAGTGTTGCTATTGAGTTTTTCGAATAAACTTCCAGTTACGCGCTTCAAGTCTATTGAGCTGAATGCAAGAAGCAAACTGTGCAACTCGGCAGGGTAATCGCCGTGGACTACTTTTTTTTCAGGTGAACCGGTAAGTTAAGGGTACGCGACATAATTTAACAGTGCCATCTGCATTGGCCTTCTTCCATAGAAGCACGTTGCACCTTCGGACTATTCTTGCATCTCTGCGTCATAACATTCGCATCCTAGAGTTTCATACAATGGCACCAACGTGGCGGCACTTCAGTCAAGCTACAGTGGGGGAGGGGGGGGGGGCGGTCATACGGGTACAACCGCTTCGAAGAGAACTTCGGCCCATATAAAACTGCCTCGCACAAAACGCAATGAAATCTGAAGACATCAAGCACCTTCGCGATTTGCCTTCCTGTGTCAAGCGCAATTGGGTTAGTCACGTCTTTTCTACTCTTGACAATGCAGTTTTCAGGGATAGCACCGGGCCAATGCTTTCCATTCGTCACCGTCGCGCACGGAAACGGGTCACCACTGTCTCCAACATTAAGAGCCGCCGGAGGTGTCATTCTGTTCTCGCAAATGTACCCTTTTATCGCGGAGGAGTGCAGCAGTACGGTGTCGCAGGCAAACAGCGAAGTTGCGGCGCGAAGCTTTCTCGGAGAAGCTGTCGCGGGCTTTGTAAACCCCTCGCGATGGCACGCTTAATGCTTCATAAGCAACCGTGACGACATGCTCACTGTACGATGAACTTCTAAAACCTCACGTCATCCGCCAACATAACGATCTCGTAAAATTGGCTGATCCCACGTACAGTGGGAATCGATGATAAGCGAAACACGAATGAGAAATGTTGATGCATCACTTTAAAATCAGCACAACGTTACGTTGTTGAGGTAAATGATGCCGTACATGACTTCTGTGTCATGATTATTATGTTTGCATGCGTCGTTTACTTTCGTCTTCCATTCACGTAACGTGATACCAAATTAAGTATATGTGAGACAGCGAAGTGGCCGCGAGCACGCTATGAGCGTGGTATGTTGCCATGTTCTTACATGGCACGCGTGCAGGATTATCATGTTAGCACCAGTGATATATTTCGCCATCCAATGACGTCACGTCACACAAAATTTGGTATATGTGGAGCTAGCAAAACGGTTGCGAGCGCACCATGAAGGGACCAATATACTACGATGTAGCGTTGACGCGCGCGCATGTTGGGCAGAGCGACGCAACTTTAGCCAAACGCGTACACTCCGACAACAGGCGCAACCACCGTCAGTTGGCGCGGCCCGACGGCAACCGGCGAGAAATGCGACATGCTGCATTTCGCGCCGATGCGTTACACAGACAACACTGCGTCTCCCTCTTTTCGTGCTGTAGAGATGCCGACGTGCTGAAACGCGCATGCATCAAAGCAACGTAGCGCTGGCGCGCCTGCGAGTGTATGACAGGTCCGGCGCCTGGCGTGGCAACGCCGGTGCGACGCGCCGCAACGAACACCGGCGATATGCGCACCACGTCACGTCGAAATGTATTGGCGCCTTGACTGTGGAATGTAGTCATGGGCTCACATGACACGTATCTCGTGCTTATCATGTTTGCACCAGTCACATACCTTCGTCGTTCATTGAAGTCGCGTAATACCAAATTGGACATCTGTGAAGCTAGCGAAACGGCCGTGAGCGCATCATGACAGTGTGGCGTGTAGTCATGTTGTGACATGACACGCATGTCGTGATTATCATGTTTGAATGTGCAGTTTACCTATGTCGTCAGTTCGCGTCACGTAATAACGAGTTTGGTACATGTGAAGCTAGCGAAACGGCCGCCAGCGCATCATGAGCGTCGCACGCTGTCATGTTTTTACGTGACACGCATCTCATGTTTATCATGTTTGCACCACTCACATACCTTCGCCATCCATTCCCGTCCCGTAATATCAAATTTGGTATAAGTGAAGCTTGCGAAACAGCCACCAGCGCGTCATGAGCGTAACTTATAGTCATGTTGTTACATGACACGCATCTCATGACTATCATGTTTCCACCAGTCACATAGCTCCGTAATCCATTCGCGTACTGTATTACCAAATTTGCTATATGTGACGCTAGCGAAACGACCCCAAGCGCATCATGAGCGTGGCGTGTACTCATGGTGTTGAATGACACGCATGTCATGATTTTCATGTTAAGGTCTGTCGCTTGTGTTCGCCATGCAATGATGTCATACCATACCAGTTTTGCAACATGCCATGTGAACACAACCACCGCGAGAGCTGCAGGGTTATGAAATGTAAATCATGGCATTAATGACATATATATAATGATTTCCAAGTTATGACTAGCCAAACATGTTCTTCGTACAGTCATGTTATGCCATACCAAGTTTGGTGTTGATATCATTATCGAAACGGCCAGGAGAGCTAAAAGTCGTAGGCGGCTAGATAGATAGATAGATAGATAGATAGATAGATAGATAGATAGATAGATAGATAGATAGATAGATAGATAGATAGATAGATAGATAGATAGATAGATAGATAGATAGATAGATAGATAGATAGATAGATAGATACGCTCAAAGTCACCGAAGTGCGCTATAAAATGCATTGCATTTAGAAATGCAAATTCACAAAGAAGCCGATCAAATGTGTCATTTGCTGACGACGCGAGACGACGGGGCCATTACGGGGCATCGACGGCGTACCCACATTGCCATAGCAACCATTGCGAAAGAGCACCTGACTTCCGTCACACTTATAGGAGCGAAACAAAGGAAAGTTTATTGCACTTCTTACAAGTAATCAAATACAAAATTCTTCTCCGACACTTATCACGGACACACGCGGTAAACACACCGATAAACAGCAAAAAAACGTTTAGATTGTACATTACAACAGAAGCGCGATCATTCGATTACTCGTGATAAAAAGATTAGAAGAGCGCTGTATGGCCCGCACGCAAAAGAGCCCATTTCCGTTTACAGGCAAAAAAAGGGTGTGATAATGGTCACCGCTGTTCGGGCTCCAGAGAACTAAGGGGTTAATCCATACAGAGAACAGATTCGAGACACATCATTATACAATTGACAGGATGGGTTGGGCATTGGCACTTTCCCTTTGCCGGTCAGGAAACAGTGGGACGCAGTTGCTGGCGTGCGCTTAAAAAGGGGTTATCGGCAGGCGTAACTTGCCTTTTTGCAGGAGAAAAAACCTCGCATGCCAGCGGCGGAGAAACTTTTCCTCGCCGCTGGCTTCAAGTTGGTCTGCGAGGTGCCGCCACACCATATGGCGGATACGAGCTACGGTCGGGAAGTCCACTCTGACCGGAGAGCGGCTAACCTCAGCGAAACAGCGTCGCTTCCAGACCGTGAATATGGTGCAAAGGGCCACTATCTTTGCAAATGCGCCTTAGTTTCTGTTCAGGGCTGGGGGAGGACGGATTAAAATCCCTCGCAGTCAGGCGCCAAACTGGTTTGACCGATGGGCACTCAAATAAGGCACGCGCCAGAGTCTCATCCACGCGACAATTGGGACAGTGGGGTGTAGGCGTGATGCCAAACTTGTGGAGGCGCTGGTGGGTTAGGAGGATGTCCCAGTTTTTCCTCCATGCGAAGTCTTGGGCAGACGAAGGGATGACACACCCATCTCTTTTGCCTTTCCGCTTTCATTTCCGCGACCGTCGCCTCTCCTCTGGGGTTATCTGGTTGCTGGCGATTTCTTCCACAATGCGAGCAGGCTGGGTCTCATCTACGTCACACGTAGGGGCCCCCTTTTCTAGCATGCGCATGGTGTTTGCGGCTGCCTTATAGAACACGGAGGGAGTCTCGGCGAGTGGGGCGAGCGGCCGGTCGGCATTCAGGAACACTGCGTTTGTACTGCACCAGTAACGCATTAAGGGCCTCCCCACGTAATCAGGTGCGTGAGACAAGGCCCTTGCGGTCTTCAAGGCAAGCACTCTGCTCGCCGTCAGCACATGCGTGAGCCCGAGGCCGCCCTCTGAAGCTGGGAGTTGCAGGAGGGTTCGACGTAAGGGCGAGGGATTGCCGTCCCACAGGTAGGCACCGATCATACTTGTCAATTGCGTCGCAGTCTTGGTAGGCATCACTCCTATTCGGCTTACATAAAAGAGAAAGGGGCAGATGGTTGTCATTGTTGCTATGGCCCTCTCACGAAGCGTGAGATCCTTCGGTTGGAGGCGCGCTATTGCATCCTGTGCCCGCTCAAGCGCTCGTTGCCAGGTTAGGTCGGCGACTCCACCGCAGCAAAAGTATATACCGAGCACCTTGACGGCGTCGACCCTTTCCAACTCTCCCAGAGCGCCGCGAGGGAATGTTCTAAATGGTAAGGCTTTGCTCTTTCTCATGTTCAAGGCCGCGCCTGAGACGTCAGCATAGTGTGCGAATGTTCGCCAAAAAGCTTGCAGACTTGCCGGGTTCCTGACAAACAGGGATACATCATCAGCGTAAGCGAGGACCTTAATGTTGGGCTCCCCCGTTAGGGGAAAGCCTCTGACGTGCGTGTTCTGGTCGATGTTCACCAGCAACGGCTCAAGCGAGAGTACGAAGAGGGGGGCCCTAGCGGGCACACTTGGCTATCCCTCTCTCGTATACAAACTTACTCCTTGGGGTGCCGTTTACTACTACGTGGCATGTGAGGTTGCTGTACAGGATGGCGATGGTGTCTACGAAACATGTCGGGAACCCGAACTGGTGGAGTACCTCGATCATGTATCCATGACGCACCCGGTCAAACGACTTTGCCTGGTCCAACGTGACATAGGCTCCGGACAGGGACTTGGCAGACATGTATTCGAAGGCATCCCTTGTCACGGTAAGGCTGACAAAGATCGAGCGGCCTGGAACCGCACAGGACTGCCAGGGAGCGACGATGGATGGCAAGAGGAGCTTAAGGCGGCTATTAAGGATGGAAGCAACCATTTTATAGTCCACGTTCAACAGGGTTATGGGGCGCCACGCCGACAGCTCCTCCTGCGGGGCTCCCTCTTTCAGTAGGAGGACAATCCTCCCCTCTCCAAAGAATGTGGGTTTCAGTTGCTTCGTAACCACCATGTTCACCAGTGCGACAAGCGCTCCCTCTAGATCGTCGAAAAAAGTGGCGTAGAAGTTGGCTGTAAGAACATCAGAGCCGGGGGCCGAGTTCGGGGCACGCTTGTTATCGCACCCCTAACCCCTTCTGCAGACACTTCCGTACTCAGCAACGCAACCTCCTCTCCTCCCAGCCGTGGGAGGTGCTGGCAGACCTGTCTAATCTTGTCTTCTCCGCAAGTTTCTCAATCGCTGTCGGCGTCCCGAAAAAGGGCCGAGAAGTACTCGCAGAAGACATCGCGGATTCCCTCTGGTTCAGTAGCGAACAAATCGTCCGGGCGTTTCACTCGGGCAATTCATATGCTGCCATTCCCAGTTGTGTCACTGGGGTGCGCTCCGAGGTGGTTAATGGGTGCACCCCGCTCCCCAGGCGGTCTGCGCACGCGCAGTTGAAGCAGCCAGGCATACTCGACCCCCAGGGTGTTCAGCATGTCCTAATCGCGCATGCATGTCCTAATCATCTCTATCCCCCTGACGATGCGTATTCTGCACAGGATCTCATTCAGTTTAGCGGTTATGCGGCGCTTCCTGGCCTTGCCTTCGTCTTGAAGGATTCCCTTCCACTCCGCTTTCTAGGTGTCCCACGAGCGTGGGGTTAGGTCCGGGGCGTTCGCCATGGAGGCCCGCAGCCGCGCCCTATTGCGCCCGATGCTATCATCGTCTTGCAGGAGCGCTGGGTCCACTCGCCACCCTTGGTCATCAGTACGGAGTCCAGGAGAGCCGCTAAGCGTAGTGACAAGGGAAATGTAACCTAATCGACTCACTAGGTCTGCCGGAGAAGAAAGGACCTCGCACGCCACGAGCGAGGCAAGGACTAAGTCGGGGAGATACGTCCGATCTAATCTGCTGGCTGTGAGGTGAGAGGCTCGAGTTAGAACAAAAAAATTGCCCGCAGCTTCCCTCGGGGGAACACTGAGGAGGATGCGGAGCATATAATTGGTTAACGGGGTGTTAAAGTGCGACTTACTTGGGTCGATGGCTAAATTGGTTAACGTGGTTGTGAAATGGGGTGTTAAATTGCGACTTACTTGGGTCGATGGCTAAATTGGTTAACGTGGTTGTAGGAGGGGGTGTTAAATGAGTGAACACGTACACACGTATGCGAAAGGGCGGCGCTGGTCGAAGGGACGTCGATCGTTGTGTTTGTGGATTTGTTGGAATTCATTTCACCGCGACCTTGGACGTCGACGCGCCGTAGAAACCAACCGACGAGCGGCAACTGAGCGAGCGAGCGCCGACCTTGAGTATATATACAGCGCGATGGTGCATGCACTGTCAGCTGTCGAATGTTCGAGAAGGGGGAGAAGCGCAACGGCGCATGCGCGCGCGTCAGCTGCCGATGTTCTCGAAGCGCGACGGCGCATGCGCGCGCGTCAGCTGCCGAAGTTCTCGAAGCGTGACGGCGCATGCGCGCTACATTATACAGCTAGCGAATGTTCGTGAAGAGGAGAAGCGCACGCGGTGTGTAGAGGAGGAAGGGTGCACAGATGGTGGAGGAGTGAAGTGCGCGCGGTGTGTAGAGGAGGAAGGGATGCACAGATGGTGGAAGAAGGAGGAGGAAGCTTGCAGACGGCGCCGCACTACAAGCCTCGAGTATTAGATGCTCCGCATCTAAAAGGTTGCCGTGCGCGATCAGTCACGCGTCGGATAACCGAAGGTGTCGAAAAGTCTTCACGAGTTCTCTAGCATAGTACGTGGACCCCCCTTGGCCCGGTCCCCTGAAGCGCGCTGCGAGTCCACGACACAGTTGAAGTCCCCCAGAAAGAAGTGCGGGATGGGTTCCAAAAGGAGGTCGTGCAGCTGTTGGAAGAACGTGTTGGTGTTCTTCCGCGCCGCCGGGGCGTACACGTTCACGAACCGAATCCGTCTTTCGCTGATGTAGAGGTTCAACATGAGCGACCTGCCGTCAGCACCGAAGATGCAGAACGCCTTATGCCGGAAGCGTCGCGTTGTAAAGACCACTCCCACTCCACATGCCCTTGATTTAGTTAGGGAGAATAAGGCATCCACCTGGAACTGGCGTCTGAAGGTTGAGACCTCTAATGGCGACCGGAAGTTAGTCTCTTGTAAAAAGAATACATCGATATCCTGTGCTTGAGCGAAGGTCAGAATGTCTCGCTGTTTCGATTTGTCACGAAACCCGCGGACGTTCCAGGGGGCGAACTTGAGAGTTGACATGATCTGCTCTACTGGGCGTGATGAGAGGACTTGGGGTGAAGGAGGTGGTGGGGGGCGACCGCTTGGGCCGGGACGCCACGCTCGAAGGAGCCGAGCGTAAAGGCGCAGGCGGCGCGGTTGCTAGTCTGGCTAAAAAGCCCTCCGTGGTTTAAGGTGTGCGACTTAGGAGCCGTGGTGCCGATTAGTCGTAAGGGCAGCAGGCAGCTGTGCAACAGATAAACATAAACAAAAACCATTGCAGCTGTGCAACAGATAAACATAAACAAAACCATTGCAGTGGATCGGCTGGCGAAAGGAGCAGAGGGGGAAAGGGAGTAGGCGGTGCGGCCAACACTGCTAGCAGAAACAAGCGTGGGGGAGGTGGGTGTGGCGTCATGTTAGAAAGAGCGGAACATGCGCGAGGAAGTGAAGGGGGCTGGGGGGACCGTGTTGCCGTGTCGCGGCGCCCGCTCTTGTGTTCGCCTTGAAGCTAACACGGAGAAGAAAAGAAAGGGAGGATGCTTTGGCGAAGAGCCTATTTTTTTCCCTGTCGGGGGTGCGTTCAATTTCTGCGACTTCGCAATGGGAGGGGCATCGCTGTCGCTGGAACAGACGGGTGCTTTAGAGCGCCGAGGCTTGTTTTCAAGGTTCGCGGGTAGGCTCGAGGGCACGCCGGGTGACTTGTCCTCGCCTCTTAAAGGGACCTTGATCGCGAACGCTCGCGCCTACCGGTCGGGGCGGCGCCGGCAGTCTGCATCTCGATGGAGGTGCGCTAGTCCGTGCTCAAGAGGTCAGTATCCGGCAGCACGTAGCGACCACAACTTACGATGGGCACCTCCTCCGGATTGGGGGGGGGGGGGTAGGGAGCGCCGTCGGGGGTAGAAGTGCCGGGAAACTAATCTCGTCAAAACCAGAGAATGCAGGCTCGCCGTTCTCGGAACTCGGCGCCTGTGTGTGCACTTCTTGTTCCTCGCTTGCAGGTTGCGACAAATCCCAGAAGTCGCGGGTGAATTCCAGAGAGCCGGATTCATGGCCGCTCGACTCGTCCAAGTCGCCATCTGAACTAGTATTGCTCGTGTCGTCCCCCGCTTCGGAGCCTGCGTTCAAAGGAGCGGGGGTCACTGATACGGTGCGGGCGTCTTCCGTCCCTCGGGGTTCTTCGAACTGCCAGTGGTCTGGGACATTTGTTGTCGTGAGGAGCCGAGTCCTGGGTCTTAGGACCTGAAACCCTGATGTCGGTACAGTCCCGGTAGGCGGGCGAGAGGTGCTGGGGTGGTTGTTACTAGTAACTGGCCGCGTCTCGGGTGGAAGGCCGCGCTCTGCCGCGAGGTACGAGCGTTTCCGAAAACACTCGCTTGTGCCATGCTGCCCGCCGCATCTCTTACACTCCTCAACACACCCTTTGGTGTCGTGCCCAAAGACACCACATCTCTTGCAATAAGCGGCTGCGCACGCCGTGGCCATGTGCCCCGGTTCGTTACACTTTGCACACACTCTGCGCATACCACGGTATTCACACATGACACGGTGCCCCGCCATGGTTGTGAAGTTTGGGACTGGCCTACTCATTTCCATGCACACTACTCTCCCCATTAAGCTTGTTTTGTCGGTTAGGAACTGATGCAAAGGCAACACTTCTTATCTTGCCGTACTGTGAAAGAGTGTTAATTAAGACCTCGTCCGGTATATATACCGGAAAGCAGTTTACGTTAACAAACGTAACTGGGGCTCCTACCGCTTCTACTGTAACGTGCTCCCGGTTAACGTTGAAGCCCTCTGCGACCAGGAGCGCTGTGGCCTGACTCGTGTTTCGGGTACGCACAACGAACTTCGCACCCCCCCCCATGTGTTGCAAGACTAACACACTATCAGGTCCGGCTGTCTCTGCAACTGCATCTATAAGGTCGTCAATAGGCACGTCCCTATCGGGGGCGGTGAACAGAAAAGAGTTCTCCCTCACCGGGAGGGTGCTTGGGCTTGTCATGTCTGAAGAGGGCGTGTTCGCTGGTCTCGCGGGCGCTCAGCCGGCGGGACAAGGGAAGGCGACTTGTTGGTCTGGTAGTGTGCAGATTTCTCTGCACTCTCGTGCACAGGGCGGCTCAGAGACCGCTCAGCGTCAGGTGGCACCAGGGCAGAAGGTTTCCGGGGCAGAAGACGGCGTCCGGGGACCTTGCGATTCCTGGCATGGGGGTTAGAGGGGGGCGCCGGGCGGGAGGCCCGAGTCCAGGGGTGGCGGCCGCTCGCTGTAGGGCACGACAACTTTGCCACAGGTTGCTTCATTTTTCCTTGAAAGGGACCGGAGGGGCAACGTCTGCGTGACGTGGCCCCGGGTCCGGCTGTGCAACTCGCGTGGCGAAACGGCTTGCTCGGACTTTGATCTTAGGGGCACCGGTTCGTCCTTCGTGTGTTGTCTAACCTGTCTTACGTTTTGACCTGCATGGTGGTGCTGGTGGAAGATTTCTCCAGTGCGTTGTTGAACAATAAAAAATTCGCAGCGTGCACGTTAACTAAAAGCCGAATTCTCCTGTCTATCATTCACCTTTAGCAGCCAAGGGCATGTACATTGAGCACTATCCGACAAGAAAGGGTTGCTACGTTATACTCGCTGGGCGTAACCTCCTTGGTTTAGAAAGGTTTATCGAGCGTTGGGCCACAATGTCGTGAATACAGTGAACTAGCATATACCATGAAGTCGAGGTGGTTAAAGGTGGGAAGTAGACACGAGGCGCAAGCTGTAAGAAAGTTTGCGGGTGCAACCTCTCCTTTAGTTCTTGAAATGTCCGCTGGGTGGCGGTGCTTCTATATCGGGAATATATGATTAAAAGATGCGAGATGGTGGTACTTGTAGTGTTGAATAGATGGACGACGGGTACTGACAGATGCATGGACGGACTCACGGATGGCTCCACCGACGGATGGACGCATTGAAGGACGCAGGGCCGGATGCATGGACGAACGCAGGGACGGACGCACAGGTGGACGTGCGGACGCATGAACAGACGCACGCTCGGGCGGTCACATACACGGACGCATTAACGGATGGAAGCAAGAACGAATAAACGGACGGATGCTTCGCCCCACTCTCTATCGTTCACTCCGTGGATATGCTGCCATTTTTTTCTCTGCTGCTTGGATTGCGAGGGCCTCTCCTCAGTTTTCCATCCTCCATCCTCAAGGTGTGTGTTTAGAAATATTGGCTAACGGTTCAGAGTACTTGGTATTCTACTATGGGAGAGCGTAATGCCGTCCCTAGGACGTCACACTCGTTTCCCTACGTCTTCCAGAAGCTATTTCCTATGCTGTTATGCGACTTAAACAAGGTTAATACGCTGCATATTTGGGCAGCGATGTCTCTCACTGAGAAGTCTGGGCGCTGGCAAGTCTCATTAGGTGCGACCCATAAAGGTACCCCGGTAAAACGCTTGCTTGTGTACAACTTTTCTTTGAATTTCACGTCCTCTCAACCAAATGATTGTCGGAAATGAGCTGCTTTTAGTACGGCAATTCTATCTTTTATCGACATCACTTTTTTTTCATCACATTTTAATGCTGTCTGAATACGAACGCATGACTTTTGCCGTTACCTGAGCCAAATGGAGTGTTGCGCTGCTAAGCGCATGACTGAAGGTCGCTATGAGGGCGCGGAGAATAGCAGAAGTGAAATGCAATGAGGGCGCGGAGAATAGAAGCAGAGCAATGCGTGAGAGAAATAACAGAAATAAAAGAAAAGAAGAAAGAAAGAGAGAGAGATGGAAGGAAGGAATGAAGGAAGGAAGGAAGGAAGGAAGGAGGGAAGGAAGGAAAAATTGGTAGATCCCACGTAGAGTAAGAATCGATGATATGCGAATGAGGAAGGTTGTTAACTCTAAATTAAGCACAACCTTGCGAGGCGGACGTAAAGTACGCTGCACATGACTTCCTTGGGATGATTATCTTGTTTGGACGTTTTATTTACCTTCGTCGTCTATTCACATCAGTGATACCAAATTTTGTATATGTGGAGCAAGCAAAACGACCGCAAGCGTGCTATGAGCGCAGCAAGTAGTCATGTTTTACATGACACGCATGCGATACCCAATTTGTTATATGTGACGCTATATAGCTAAATGGTCGTGAGCTCGTTATGAGCGTGGTATGTTCTCATGTTATTACATCACAAGAATGCCATGATTATCATGTTTGCACCAGTCTTATATCTGCGTTATCCATTGACGTCACGTAACACCAAATCTGGCATATGTGAAGCTAGCGAAACGACCGCGCGCTCACTATGAGCGTAGCATGTATTCATGTTGCTACATGACACGCATGTCATGATTATGATGTTTAGACGTGTGATTTACCTTTGTCGTCCGTTCGTGTCACGTAATACAAAATTTGGAATAAGTGAAGTTGGCGAAATGGCGACGAACGCATCATGAGCGTGGCATGTATACATGTTACCTGACACGCCTCTCATGATTATCATGTTTGCACCAGTCACATACCTTTGTCATCTATTCACGTCCCGTAATATCAAATTTCGCAAATGTGATCTAGCGAAACGACCGCGAGCGCGCCATGAGCGTGGTGCGTAGTAATGATTCATGACTTACAAGACATGCATATCATGATTTCAACGTTAGGATCTGTCATTGTGTTTGTCATGCCATGTCATACCAGTTTGTCAACATGCCATGTGAACGAAAGCACCGCAAGAGCAGCAAGACCATGAAATATAAATTTTGACAGTCATGGCGTACATGTCATAATAATCATGGCATGACTAGTCAATCATGCCTGTCAGACAGTCATCTTACGCCATAATAAATTTGGTATACATACCATGGATGGATGGATATATGGATAGATGGATGGATGGATAGATTGATGGACGGACGGATGGATGGACGGACGGGTAGGTAGGTATTTATGTAGATAGATAGATAGATAGATAGATAGATTAGATAGATAGATAGATAGATAGATAGATAGATAGATAGATAGATAGATAGATAGATAGATAGATAGATAGATAGATAGATAGATAGATAGATAGATAGATAGATAAAAAGATACGCTGAAAGTTGCCGAACTTCGCTAAGAAATGCTTCACACTTAAAACACTTCCTGCTTCTCAAATATATGCGCGGCAGTGTATAAATAGTGTACAAAAATGGATCGCCATTATTCCACCTGCTCGAGAATGAAGCCTGGTTGACGACAGTTTGGAGGGCTCACCTAATTTTCAGCTCAGGGAAATTTCCAAAATCGTATCAGCGTATAATGTCCATGAATGAGCCTTTGGAGGTGGTTTTGCTCAATCCATCAGCATCTGGATGTAGACGGTGGGACACCTGTCACGTCCAAAACTTCTGTTGCGTACGTGACCAATTCTTGTAGGCTAACATCTTGTGGTTTTGTGCGCTATCGTAATTTATTGGCGTGCGTCATCACGCAGTCCTTGGCTGAATGACCGAAGCGTCAACAGTCATCGGTGGCAGAGTCGTGCAGCTGCAATGAATGTGTCCAACCTCGTTATTCCCTAAACAATACGGTGGAGATAGATAGATAGATAGATAGATAGATAGATAGATAGATAGATAGATAGATAGATAGATAGATAGATAGATAGATAGATAGATAGATAGATAGATAGATAGATAGATAGATAGATAGATAGATAGATAGATAGATACGCTCAAAGTTGCCGAATTTCGCTAAGAAATGCTTCACAATTAAAACGCTTCCAGCTTCTCAAATATACGCGCGGCAGTGTATAAATAGTGTACAAAAATGGATCGCCATTATTCCACCTGCTCGAGAATGAAGCCTGGTTGACGAATGTTTGGATGGCTCACCTAATTTTTCGCTCAGGGCAATATTCAAAAGTCTATCAGCGTATAATGTCCATGAGCCTTCGGAGGTGGTTTTGCTTAATCCATCAGCATCTGATAAAGACGGTGAGACACCTGTCACGTCCAAAACTTCTGTTGCGTACGTGACCAATTCTTGTAGGCTAACATCTTGTGGTTTCTTGCGTTATCGTAATTTATTGGCGTACGTCATCACGCAGTCCTTGGCTGAATGACCGAAGCGTCAACAGTCATCGGTGGCAGAGTCCTGCAGCTGCAATGAATGTGTCCAACCTCGTTATTCCCTAAAGAATGCTGTGGACGATCAGGGATCAATATGAGGCTGTGTACTGCACAGAGCGGGAGCAGGTGTAGAATGTCGCCCACTCGAACTGCATCAAAGAGGTACAATACTGCATCTCAATTTAGAGACCGCATTTCTTCCATGTTCACGACTGCGCAGCTTTCCATCGATATTGTGTTCACTTGCTAGAAAGCCTGCAGTGCCTTGCAAATGTAGGCGTCCTGCAAAAGTTCAGGAAGACATGAAAGTTTCATTATCACTTTTGCGGGATTCGAGTTGATCACAAGGCATCACAGTCTTTTACTAGAATGTTACCACGTGCCACAAGCCGTGTTTTCATCAGCGATGACTTCCACGCTCTCACCCACACAAAGGACATTTGAAACTGGCCTATACAACTTATTTCCTATAGGTCTATAGCATCCCGAATAGCATATCTGGAGTCTTCAACCCTGTATGGATGACCAGCTAAGTGTGCCTGTAGAAAAACACGGTTTACAACTAGCTCACTGGTAGGAAGGTGATAAAGCACAACATGGCAGTCATTACTGCTGGCTGAGGCTTGAGCAGCACCTCTTATGCTACAGTTGGTTATGGTATATGTAGTTTCGCCTACATTATTACCATGATAAATCACTGGAAGAGAAGGGTGTTTCTCTTTGGCTCGAGCGCGAGCTCAGTATGCTGCAGCTTGTTACGCTATATTCGCTTTGATCTGCACTGTACGCCAACTTAAAAAGACAACATCACATACACGAAAATCGCAAGTTTTAGAATTCGGGACCGAGAACACTGGGTCTCCAAGCTGAATTATGTAGGCTGCTCTTATGTTCGGAGGAATACCAAAGTTTGAGAGTCCATTCAAAGACGGCTCATGTGTAGGGCCAAATGGAAATGACGCCATGCATGGTGAAATTAAATTAGGCGACACTCGAGCTATACTGCTATAGAATACGTAGCCTGCGCCATGTTGGCGTCGTCTCATTGGCGACACGAGACGCTTTCTAAAACTCTCTAATTACTCCGGTGTTTGCCTAATTAGGCCAGTTTGGATGCTTATGGAGCTAGTTTCTGGCCTTATTTGCACAACAGCATAGTTTGGCGCTTTTGCATTTATTTCTTGTCTCTAGCAGAGAAACGTTGACTTCTTTTGTGGCGATAGCAGTTATGGTGACACGCCAAGAATAATTTTAACGAAAGTGTCGTAGTAATCGTAATTTGTCTTTAGGCCCATTGCAACAAGAGAAACTAATGTGTCGGACTGCACTTTAAATTCTATTCTGAGTGATTATTTGGTTCATTCATCAATAAGCACAGTCATTGAGACAGATGCTTCGCGAAATGAAGAAAAATGTGGAATTTGGATATTCGCCCCTATTCTAGATTGGTCATTTTCTCTACGCATTCCATATTTGGTACCCATTTTTGAAGCAGAGCTTTTCGCAATAATTTTCGCTCTCCGCAAAAAACTGCACCAACTAGTTCGGCTATAATTTTAACTGATTCGCTGTTGGTGTGTTCTTCTCTCACTGAAAATGAGGACTCTCACATGCTGAGTACTTTTAAATGATTAGTTTCACCGTATGTACAGTTGGTGAAATTGGCTTGGGTACCAGGACATAAGGGAATTTAGCTTAAGGAAAAGGCGGATACATTAGCTAAGACATCATTAAATGGCCCAGTTATTCACGTACTTCAAGCATCTAAATTCGTTATAAGGGCTAAATATAGAAGAAAAACTATATTAGAAGAATTTTCTTTGTCATTCATAATAAACACATTGGAATTTCAACGCCTAAATCGTCGTTAAAACAGTAAATTATGTGACACTTGTGCAGCTGAAGTCGCAATCCGAAGACGGAGGTGTCATACTCCATATCTAAATTTTTATTTACACAGAGTAGGTCTGGGTGCTTCCCCTAATTGTTGGTCTTGTGGAGTCCCTGAGATATCAGAACATTATCTGATATATCATAAAAAATAAGCTGAATTGCGCGAAATCACATTAGAATCCGTCTTCTCTCTCGTAGGATTGGAGTTGACTACTCCAAATGTACTATTTTGGGGGGCTTTGTCGCTGGGGTTCACTGACAGGAAAGTTGCCGATGCCTTGAAGGAGTTTATTAAAGCTCCGAAAAGATTCAGGCTGTATAACCTACTATTACTCCTAAAATACTCTTTTTATAAAGTGCTTTATTCATTCATTTACCTATCGTTTTGCTGAAACCATCTGCTTCATTTTCTGTATTCGTTATTTAAAATTGTATATTTTTCACATATTTTAGCCTTTTTCTACAGTTTAAAACCGTGAGCTAAGAAATTAACAGTATAAGGTCAGAACTACCTGGTACTTGGCCAGTGTCCGGCGTGGGTGTTTGCCACAGTTTCGAGGTGCTTCCTTCCTTATATGAACCGCTCCTTTAAACACATGCACGTAGCTAAAGGAAAGAACTGTGCTGGGAAAGTGCACTGGCTCATGAAACGCTCGAACACGTCATTACCCCGAAATAGCTTGCGGCTTGCTTTTATGAGGACTTCAGTAGCAGCTGTGATATATAAATATTAGAAATTTAAAAGAGCGTTATCTTGAGAATTGCGTCAGATTTTCTTTTGATGATGATGATGACCTCAGATCAATGACGCTCAGCCACAGAGGGGAATGGTACAAGAACCGGGCGGCAAAATACTTAAATGTAACTAAAAACAAGTCTGAAAAATTTGTTTAGATATCAAACTGCGATTAAACAAAAATGGCTGCTGAGCAAGCGGTCAAACCATCCTTTGTTCATGACAGACAAAGGAACGAATTATAAACTAAAAATCTTGAAATTGTTAGGATTCACTAGCACGGTAATCTTTTTGTTGCTTTGATGTAGTCCACCACAGTGGAACATGCATCTCTGTGGCGGTAACCTATTGAATTGCCGCCAAGTGATGAAAGTACTGGTACATTTACTTATATTCCTAACTTTTGTAATGGGAAATTTTTTTCTCTGGTAAGAATAACGACGACAGAATAATAAGAAATGATGAAATGTTTCATTTTTGTCACAAAAAATGCACAACGGTGACGCTTTCAGTTGGGCATTGTTTAAGTAATAATTCAGTCGTGGAACTGTACAGCGCAATGTGGTATACGTAACTTCTAACTGGCGAGACACACACCACTGTTTATTCCAGCAATAGCTAAGATGTTTGAAATCTTTAAATTTATCCAATTTACCTATTCCACAGTACAAACAAGCCTTTGGGAACCTTAGCGCTATCACGTAGGTCGTATCTGGCAAAACTGGGATGATGGGCCCACTCAGGAGTACTGATGCTAAAGTTTCCACCATTTCATTCAAATATAATGTACGGTGTCCTGATACCCATAGCAAATGCAGTTTATGTATTTTTTCGCAATAAATGACGAAACGTTTTTATCAGATCTGCATTTGCTGCCGCAGAAATTGCATTGCATACAGGTACTGTGTCTGTAATGATCTCTGCTGATGATTAACTCGAGGGCACTTTGTTCAGGGCAAGAACAATAGCCAATAATTCTGCAGTAAATACAGTGGTATAATCTGGGAGTAGAATATAAAAGTACCAGTTAAAAAAAGAAGAGAAAATTTCAACCCCAGCCTTTTCTTTTGACACAGCTGCATCAGTCGCAATGATATTTCTTATCTACAGGTGAGCTAAATAATCTGCTAACTGGTCTTTTAAGTACTTATGTGCCAATTGTTTCGTGGTATGAGGAAATATATTGTCATATTGTATGCTAAGCATTAATTATAGGTTGCGATGGAGGCGGAAATGTTGTAGGCCCGTGTGCTCAGATTTGGGCGGACGTTAAAGAACCCCAGGTGGTCGAAATTTTCGGAGCCCTCTACTACGGCGTCTCTCATAATCATATGTTGGTTTTGGGACGTTAAACCCCACATATCAATCATCTTTTGATTATAGGTTGCCTATTAGGTCAATATGTTTAATTTTCACATTGAATTACTGTGGCATCGCTTGTGCAAATGTGATTTGCGGGGTGTGTAGTAGAAACCAATGTGTTTCGAAGAATAAGGTTGGTTCTTCAATGAAAACATAAAATGAGCGTCCTATGTTGAAATTGAATATCATTAAAAATGCGGTCGCAGCAAGAATTTTAAACCTATAGTTAGCAGAGGAGGCAGGCAAGCTTCCATATACAACACCGTATTTGCAACAAACTTTGGGGGACCCAGACACAAACGCAAGGGTTACTTTTGTGGTAGTATTAGGGGTCTAATTTTATGAGCTGCACTGCCAGAAAATAATACACATCCGAATTTCATGATACCCGCACATAAAGTTTATAGATCATTATTAGCGCAACTCTTCTTAAACCCGCTTTATGGTTCGGTAGCTTCCGTAGCCACCCCATGGCGCGTGTTGCCTTAGAGTACACATCATCAATCTGGCTTTTCCAATTTAATGTGTCATTACATAAGATGCCCAAAAATTTAAGAGAATTTGCCGACGGAATGAACTCATTACTATACATTAACAAGATGTTGATAGGCTGCGAAAAAGAGAACGCAAGAAGTGCACTTTTCTTTACGTTAGGCGTCATATGAATAATTTTGAGCCACCCTTCTATAGTATTGAGATAACTTTGTAGATTTTGGTATAGGGACTGAATATCGGTAATACTCGCAAAGAAAGCAATATCGTCCGCATACACATACAACTGAATATCCTTAGTGTATGGTGTGGAGCTTGAGAAGATGCTAAATAAAACTGCCGGCTGGACAGCCCCCTGTGGTACGCCACATGTCTGCTTATATCTCTTTAATGAGTACCCATCTTTAAAGATGTAATACTCCCTCCCTCTTTAAAACTCCGAAGCCCACGCAGTGACGTAGTTCGGAAGGTGGTGACATTCCATCTGTTTTATTAAAATTGAATGCTGAACCTTATCGTACGCTTTAGCCAAATCTAGAGTAACTAATGCACAGTATTGGCCCCGATGCCCAGCCAGTTCTGTTCGGCTCTATAAATCAACGTGCGCACACCATATTGAGCAACCAGATCTAAAACCAATTTGACTGGTGCTTAAGACTGCGTTATTATCAATGGATTTTATTACCCGGGCGTTCAAATATTTTTCAATTAGCTTAACCAGATTAGACGTGAGCGATATTGGCCTTATATTGTCTAAGGCAAATGCTGTTTCCTGCTTTTTAAGAAGTGGAATCACTTGACGCAGCTTCCATTCCGTAGGTATTCAAGCTTTTGTCAACGAAAAATTCACCAGAATAAGTACTTCAGTTAAAGAAATCTTGAATATTCCTTTTATCATTGCATTGATCACCACGTCTGGTCCAGGTGCTGAAAGAGAAAAGTGCCTTATTATCTCTGCCAGCTCACCTAAAGTGACCTCCTCAAAATCTTCACCCGCTATTGGGTTCACAATGTACAGTGGTATAGTTGACATAAATCTATCTTGTAGCTCTTTCGAAATGTTCGCTACTAAATCAGAGAGTTCGTGGGGGAAAAGAACGGAAGGGTCAATATTTTCAGCAGGTGGTAACGTCTTTCGAGATATTGAAAATCCAAACAGCGCTTTTTTTATTTTTAGCCCTAGAAAGATAATCATATCGTTTCATGTTATAGCCATCTTTTGCTGTACTTATTTTGCATTTGAAGTCTGCTACTGCGAATTTATAATCACACCAATTTTTCGCACATCGGTTGATCAGCAGTTGTTTCCGTGCAGCTTCACGTTTTCTATAGCTCCTTATGCACTCTTCATGCCACCATGTACAACAAGTACCTCCTGTGGCCAAGTTTTATTTAATAGTTGCGTCTTTTACTGATTGTTTTAATACTGCACACAAACTCATCGACTTTCGGTCACCTTTCATTTTATTGCGACGAATTAAAGTAGCCTTCAAGTCATTTTCTAATTTTTTATAGTTGACAAGTGAGCTGACCTTTTCGGCAACAAGTATTCTTGGAATGTTAAGGACAAAACTAGTAGGCAAGTGATCTCTGTTAGTAGCACAGCCTAAAGTTTGCCACTAACATATATTTAGAGATGAGCTTGAGAATGTCAAATCTATCATAGATTTAGAGGGAGGCCTCGCACAAAAGCAGCAGCGTGCGAAATTAAACAAGATAAATTTTTGTCAATAGCCCATTCTCACAAGCGTTTTCCGCTCAAATATATCTTGAAACCCCGAGCCACATGGTGTGAATTGGTCTCCAATAATTAATATATCTTTTCTGCAGGCAGAAAACATGTCGTCTAGACTTCGCGTGTCTTGAACCCCGGCCGGGAAATATGCACTTACAAATGAAGAGGGAGAACCGTCGGGTAATATTATGTACACTATCATAATTTCACAATCTTATCGGCCATACACCGTTAAGGGATCTTAGCTTTGTGACTGAATTTAGTTGATATCAAGACAGCAAGTCCTCCACCTCTATACTAGGTTGGTAAAATCGAAGTAGCCGATGCTTCTTTAGATAAGACTTCTGGCCGGTTGAAATCCAGGTTTCTTGCAGTGATATAATATCCGCGGAAAGTTGTGAAGAAATGTATGACAAGTCTGTGGCTACAGAAACAATGATCTGCAATTCCACTGTAACATGGTTAGTGAACCTATTTTGATGACAGAACGGTAGCATAAAATGCTTGTTCCAAAATGTCTTTTCGCAAAAAGTCTTCCTTAAACAGGTTCTCAAAGAATTGTTTCTCGGACAGATAGTTTTTTTTGTTTCGAATTATGCGAGGAACTTTTTGAAGGGGGAGATTGGGTTCGCTTCAGAGTGTTATGAGAGTTCGTATCTATATCAGCAAAGGCTTTCGAATCATCCGTTAGGTCATCCTCTTTCGTAGTTTTGGAAGTCCCTGCCTTAGATGAAACCGACTGCTGACGTGCTGTCGCATTGTCTATTTCCATACGTTGCCATACCACTGATGCCCGAGGATCCCAATCTTGCGTATATGCTACCCCGAGAATTCGGGACAGTTCATTTGAAACCAATTGTGCCAAACTTTCAAGAAGGTTGCTTGCGAGGCGTTCCATTGCCTTTTACGTAGCCTTCTTTGTGGCCTCAGTGATAGATTTAGCGAGAGGTATACATCCATGGTGGTGCTACATCCTTTGGATCTCTCCTGTAAATCTGCAACTGCTTCTCTCCGGGAGCACCACTTGCGTTATACATTATCCAATATAGGAAGCTCCCTTGCTTTTGCTGCAGTGTGCAGAGGTTGCAGGGTGCGCCCCATTACATAAGCAGCAGCACTCTTTCTCAGAGCTGCACACGAAGCTGTCATGCTTCTTTTTCTCCACACCGGCGGCATTCAAGAACAGATCGGCACCCTTTGACGCTATGTCCATACCGCCAACATTTAAACACTGTAGGAATTTGGGTGAAAGTGACTCTACCTTATACTTCAATGGCCATTTTGAAGGTCGGACTGTTCCTAAAAAGGTCACTATCACTAATTACGTTGGGTATTTTCTGTTGTTAATTGTACGGGTGCGCATGTACACTGAAACTACAACCACCGCCGAAAACAAATCCAGTACTTCTGCAGGTGTCAGGCTTCTGTCTACACCACGGACTAATCGTTTTGAGCATGCGAGATGTGCTCGAATAAATGGGCTGACTGGATGCGCTGCGAACTCGGAACATCGCAGAAGCTCAAGAATGTATTTCTGATGGCCGGAACAGCGCAGGATGCCTTCGCAACCAAACTAGCGGACCTCGGGGATCTCCTGGAAATGCGAAGTGGCTTTTCGAAGCTCCACTTGAATCGCCTTTGGGTTCTTCATCGGGATAGTGCCCCCATCGGGATAGTGCCCCCATCGGTAGGTACCAGAGCCACAGGGACACTGCTCGCCCCACTGCGTAACAAATAGCCAATGGCCAATCCTTGGCCGGAGTGGAAGCTCAAAGGGAGTGCCCTTGACCGGGAAATGAAAATGACATCGAGATCGATTGACTCACTCCAACTCAGAAAGACCGATAAGTTAACGAAAATAACAAACTCTCAAGGAGCAAAAAGGAAACTGACACGTGATCTTAAGCCCGGGCAGTTTAACCCACGTCTTGATATTCTGAGGCATAAAGCCAAGGCCACAAAATCGCATCTAAAAATGTCCAAATAAAAGCACACGTATATAGTCTATATAACAAAGTGGGCGTTTACAGTTTCCTTTTTTTTTCATATCATATCACGTTAAACGTATATAGTCCATCGTGAACATACAAAAAGGCAAGATACTGTAAGAGCGTCAAAAAATTTCGTTAGTCTCAGCCATGGAACGTTCGCTGACGCTACCCTGTGCGGACAGGTGCATGGTGCCTCTTGTGTAGCATTAGGTCCTGGCAGCTTCCGCAGCAGGTACAACGAAGGG
This sequence comes from Rhipicephalus microplus, assembly GCF_043290135.1. Taxonomy (NCBI): domain Eukaryota; kingdom Metazoa; phylum Arthropoda; class Arachnida; order Ixodida; family Ixodidae; genus Rhipicephalus; species Rhipicephalus microplus. The sequence continues at coordinate 89,440,264 of NC_134704.1, forward strand.
GAGCCGACGAATAATATTCCTGGTTTGTTGCGTGACCGAGGAATATTTTGACGCTATAGAGCTGAAGAGCTTGTTTTGCGGAGATTGCGGCGGCAGCGTCGCTGTCGGTGTCCGCGTCGTTGGTTGTGAGAGACAAATCATTATCTTTGCGTTACCGAAAAACGAAGTAAGATGCAAATAAAATTATTGAATAATTCTGGGTTTGAGTGGGATCGGACCCAGGTCGTTGGCTTGGAAAGCGGGTGTTTTACCACGCAGCGATACCTCTTCTTGTGAATACTGGGAAAATAACTTCCCCTGCCTGGAAACACTGTGAAAGTAACTTTCATTATTTACAAACACACGCCTTTTGCATACCCGCCTCACAATATACCACGAAATATTGCCGTATACTGCGTGATATAAGCGTAAATTTTCAACGGGCGTAATAACATGGGATCATCATAACGATTTTATAGTTTAAAGCCTGCTACCAACTAGAAAAGGCACGCGCGCTACTGCACCAGTAAAGTTACGTAGCGGGTTCATTGCAAGATCGAAAAGATTTCTTACACTAATTGTGTGAAGTGCACACTCTGAGCAGAATATTGCTGTCACGTTCAATTCTTAAAGTACAAGCTCAAGGGTCCCCGAATCTTTTACCTTTAAAATTTGCATGACTTTCTTTTAATATTAGACGGAAGGGGTGTTTTCTTTTCTTTTGCTTTTTCTCGAAGGCGTCGTTTCTTTGTTAAACGCCATCAAGTGAAGCCAGCAGACAACTAACCCAAGGGAAGGGTGGGTGCACTGATTGTTGTTTCCAACCGCAGTGTAGTAATATGACGTAAACTTAAAAGACCCAAAGTGGCCAAAAAGACTTGTTTTTTTTCAGTAACTTTATTCAGTTCAATATAGTCCCACTGTAGGTAAAGACAACAACTAAAATTCCCTGTGATTTCTGTTGTCTATATTTGTCTGTTGGATTCATTTGGCTGAGAGGTTTTTACGTGGAACTACTTCCTGGCCTTTTCTCTTCCTCCATAATACTTCGCGTAGCCGAACAATCAACCAAATCTATTCAAGGAAATGAAGAAGAAAGAACGCAAGTGGCGCAAGTACTCACCCAAAGATTCTTTTGGTGACGGTGCCTGTCTTACACGTAGCTAATGTCGAGCCTAGTGTGCTACAGGTTAGGCGGTCTTCGACTTTGCGAAGAGCAAACAATAATGACAGCTACAACGCCATCACGTACGTGGACGCGCCGAGGTTCTTTGTTCTTGTTCTTCTTCTTTTTTTTGAGAGACGCGCCATACAGATTGACCGGTGTGTTTTCGGGTGTCATGTTTCACTTGGCTTTGTACATTAACGACCCGATGCAGCTGCCCCTGCCGCAGCCTGCACTCTTTTCAAGTTGGCTGCTCGACCCTGTCGCAATTAAGCAACAAGAGCTGATGAACTCACCGTCTCCAGACAGGTTTCTCGTTGAGCTCAGGGGATGCTTTCGCCCGAGTACGCAGCCCCCTCCCCCCGCTTGTGCCTAAAGAACGCCATGGCACATGCACTTCTATGTGTTCAGTGTCTCCAGAGATTACTGTTATACTTTCTACGTCCATGCCTGCAATTTTCTGTCCTTTTACACTACCGAATGCAGCGCTATTACTGCCCCCTTGTGCATGTGTATGTTACTTATTCCCTCTTCTCTTCAGACACACCCTCTAGTGACGTATTTCGACGTACTTGACGCTTTCTTCTTAGGTACCCAGTAGGTAACGTCTTTTCTGGGTCGAAAAGGCGTTCTCTCTTCTTCTTTCAAACGGTACGCAGCAAAAAAAAATCTATTCCCTGCTGTTACAAAAATACTGTTTCACGGAAGCTTTGAAGCCGCCAGGCATTAAATTACAGTTATTTCGATGACCCAAGGTGCGGGATGCGGGTGAAGAGTGGCTCACCGACACCAAACACAAACTCAGCTTCAGCTTTGCAGAAAATCAAGAACATCAACAAGTACAAGGATTGTCGAATAAGATCAAAACAAATTACATTGAGATCAAAATGGCACCTTTCTCAAGACGAAAAAAAAAATTAAATCCCGCTCTTCATTGCCTCACTGATGGAATCAATGTCGCCAGATCAGCGGAGCGGCATATGTTCTGCCTGTCACCGGACGGCTCCCAGCAGTGTGTGCAATCTTCGCGAGGTTCCTTCTTTTTGTCTCACCCTTTTTTGTGTCTTTCTTCATTTCCTTTTGTTCTCGCTTGTCTCCTCACTGTTTTCTTTTTATTTTATTTTTTGTACCTTTCTTTTTTCTGGCTTAAGTTGTCGCCCTCTTTCGCATTCTACATCCTATGTTTAGCTTGGCTGTCGAAGTCGTCGTGCTTTCGTTGCACGGTTGCTCGGATTGCTTCGGCGACTTTGTATTTTCTTTTCGTCCTACCTCGTTTCACGGCCGTTATCATCGTTACTCTTCCCTGTGGCGTGTTCAGAGCACGAACTCGAAGTTGCGAACACTGTCAGACACACGGGGCGCCAGGTGTCACGCAGTCTCGCCTGGGGACACAAAATGGCCCTTCCAATCCATGAACCCATGTAGAGCGAAGGGCGTCTGACAGCAGCTTTCGTACCAATTGCAGCGCTTTTTCTAGATGCGCAAGGAGCCATGCTGTGTTTTGCATATTACATTCACACAATGAGAAAACCGTATAAGACTACATGGAACACGCTGATGCGTCTCTTTTCGGTTTAGTCGTTCCGCAGCTTTTTTTTTTATTTGCGCACCATGTACTTCTTCTTGCTTTGGTCGATGAAGGTTGCTAATTGCACACAACAAGCTTTAGTTGATTAATTATTTAGGATGCTTTTCTATACAAAACAATGACGAAAATCAGATACGTATCCAGATGTTGTGCACGTATATTACTGGAACATTCCCATTCGCAACCCTGCATTTCCTGGCAGTGTATACCGATTTTGAGAACCTGTGAGATGAATGTATAAACAAATAAATAAACAAATAGACTAATTACTTATAGGGAAATTGGCTGCATTACGGCCAGCTATCTTATGACATCTTTGTTAAGATTTAGTGACATAATTTCATATGAAGATTTGTTTACTATTTCTAAGAGGTATACGTTCTTACCATTTAACACTTTCTCTCGGCGCTAATAACCAAAGTACTCTGTCACTGAGGATAATATATCTGCTTCGCATTCGTAAATCATTGGGACTACAATGCGTGTCAACTGCAACAATTCCTTCCTTTAGAGTTACATTACTTCGCCTCCTTACAGAAACGTTATTGTCTCATATATTAGCATAAACTTTTCTTGTTTCCTAAAGTCTCAAATAACAAATGGCATCAGAATGAAACTATTGTCAAACTGTTCGATGATCGCTCGTAGGTTAATTTAGGACTGTAATGTTATAAACATGCATGTTGGCGGTCTTTGAAACGCAGGTGTCAGCGCTTTATGTCTTCGTGTTAGTAAAGAATGATGTCAGCCAAGCATAGCGGGGTGCGTAGCGATCCCTGCAGGACGTTTTCCTGCAAATTGCTGGTGTGCCTTGGCGAAGTAAAAAGACCGCTTATGGCACACTACGGCACAAAATGCACAAAAAACCAAAATAACACAAATGACGATTGACGTCGTCATTTGTGTTCCATTTTTTCTTAGACCTACTCACTACTTTAGTAATACCGCTTATAAAATTCAGTGTATTTTCCAGCGTTTTATAAGCACTGAGCGCCTAGAAGGTGGCGAGAGGGTGTTTAGTTTCCCGAAAGGACGTTTTTTTTTTTCCTTCTGAACTGACTAGTTTTTTTTTTCAGTGACGATGTCACACACTTTTACGGCACTCTTTAGTCCGTTCATATTAGGCGAAATGTCCGATCAACTAAAATTTAATTAACTGGAACCAACTGTGGTTTCCCAATGTGTTGGTGCTCAGTGGTGGGCCAAACGGTTAATCTAGGCTGCACTGGGGAATCCAATGTGGTTAACTTGTTGAGATGCACCATAGTGTGCATGACTGTTAAGGACGCTAAGAGAGAGAGCGTTCAAATACCTACACTACAGAGAAGTGAAGACACTGCATGACAGAATACGTACCAAAGTATTGTGCTCTCTTTCATCCTAATCACTAATCAAGCGTGGATCGCTTGTGTTTCTCGCTATCAGTCCTGGGACTGTACATGCAGGAAACAGTACACCAAGAACCCTGCTGACAGCTGCTCAAATAAAATATAAAAGATGATGACAAAGCGTGGTTCACTGCACGCTAGCTGAAGCTTGTACGAAAGACCTTTCATCTGCGAAAGGCCTCTCTTTTGCTAAAAATAATGGGTCTCGGTGCTACAGTCTGCGGCTCATCGAACAGATATGAGAACATACACACGCACTTCACTTATTCAAAACTCGTTGCTCTGCGGGAAACAACCCCATTAGGCGACTCCGTTGAGTACGTGCGGTGCCGGCTTGTGAAGCGCCGATTCAAGGTTTCTGCAAAGGTACGTTGGCTAACGCGACGACAACTTGTGCGAAACGGCTTCCTGTGCCAGGCTAACTCGTTGGCGCTCTCCATCGAAAGGAACCGGCCACTTGTGACACCAGTAGCGCCACCTGTAGGCCCCTATGAGAACTTGTGGCAGGAAAGAAATAGGGGCAAAACGGCTCGAACGCCGGAAGAGCACAGGAGAGGAGGAAGTTTGTTGACAGAGAAGGAAAAAAAAAGTGGTTATTTCACCACGAGAGGCTAAAGAGTAGATTTCTGTGCAGTAGGCAGCAACAGACTGGCGCAAGAAAATGCGCCAAGTGTGGCAAAATATGACAACCTGGAAAATTTGTAAAATTAGCAGCTGCAGAACCTGGTTGAAAATCGTGAAGCAGCTTCAGATGTACACCAAGCATCGAATTTTCGCACTTCGTGACGCTAGTGATGCGGCATGAGTCTTCTTATGATGTGAACGAGACATCGAAGGTTTGGCCACTGGTGACACAGTTATAGGAAAATCGTTGGTGCTCACTTAAAGAATAAAAGACGTAACAAAACCAAGAAGACCTGTTTCTGAACACTAATAAACAAATTTAAACATAGCACTAACAGTGAAACTCTGTTGATCAAGAATATATATGGTGAACGTGATTACCGCCGGCTTCACATAATTCCATTTACGCTCGAATATAGCACATTCATTGGAAGCGTAACCATTTTTTTCCCACTGAGTTTGAATGTAGCAAAATGAATCAACTCCACACGTAAAGCAAACCAGAAACGCAAATGAGCTCTGCCCTGCTTTTTTTTTCTTGCAAAGCATGCTCACTCGCAAGGTGAAGTAAGACAGCAGGAAGAGCAAAGATGAGATACGTTTATTTTTCCGTGTATCGTACTCTGTCGGAAAATTTGACATTCATCACCCAGTCGCAGATACTCTACCTACATTTTGAAATTTTTATACCACACATATTTTCTAAATGAACACTCCGACAGCAACGTACGCACCGCTAAAGTCTATATATGTACATCATTTTAGGAAATACCACGTTGCTTCCCAAACCAAATTCTTTAAAATTTCTCTCCCGACACTTAGGAGCTCTACCTCAAACTTTCTCGCCAAAAAGCAGCACTGCTGCTATGCATCAATATTATTTAGAGTATATTTAGCTTATCTATGTTGATTTCGGTCTCAGGCTTAGTTTTTCAGTATAGTGTATTCTGTTGCCAGCATGACATTTGCTTGGTGTATGTAGCCGGGGAAGCATTTGGGCACGTGTATAACAGAATTAGAGAAGGCTGAGCTTCTAACGTCCAGTGGATAGTTGCTTTTCATTCTTGCGCCCTCTGTCAACTTTGTAAGGGTGCAAATAAAGCAATCAATATTTATTATTTTCTATTCACAAATTTCACTTGCTGATTTTCGTCAGAATACCTGGTTCTTTTACGCTTCATGATTCCTCAACATGAGTGCAAGCGGCAAAATGTGATGGCAAAATGTGTGTACTGACTGGATTTCCAGAGAAGACAAGCTGGTTAGGGGGAGAAAGAAGGTTATGTGAGCAGATGAGATTAAGAAGTTTGCGAGTATAAATTGGCACCAGCAAGCACAGGACGGGGATAACTGGCGGAACATGGGAGAGGCCTTTGTCCTGCAGTGGACGTAGTCAGGCTGATGATGATGGTGATGATAATGATGGCAAGCAGGCTTCCCACTCAGACTCGTTCACTATGCAAATGATAATGAGAATTTAGTCGACCATCGCTTGCGTACCAAAGAAGCAGCCCGCCGATGCCCTTAGATTAAGACCCGCTCTACACACTATGAGATCATCCTGACAAGCGTATATATCATCACAATAAAGGCATTACAAGCAATCAATTCATCAAAATTCTCTACATCTTTCTCGCCCATGGTTTAAATCATGCTTATAGCATTCGGCATCGTCGCTATCTAAACTACACAGTGTGACGCCAGCATAAATCCGCTAATGGTCTCTCGTACAGATATCACAGAATGAGTCAGTCTTGCATAAATTTTGCTTTGTTCTGTTCGATGACACGTTCTCCTGTTGGCTGAAGAAGAGGCCACGAGTCAAAGGTGTAAGTATAATGTGGTTACCCTTCCTCCAAGCAATTTTATTCGTTTCTGTTATGCATGCAAATAGGTTCATGAAGAAAATTAAAGTGATAAAAAGCTTTCTAGAAGTCATCACCTAAGTTATTTTCGTTTATGTTTAAAGCTTCAGCGTGGTCGCCGCAATGAAAGTCTACGCAGCACAAGTATTTTATAGCTAGCGGCAACAAAATGCACAAAGATTGATTGATACATGGGGCTTAACGTTCCAAAACTGCTATTAGATTGTAAAAACCGCCGTAGTGGAGGGCTCCGGAAATTTCGATCAGCTGGGGTTCTTTAACGCATGAGTTTCCTAATATACACTAGAGGAAACTCTGACGCTAGTGTCCAAGGGAGCTGCAACACATGGCACTTCAGCGAGCATGGGAATGATGAGTAGTACACACTTTGTCTAATCTTTGTACTTCTGGCCACCTTTTGGCTCCGTGTGTGTTCGTGTGGCTTGGAGCTGTTTTCTCACGAAACAAAAATCAGCAAATGTTCAGCGGTTGATCTTCACAACCTTATTCTTTTAGAGTTACCTTTCCAAATCAAGTCACGAAGTTCAAAAAGGTTGAATCTTTCTTTCAAAACAAAACCGAAACACAGCAATTAACGAAGCAGCAAGAACCATTCGCCGCCCACGAGTACGAAGACTAGCCAAATGTGTGTACTACCCATCATTCCCATGGTCGCTGAACGATTGCAGCGACAGAGTCCCCTCTAGTTAATTTTAGGAAACTCTATGCTATAATGTGCACCCATACCTTATCACACGGGCCATACCTTATCACAAGTGGACAATTAGTACCAACTATACCTAAGCTGAAAGAGCCCTTGTTCCCCCACGCGGTGGTCACGCCACTCTCTACGGTTCTCGCAAGTAGACTGAAGTTCACGCTTCTGCAACAGCGAGGAGCACTTTCCCTCCGTCCCCAGTCTCCTTTTCACTGTGTGGTCTTTTTCCATTCTATTCTTGCTTTTTTTCATAAAAATGCTTTCTCTTTTTTCCCGAGAAATCTCAGTAGCACTGTCAGTGCACTCTCAAAACTGTAACCAACTCGGTGTTTGCTCGCCCCAGACGGAGTGACGTGTGTCAGTGCAAAAAAAAAGCACTTGTCATATATTCTAGAGGACCTTCAAGCATTTGCGTTGCCCGGAGTTCTGTTATGGCTCTTTTTCTTTCTTTCTTTCTTTCTTTCTTTCTTTCTTTCTTTCCGGGCCGAAGTCACCAACATCAGCGGCCATCAACATGTGTACCTCGAGTTTCAACCTTCTTAGGCTGAGACGTTGATGAATGCGATAGCTACGTAATGAATGCCTGGACAATTTATACACGGCTGTTTGTGTTCATCGGACGCTCGAACCCTTTCGTCTGCCTTGGCTCCATTGATGGCTGATTTTGTTTTAAATATTATACTTCGTGTGCTCCTTGTGACGTCATACGCAGTGGGAGCACCTCACTTGTGTTCATTATTCTAGACAATTTCATATTGTTAGCATTTGTGGACAGCAGCCAGTTTCTTTCGTTTTGCAGCACCCATTGCTTTCACAAAGGGAGCGGCAAGATCAACGGTACTTAGTCACAGCGACCACGCATGAAGGGCATATGGGTGTGATCACGAGCAACCATGGGCGAAAGCAAGCGATGGCTAGCGGCAGTTTCTACTCGCTTTGCACATTTTCCTCCTAACCACAGTTCTCAATTTTCTGGAGGCATGCGGGAAAGATCCCTACCATGAGGATAAGGAAATTTCATCTCAGGAAAAGCTTACCTTATAGGGTAATTATAGGGTAAATATAGGGTAATATTAAGGTAATTGATAATTACTTTATAGGGATCAAATTTTCTATAATGTAATTGTCAATTACCTTATAGAAAATTTTGCAGTGCCCGATGTTTGATATATCAAGTGGTTCCGGCTAGCATTGCCAGATATAGCCAAAAATCATCGTATGAACTGACTTTAAAGCTCGAAAGTAGTTCAGTAAAAGGATAAATAAATGTGCATGAGTTTCATGTAGGTGACTCTGACCTGGAAGGCTTAGTCTTTCGCGAGAGACGCGTTCAACAAAACGCTGAAAATGAAATTAGTTACCGCTCTGACGAAGGTATTTACGTATATACGCTGATAATGTCGTGTCACAGATGTCAGTCAACAAAAGGGTAGTACACACGCAGCACGAAAGTGATACAGAACTGCTTGGCAGCCGATGGGCCAATGTAAGACGAATGTCTCCTAGCGTTCGTATTCGACTTCTTAAAATCCGTTCACCCAGCTGGAGTGGTTGTATAACTCCGCTAATATTCAAGTCTGGCCTGCAGATAATAGGAACATGTTCTACAATCTTCGTTATAAAAAGTAAAAAAAAATGTTCTAAGCAGGTACTCGACGATACTATAATCCTTGAAAAGTAGAGATAGAAACCTTCTACAACGCGGATTGTGAAGTCAATTTTCCTCGTGTTTTTATGCCCCCCCCCCTCACTCACCTTGTTCTCTCTCCCATGCTTCAATGGTTTTGTCGTTCCCCTCTCCCGATTATGTGCCCTCTTTCTGGTACATATTCGGGGTAGATGAACGAGTGACCACTGGCAGGTTAATAGCGCTTAAATGATGCCTATATGCAAGAAATTAAATGATGCGAGAGGCACAATTACAGCGACATTATTTTACAGTGAAAACTGTTACGAGATCACAACTCAAGTCACGCGCCGCCGTAGTTGTCTGCCACCGCCACTTGTGTTCGTAACCCCATGACACGAAATTAGAAAAAAAAAACTAGCACCGACGACACAGTGGGGCTCAAACCCGGGTGCGCTTGGTGCCAGCCCAGTATTCTAGCACTGAGCCACGCTGGTGCTTGGGACCTATTGGCAAACTTGCTTTATACAGGCTTGATGTCAAGAAAACAATCATGTTATTACGCATTATAAAGCGTTTTAAAACAGTGAAAGAAGAACCAGTCGTCGCACAATGCGAATAGCGTAACGAGTGGGTCGTCCAATGCTGCAACCCGTTACAAAAGCTTGTTCCTGTTCACCTATTAACTGTCGCGCGTACCCACTTCAGGCATAATTCTTTATCGTCGACAGCCACTGCACGAACAATGCCCCGCCGCGGCGGTCTAGTGGCTAAGGTGCTCGGCTGCTGACCCGCAGGCCGCGGGATCGAATTCCGGCGGCGGCGGCTGCATTTCTGAAGGAGGCGGAAACGTTGTAGGCCCGTGTGCTAAGATTCGGGTGCGCGTTAAAGAACTCCAGGTGGTCGAAATATCCGGGGCCCTCCACTCCGGCGTCTCTGATTATGATATGGGAGTTTCGGGACGTTAAACCCCACATATCAATCAATCACTTTGCCTGTTCCGTGAGTTGGGCTATGCGGATACGTAATTTGCGATTAGTCTTCTGCTTTTTCGAACGTTTTGTTAAGCTTCGGCGCGCCTCCCACAAGTGTAGGAGGTGTGTGTCAACTGCGGGGATTTCTTCGTTTGTTTGGAGGGTAGTAACAAATCTTTCCTGAATGTTGTTTACGTGTTGAGCCCATTTTGCATAGCCTCCAGAAAATAATACGGGAGGGATAGTCTGATTGCGAAATTGGGTCCAATCGGTCAACTTGGCTTGACCGCATTTTTTATAAGCTGACTTTTCCAGGAGTGTGACCCGGAGAAGGCAGTGATCACTGCCTAGAGAATCACCCAAGTTCTCCCAGGTAGCATCCTTAGCATTTTTTACGAGAGAGAGGTCCGGACACGTGTCACGGGTTACCGAGTTCCCCACTCGAGTGGGGTACGCCGGATCCGTGAGCAGCGTGAGGCGAAGGGTGGAGATAAGCTCCGCCAGCTTACGTCCTCTGGCCTTCTCGTAGTGATAGCCCCAGTGAAGGCTGGGAGCATTGAAGTCTCCCACGATCACTAAGGGGTCCTTGTCTGCCAACTTGATCGCCCGGAGGAAGATTTCGCTAAAAGTTACGCGTGGCTGCTGCGACGCCGCAGCTCGTCAGATGAGCTCGAAGGGGACATGGCGTCTCTTTCGCAGTCTCATAGACCCCTCTCAAACGATAGGGGAGGCGCAGAAGCAGCTCCGGCGAGCTCTGCAAGGGTACCAAGGCACTCCGGCAAAGCTTGCGGATGCTCTGTGCGATAGGTATCTCTGTCGTAGGGAGGACCCGCCTGGGCCGGCGTACACGTACTCTGGTAACCCTAATCACCAACTCGATGCCCGTTTTGATTTGCATGACCTTAAAGCGGCTTTAGCTAAAATGCGCAGGGGTACGGCTCCGGGGCTGGACCACATAACAGTAAAGCTGTTGGCAAACCTCCCTGACTCAGCCTACCTCCATTTATTGGAATACATGAAAGAGATGTGGGACGGCCGTGCGCTCTCTTTCGAATGGAAAAGGTCACTTGTGACTTTTATCCCCAAAGCAGGCAAGGCCGTGAATATGGAGAATCTGAGGCCCATATCACTGACTTCGTGCGCGTGCAAGCTTATGGAGACGATGGTACGGGATCGCCTCTCCCCATACCTTCAGGGCAAGGGCTTCTTTGCAGACACCATGTTTGGGTTTCGCCCACACATGTCTGCACAGGACGTCCTTCTCCAGCTCCATAGGGCCGTCATACAGCCCATCACTATGCAACACAATGATAAAGCCATCCTCGCCCTTGATCTGAAGGGGGCTTTCGACAACGTTAAACACAGCAGCATTCTGGCTAACTTGAGTTCCACCGATTGCGGGGCTAAGGCCTTCGCATATGTCAGAGATTTTCTCTCTAAACGCCAGGCACTTCTTCGGATCGAGGACGACGAATATGGCCTGTACATTATGGGAACACGGGGTACCCCACAGGGAGCAGTGTTATCACCGCTCCTTTTCAACATTGCTATGATGCGCCTTCCAAGTGAATTGGCCAGGGTGGAAGGCACACAACACGCAGTATATGCCGATGATATCACAATCTGCACCACTGAAGTAGTGGTGCAGTGGTGCAGTAGTGGTGCCCTTCGCCTAGCCAGCCTTGGTGAAATGCAGGAACGCCTTCAGCAGGCCGCATTCATAGTCTAGGCGTATGCCAACGATTGTGGACTTCAATGTGCTCCAAACAAATCAGAGCACATTGAGCGAAGCACGTTAGAGCGAAGCCAAGAGATAAGTCAGCCATACACATCTCCCTGTCTGGGGTTCCCATCAGAGAGGTGAAGGAGCTCCGGATTCTGGGCCTGTTCCTTCACCACAGACTCAGACCAGACTCCACTATAGCGAAACTCAATAGAATAGGCGAACAGATAGGGCGCATGATCCACCGCGTTTCCAACACGCGGGGTGGTCTGCGTTGCAGGGACGCGCTTCGGCTCGCCCATGCCTTCGCGACTAGCCGGATCCTCTACGCCGTCCCATACCTTCACACTAACAAGCAAGAAGACGAAAGAATAGATGCCATCATTCGTAAGGCTACTAAACGAGCTCTGGATCTCCCGGTGGCCACTTCCAACGCCAAACTGAGGGCGTTAGGTGTGCTCAACTCCTACCAGAAGTTGCGGGAGGCCCACCTTATGAATCAATATACGCGGCTCGTGCAGACGGCTCCCGGGCGCCGCCTGCTGAACCGCTTACATATACAGCACACTTGCACTGCAGAGGAGGCGGGGCGTATTCCGGAACTGTGGTGGCATATGCTCTCGGTCTCTCCATTCCCCAGTAACATGGATAAGCACACGCACGAAAGCAGAAGACAGGCGCGGGCTCGGACGCTTGAGAGGCAACACGGCTCCCGACCTGGTGTATTCTACGTAGATATAGCAGGGCCTTCGCCCACGGGATTTTACACGGCCTGTGTAGTTCACCGGGAAAAGCACGTCAATGGGCTCTCGTTCCGAGCACAAAATCCAGAGCGCGCTGAGGAAGTCGCGATAGCGCTTGCTGCTGCGGACCCCAACTCGAAAGCTATAATCACGGACTCCCAGAAAGCATGTGCTCATTACTTGGTAGGAGAGATATCCCCCCTAGCCAGCCACATTCTACTACAGGATCTCGCTGATCCAGCGCCGAAACGCATCGTATGGGCTCCTGGCCATCAGGGCTTACGAGGTAATGAGGCCGCTGACGCGGCCACCCGCGCGCTTACCCACCGAGCTCCTCACCTTGGCTCTTATGACTCGGAGGCCAATACACCGCTGCTGCGGTTCAAAGAAATTCTGACCTATTATCGCGACACTCACCGCCTTTGCCCGGCTCCTGCAAAGGGGCTGAGTAACGCGGAAGAGCGAACTCTAAGGCGCCTGCAGACAGGTACTCTACTCTGTCCTGCAATCCTAAAACATTTCGATGCGAACACAGATGGGTGGTGCCCACACTGTGGGGAGACGTGTGATATCTTCCACATGGTGTAGGCATGTCCGAAAAATCCCCACCTACCCCCTTCCCCTACCCCTTCCCGAGAGGCATGGGAGACTGCCCTCCTCAACTGCTCATCACTAGAGTCTCAACGGGCTCTGGTGAGACGGGCGCGAGTAGGGGCCTCGTCATGCGGTGTCCCGGACTAAGGACGCCGACCATGTAGCGGGGTCATGCTTTGGCCCCGTACCTCTCTCTTTTATAATAAATGTTTTTCATCATCATCATCAATCACTTTGATTGTGCTGCTCCTTCCGCGCAAGCTTGGCGTTTATTTAATACATATGTGAAATTATAAGAATGTCCACGCAAGTCTCGTGGGACAATTTTTCACAGGTGACAGGTTCGGCCCCTGACCACGGCAAGATAACCTTGCGCCCCCTTTTTCTCGCAATTGAATTACAATTACTTCTAATATTATCGCCTATGATTTCCTTGGTATGATTGTCTGTTAGTTCTCATTATTATCGTGTCTAACAAAAAGACGAGCTCTTTATTTACACTTTTTTTCTTGATTCACAGCGGTGGTCTTGTTGTGGCAGACTTGTTGCCTTGAAATAATAAACGAGGGATTAATCATTAGCTGCCAGCTCGTAGCAAGTTCACGTGCTACGTGACACCTAACAGGCCAATAAAAAGTGTTCCATACTCTCCGCCATGGCTATTGGCAGCGCTGACTGACACTTTTAAGTTAAATGCACACACACACACACACCACGTAAGTTGGAAAGAAGGATAGCTGCCGTGGCAGCTCTGTTAGTAGGGCATCGAATGCGCTATTTGAAGGTCACAGGTTTGGTTCCTGCCCATGGCAAGTTAACTTTTCTTTTTCACATTTACATTAAATTACGTACTTTTATACCACCGCCCACACTTTCTATGGTATGATTATCTGTTAGGTCTAATTAATTTTGTGTGAGGCACAAAGAAAACGATCCTTTACGTAAACACTTTTTTCCTAGAACATGTGCTATCAAAACATGTTCTTTTGTTCCTCGATTTTTACAAGACACCTTGCGCTAACCTACATGGATTTCATCACGGTCTTTCAACTCTTTCAACTGGCACACAATTAGCAGAAACGCTCCACACTATCTGTGAGAACAGCGATGTCCAAACGCAGGCTGGTGTAATTTGAGGGAATTTTAGGAAGGCCCTTGATATCTTATCTCAGTGTAAGTTGCTGTCAAGCTTGAAAGGCTTGGGATAAGAAATCATGATAAGGAAAGTATAGGGGATGTTACTAGAACTAATTGTAAAGTAATTGAAAAAAAAAGAGCACGAAAAGATTACTTACCGTGGGTAAGAATAGATAGATAGATAGATAGATAGATAGATAGATAGATAGATAGATAGATAGATAGATAGATAGATAGATAGATAGATAGATAGATAGATAGATAGATAGATAGATAGATAGATAGATAGATAGATAGATAGATACTACTACCAGGATGGTAGTGCCCATTGATGATTGGAACTCTATTGACTTAAAATAACATAGGTAGTGACAGCGTAGTCATAAATTCACGAGTCAGTTATGTCCATCCGCTTATGACCCAGGGACATAGCACAAACCCATCGGGAAATTATTGCGGCACATCCGCCTTGAGAGTGCGCACCTGAACATCTTCATGTTGTGGAGTCTTCCGAGCTGGATGATATCTGGATAATCTAGCTGTTGGAATACTTTCTAGTCATTGAAAACAAAACAAAATTATTGCCTTCATATCAGAGATGATCACGAAATTTTCGAAACTATTTTAACGCATTGCTCGTATATTCACGTCATCGCGAGACCTTCAAAGAGCACTGAACTGATTAGGCATGCACTTCTCTGAGAACAAAAGAGCCCGTTGGTGGCCAGGCCATCACACACTCTTCTGATTGAGGAGTTCCCCTTCACATAAGAGAAGCCTTCTTAAGGCACACGAACGGAATGAAAAGACGTAAGAAGGAAACGATTGAGGTTACCGGAAAGAGGACATGTCCAGGAATGCAAGCAATAGAAGCATTTATTCCTTAACCCGTGCGTGGACAACAAACCATTCGTGAAAGCTTTGCAGTGCCGTTCTTAGGCCCCTGATTTGCGCGCGTCTCGTCATTGACCGGTGCTGTGGAAAAATTGCCTCTCGGAGATTTGCTCCCGTTCAATCATCGATGAGGGTCGTTATGCTGTGGTGTCTTTGATGAGCGCCTAAAGGATAGCGTGATTACCTGGGTGATGGGCGTCAACGCTTAGCGTTATATATTTTTTACTCCTTTTTCTCGTAGTACGCTCAGATCTGTGCAAAATATCCCGGAGCAAGAGATGCAGGTTTTACTTCTGTGTGGTATAGGGGAACAAAAGGCCCTTCATTGCCAATCTTTTAGTGTTAGCGTGTGAAAAATACCACCTGTGGTGCATTGGTATTAGTAACCTCGTCAAGCACGACTAAAGAATCGTTTCTGATCTGAGGTGTTCTATCATCAAAACTTATAGTTAAAGAAATGTGTCTTTTTCTTTAGTGCTTTAATGAGGGCATCCGCCATTTCCACCTCATTATTCTATTGCCACAAAAGCTTTCCTATTCATCCACTACGAGCGAAGTTATAGCGGTTCATAGTACACTAACGAATAAGCTGGACGTCTCGCATGGAGGGATGGCAAAACAGAAGGAAACTACTTCTCGCGCTCGTCTTGACTTTGAGAGGGCGTCATGAATCGGGATCTGTTTACGCCAGTGCTCTGCCATTGCGCCCAAGTGTCACTACTGTGTAATTTTAGCGCGCCGCAGAACGCGACACCCGGAACGTATATAGTTACTCACCGGGCATGAACCGTGTTGAATCCGAACAATGTTTTCGGTTTATACGTCCCATACTGTATATTTTCCTTCCAAACCTCTTCGCACTATATGGAAAGCTATGCCCGCTGCACCCTTAAAACGTTCGAAGCATCGTTTTACTGCATGATAAAATTTTCCCCGTCGTAAAATGCAGACAAGAGAATTATCTTTTGAGTACCTACCATGCTATGACATCATAGAATCGGGGACTGTACTTGGAATAAAGTATCAATTCGTCTACATTATACAAAAATATCACAGCATAACCACGGAGTGAATGATGATAAGTGGGGCGCTTCCGTCCATCCGCTTACTAGATAAGAAATCGCGGACGGAAGCGCGGGCGCTTCCGTCCGCGCTTCCGTCCATCCATTAGTTCTTGCTTCCGCCCGTCCACGCGACCATCCGTGCGTCAATGCACACGTCCGTACGTCCGTCCATGCGTCTGTCCATGAGTACGTCCATCCGTCTGTCCATCTGTTCATTCGTCCATCCGTCCGCCCGTCCATGAGTCCATCCATCCGTCTTCTAGTCTGTCTGTCCATCCATCCATGCGTCCATTCATGCGTTTATCTAGTGAACATTATAAGTACCGCCGTCTTCGAAATCGTAACCCCGGTTGCACATACCCGCTCTAGAGCGGCTATGTGCAACCAGTAGCTACATACATACATACATACATACATACATACATACATACATACATACATACATACATACATACATACATACATACATACATACATACATACATACATACATACATACATACATACATACATACATACATACATACATACATACATACATACATACATACATACATACATACATACATACATGCGGAGGAGCGACCGACCCACAACATAAAAAGATTCGCCCCTAAAACACGTCACACTGTGAATACCAACTATCCCTTAAGAAATAGGCGGCATCCATCGTTTCCATTCAATTTATTCAAGAGCTCCGTAAAGTTCCGTAAAGTGAAGGAGGTCACATTTTAGTGCATACTACGGGACCTCCTTCTGTATATTCTTCTTGTTCATTGTATTAGGAGTAAAAAAAACTTGATTTGATTTGACTTGATTTGAAATAAAAGTTGGGGCTCCATTGCATTTGACATTCTATTTCTTGTGCTCCATGCAGTTTGCGCCACAGTCAGCTGTCTCCAGCCTTTAGATCAACGACACACACATCTGTCCTAAACTTTCAGCAACTTCAGAAGCAATCTTGGTTACAGAGTAAAATTTGAAGCCGCCGGTGGCAACAATCACCAGCTGGCTTGCATTTTAAAGGACACTGCAGTGAAATAACCAAAGGGTTCAAGGCGCTCTAAAAAAGTGAAAGTCATTAATTTATCCGTAATAGGTTTACTATTGAAGTAAAAAAAGAAATATCAAAGTTTCGTTTTAAAATTTTATTCCATAATGTTTGTGCATGAAGTCATAGATTTAAATGTGTATTTTCGTATTTTAGCAACTTTCACTCAACTAAATTTTGTGAAACTTGGCATGATAAGGCCCAGTCAGAGCGCATTTTACCAATTTTATACCGATTAAAAACAACGTACGTTTTTACATATGCCTTCAAAAATTATATCGTCGATGCGTTTTGTGCGTCAATTTCAATGTGAGGTCACGAGGTGCATTATGTTTTTTTGTTTGCGTTCTCTCACTTGCCGACCGCTTTTTCGCGGCAAGCACGGTAATTTTGTAATGGGAAAGAATAGTTTGCTTACACAATAAAACTGTTTTTTTCTTAAGGTATCTTTAAAACGTAAAGGGTTGTTCAACGCGTGAAAAGCAAGATCCAAACACGACAAACAACCAGGAATAATCACTTGAACAACATATTGGAACATCTGCTTTCAATGAATGTGGGGCTTGATAACAATTCGGCATTCGTAAAATGGAACGAGCTGGCGAAGCGGCTCTTCGTGGCTATTCATTAGCCCTAAGCTGTTCGCAGACGGTGGCCGCTAATTAACTGCGCTCGATTACCCTGGTGCCGCATTAGCCGCTCGTTGACGACTGCTGACACAGGCCTTGCCGCGTTAGCCTAGTTCCTCGGACTAGATGGGACAGATTATTAACTACTAATTATCCTATATTGTTTATCTGGGGGCGATTCCGTATGTGGACTGCCTAATAGCAGCATACGCTTCGCCGCGGTGGTCTAGTGGCTAAGGTACTCGACTGCTGACCCACAGGTCACGAGATCGAATCATAGCGGCGGCGGCTGCATTTCCGATGAAGGCGGAAATGTTGTAGGCCGGATGCTCAGATTTGAGTGCAAGTTAAAGAATTTCAGGTGGTCGAAATTTTCAGAGCCCTCCAATACGGCGTCTGTCATAATCATATGGTGGTTTCGGGACGCTAAACCCCACATATCAATCAATTTTACAGTAGCATTATTTTAGTGGGTTATTGTAATCGACCTGCCATGGTGATATCAGAAATATTATTCGCAATTTGAGATTATGATACATTTTTATCGCTTGAGTAACAGCGTTCAAACAAATCGTGAACACGAAATAAATTGAGGGCATGAATCTTGGGCACAGGCGGATCAAAGGTGGTCTTTGAAAAACGAAAACGCTTTTTGTGAATAGGTACGTCACGAGGAACATCCTTCGTGGGTTCAATTTCTGTTTTGACAAGCGAAACACGCATCAGGGAAATTCTCACAAAGGGCAATGTTTACAAATGTTTTAGTTGTTTTACGATAATTGTGAATAGTTTCTTGACATCATTGCAATGCTTGACTTCGGTGTCTGATAGCACTACTCGCAATTCAGGGTCGGTCTGCCATGGTGTATGTCTTCGCTTAACTTTGTGCTTTGCATGCAGCCGAAGCAGATCTCGGAGGTCACGTTAAAAAAAGTGTGTTTTCAAATCAGTTCCGCCAGGTCCAGTAGTGATCCCCATCTCTCACAATCTTCCGAATAACTTAACCAATCCCTTCTCATATCTCACGCTGACAGTTCACTGACCTTTATCTTAAGAAAAGTAGGTTGCGATAAGATATGCATTCATTACAAAGTTTAAGTTGCACCAGAACCATAAATTTAGATGCTTTGAAGACGTTTTATGATTATTCAAAATTTGAGCACTTGACAGGACATGCTTTGGTGACGAACAAGAGTGTCACTTCGTAAATTTGCCACTTACCTTTTCCCTTTTTTTCTATCCATAGAGCGTAAGTAGTTATGCAACACATTAATTTCCCTGTGTCATATTCACTATGCAGCAATTATAATCTACATTCGATATGCAGGAGATTGTGGAGCAGTAGCACGAACACCACAGCAAATCTAATGTTTTCCTTTAAAAACTTGTTCGATAAAAACCTGTCCGAGCCCGTACACAGCCTTTCACTGCAATTATGAGGTTGGCAAGATTGCGTAAGTACGACACACGTTTTCTGGCTGCGGAACGCGGATGCCGTAGTTCACCTTGATATTTTTATACTTGGATAGCGGGCACCATGGTTATTGGTATTCTAAAGATAGAGAGAACTAATGGTGCCATAAGCAAACTTAATTAAAGCTGCTGTTGCCAGCTTGCCGTTCACAGGCAACGTAACATGTCTAATTACATAAACAAAACAATAATATAGTTGATCTCTCCGTCAAAGTAATTGGTATAACACGGAAGGTAAACGTGCCCGTACAAAGCTAATTGAATTTTTACTCTACACTGATAAAGGAGAGTTGGCACAATGTGTAATGTGGATGCCCTCACTTTGAAGCTAAGAGGTGCACTTCCTAAGATTCGCACGAAGTACGGCAAGTTCACCACCCCCTATGGTAATCAAACTGTGAAATCCTCTTCCTGACATTATTAAATCTAACACGGAACATGCATTCGAAAACAAAGTAAATGAATAATTTTCGCAACGTTTGTGTTCATCCTAGCAATTTTTGTTTGGGACATGGGATATTGCAGTTTTCTTCTCTATCATTGTTTGTTTTATCACTGTTACCTTTCTCTCTTGTGTTCGTTAAATATATAAGTATTTTTGCTTTTGTATTTATTTTTGTATAGTTCATTTTACTTCTCACCATAGATACAGTAAACATTTATAGATGTATATCTTCTCTTTCGTTCACATATTGTATGAGAGCCCCCACAGCTCCTAACTTTGGAGCTCCTTGAGTATTGCCAATCTTGTACACACTTTTCTATAAACCATTATTGTCGATAATTAATAAACTTTTGCTTAATCTTCTGCATGACTGACTTTGGAAGAAGTGCGAAGCACACTGATAAGCGAACTTCACTTTTGTAAGTACCTAAACTAAGCAGGCAGCCTTCCTGAATGCAACACGCCAGCAAACTTTCCTGACTCTAAATAAAATGCATCCTTAGGGGATCATTTATTTTCTAACGACTTATGTTGCTGGGCCAGTTAGCATTATTCATCGCAGAACACAATCATCACGTCTACAGACTGCATCACAATACATATGACAGAATGACATAAGGAAATAAACATAGCACGGGCGTATTTATGCCGACAACAAGAAAGCATACTCTTGAAAACCTATCACACATCAAGAGGTTCTCCAAATAGCTCATTAGTGAATTTTTGTGGCTGCATGTGCGAAAACTACGACAAGGTTATTAGTGAACGAAAAAAAGATTCTCTTTTAAAACCTCCACGCGTTAACGATGTATTGTATATATAGGGCGTATTTCACACACTTTGTGCATACATTTTATTGTATAACGTTACACGTGAAGTTAAAGTTTCAATTGTTACAATGTGTTCTATAAAAGTAACAGTTATTTGTGTCAGTCAAGATATGGCCTATGGCTGCATTCGCTGTAGTGAATACTACACTTTAAACCACGAGCAATTATGCGCGTGAAATGTTTTCGAACTTGCCGCGCACCTACTACGTGGCCGTGATGGAATACGTGCAGTGACGAGCGTGGGTTTTGTTATGGGTGGCGGGCTGTATGGATATTTGAAGTAACAGGGATATAAGTCTTATGAAATAAGGTCTATAAGAAAACTCCTTGGTATCAGCCGTTTATGTCTCAGCTGAATAATTTCTGTCCCGTTACCACAATATTTTCCGGTGTCATAACGCACAAATGCGCGCTTTCGTCCATTCCTGTGTCGCTCACTCGAGGGAGCGCAATATAAAACTGGGACTGCAACGTGCTAAGCTCTTAAGAAACTTCGTGTGAAATGTCAGGTCACTGCTTCCGCTTTCAAGACACACGTCACAAGAACTTGTCTGTGTATAGAAAAGAGCAGCAACACTTGAGCAATATATACTTTAAAACCTGTGTAACGTCTCGAGGCTCGCGGGCTCATTGGCCTATTTAGCCTGTTACAGCAGCAGTAAGCATTTGCGCTGCTCGACTCATGAACTACGCAAACTGGACGTTCGGCGAATAAATGTTCGTTCCGCGACAGTCTTTGACACCGCACGTTCATAATTTTAATCAACACCCACTAACTAAAATAAAGAGTCAAAACATGTTCTCGTCAACAAATACCGTAATATCAGACCGTATATTTTATCGTATGTCTAGCTAGCGTCAACAGAATTAACAACTAGCACAAATCTTTCCCGCGTATCACTGGCGATCCGGCTGCGGAACTGTTCAAAGTGCACTTTAGATATTTCAGCGAATAAGCAGTTGATGGTTTTCAAAGGAACTTGAAGTTTAATAGCTGAAACAAGTTCCTGCTACGGAAATGAAATCGAGGGGCATTGACGGGACAGTGAAGGACGTCACTTTTTATTTGGACGGTGAATTGCTTGTCGAAAAAGAAGAGAGAATGACAACATTGTCTTTTCTCTTCTCAATTTTCGTTGCTTGGTATGGCAGCTATAGAACCCTTGTTGGAAATTCATTGTCGCAGAAAGGCACCAGTGTAAGAATATTGGGACAATGACTAGTATACGCTAATGCTGCTGGCAACAAGAAATATTCAGCAGAATATCAAAGTGCACCTGAAAGTGATTCAAGGACGCTTGCCGCTTTCTGACTGCTTCAACGGTAATCTTCTAAGAAAAAGGCTAAACAGAGATAATGACCATAAAATAGAAATTGTAGTTATCGCGAATGGAGAAATTTGTTTAGTGTCAAGCAGGTTTTGGATGAGCGCAGCTCCTGCGGTAAGCACAGGTTAATTAACTTCATATTGATGTCTTCTAAGGTCACACCAGTGGGTCAAATCTGCCTGGAACACTAATCCCATTTATTATTGTGCATTTTTAAACTTACTATTGTACATTGTATACTTCTCTGGTACTTCCTTCATTCGCCGTTAGATACTTGATACAAATGTACTCACAAGGGAAGAAGAAATGTGAAGGCCAGAAGGGGTTATGACTGCTTCAAGAAGATGTACAACACAAGCTAACATTTGAGCAACAAGTCCCTCACCTGTGCAACTTATCTCTTTCCATATAGAATTAACTCCCCTCATCGTTTCACTGCATCTTCTTTGAAAACATACCTCATGGGTATCATGATGCTGGGGGGATGATGGTAAGCTGTGAAGTAGGTGATATGTTTTTCAAAACACGAGCCATAGCGGTTTGAATTGCGTTAATCAGTGTACACAACCAACGTCAGACCACAGCCGACTAAGAACAAACGTCCACATATTTCTCAAAAGAAGTCTTCTGACAACTAGAAAAATTGTCTTTTGGCTACTTGGTAGAATTCATAATGTGTTTATTTCTGCAATGCTTAAGAACGTGTAAAACAAGAATAAATAGACACAAGTGGTTCTATCACGCTTGTGTGTATATTCTTTGCCTGCGTTATTAAGCGGCCTGTCAATAGCCGCACCATCCCAACACTTCACATTTAAGTTCAATTATTTATTTGTGGGGTTTACCATTACAAAACCACCATACGATTATGAGAGACACTGTAGTAGGGGGCTCCAGAAATTTCGAACATCTGGGGTTCTTTAACGTGCACCCAAGTCTGAGCACACAGGCCTACAACATTTTCGCTTCCATCGAAAATGTGGCCGCCGCAGCTGCGATTCAATCCCGTGACCTGCAGGTCAGCAACCAAGTGTACCTTAGACATTAGATCACCACGGCCAGGTCATATTTAAGTTTTAGGCGTGTTGATTCCCACCAAACATACACCAAAGTGGCGGAATGGAAGCTGGCTACAAGTAGACGAGGGTGAGCAAGTTTAACATTGCAATGAAGAAGGCAAACGGCGTTAAGAGAAGAAAGCGTTAGAAGAGAGAAAAGGGTGGAGTGGAGACTGGGGGGCAACATCTTCGTTTCAGAACTCTAATGGCCCCGCTTAGCCGCCTAGTCTATAAGCGTCTTATGGTGACCCCCAATAGTCGTAGGGAAAAAGCTGTGCACTTGACTTATAATAGAGCGTTATTCCTTGGAAGATTGAAGACGACTGTTTCAGGAAAGTGTGAAGAGTAAGAAGAGAAATATAAGGAGTCGCAACTGCAAAGCCATTGAGACGTAAAACAAAAGCCACCGAAACTAAGTGTAATTCGGCCGAACTGTATACATCAAAAGAAACCAGTTTCCTCTGGGGCGATTTCTGGTGCCGGTTGTCACCAACAACGCACAACTTTGATGCTGCATGGTCATCGCCATTGTCACTGGGCAAAGGAGGAGAAGCTCTACAATGCGACAGCCTCGCTGCATTTCAGTTTCCTGCACTGTTCAGAATCTGCATCAAAAAAGCCGCCACCCCTCGCCTCTTTTCCTTGTGGTTATTTTTGTCACGGTTAGCGGCTTTTTCTTTCGCATTCATAAAAAAAGCGATCCCTGCGATCAACATCACGATGCTAGCGCGGAATGCACCACTGGCACGAAACGGCGGTGGTGTAGCTGTTGCGCCTGTGCTCTGAGAGAGACGATGCTTTCAGCTACGGCAAAACGAAAACCAAAACGAAACTCCTTGATTGTGCGATGGATGCTTGCCTATGGCTATCACATCCAGTGCGAAAACCATTTATTTCCGCGCCGATTGCGCCCATGCTATGTCTATTTTCGGCATTCTCAGGGCTCCGTGCAATCTCCTAGTCTGTTCGCGGCAAGCTCGGTCCTGCCATTTGCACACGAACGAATTCCGGTTAGCAGAAAAGACTTATAACCACGCTTACCTTACGTTGTTAGTAGATTCTGGTTGTTGGGTGGTGTTCGATCATGGTGCGGTGCAGAAGCAGGGAGGCGAATGATATTAGGAATTCTGTGCTCGATTCTGCGAAAGAAGAGGCGTCGAGAGTTACTGAGAGTAATGAAAGAATGCAGCATGAAATATACAACATCTGCAGATATGCTATTGGTCTCAAACTTCGTTGGTTAGTTTCCGTGGTATAGAGAATCTAGAGGCTTCCACAAAATGTTCCCGCTTAACGGCTAGCACGCAACCTCCCCCCCCCCCCATAAGCATTTCGTATGGCGACCTGCAGGCGAGAAAGAATGAAATGAGTGGTTGCTGTCATAGGCAAACAGACAACTCTCTGTCTCAATATTAAATCAACTAAACCTCAGCGTAAAATCAAGTGAATGTCAAAAAAGTTATTGATCGTGTTTGTGTGCTCGTTTGGTATCATGCCCAATAAACATATAAGCAATCTACAAGGTCTGACATTATATGTAATGTTCCCTGCATGTAGACCCCGGCATCTGAGAGTCGCCCCACTCAATCTTTATTACAGTACAAGTATTATCTGTGGAAGGTCTTTCTACGAAGACTCAATGGTAGTAAATCTTCTGTTTATTTTAACCCAACACATCAACTGCCCCGCTTAAGCTTTAGTAAAACGCCATCAACGCAAGTTAATCTCTAAAGCATCGAACATGGGGTAAGTGTTTAGAGTTTTCCCTTCAAAGATATTTGACAGCTCTATGTTCAGCTCTATGTTCAGCCCTGTGTCCACCTTTATGATCCTCGACTCTTGAAGCCGAGATATTCAAATTTTACGCAAATAAAATGCTACATCGCATGTTTTACAGCGCAAGCCCTTACAGTAACGTCGTTGCGGTAAAGGCATCACTGTGCTCCGTCTCATTTAAACCACACGTGCAATACGTATGCCAGAAACTATACAAAGTGGACAGTTCCTCATTTTTTACGTCGTACTTTTGCATAACATGTACGTGATCCTTTTACTTTGACTTCTTGATGTCTGAATCTTCTTCATAGTATTTTACTGAATGAATAGGTGCACCTAGTTTTTCAGAAGATATTTCGACCTATGAAAACAAATATTCGAAACGAGATATGCGAATAATGTCGTGCCTCTTGATTCTCAAAGTAAATAGACAAATACAATTTCTTCGTGAAAAAAAAACAGAAAAAGAAACACTTTCAACAAATAAAAAAAACTCCTGAATGTACTTCACCTAACCACAGGCCAAGGGCGTGCTTTTTCACCCCACCGATGGTGAGCTGAGCTGTTTTTTTGCTTTTTTTTTCACCGACTCAAGTTTACTTTCATTTGATCACTTGATAAGAACACTTCAATGAAAAAATAAGAATATAGCTAATGCCGCCTATGAAATTACTTGGCTTCGTCCTCACTTACCGCTGCATTGTTGTGCCTAACTGAAAAAAAATTCTGCAGATCCCATGTATCTGGGAATCAACTTTGTGTGAAGCACGTGGAGGGAAGGTGACCGTGTTGCACTTTTTTTTGAGCGACGCTTCATGAAATGACGTTAAATATGTGAACAAATGTTGCACGCAGAGACATATGTTAAAGAGTTGCAGATGTTTATATGACCAGTTTTCCCCTTGCACAACGATGTCAGCTGGAAATGTGTTTTAGCAGCACCAGGAGCTGATATGAAGCGCTGATGATCGTGAAGATGCTGGCCCTTGACACTGCTACTTAAATCAATTTCAGCACATGGCATGTCACCACAATTGACGGTAACCTGACGTGACGGCTGTATGAAAGGAGTACATATGTAATGGTTATTAAATTTGGTAGGAAGCACTGCGAACACTATTGACGTGTCACGAAGATTAGCGTCTATTTGCGAAGTAGTTCCGAGACCTGGCGTAGCTCTGTTAGAATGCTTGACTGCCACGCAGAATGCTTGGGTTTGATTCCTGCTTGGATTATGAAATTTATTATTTGCATTCGTCGGGTGGCCACCGCTGCCTATGTCAAGTTTTTCCTAATACTGACATTTATTCTATGCCTTCGTTGGGTCGAAGCTACCGATGTCGGGTGTCGCTCAACGCTCACGCATTAAAATTACCCATATGTGTTCTCATAGTTCCTGCGTTGATACTAAGTGTCAATCGCCTGTGGCACATACCCGCTTACCAGTGGCACATACCCGCCCGTGAGTATGTGCCACTATCTGACGGGAAGGGTTTGACGACATACGCGACGGGATTATGACAATATTCATGTGTTCACCAGCGCGTCATATTCGTCAAGCTATCTTACCCTCCCATGCCAATTTCGGTTCACGCCAAGTTATGTGGGAAACCATGAGAGCACCCAAACTTAAGCAGATAGATAGATAGATAGATAGATAGATAGATAGATAGATAGATAGATAGATAGATAGATAGATAGATAGATAGATAGATAGATAGATAGATAGATAGATAGATAGATAGATAGATAGATAGATAGATACGCTCAAAGTCACCGAAATTTGCTAAGAAATGCTTCGCATTTAAAAGTTGGGCCTTCAATCCTCTCCCCTTGATTGCTTCTTGAAAGGTTAAGCATTTAGAGCAATGTAATTGTTACGTTGTTAAAGCCTAATAACATTAGTTCTTAAAGAATCGCACATTATGCACCTATTGAAACACAAATATGCGTGGCAGTTACTAACTTCTTTGAAGATTTTTTTTCTGTGGTTGTTGTTCCTCAAGTACGCGCTTTTTTTATTACATCTCTATACTAAAAGGACCCTTGTAAATCTTTCATCACCTACAACTTATGTTAATTTTATCTCACTCTCCTGTCACAAGGGGTTTATAGATGGTTCCCTACAAATCTCTTTGCAAGCAATGATTGTAGAGAATTGTATTCGATTAGCTGCGCCTCACTACTTACCAAGCACAAAGACCACATTCTTTTTTTTGCATAAAAAACACTTATTCCCGCTGTCAAAACCACTCCTGGAAATTGTTAATGCACTCTATAAAAACTAAGCGACAGCAAAGCTCGTTAGGCGACGAATTTCTAATTTAAGAAAAATCATTCCCAGCTCAGTTTTATAGTAATTTTCACTGTTATAACGAACCAGTATGACTCTTGTGTGTTTGTGTTGTCTTTTGTTTAATCGTACGAGTTCTTAACTCAATAAAAAATGTCTGCGAGCTCGTTGCATAGCTTTAGCACAACTCTATTATTCAAAGCACTGCACTGCGGCAGAAGTTTCGTTTAGACATGCGTGCCACTTTTTATTTATTGCTTATAATTATCATAAGGTTGAAAACAGAAACAATGACCTTTTAGCTATGAACCACAGATCGTTCCACACATTTCTTTCTCTAGCTTGCTCTGCAAGGCCTGAATAGTGTTTCATCATATAGTACAGAAAAATGCACGAGTAACCATCAAAAAGTACTTAGAAAAGATCACACAATGGCTTCATTAACGTCCCTTTCTGAAAGAGAGTGAGCGAGGGCCATGTGTCACGTAACCATAGTTAAACGCAGCGCGAAGCAGACTTGGTAAAGAATGCGCACAGGACCATCACTAGGTCAGTGTGGATTCGTTTCGGTTTCTACTTCGCAATGCTTTTGTCAATTCTTCCGCAACCAGTAAAGGTAATTATTCACGGACTTTTCTGTTGTGTCTTGAGTCCTCGCCGGGTAGTTAAGCGTCTGTATTGTAATCAACAAACACTTACCAACTATACAAACAACAACTTGCACTTTTTCCTAAGCCTCCCCTATTACTTTTCTTTTTGTACAAGCCTCCCCTTTCACTGAAATTTGGTTTTAACCAGTGTTTAATCAAGATGATCTCATTACAATTGAGGTAGTTTTAAAATATGAAGAAATATAAACTATTACACAAGAACAACTTTCTTCCCACTGTCTTCGATCTTTAGTAGATGAGTAATACTCGAAATAAATATCGCTTCGTGAGAGTGTGCCTGTTTCAGAAACGTAATGGTTAATCCTATAGAGAAAAGCAAGAAACAGTGATGTGTTTAACGTAGATTGGAGATTATTCACGCTGTGTAGTGCGTTATGGAAAATTTGTACAGGATAAATTGCGATATGCAAAAAGCAATTTCTATTCCAGGACATCAATCATAGTTTATATGACTTAAAAGTTCTTTCAAAGTGCTTTCCATAAATCGAGATTGATTGGTTAGGTTACAGGACTTTTCGCTGGCGCTATTACTTGCGAGATTCAATTATTCTGATGGTTGATGAGTTGTGTTTTCTGTTGTAGTGTTTTTCAGGATTTGGCTGTTCGCAACTTCGCGAGTGTGCATCGTTTTTCTCTGCTGTGTGCTAAATATTGCACTGTTTATTAGTATCGCGTTTATCGAGTCCTCGCGTGATTTTTCAGCACACTTTTCATAAATAATGGAAGTTCACGGCATTATTGTCATAAATCAAACATCCACACGAAGGTAGTGAGTGAAAAGGGAGTTCAAGGGAGCATTGGTAACCTAACTATATCCTAATGATAAGATAGAGCCCTCTCCAGCTTAAAGAGCTTACCATTACCAATTACCGACTGTATTCAATCAAGGCCTCCCTGTCCGACGTAATATCCTAACTCCACTTACTGACTGCTTTGATTGTACACCCCCTGCATACCGCTACAAACGAAAGATGCTTAAAGAACAGCTGTTGATCAGAGCAGTGTCTTGATTTGCCTTTCTTCCTACTTACACAACTGTACACAGTCGCATAAATACCCGACCCCCCTTTTCAAGGCTCCGAAACATCTCAGTCTTGGTCGCGCGGACTGAGAGAATAGAAAATCTACATCTCTTCTCGCGCGCATAAGCAGTCATCCCATCAGACTGACGCCAGACATACAACACATGTCCTGAACACTGAAACGTGTGCGCAAAGCTGACGCTTGGCCTGTCCCGCCAAAACGTTCGTTCGGACAGCTCCGTTTTGAATGCAGAATATTCTTCATAACCAATGTGCAGTGACGATCTACCTCGTTTGACGTCATTACTTTAGCGGTACTGCGTAAATACGTTGACACGTATGTAATCTGCAGTTCGGATTCTTCAATAGTTTAACACTTGCGGAAAATAATAGCCTTATAGACCTGCACTTGAAAAGCGTTAGAGCAATCTCCTGTAGGCGGCCACACTGTAGCCAATTATTAAAACATTCATGTTTCTATACACTTTTTCTAACCACACGAGTGCCTCCAAGGGACGTGCAAGTGCTCCTGGGAAAAGAGTGAACGCCGCAGCAGCAGCCTCCACGAGCGTGCACTGCGCACGCTTCAGCTTTCCGCTGGCGCTGTACCAGCACTTCTCAGATAAAGCCGACTTGATGAAGTCTAATTTATAGGATTGCTCATTTAAGTAATGTACTGGTGTAAAGACTATGACGGCTTACCTACTATTTGCATTCGTCTAGTGTTCCCGTGTGCAACTATTGGATGAGCTGAATGGTTCTAAAGCGTCAGTGTTTTTTTTTTCTTTGGCACCAGTATACCACACCACACAAAATCAATAAAGAGATAGAACCGGTATTCCTGGACAAATTCCACGAATTTAAATGCAATTCGCGGATCAATTTGAAATAAACGCCCAGCGACACTGTTCACGAGCATCGGCTGAGAGAGACAGAGAGAAGGAATGTAGGAAAGATAGGGAGGTTAACTAGACTATGCGTCCAGTTTGCTACCCTACACATGGAGAGGGGGAGGGGGGAGTAAAAGAGAGAGAGAAGGATAGACACATGTAACATCACTCACACAATGCCGAGTTTCACAGGCGGTCCCTCAATGAAGTTGCTGTCAAGTATCTGAGGAGGGCTCGTGTGGCTTTCTGTGCTGATGTGCTGCACGACCAGGCTCCTAAGATCTTTGCTTCATTAAATAGCCGGTCATTGAGTCTATTCAAGGCACACTGGAGAGTCCGGCGATCTTCATCAAATTACGCACAGTGGCACAAGAGATGTTCAATAGTCTCTATACAGTTGCAGCTTTCACACATGGATGAATCCACCATGCCAATGCGATGGCTGAATGACTTGGTGAACGCTACCCCAGTCCACAGCCGGCACAGCATTGTAGCGTCACGTCGAGAAATCTTGGATGGCAGTTGTTTCTGACGTAATGACTTAACATTCTTAGGGCTATGATTCGAGTTAAGAGGAGAATTCCAGTGCGCAAGCGTGGCACTATGCGCGTTGTGACGAAGTTCTCTAGCTGCGTCTACTCTTGACAAGGGTATTAACAGTGTGGGCGCTTCATCGTGGACAAATCGGGCAGCGTCGTCGGTGAGGTGGTTACCACTGATGCCACAGTGACCCGGCAACCATTGTAAAACAATGTCGTGTCCTTGATCAGCAGCGCGATGACAAATTTCAATATTACGATACACCATCTGGTGGTAGTTAGCATCGGGTGAAGTTCTGAGATATAAATATGAGGTGACAGTCGGCATTTATTTACATAAAATACCATTGGTCAGACAACGTGCGCTTCACCAGCACGTAACAAAATAAGTCCCTAACTTTCACTCAGCTTTTATCACCACTTAGTGATACTAACATTAGATGTACGTTTTACGAACCCTGGTTGTGTTTTCACTTGTTGGCTGCCATGTCACCTCGCTATTGATGGTGGCAGCACCAGAGGGGGGTGTGGGGGAGGGAAATCTGCTTTTCGAAAATTTCGGCCTGCCCCCCTCCCCCCCCCCCCCCGAAAAAAAAAAACCAATGTCTTCGTAGATTGCTCACCCCCCCACCCCACCACACGGTTGAAAAAATCCTGGCTCTGTTTCGCTTTGTAAATATGGGCAATTCGATATTATTTCTTGAAGACCATAGCTGCTAAACGCGGTTTGCAGGCACAGGAGTGCATGTAATGCACTCCTGTGCTCATAGAGTTTATGCATGACACTAAATGCTACAGCGGACTGCTATCTCTATCAATTCTATACTTCACATTCACACCCTTACGTATACACTCTAGTAATCATTTATCAACAGGAATTTACTGTTTCACCCTATATTATAGTACGCATTCATGGTATCAGCACTTGATAAACGCATTAAAATGTGAGCTGCCTCATGCGCTGCCCCAATAAAATATCCACTCGGCAAATACCTATGCTGCATTGCGTTAATCCTTTCACATTTCATGCACAAAATTACACGCATATTATTATATTATTAATAGCTGGGATATAAAGTTCCTAAACTATGATAATAACGTAAAAGACGCCGTTGTGGAGAGGTTTCCGAAACTTTGAGCGCCTGCGGTCCTTTAACTTTCCCCTAAATCTAAGCATACACTGGCCTCAAGCATTTTTTTTATAGAAAATGCTGTCGCCCCGGTCGGGATGCGACCGCATGACCTACGGGTACATCAATCAATCAATCAATTTATTTCCTGCGAATATGAGGGCCACAGGACTAAATTCTGAGGAGCTTGACAAGGTCCCGATACCATTACCGGTCGGCATAGCAGCAAGAATGACATGCAACTTTGTTCGCGCGTGTGCAGTTCTTACAATGTGAAAATAGCCAACAAGTGGCGGCATCATCTTGTCGTTTCGTGCTTGCACCACTCACACGGTGACAACGAGCAGCAGGCAGCTCAACCACTCGCTCTGCATATATATATATATATATATATATATATATATATATATATATATATATATATATATATATATATATATATGGCGCCTGTGGGTTCTATGGGATTTCTTAGGAGAGCTTTATCGCTTTGAAGTCAGATGCTGTATGTACTGCCAGCTTTCAAAGTTAACTAAATTCCCAGCGCATGGCAGAGCGATGAAAATTGCATCACTGCGTCAACCGTGACGCGCAGGGAGCTCAGAATATCAGCCGTGGCCTCCGCTATTTGACCACCCATCAAAGGCGCGCTTTGTAAATGCGCCATTGCTACTCGCCAAGACGTATCATGCTAAACGCAGTGTGTGATGGTTATTGAAGTGAAACATTTCATTTTGTGTCTTTTTTTGGATCAAAATAAACTATTCTAGTGTTTTTCAAAAGAATTATCCATCTTTCAGTATCAAAAGCACCATTCTTTCGAGTCTTTTGAGGTTGGAAGCGGCATGTGGGTAACCATAAAGGAAACAAATATACCACATTATTCATGATGCTGGAAGTAGTTTTCCTGCGAAAGCCATAGATGTTTGTAATCTCAATTTTTATATACTTTTCTATAGCCTCTTCAAATGAAGATTTTTTTATTATATTCAATAAGATACTTTGGAAGAACAGAGATATGAAAGGAGTCATAATGCCTTATTTAGAAAGGAGCATTGCATTCCTTTTATCATGCGTATATGTTTCAAATTTAACAGCAACATTTTTCACATACTCCATGAGCCATCTTTCACCTTTGTTATTCATATGATGATGAACTTTCTGGAAGGGTTCGAAGAATTTTCAAAATAAGCTTGAATCTGCTTTTCTAACGTAAATAAAAGTTTCCCTCGTGAAATTTTAAAGGAATATGCCGGAAATTCAGAACGAGTAAAGTAAATTCTTCGGAACAAGAAAGCGTCGCAATATGGGCGTGTCCGTGGGAGCTTTCGGGGTTTAAAATTAAATGTCTTGCACCCGTACTTGACATTCGTCTAATGAAAGAGATCAGGTCACATGTGGAATGTGAGGATTTGTACTGTTGAACTTGGTCGTCAGGCGTTTGTAATTGGATTCCTGTCGCCTTGCCAGCACACCTTTCAGCCGGCTTCGCGGCTTTGATTGTGTGACATGCTGTCCGCAACGAAGCGTAGAAGGGATTGCATGAGCACACATTCCTATACATCACGAACACAGAGAGACTGAGACAGTTCGAGAATCTTTCAGGACACTCATGGCTGGGCACCTGGCGGTAATTCGGGGCCACTTCAGAACAGTTTCCGCTGCTGTGAAGCTGTCGCACAAGAGATTATCACCGGGAGATTCGTATTGTTTGCATTCATCGGGTCAAATAGTTTTGAAAACCGTTAGGCCTACGCAGGCTCACTCGTGCAAACTGTGCATTTTTTTGTCCCTTAGCCATGATGGTTAATGAAGTACTTCGGCTGGCAAACAGACAACTATTTACTGAGTGAACTTGCACACCAAAAGGTAATGACACTCAGACAACCACTATTTGGCATTCCATGCCAAGCGTCCCAGCCATTTTGGCGACCATCGCAATTGTATATGAAAAAAATTTGCATTGAAAACAGTGAAACAGTATAATATTTCTGACAGAAAAAATATTTTTGGTCATGTGGCAGCGTTCTGAACTTCCCGGAATGTCTTTTGAGTATTGTTAGTGTTTTGAGTATTGTTTTTGAATATTGTTTGTGGAAAATTTCAGTTTAAAAGTAGCGTTATTTCTTTCTGTGCCAAATTTTGTTTACATATTAAGTAAAAGCTCTCGTGTAAGGTGTTTGAACCTCAGTAACATTATTTAAATTGTACTGGCACAGACGCTTTCAAGATTTTAGCCAAAATGTACCAGCTTTGAATTTTTTTATTACAATACTACTTTTTGTATGAATATTTGAATAATAGATACTTATTTTATAAAAAGTAAAGTTTGAGGAAAAAACATTTGTAGACCTCTCAAGTTGCTGAACTTGACGAGGAAAAATCACAAACTTCGCAAAATTGTCATTTTTGTCCGAATTGAGATGCAATTTGCATCATGTGGTGATTTAAATAAATATTACCTTTATACCTAAATCAAAAGTAAATAAGCAATTCTTTTTATATAGCAAGTTTTATCATTACGTGTTATCTTTTAATGAAGATAATAACTTTTGAACTTTCCCATTGACGGCAATGAGAAATTTCCGAGTGGCAGCTGTCGTGTGACCAAATGGGAAGATAGGCGCCAATGGTAAAGTTCCTAATTATTTTTTTATTTCTTAAAACAAAAAGAATATTGATAAGAATTGTCATATGAAAAGAAGTGCTTAATTTTTTCATTTAGGTATGAAAGTGGCTTCTAATTGGACCACTACATGGCGCAAATTGTGTCTAAATATGGACAAAAGTGACATTTCCGCGAAATTTCTGATTTTTCCTTGTCAAGTTTAGCAGCTTGAGAGGTCTACAAATAATATTTTCCTCAAAATATACCTTCTGTGAAGCAAGTAGTTACTACACAGATATTCATACAAAGTACAGTATTACAATAGACAAAATGGAAACATATTACATTTTCGCTAAATTAATGGCGTCTGTGCCAGTAAAGCTACAGTAATGCAACTAAATTTCATAAATCTTACACGAAAACCTTTCTCTAACATGTAGAGCAAATTTGGTACAGAAAGAAGGAGTGGTGCTTTTAAAATAAAGTTTTCCACTAACAACACCCAACCGACCTTACAGGAAGTTCAGAAGGCAGTCACGTTACCAAAAAAAAAAATTCTCTTAGAAATATTCATACAGTTTACTGTTTTCACTTCAGTAAATCAGCAGAACTTTTTCTCGTATACATTTGGGCTGGTCACCAAATGGCGCAAACGCTTGGCGTGGAATGATCCAAAATAGACGAACAAGGCCATCGGTGGCAGATAAACTGGTCTTAAAAAAGGCGACGTCTTTTATACATGACTTTTCAAAAACCACAACACTATTGCTGGTGCTTGCACTACTTCTAGAATAATCTCGACTATTCGCGTCGCCAGCGCAAAGCTATCCGACGAAATACACCGATGCGGGATCTGGGATGTTGCGAAGTCTCCACAAACATTTGGGCGCAGCCTGCGCCGAGCAACAATCGTGGTTTTCTCTGGGAGAAGCCCAGTCCCACAAAAGCGAAGAATAACTTGTATTTATACCTGGAGTTTTACGTCCCAAAACCATGACATGATGGCGAGAGACGCCGTAGCTTCGGAAATTTAGACCACCCGGGGTTTCATAATGTGCACCTGAATCTGAGCTCATGGGCCTCAAGTATTTTTGTCTTCATAGTTGCCATCGGTGCCTGGTTAAGTGGAGGAGCGGTATTCTTTGTTGGTCAACGAAGTCGCAAAGGAACTGCCGGCTGACGCCTGACGTAAATTGGTTTTCCTAGCCGGGAGGTGAGACGCCACGCAGCCAGGCACCGTAGGTGTTCCAACGGAAGACCACAATAGTCTTCGCAGTCGCGAAATGTTCTTGGAAGAGACACCATCGTCGGTTCCGACGAAAACTCGCCCCGCTAAATGAACGGCGGTTCGGCAGACCTTTCGATGCACCCTGTCGTCTCAGCGCGCGACCCAGTGGCATTTAAAAGACAACAGTCCCGTTGGTGCCACATTACATTGCAGTGACCATTCCTCAATAATGGATGCCTACTAGGGATTGTGTGGACGTCACCGTCGTAAGTGATGCGTGTGTCCGGCGATTGGTCAGTGCGATTGGCACTTATTCCCCTATCCAGGAATCTGGGGAGAATGTATCTTTTATAATGAGCCACCAAGCTCCTTCGAGAGAGCTCTAGCTGGGTACAAAATTTAAATGAACCCCATGTTAAGTTCCATGTCTTGCTGTCTCGGCATCTCCATCCCGGGTCTCCGGTGGCTGCAAATGACCGTCGCAACACTATCGAAAATTCGGCCGCCGTGGTCGGGATTGCATCCCAGGACCTTCGGGTGAGCAGTCACACACAATAACTACTAAACTGCCGTGGCGGGTACAACAGCACATGAATATGTGCACGTGGCCCCATAATGTAGAAACAAAGAGAAATAATTCATTAACCTTGCTTGCTGGGCGGCTCATTTCACAATAATGGTAAAAGAACACGAGCGATTAGAAGGTGATGGCGTCAAAGAAAAATAGTCACGAAGGCAAATGGTGGACTTAGAGATGAAATTTTACTGTGGAGAGCCCACACCTCCATGTATCTCTCGGGGTAATCTCTATTAGTTTATACTATACTTGACCTGGTTGACGTAGATAAGTTACGGTAATGTTGCCAATTCGCTGATGCGAAGATGCCAGCTTTACTCAATAAACTTTCAGCAGTAAAATCATCTCTTGTTTGGTTTGTTTAACTTCACAATTTCTGTCTGTAATGACTCGTTTCTTTCCCTGTTTCCTTTTTTTGGCTAAAAAAAAGAGAGAAAATGGAGAGGGTTCACCACTGTGGTCCAGCGGTTATGCTGCACGGCCGCTAACCCGAAGGTTGCAGTTTCAATCCCGGTCACATGGTCGGCCTTCAAGGGAGGCAATATGTTAGTGGCCTTTTACTGCGCAATAGCAGTGCACGTTAAAGGACATCGGGCAGTCAAATTTTACGTAGCCGTTTTGCACGGCGTCCTTGATAATCACGTCGTGGCTTTTGAGACGTAAAATCTAAGATAGGATAAATATTATTACAGATTGGAGACAGAAATGCAGTACGCAAGAGGGTTAGTCGGAGAGGCATCCACTCAACGTGGTAGAAAAGGAACAAAAGGCGCAGATGTCTACTATATAGTTGGCCCATTTTTCTGTCCTCCGCTTAAGAATTGAAATTAACGACATAAAGAAACCCAGTGTGAACCAAAATCGTGAGCAAGTGTGGGGCAGACGTATCTGCAAACCATTTGGCCAATTTTGTAGCCTTTGCGGAGGTTGTCACAATGTGTATATGGCTCCTCTGCGGATATTTATATGCATGTTTTTAGATACGGTGGTAGTGAATCAGAAATCTACAAAATGGCAAAAAAATGACATGCGTAGAACGTGCACGATACAGAAAACGTAATGAAGATTTCATTCGCTTTAACACCGTTTAGAGAATGCAAATATCACTTGTTCATGATGTTCATATAAGGCACTGCTGCTCGTAAATAAAAGCACCTAAATTAGGAATATTTTCAGCGAGATTCGAGTGCAGCTACAATTTAGCAATTTTATTAACATGGCACACTCTTGGATAAGCAGCCCCGCCAGCTGGTCTAGTGGCCAAGATACTCGGCTGCTGACTGCCAAGTCGCGGGATCAAATCCCGGCTGCGGCGGCCGGGATTTTCTATGGAGGTGAAAAAGCTGTAGGCCCAAGTGTTTAGATTTGAGTGCTCGTTAAAGAACCGCAGATGGTCAAAATTTCCGCAGCTTTCCAATACGGCGTCTCTCATATTCATATGGTGGTTTCGGGACGCTAAACTCCACATTTCATTTAATCCTTTTAAAATACCTTTTATAAGGAGCGCCTCCAAATAAGATCTCGCCCACTGCAGTGTCTACGCCGGTATGATTCAGTGCCTCTATGCTGAAGGGCGCGGGCTCGATACCCAGCGGCTGCATTTCTATTGGTGCCAAGTGCAAAGAATAGCCCTGGGGTCATAACCAGGTATTAATTACAGAATGTTGTGGGATATAAATTATTCTCGAGTCACCCGCTACAGCGCACCTATATCATAATCATATCGTACTTTTCGCACGTGAATTTTCGTACGTTGTTAGTGTCCTATGGTGGTTAAAGCCGCTCAAAATAAACACTGAATGGAGAAAAGAAGAGACAATGAGTCTATTCTTGGTCGTACCTGAAACGTTCATTGCTTGAAACATTAAGAGGTAACGGGAAAAGGCGTGAACATAAAAGAATAGTGCAGTCACCGCAGCGAAGTAATCATGCCAACTTGCAAAAAGGCACGAAAGAAAATGTTGAATGAAAGACAAATTACTACATTATCATCAGCAAAAAGCAAATATAGTGACGTATGTTCCAAAAATCATCAAAAGCAAAAAAAGCAAAGTAGTTCGTGTGTATTTACCCCACTGAAAAAATTGCCCGCAGCTTCCCTCGGGGGAACACTGAGGAGGATGCGGAGCATATAATTGGTTAACGGGGTGTTAAAGTGCGACTTACTTGGGTCGATGGCTAAATTGGTTAACGTGGTTGTGAAATGGGGTGTTAAATTGCGACTTACTTGGGTCGATGGCTAAATTGGTTAACGTGGTTGTAGGAGGGGGTGTTAAATGAGTGAACACGTACACACGTATGCGAAAGGGCGGCGCTGGTCGAAGGGACGTCGATCATTGTGTTTGTGGATTCGTTGGAATTCATTTCACCGCGACCTTGGACGTCGACGCGCCGTACAAACCAACCGACGAGCGGCAACTGAGCGAGCGAGCGCCGACCTTGAGTATATATACAGCACGACGGCGCATGCACTGTCAGCTGTTGAATGTTCTCGAAGCGCGAGGCCACATGCGCGTCCACTGGAGAATCAGGAGAATTGTAGATGTCGAACGCGGTGTGTAGAGGAGGAAGGGTGCACAGATGGTGGAGGAGTGAAGCGCGCGCGGTGTGTAGAGGAGGAAGGGATGCACAGATGGTGGAAGAGTGGGCGACGGCGCGACGGCGCATGCGCGCGCGTCAGCTGTCGAATGTTCGAGAAGCGGTGCGGACGGCGCACTACAAGGCGCGAGTATAAGATGCTCCGCATCTAAAAATCGCTAAAAATTGCTGCCAACTAGCTGAGTTGTCGACCCTGTTTTGTTGCTGTTATTTAAGTCAAAGTCAAAGTACGAGAGATGCTAGCGATAGTTGTGCACACTGTAGCCGCACCATATTGCAGCTAAAGCTGACTGATATCTGAACTCGGGTCACGCGTTATTATTCGCCACCGCCGCTGGCGTCCGTAATCACATCGCACAAAACTAGAAAAAAAGCAGATCCCACATACAGTGGGAATCACCGATATGCGATTAAGAATAAGAAAGTTTGATATGTCACTTTAAAATCAGCACAACGTTATGAGGCGGAGGTAAATGATGCCGTACACAACTACCGTGTCATGATTATCATGTTTTGATGTGTCGTTGAAATTCGTCATCTATTCACGTCATTAATACCAAATTTAGTATAAGTGGAACTAGAGAAACGGCCGCGAGCACGCTATTAGCGTGGTATGTTGTCATGTTTTTACATGATACGCGTATTAGAATTGTCATGTTTGCACCAGCCATATATTTCGTCATCGATTGATGTCATGCAACACCAAAGTTGGTATATGTAGAGCTAGCAAAACGGCAGCGAGTGCATCATGAAGGGCCTAATATAATCTAATGTAGCGTTGACGCGCACGCACGCTGGGCACAGCAACGTTAGCGAAACTCGAGCACTCTATAGTTAGACGCCAGAAGTGACCGGCGCGACAAGCATCCGTGCGCGCGGCCCAAGGGCAACGGGCGCGAAATGCGACATGCCGTATTTCGCGTCGATGCGTTACCCAGAAAACACTGCGTCTCCCTCTTTTCGCAATAGATGGACGCTCGACATGCCGAAACGCGCATGCGTCAAAGCAACACAGCGCGGCACGTGCCTGCGAGTATATGGCAGGGCCGTCGCCTAGCGTGGCGATGAAATTAACGCTGGCGAGCATGCGCACCATGCCATGCCCAAATGTATCGGTGCCTTTACTGTGGCATTTAATCATGTTCTCGCATGACACGCATCTCATGATTATCATGTTTGCAGCAGTCACATACCTTCGTCTTCCATTGACGTCACGTAATACCAAACTTGTTCTATGTGAAGCTTGTGAAACGGCCGCGAGCGCATCATGAGTGTGGCATGTTGTCATGTTGTTACATACCACGCATGTCGTGATTTTCATGTTTGAATGTGTCATTCACCTATGTCGTCCGTTCGCGTAACGTAATACCAAGTTTCGTACATGGGAAGCTTGCGAAACGGCCGCGAGCGCATCATGAGCGTAGCATGTAGTCATGTCGTTGCATGACACGCATCTCATGTTTTTCATGTTTGCACCAGTATCATACCTTCGTCATCCATTCACATCCCGTAATACCAAATTTGGTATAAGTGAAGCTAGCGAAACGACCACCAGCGCATCATGAGCGCGGCATGTCATCATGATGTTACATGACACACATGACATGATTTTTATGTTAGGGTCTGTAACTTGTGTTCGCCATGCAATCATGTGATACCATACCAGTTTTGCAACATTCCATGGGAACGAAACCACCGCAAGAGCTGCGGGACTATGAAATCTAAAACATGAGATTCATGACATACATATCATGATTTTCATGTTATGACTAGTCAAATATGTTCTTCATACAGTCATGTTATGCAATAGAAAGTTTGGTATCGATAGCAATATCGAAACAGTCAGGAAAACTAAGCGTCGTTGGCGGCTAGATAGATAGATAGATAGATAGATAGATAGATAGATAGATAGATAGATAGATAGATAGATAGATAGATAGATAGATAGATAGATAGATAGATAGATAGATAGATAGATAGATAGATAGATACGCCCAAAGCCACCAAAGTTCGTTAAAAAATGCTTCGCATTTAAAAATAACGTTGCACCAAAGACACAGTGCGGCTGGAACCTGGATCCGCTCAGGGTCAGCCCTGTATTCTACTACTGAGAAACACCGTTGCTTGGGACTTGTTGGCAAACTTGCCTTAGGTAGGCTTGATGTCGGGAATGCAATCCCGTATACGACTTATAAAGCGTTTTAAAGCTGCGAAAGAACATCTAGTCGTCGCACAATGCGTATAGGATAACGATTAGGTTGTCTAATGCTCCAACCCATTACAAAAACTTGTTCTTGTTCCCCTAATAACCGTGGCGCATACCCACTTCAGCCGTAATTCCTCATCATGGTCAGCCACTGCATGGATCATTGGCGCAAAATTTCTTGCAAGTGTTGAGCGGGTACCATGGCATGTTTCGCATATGAATGACGAAAAATAGCATATATGTGTAACACCGGCCCACTGCGCAAAAAACTTAATTATTCATGCTATAGTGCGTATCTAGCAAGTGTGCTTGCAGTTGTCACCCAATCAATGTTTTGAAAGGCTCTAAAAGGCCGCTCTTCAAGCTTTCATTCTAATTATGCTGCGCCTTCGGTGCAGGCCCGGCGTTTTGATAGAGCCGCGAAAACAACTACAGGTTGTTTAATGCCACTTTATTGTTTAGATAACAGCCCAGCAGTAATAGGCAGGTCTTGAAGTGGCTTACAAGCTTTCTGTGTTATCAATAGCGCTTTAACGGAGTCATTTTACAACCAGTACTTTCCGCTACATCAATCTTTTATGAATCGCAGCCCGTGTTAAGGAAGCATCATTCAGGCGCACTGCAGTCCCCTCGGGCACGCTTTAGGGTCGAAAAGGTTTCCGTCTTGGGTGAAAAGGGTGGCCGACTTGTGAGCTTAATTGCTCTTTTTTTTTGCTAGGTTACGTGCTGTGTTGCGCCCGAAGAGGCCATTAAAGGAAAGTCCTGGACGGCACCATTGAAGCACGACAGGCTGCAAATAATGAGTCGGGAAAGCTGGAGGGTTCAGGGAAATGGTTAATGCGGAAGCTTTCATCCTAATGAGGAGAAAGGAAACAGACCCACTTTTAGTCGCTGTAAGAACAGCAACAGCAGCATTCGCAAAGTTTCGCGCATTCGGGAACGGACCATCGGAGTTGATTTCGTGGCCCAACGATTCCCGGCCGGCGGAATGAACCTTTAGGGAGCCCAGTTGTCGAGCACTTCGCCACAGACGCTCCACGTGCCTTTTCTCTCTTTTTAATAGACGATTATCTTTCTTGGGGACCTTCAACGCAAAAATTTTGGTCTATCAGTCTTTCTGTACATTTGTCTGTTTGTCCGCCCTAAACAATACCCCGAACGGCACCAAACGATACCCCAAACGGCCAACCCCACCCACAGCGTTCACCAATATTGCTCAAGATTCAGTGTTTATACTTGTGCGATTGTCACTTAAAAAGCAATGATTGCGCATATCTGAGGCACCATAACAACACATTATTGTTCTATATCTATGTATTTTACTAGAAAAGGCATACATAACTAATTGTAAGTACCGTAGCGTTTATCACGCTGCGCTGACTATGCAACGCTTGCACGAAAACGCAAGTGTTTGCAACGCTTTGCTAAGACGACACGGCCCGACGATGGAATCTACCTCTGTTATTTACCACAATTTGCGTTTTTGCTTGCTTTCTTACTCCCCTTTTCTGTCTGAAAGTGTGGACGCTTGGGCAAGATTATACTTTTTTAAAAAATCCTTTCTTCTGTTCTTTTTTTTGTGAGAGAGATGGGAGTGAATTGCACCACCCTTGGACAAGCTCTCTCGGTCTTTTTTGTTTCTCTTTCTTCTTCTTTTTAGAATTTTTATTGATACAAACACAGGAATGTTACGAGTGTTTAGTCACACCAGGAGGTCACAAAGTCTAAGACAGTATCGAGACTTCCTGCTAAGGGCAGAGTATACTAATACATAG
This sequence comes from Rhipicephalus microplus, assembly GCF_043290135.1. NCBI lineage: Eukaryota > Metazoa > Arthropoda > Arachnida > Ixodida > Ixodidae > Rhipicephalus > Rhipicephalus microplus. The sequence goes on from NC_134704.1 coordinate 89,482,471, forward strand.
TGATTGCAGCAACAGCTGCCCTCTTTGTAAATATAAATTTGACTAAATATATTACTAGAAGAAGAGTATATTTAAATATAAAGTGAAAACAAAGTATACATAATAAAAAAACGAAGCAATCATCAATGCTAAGCAGTTAGTTATCCCTATTCTGTCAACAATATAAGTTCATATGCTGGAAAGATAGCAGTTGCATGTAGATTTGTGTTCAGGGACGACCTTTTCTCGAAAAGAATAATGACTCCCGCCTCATTTTTTTCTTCTTTTTTGTTTTCAGAATCACTGCCAATCAGCGACTATTGCGCCCTCTGCGTTTTTCAGTTACCATGCTCAGGCTTGACATAACGGACTTTTTTGAACGTTATACGGTACAGTGGCCACTGCAGAAACAAGATAACCTACGTGTAAAAGACGAGCAACCTGTCTTAAGTATCACTCATTTTGTGCTCACATGATATCTTGCAAACCGACCTAAGGCAAGTCATAGCTACAGCCTTTCTTTACAATTTTTGAGGGCTTCAACAAGGAATGCTGCCAACATACGTGGTCTTTGTTAAACGTTTACGAAATGTCTATAAATTGCATTCCACTGTTTCGGGGTAATTTTCCAGTGAAGCTTACCCCTCCTACATTAGACTCAAATTTTTCGCTCACTTAGGATGGCGCGGTTTCAAGTTCCTCACCACCACCAAAAATCAGGCAATCTCCTGATTAAAAAAGTACATTATTAATAAAATAATCTATAGCGCCTGCCAAACGTTTCTCAATCTTGCTGAGGTATAAATCTCTAAAAACTGTAGCAACCTTAGAACCAATACGCATCCTCGATTTCTACACATAAACGCCTTCCTTTCAACTACACCAGCATCGACTTTAAATCCATAAAATTGCCGTATTTACTCGCACAGCTTGCGCACTTTTTTTCATGATTCTGGGAATCCAAGAAGGGAGTGCGCAAATTACGCACAGATTGGGCGTGCGGTGCACCAAAATAATGTGCAGTAGTCCCAACGCGCACAGTATATAATTTAAAAAAATTCATAACTTGGACCATGAACGAAGTGCACTTGTTTATTCAAGGAACTAGCACGTACTAACACCAGTCAGATCTGGTCAATTGCGCGGCCTTGTCGGAATCACTGATCGAGAGGCCCGATTGAGAATAATCTTCGCAGCCGCTGTCATCGTCCTTCCAAAGCTCATCACCCTCGGTTCTGATCAGCGCGTTAAATTGTCTCATTTTCTTTGAGCTCTTCTCAACATTCCTACGAGAAACTAGGACCCAAGACACAGTGATACCGGAGGACCTAAGCGTTCACACAGTATTGAAAAGGCCTTCAACGGGCAAGAAAATTGTATTAGCAAGCGTGGGCTCTTCTGCTTTTTTCCGTAACGATCACGCCGATCGTCACACTTTGAAGCATTTCACGCTGAAGTGCTTGGCGGAAGCACGACTCCCGTTTTCTTCGGATAACTTCATAATAGCGAACTTGAATTTGGTCGTATATATAATTACTGTAGCCCGTCACAAGAGAACAGTAAGAAAACAGTGGATGGATGGCGAAACCTAAACTTCCGAAATAAACCAAGCGTGCATTGCAGTGTGGTTGCAGAGAACGAGAAAAACAGTTGGCGCGACAGGCCCTCACATGCCTCCTGCGCCGAAAGTTGTCCGTGTCGTGGCGCGATCACGGTTGTAGAGATGGAGAGATAAATGGGAGAAAATCATGAAGGAAAGAACTGGGAAAACGATCGAGCGGTTCCGGCGACCCGTCAGCGTAGACCCGTCAATAGGTTTGGGTCTTTGGGTACGTATGGTGTTCTAGTAACCCTAGTTCATGGGATGACCTCGAAAGAAGGGACTTCGCACTCGCAGCCCGTTCGACTGCGCTCGCCTGATCGGTGGGGAACAAGCCCGGCACACCCGTCGAAAGATTCCGAAGGTCCAAAGTTTTTATCCGCGTGCCAGTCTTGGGCGGATCGGGGAGTGCAAAATATACGAGTAAATATTTTTCCCGTTAAGCTGGCAATATATTAGGGGTGCGCAAATTATACGAGAGCGCAAATTGTGCAAGTAAATAGGGTAATTTCTTGAACAGCCCCAGTAAAATGCCTCGTTTATTAGCAAAAACCGTTATGAGCCGCTTTTAGACGATAAAGTCATTAACACATTTCAACAAGCCATCATGTGTCACAAAAAAACAAATGTTTTCATTACCCATACTTACCCTTTACAGCCACCGAAAAGAACTCAGCTGGTCCCGGAATATTACGCTGCGACATTATGCGTGCAAAATTCTTAATTTGACCTCCCCATCCTTGTTTACAGTCTCCCAGTCTCCGCCTTACGCAAAATTCACTCAGTTGCCCTTAATGGCCAGCGGTTATCCTGCCTACGCACTATGCACCCGGCCCATGTCTATTTGTTGTTCTTGATTTCAACCATAATATCCTAAACCCCCGTTTCTCCTCGGACCCCCACTGCTTCCTTCCTGTCTCTTTATGTTACACCTATAATTTTCATTTCCATCACTCCCTGTGTCAGCCTTATTTCAAGTTAAACCCTCTTTGCGAGGCCCCCAGGTTTCTGCTCCGATGGTAAGTGCCGGTACGACGCAACTGCTATACCTTCCTCATGACAGATAGCGGTAATCTACCAGTGATTGTGATTGTTACCAGGATTCGCTGGGGTGCTCAGTGCACCCCAGCTCATCCTTACTCTTTTAGTTATCTTACTCATGTGATGTTGAAATCCTCGGCATAAACCCTAATCCTTCTCTTTACCCTGCTCACCCGTATAAATGCACCACCAACGTGTACGCATTATCCCACAAACATATCTTCAAATCTACGAGCTGTTATCAAGATACCGCATTCGTGTGGTCATATCTTCTCTTAACAAAATACAAAATGAGAACAAGGAAAAAAAATAACAAATACGCGGTAATGCAGACACGCCGTAAGGCGCCTATAAAAGAATCCTCGAAAAAAAGCAAGCTTTCGCACTACCGTGCCCCACCCTCTTAAGATACACCCACCCACCCTCTTAAGACACAGACAAACATAACGAAAAAAAAAGACGTCGTCGTTGAAAGATCTCGCACAGAGGTGGTCGGGCTAGCGGTGGTGTTTACGCCAAGTCTTTCCCAACAGAAGCGCGGATACGATGGCAATGCAAGGACATGCTCCGCATGCTTTCGTGGGGAAACAAAGAAGAGCCCGCGCTTCTTTTTAGGACCTTCGCTCATATGTCTACCAACTGACGTTCCGCGCGTAGGTTGGATACGTGCAGGCGATATCTCGCGTGCGCGTACCTAAACCAGGCGACCGATGTGGGATGCACTTGTATTTCTCTATGGTCCCTTACAAGAGGGCGCAGCAAACAGAATAACGCTCACAGAGAAAGCTAAAGGGGAGGGGGGGGGCAGATGGCATTAGCGCTTGCAGCCATTCACTAAGGGGAAAAACGAAAAGGCCTAACGTCGCCCGGCTTACGAAGAACTCCCGAGGATTAATTGGGGGGGGGGGGGGGGGGAGGCTCGCTAAGAATCACTACCTGTACTTTGTATGAGTGCGCGAGAAAGCACTGGACGAGTGCGTGTTTTCATGTGGCTCGATGGTTTCGTATAGCGGCTTCTTATTCAGGGATGATACGAGGCTGAGCTCTTACGCTAAGCTCTCCATTCAGTCTCACGTAAGCTCCTACATTTTCATAAGCCGGTCCTCAAAAAGGTCATGGTCCCGTGCGGTCGTTGAGAGGTTTTTGCGTGTCATTTGGAGATTATGTAATCAGGTGGGCTCCGCTGCAGCCAGTCAGAAAGAGAAACTTTGTTCTCTGGCTTTTACAAGGTGTACCTGTGTTCTTGCTTGGGCTTGACAGAGCTTGAGCAGAAGGATGACACGAAAAGATTAGCAGTGCAAAGGACCCAAATCATTCATTGTATTTTAGATGCAAATTGTCGCTTTTAGTTTGCCATTTGCTCGAACCACGGGTCTTTATCCCTTATGCCCTTCATGGGAACCCGATAATACTTGGTAAGAAAGAACTTAGATGAACAGCCCCTTTCGCAACGTGTGGTACAACTGGTGACAAGAACGGCTCACCGCATAGGTGTCATGTTTAAAGAACAAAACGTATGATTTCTTTCGTTCTACTAGCATATAGCGAGGTATTCTTGAGTTTATCTGCCCGGACCACCACGTGTTTGCTGATGGACGCTTTGTTTTAGGAAAAGGGCTTGGTGTCATCTACTAGATAGAACATTGCAAATTGATTCGATTACACGCTGAGGAACGCGACAGGTGGCCTTTTTTGCGTCTTTAGTTTCCAAATTATTTAAGGTGTACCAACGGCGAAGCCCATCCGACAATTGCTGAATGGTTATCTATTAAAAACAAAATTGTTTATATTTATGTGTGCCTTGAAGTTATGCTGTAGTGTACAATATAAAGCATAAACAAAAACTTTTAATTTTACTTTTTTCTTAGATTGATCAGAGTCGGAACTAACTTTGCGGTCTGCGAACACTATCACATACAACTAAAAATTATTTCTTTCAATATATTTTTTAAAGGTAGGGGAAAACAGCCAACAATAAAAATTCTAGTGGCCCAGCATCGACCGCACTGCCTCAGAACACTTTGAGCATCTTCTTGGGCTGACGCTTATAAACTTGCAAGGTACCGTTCGAACTGAAAACAAGGACTTAGTATTATAATATATGTGTATGGGGAGTATTGTATGATAATTTATCAGGGTGTTTCAAGTTGCGTGCAACTGTTTATCGTACTGTGTTTCCCTTTGTCAGTCAAGCCAAGCAGAACGTCTGATTTTGGACGTGTACAGTACAATCCACTTTTAAAAGGATCACTACAGTTTGCACCGTTCATATTGCTGGCCCTTTAACAGCAAGTGGATAAGAAAACAATGTTTACGGGTGGCAACAGTGTGAAAAAATAAGTCAAACCCGTAATTCACTAATTGTCTTATTAAAATCTAAAGCATTATGTTCTTGCAAAAGAGTCAAATCCAAACTAGCCATGCACGCAAGTGTTCCTTTTAAAATGATCCCGTCTCCACATAAGGACTAAATTAACCAACCTAAGTATGTGCGTGATTACTTACTACTCGTGAGCTGTTAGATTGGTACTGCCTCTGCCCATATTGCGTTGTACTCATTGACATTTTTTGCCCTTGTTAATAATTTTTGGCACATTTTGTCGATTAAACAAGAAAAATTTACCGATGGTGCCTTAGGGCACCATCGGTTATTGATATCGCTTCAGTATTATTATTATTATTGAAAATGAATGCTGAAAATATCTTCCTAGCATTATTTTAGTCAGCTTGGAAATGCCCCCCCCCCCCTTTTCTTTATTATTATCCAGTTTTATAACCTGCTAGGGAGAAGAGAAGAATGAAAACTTTTACGGCAAGCCTTAAAGTGAGCAAGCTCCCGGATAGCCAAGTGAAACTCCCGAGTATAACTTATATTTGCACTCAATTTCAAGGCGCTGTATTTGGACCGCATGCACTGAATTGAGACCGGCACTGAACGTTGGCGACATCGATGCGTGTATAGGCAATGTATAATGTGTTCCCCGTCGTAACTTATCCTTCCTCCGTGACTGAGCCCACTTATAGGAAGACGCATTAGAAATGCGCATTAGAAATGCGCATATGTATAATGTATACCCATTCACTTTAGTCAGGAAACTCCATCCTCTTCACCCGTTCTTTGTGTCGTGTGACACTCGTATTTCATATTCTGCGACACTTCCCCCTCCCACATCTTTCTTTTTCTCTGTTTTTTTATTTTGTTGATGGTGGCTATCACAACGCCAACCATCTTTTCTGTATAACGTTCGGACGATTTTCAGTCCAGGAATTTTTTTCACGCATTACTTTTCGCACCTTTCCATTCTATTTTACCTCTTCATTTCAGACCGGGTACAAAAAAGGTCCTATTCGTCTCATATACGTCCGTGCGAAGATCTCTCATTTCACCTTGTTTATTATTTTCTAGGTGCTTTCTTTCCTTCCGCATCGCGTATCGAGAATGCCGCTGCCGTGGAACGATCGTACGATTTACCCAGAGCTACGCATCTGTGGCAGTTGAGCGCGATGAATGCCGCTTTCTGTAATTTCCTGTGACTCGATATTTTTCCTCATTATCTTGCTCGCTGCGATATTGCCTGATCTTTCTTTTAGACTCACAAGTCCGTATTCGAAACATCCCATCTGTGAGCGCATCGTCGAATGTACACGCCTATACTGCCGGCTCCTTTTTCTGGCACTATCGTTTCGTGAATGTTTTTCTATTAATATTTACACGGTTTTTTTTCTGAGATGCATGTGTGCTCTTCTAGTACTAGTGCCTTTGCTAACTCAGTAAAGAGCGCTCGAAGAACGCCATCTCTTTCAAGCTAAATGATCCGGAATCAGGGGAGCAAAGAGAAAAAAACAGGACACGCGATGACCTCGACTGCTTGAGACATGTTTCCGGTCGCGTCTGGTTTTTTGGGTGACGTTCCTTTCGAACGTAAGCTGTTGCTGCACTAGAATCCCCCCATATTTTTTTCCTTTTCAGTTTTTTCGTGTACTTTGAAATTTGCATTTGACTTTGCTTCGTTATTGATGTCTCGACTGTTCGGATTGAAGCCATAGGCCAGACTTTCGTGTGTTGCCATCCGGCGTTGTTTATTCAACCATCTCTTTGAGCTCCTCTGGTTCTTCATTTTTGGCGGCGCATACACTTCGCTTTGTTTTTTTATATCATTATATCTTGAACTCGTTTTCTTGACGCGTGTGGTGTCCATATTTTACTTTAGTTAGAGAACGCATTCAAAGACCTGAATTTCAATGCAAAACTTGTGGTTCGCTACAAATACGACTGATTGCCCAGTTGAAGCACGAAGGACTGTGGAGATAGTAGTTGCTCAATGGATTTTTTCACTGCGACTATCAACAAGGCACACTCGCCACGCGATGATGCAAGCTGTGGCCGCCAACACAGAGAGTGACAATAGTGTCGCATTGCAGTTAGGCACAACGTGGAGGATGCATTGTGAGAGCTTTATAGTATGCCGGAAACTGCTACTAGTGTCGACATTTTTATACGGACCACTGCACACCACAGATGTGCGTGAAGCTGGTGCGCGGCACGGTCGAAGTTGGCGAGTCAAGAATCGACGACACTTCAATGTGCTCATGTGCGTCAGTTGATTTCTTCAATATGACTGCATTCATTCCTCATGCGCGCTGTAGCTTGCAGCTAAACCAAATTTATTGAATGGCATTGCGTTCTTATGAACCATTGCCCCATCTGCTTGCTTGCTGCTTTGTACCTCTACATGTGGTTGTTCTTTTCCACAAAAGCTTGTTTTTTATAGGCACAATGAAATAAAAATTTATGGTTACTGGTGTTTTCCAACAGTAAAAATATGAAGTTTTCACTTTATGCTTTCTTTCTCACCAATCAGTGTGTAGCGTTTTGCTTTTTGCAAAACGTTTCAATGCAATACGAATGCACATGCATTCTACGTGCGTCTCAGTCCGTGACGTCTCTCGTCACGTCTCGCGCGCTATTCTTTTTTTCAGCCTTCGTTCTTTGTTCACTTTCTTCAATCGCTACCACTCTGTCTTTAAAACATTCATCTACAACCACAGCCTCTCTCTCTCTCTCTCTCTTTTAATTACTCCGCTCTGCTTTCGAAGCTCCACGCATTGGTTTCTTCTCTATATTCATCTTTTTTTCCCCTACAGAATACCCTTCTCCAGACAGAAGCAGCTGCTTTGCTGTACATCATATGCTCATAGCAAACGGGCTATTTCGAAAATATTAGTTGCCGGCGACTGACTGACTTTGCAAGTTGATTGATTGATATGGTGGGTTTAACGTCCCAAAACCACCCTATAATTATGAGAGACGCCGTAGTGGAGAGGGCTCCGGAAATTTCGACCACTTGCGGTTCTTTAACGAGCACCCCCCTAATCTGATCACAAGGGCCTACAATACTTTCACTTCCGTCGGAAATGCAGCCGCGGCATTCCTATGCTGTTATATATATATATATATATATATATATATATATATATATATATATATATATATATATATATATATATATATATATATATATATGTGTGTGTGTGTGTGTGTGTGAGATCTAACAGACAGTAATGCCAAGGAATGTATAGGGGAAGTTATTAGAACCGATAGAATGTAAATAACAAGAAAGAAAAGTGGGTGAAAAAAATAACGAGCCTGCTCCCGGTTGGTTATTTTTTGGGATAGGCAAAAATCGCATGTATGCACTAAGGAACAAAGAAGGCAAAATAACTACCAACTAGGATAGGAAAGGTAAAATAGCGGAGGTGTCTTACAGAGATCTGCACAGTAGCCGGGACAATCACGACTTTAATACTATAAGAACTAGCAGTAACCCAGATGACACCCCACCAGTAATGATAGAAGAAGTCGGAAAAGCTTTGGAGAGCTTGCAAAGAGGCAAAGCTGCTGGGGAGGATCAGGTAACATCAGATCTGCTGAAAGATGGAGGACAGATTGTGTTAGAAAAACTAGCCACCCTGTTTACGAGGTGTCTCCTGACGGGAAGAGTACCAGAGTCTTGGAAGAACGCTAACATCATCTTAATACATAAGAAAGGAGATGACAAGTATTTGAAGAATTACAGGCCGATTAGCCTGCTCTCTGTAGTATACAAGCTATTTACAAAGGTTATTGCTAACATAGTAAAATAAACATTAGAATTCAATCAACCAAAGGAACAAGCAGGATTTCGAACAGGCTACTCAACAATCGACCACATTCATACTATCAATCAGGTAATAGAGAAATGCTCAGAATATAACCAACCACTATACAAAGCCTTCATAGATTACGAGAAGGCGTTTGATTCAGTAGAAATATCAGCCGTCATGCAGACAATGCGGAATCAGGGCGTCAATGAATTATATATAAACATCCTGGAAGAAACCTACAGGGTATCAATTGCGACCATAGTGATTCATAAAGAACGCAATAGAATACAAATCAAGAAGGGTGTAAGGCAGGAGGACACAATCTCCTCAGTGCTATTTACCGCGTGCTTACAGGAGGTTTTCAGAAGCCTAGAATGGGAACAGTTAGGGATAATAGTTAATGGAGAGAACCTTAGTAACCTGCGCTTCGCCGATGACATTGCATTGCTGAGTAACTCATGGGACGAATTACAACTCATGATTACGGAGTTAGACAAGGAGAGCAGAAAGGAGGGTCTTAAAATGAATCTGCAGAAAACGAAAGTAATGTACAACAACCTCGGAAAAGAGCAGCGCTTCCAGATAGGTAATAGTGCACTTCAAGTTGTAAAATACTATGTCTACTTAGGGCAAGTAATAACCGCGGAGCCAAACCACGACATTGAAGTAACTAGAAGAATAAGAATGGGGTGGAGCACATTTGGCAAGCACTCTCAAATCATCACAGGTAGATTGCCACTATCCCTCAAGAGGAAGGTATATAACAGCTCTATCTTGCCGGTACTTAGCTACGGAGCAGAAACCTGGAGACTTACAAAGAGCTTTCCGCTTAAATTGAGGACGACGCAGCGAGAAATGGAAAGAAAAATGGTAGGTGTAACCTTAAGAGACAAGAAGTGAGCAGAGTGGATTAGGGAACAAACGGGGGTTAAGGATATCATAGCTGAAATCAAGAAGAAGAAATGGAGATGGGCCGGACATGTAGCGGGTAGACAGGATAACCGCTGGTCATTAAGGGTAACTAACTAGATTCCCAGAGAAGGAAAGCGAGTTAGGGGGAGACCGAAGGTTAGGTGGGCAGATGAGAATAAGAAGTTTGCGGGTATAAATTGGCAGCAGCAAGCACAGGACCGGGTTAACTGGCGGAACATGGCAGAGGCCATGTTCCGCCAGTTAACCCGCAGTGTACGTATTGCAGTGGACGTATCGCAGTGGACGCAGTGGACCTCTGCAGGCAGAGGTCCTGCAGTGAACGTATTGAGGCTGATGATATATATATATATATATATATATATATATATATATATATATATATATATATATATATATATATATATATATATATATTACAGAGAGCGGTGTGCAAACGCTTGAGTTATCGATCGTACAAGTTTCACACCATACCATATTACCGTTTTGTAATAAAAAAATGAAAATATAATTGCTCCCAACTCAGAAGTTTTGTATACGAAACGTTCCAACAGTAGTCTAACTGCGGCGAATTTTCCAGATGAAGCTCTCTGGCAGAGGCTGATTTGGCCACCGTTGGCTCACGTGGACAACGGCCCGTTCTCGTCTCTTGGTAGCTGGTAGTTCAGCCTTCATCACAGGGAGAGCGTTTGCATAGCTACCGCACACCGTTCGCCTTTTAGCGCCTCCCAGGGAGCGCAGAGGCGTTGGCGCCCACTCTTGGACTCAAGCAAATGAACCGTCATGACATGAAATCCGCGATGAACCACGCCGACGCTCTGAAACCGTTAGATGCACCGCCCCTAAACCATAACTAGTTACCAGTAACAGTTTTCTCGTGATTGCTTACTGCTCAAGTCTGTTTAGCGAAACTAAAAGCTCCCCCCTTGGTATGTATCCAGAAGAAAGTCCAAAATTTCTGAGAAAATACGCTCAATAGCACGTTGTTGCTACGTTCGTTTTGAGCATGAGCACGCTTTTCCACTTCAACGTCTTGCAACTACAATCAATTGTAGGTTTTTTTAGGTTTACGTTTTTACTTTTTCGAAGTGTATGGGCTGCATACGCATTGTTTTCATTGCTTGAGTGTGCAGAAAAAAAGTTTCGTGAATAAGAACGCCTGGATGTAAATCTCATTTTAAACGTGTCATGATTAATTTACTGTTAAGTGTGCAAAGTTCGATAATAGAAAGGTTTTTATGGAATGTTATTTATTTATTTCTCCATCAATCTGGTGGGGGGGGGTATGGGTGCACATATACAAGAAATATTTTTTTCTGAAACAATTTAGCTGCGAGTGTACTGGGGACAGTGTCCTCCTTGCCCCATTTGTCCCTGTAAGGAGAGCATTATTAACTATACGGTATGAGGACTTATGACTGCACTGTCCAATACTATTGCACTAGTTGTTATTCCAACGCCACCGGTATGCCTCAATAAATTTATATCTAAATAAATTGTGATGCTACCACAAAACCATGGCGGACTGAACCTAAAAAAGGCTTTAAGTAATGCCCCAGAAGTGTGCACTGAATTTTCTCGACAAGGAACTAGCATTTTGCTTCAATGTGTAAGGCGCCACTCCATCTGAGAGCACAAGAATAAACCAGAACACCAGCTCAACGGCTGAACAAATGGGACCTGGAAATGAAGTTCCGTATGCCTCCCAAATTCAAAAGAACCATATGCATTATCCAGCGCATTCGCCTCGGTGTAGCTTACACGAGACGTAACAGCCACTTGGTTGGCTGTTATCACACAGGTCCCGATTGTGGCCCCTGTCAGTTGTCAGAAATACTCAAACACAAATTTTGTGACTGTTCAGCGTATACAAGTGAATGCCAGCAACTGATATATCGAATGAACGATACATTCATCGACCATAAACCGATGACGTTGCGTTAGGTCTTCGGCCTGACGCCAGCCGCACAAATGTTTTGATAAAAGGTGTCGCCGCATTCTTAGAATCCACTGGACTGGATGCACGTTTGTAGATTTACCGCAGCCTAACGAGACCATGTTCTCATCTCCCTACCTTATCATCGTCATTCATTACTCTTTCACTCCCCAGTCACCATTCCCCAGCGTAGAGTATAGCATGTCAGAGCAACACGGAGATCAGGCCAACCTCTATACCTTTCTGTATATAAATTATTCATCTGTCTCTCTCACCCACAAACTGAATATCACGGAAGCTGCAGTAAAAATGAAAGAATAATTTCCGCTATTTAATGCGTAATATAAACAAAACTATCTGGTGCCTGGGCAAGAAGTTACTCCGCACCAAGCATACGCTGTGCGCACTCATCGAAACGATGCTGTGATTTCATCAAAAATGATGTTCGGAGCGTGGTTGTCACGAGCGACTCATATTCGATGCTTTGAAGACCTAATCATATTCGTTTGTTTGAAGACCTGTATCAGATGTGCCGACTACCATCTGCTTTGCTCGTGGCATGCTTAGCGTAAGAAATCACAGCGTGACATGCACCTAACGGCAAAAAATACAACCCATATTGCTTTTCTTATTTCTATGTTTCGGTTTTGCCACTGCTTACTGTCGCACGTCTCCAACTGTGTTTTTGTTTGTTTGCACTGTATTCATTGTCCTTTGGTGATACATACATATTTTTTTTTATTTCTTTCTGATGTGCGTGTTTTTTCCCTACTCCAGGGGCAGAATGTAGTCACACCCGTGTTATCGTAACGACGCATATTTGTGGCGTAGCGTGTGACTGCCGGCCGCTGGTCGCGTACTTCTCCTTAACCGTCCGCCTCCCGAGACGCACTCTATCTCAATCCTCATTCGTTCTAAGCAGGCTGACTGGAATACGAGACAAATAAACTGAAATAGAAAAAAGTGATTGAAACGGAAACGTCTAGGAGAAAAAACAAAAACTTGGTTGCCCTTGAGCTCAAGGACACCTCGTGAAGTTTTTATAGACCTAAGCTAGACTTTGTTCCGCATCAAATATGCAGTGAAAATGGAAAGGCTGTAACCAAAATTCGTCTTTCGTATTCGCGACACTCAGCAGCATGCTGTGTTTATCTCATTTTTACTTCCTTATTGGAATCGTACGAAACCATGTGAACAGGAAGCATGCATGTTTTGCGCGTCGATCAAGACTTTATGAAACCGTGGAAGTTTGAGGGCTTGCTCCTTTTTCCTGCCGTCTTAACCTAAGTAATACGTAACGTTATTACAGAATCTAATTTAGGAGAGGGCTGTCGTAGGAGGCAACACTCGTCGCGTGGCCGGCTGAAAAAGCACAATTATATCCCGCTCGTGCATTACTAGTCTATGGTAGGAAAGCATTGCAGAGTTCGCGTTAATTACGAAAATACTTGTTCAGTTTGCGCCTCGACAGTACACGTTCAGACATAAACTCCACATACGTGTGGCAGCTCTTTCGCACGCTTTCTTTATCTTTTCTTGGGGATACCTTTTATTGAGTTTTCATTTTCTAATGTGATGTCGTGAATGGCTGTGCAGACAGGCCTACATTTTCAAAATGTCACGCTGATGTAATGTCACTTGCGTATTAGCGTACGTTCTTTGCAGAGCTCTCAACTAAAATCTCCTTGAGCGGGGGTTTTAACGCACAAAAAGCATTGATTGAAGTCACTTTTTGTAGATCACTAAATATATTTACATCAGTAAATAGTATCCCGTTGAAGTGTTCATTACTTCTCGGCTTTGACCAGCTTTCTAATTTGCTCGGAGCAAACTGTTCTGCATAACACTTTCTAATTACGAAATGCCGCCAATAAACGGATATACTTCTTTTATTCTTTTGACCACGTAGTGCGTCTGCCTAACGAAGTAATGAATAACCAGTAAACTGTCGCAGCAGTGTACACTTGGGAGAAAATAATAACTTTGATAGCACTGGCGTGACTTTTTAGATCTTAATTGCCGCTTTTCCAGATGACACCGCATCAAAAAAAATCTCATAAAATGGCATAGGCGAAACAATAATACATTCTTTTGTGTCACCAGCTTCCTTCAAGTTAAAGAATATTTGATGTTGGTTTAAACACATGCATATGATATACGTTTCCAACCGCTCCGGAATGTCCCTTTCAGTTTTAATCTACCAAGCTTTCATTCATAACAGCGCCATAAAAATCGTTACTTAACGCATAAGGACGGTGAAGAGGATGTGATAATGTTCTAGCGGCAGCCATCGAAGATGAGAAGTTTTCTTGGCCCGAAAGAGCTCATGGCATTAAAGGCGATTAATAATGACCCCTGTACAATAAGAGTGGAGCAACAGAAAATTACATTCACCGGTGATTATGTAGCAACTTTTCTCGCAAAGCTGAGCGCTTCGATCGATGAAATCAAGAAATAAGAATGTCTGAGAGCGGAAACTCGCCGGAGGCTAATGAGGTGGAAAGCGCGGGATAACAAGCGCAGTAATTACGTTTTCGTTCCAAGCGCACGTGGCGACCGATCCTATACACAGGCGTTGTTTTTATTTCTTTATCATTGCCGCTCTTACAAGGTGCCCATTATCCGTGTCTCCCAGGAAGGCTTAAAGAGCGAAAGTTGTGCCTTGAGTGTCAAACTTGGCACTTCTTCGTGAACTCCTTAGGAACTACGTACCTGCGCGAGGGTGGCAACTAAATAAATGCCCGCTAAGCTATACTTGGGTGCGTAAGAAAATAAGGCAAAAAAAAAGAAGCGATCAGACAAGGTATGCTCTGACACTACTTCGTTGAGCAAAAAGAAACATCCACGCACGTGCAATTTGATTAACGGAAACATTACTTCCTCTTTAATCTTTGTAACTATGGCCTCTAATCCACGCTTGCCGGTTGCTTTATAGAAGGCTTGTCACACGCCGGTGACAAGTCTGTATGAGAAATGAAAATAAGATGGCCTGCGACGCCATGAGAAACAAACAAAATTAACACCAAAAGAGGTGCACGACGTCGAAGGTCCTCGGTAGAATTAATGATCGTGAAAACGGGGAGAAACACGACATTCCCAACCCACTCCTTCACCTCGCACACTGTACTTCACCTTTATGCTCCGATTTTCCTGCAACTTTCCCAAGTACACTCACGCTGTACTACGCTTCGCGCTCTAGGCTAAGGGTAGCCACGTTATAAGGAGATTTAGCGAGACGTTAAGAGCAACAAACAACTCTTCGGTGTTGTCGTGCTGGCCTAACCGAACGAACTTAGAGCAAGACATTGATCAATATGTTTTTTTGTTTCATTACTTGAGCTTTACGCTGCGTGGGCCAGATGTTTCCGTATTCCATCTTGCAATCTCTTGAAGGTCGTCGAAAGACCTCTTTTGTATGATTCGTTTGTAGCGAGTGAGGCGAGAGACGTGAGACGGCGTCGAAGGCGGCCGACGGGGCCGTGTTGATCTCGCCACTTTATTGCACGCCTGAAGAGGAGCCGCGGTGGCTGTCCACGTCCGACGCGCCAGGTGCGCTAGCTCGTTCTCAACCTCGCGCAGCTCGAGCTAGCGCCAGCTGCGCGAGAGACGCGGCGCGGTGATGGAAAAATTGATGATGGTGATGATGGAACTACAGGGCTCCCCCCCCCCCCCCCCGCCCTAGCGCTTTGCGCGATTTCAAGGCATATGAAAAAAAGAAAGAGGGCGACAAATGCTATGCACATGAACGGCAGTCCATAAAGTGTTCCTTTGGCAAGTCCAGTTTGTCAACGTGTAGTGACCATCGAGAACCAGTGGGTCTCTGGTGGGCGACACTGAGAGTTGCGCAGTGGACGAAGAAGTAAGCGCTCGATGGAAAGAAATCCGTAATGACGGATGGCTTGGTCCCAGAGGTCTTCAATCGTGTCACCAATGTAGCGAGTGAGGCGAGAGACGTGAGACGGTGTCGAAGGCGGCCGACGGGGCCGTGTTGATCTCGCCACTTTATTGCACGCCTGAAGAGGAGCCGCGGTGGCTGTCCACGTCCGACGCGCCAGCTGCGCTAGCTCGTTCTCAACCTCGCGCAGCTCGAGCTAGCGCCAGCTGCGCGAGAGACGCGGCGCGGTGATGGAAAAATTGATGATGGTGATGATGACACTACAGGGCTCCCCCCCCCCCCGCCCTAGCGCTTTGCGAGATTTCAAGGCATATGAAAAAAAGAAAGAGGGCGACAAATGCTATGCACATGAACGGCAGTCCATAAAGTGTTCCTTTGGCAAGTCCAGTTTGTCAACGTGTAGTGACCATCGAGAACCAGTGGGTCTCTGGTGGGCGACACTGAGAGTTGCGCAGTGGACGAAGAAGTAAGCGCTCGATGGAAAGAAATCCGTAATGATGGATGGCTTGGTCCCAGAGGTCTTCAATCGTGTCACCAATGTAGCGAGTGAGGCGAGAGACGTGAGACGGTGTCGAAGGCGGCCGACGGGGCCGTGTTGATCTCGCCACTTTATTGCACGCCTGAAGAGGAGCCGCGGTGGCTGTCCACGTCCGACGCGCCAGGTGCGCTAGCTCGTTCTCAACCTCGCGCAGCTCGAGCTAGCCCCA
This sequence comes from Rhipicephalus microplus, assembly GCF_043290135.1. NCBI lineage: Eukaryota > Metazoa > Arthropoda > Arachnida > Ixodida > Ixodidae > Rhipicephalus > Rhipicephalus microplus. The sequence continues at coordinate 89,498,703 of NC_134704.1, forward strand.
GCTGCGCGAGAGACGCGGCGCGGTGATGGAAAAATTGATGATAGTGATGATGGCACTACAGGGCTCCCCCCCTAGCGCTTTGCGCAATTTGAAGGCATATGAAAAAAAGAAAGAGGGCGACAAATGCTATGTACATGAACGGCAGTCCATAAAGTGTTCCTTTGGCAAGTCCAGTTTGTCAACGTGTAGTGACCATCGGGAACCAGTGGGTCTCTTGTGGGCGACACTGAGAGTTGCGCAGTGGACGAAGAAGTAAGCGCTCGATGGAAAGAAATCCGTAATGATGGATGGCTTGGTCCCAGAGGTCTTCAATCGTGTCACCAATGTAGCGAGTGAGGCGAGAGACGTGAGACGGTGTCGAAGGCGGCCGACGGGGCCGTGTTGATCTCGCCACTTTATTGCACGCCTGAAGAGGAGCCGCGGTGGCTGTCCACGTCCGACGCGCCAGGTGCGCTAGCTCGTTCTCAACCTCGCGCAGCTCGAGCTAGCCCCAGCTGCGCGAGAGACGCGGCGCGGTGATGGAAAAATTGATGATAGTGATGATGGCACTATAGGGCTCCCCCCCTAGCGCTTTGCGCAATTTGAAGGCATATGAAAAAAAGAAAGAGGGCGACAAATGCTATGTACATGAACGGCAGTCCATAAAGTGTTCCTTTGGCAAGTCCAGTTTGTCAACGTGTAGTGACCATCGAGAACCAGTGGGTCTCTGGTGGGCGACACTGAGAGTTGCGCAGTGGACGAAGAAGTAAGCGCTCGATGGAAAGAAATCCGTAATGACGGATGGCTTGGTCCCAGAGGTCTTCAATCGTGTCACCAATGTAGCGAGTGAGGCGAGAGACGTGAGATGGTGTCGAAGGCGGCCGACGGGGCCGTGTTGATCTCGCCACTTTATTGCACGCCTAAAGAGGAGCCGCGGTGGCTGTCCACGTCCGACGCGCCAGGTGCGCTAGCTCGTTCTCAACCTCGCGCAGCTCGAGCTAGCGCCAGCTGTGCGAGAGACGCGGCACGGTGATGGAAAAAACGATGATGGTGATGATGGCACTACACGTTCATTCGCTAGTTGGTGTTTCCTCCAAGGTCACCATTGCCGAATCAAATTTCTTGAGGCTCTGGCACCTATAAAGCTGGCAAGAATGGTTGCTGATTGGCTTAACCTAGTTACGTTTTCGCGAAAGAGAATGCGAGAACGCACTTTCCGCATAATTTTCTAGAAGAATGCGATCAGAATTAATCCACTTCCGATGATGGCTTGCAGTTTAGGGGCAAAGTTACTTAAGGCGGGGGTCGTGCGTCTTTTTTACGTAGTAACCACCTCTCGTTTTCGTCCTTGAAATGTCCGCTGAATGGCGTACTTGTATATGATGAATACACGATGAAAAGATGCTAGATGGCGGTACTTTGAGTGTTCACTGGATAGATGAATGGATGGATAGACGGACAGACCGACAGACAGACAGACAGACAGACACAAAGGCAAACGAACACGCATACATACATACATACATACATACATACATACATACATACATACATACATACATACATACATACATACATACATACATACATACATACATACATACATACATACATACATACATACATACAGACAGACAGACAGACAGACAGACAGAAGGACTGATGGACGTGGTCCGCGGGCATGATTCCCGGTTTACCGATGAAACCCCGTGAAGCTTCGTCACACTGATCATTATTCACTCCATTGATATGTTGTGACTTTTTTCGTTTGTTGTTGCTTCATGTTTACTTCTTCTTTTATTGAAATAGAAAATGAACAAAAGAGTTTTTGTCATCGTTACTTGGCAACGGCTACCCCTTTCCACTTAATATTTGCAAAGAAAAAAAAACAAAGTAGCATATGTACGTACGTACAGTCCTATATGTTTGCTTCTCTCGGGCTCAACGGACACTTATTATAAAGCTGATATATATTGTTCCGCATTGTCACTGGATTCCGTGCTGACCGGTTGTGCCCTCGCGATCTCCGACGAGAGCGCGGCTCTGTCTGACTGGGTTGGTCCTACGCCACGTCCTACCACCGGTCCCCTACGATGACGTCAGCGCAACTCTGGCCGACTGGATTAGCCCTACGCCATCTCCTGTCACCGACAAGAGATGGCGTGTTTCTATCTTTCCTATTTCTCCTATGTCGTCATTCGCTGTCTTCGCGCATCTTTCTCACTCTCTCTTTCCCTTTCTATACCTTTAATCTTATCTTTTTAATCCCTCGTCACCCCATCCCTTGTGAGCTACTGTTGGGGTGTCGCATGCTGATCAGACAAATATGGGGCTCACTTTTCTCTTCTTTTCTCTCTTATAACCACAATCTCGCATTGTGTGTCATTCGCCTGTCACTTTGTAGCATCGAATCTGAGATATGATTCGCACTAACCAAGTTTTGTGCACCAGAACCTAATTTCGTTTACTTTTGTCGTAGCTGAACACACGGACACATCTCTATACGGGAATTACTGCAGCAAATTAAGGAAGTTTGTAGTTCAGCTAAGCTGAAAGGTTGGCTGTATGCCTCGTATTTTGTGCAATTATGTTCTAGTTTGTTTTTTATTGTTTTGTGTTTTTGGAAAACATCAGTATAGTGGGAAGAGCTGGACACCTCTTGGAAGTATGCACCGGAAAAGTTTGCCTGATCTTCCAAGTTGTCACCTGCTTGTGTGTTTAGGAGAGGGAGTTAATTTACTTGCATTCCTGCTACACCATTTACCATGTGCCATACTTTATTCTTCTGCGTGTATGAATTGATGCCTGATAAAAACTTCTGCCAACTTTCCTTCCTGGCCTCTCAGCGTGTTCTCCTGACTTGCGACCAAACTTTCTTAAAACTTTCAAGATTCTCGGCTCTGGGTGACTCCAGAATCTACCTCCATGCTTTGTTTTACTGTTTTCGTGTTTTGCTATCTGCCTCCTCTCCTACAATCCACCTTTGTCATCAATCGAGGCCATGTAATACCAAATTTGGCATCTGTAAAGCCGGTGAAACGGCCGCGAGCAAATCATGAGTGTGACATGTAGTCATGTTTTTACATGACAGGCATGTCATGATTATCTTGTGTGTATGTGTAATTCACCTATGTCGTCCGTTCGCGTCGCGTAATACTAAGTTTGGTGCATGTGAAGCTATCGAAACGGCTTCGAGCGCATCATGAGCGTAGCATGTAGTCATGTTTGTACATGACACGCATCTAATGTTCATCATGTTTGGACCAGTGTGATATGTTCATCATACATTCACGTCCCGTAATACCAAATTCGGTAAAAGTGAAGGTAGCGAAAGCTCCACCAGCGCACCATTAGCGTGGCATGTAGTCATGTTGTTACGTGACACGCATCTCATGATTATCTTGTTTGCACCAGTCACATACATTCGCCATCCATTCACGTACAGTAATACAAAATTTGGTACATGTGACGCTAGCGAAACGCCCGCAAGTGCATCATGAGCTCGGCGTGTAGTTAAGTTCTTACATGACACGCATAACATGATTTTCATGTTAGGGTCTGTCGCTTGTGTTCGCCATGCAATCATGTCATACCATACCATTTTTAACATGCCATGAGAACGAAACAACCCGAAGAGCTGCAAGACCATGAAATGTAGATCATGACATCCATTTAATGATTTTAATGTTACGACTGTAACAAATACGTTCTTCATACAGTCATAATATGCCATACCAAATTTGGTACCGATACCATCGTTGAAACTGCCAGGAGAGCTGAAAGTCGTAGGCAGGTAGATAGATAGATAGATAGATAGATAGATAGATAGATAGATAGATAGATAGATAGATAGATAGATGGATAGATGGATAGATGGATAGATAGATAGATAGATAGATAGATAGATAGATAGATAGATAGATAGATAGATAGATAGATAGATAGATAGATAGATAGATAGATAGATAGATAGATAGATAGATAGATAGATAGATAGATACGCGCAAAGTCGCCGAAGTTTGTTAAGAAATGTAAAAAAATAAGTAACAATTTAGAGTACCAGGTACTCTACTCTAGGAGACCTGAAAGCCGTCCCGTAGGCCTCACCCTTGAAGAGGCCGTATCCAGCAAAATTCAGCTAAACATTGCGTGTCTTCTTTATCGTGTGTCAGTGCATCGGAATAGAAAAGGCTAACACTGCTTCCGTTGCACAACGTTCACGGACCATCCCATATAAACAGACAATGGATCTTGACCTCCAAGGTTGTGCTGGTGGGATACTTTTCTTGAGCGTTGTTGAACAATAAATATCACAGCGTGCACGTTCACTAAAAGTGGACAGCAGGTCTCTGTGTCTAATCAGACTCTTCTGGCTATGATTGTAAATTAGCAGTGATTGGCATATACCAGTAACAGACACCGGTCTATCACTGCGTGCTTTGCGCCTTCCAAGTTTCTTGCCTGCGTGACGCCACCGCTTGTATACGTGTTAGCGCCCACCGCTTCGCATCTACACATGGTTCCCTTTGGCGAAAGATGGTGTGGTGTTTTGCTATTCTGTTTTTGTATCACAGTCTATCTACAGTGAAGGGGACCATATTTGAGAGTAGAAAATAAGAGTGCTCAAGCTTATAACAGCCGCTGAGATTGTCACATGATAGAGTGCATGTCATTTCCCAAATAAGAATTATAACTACGCTAGTACTAGGTTCTTACATTGCAGAATGAACGTACTGTGCGGAAAGAAAACATTGTTTTGAACACGTGACCACCACTCGGAATCTTATACCTAAAAACAAATAAAAACGAGTGCTTGAGTGAAGCAAAACGCAATCAAGCATAGTGCACTGCCAAGTCTTCTATCAAAGTCAGGAAGTAATTTAGAAAGTGGCACTTTTTGGAACGCAATGGAACCCAGTTCGGCCACACAGCCTTAAGGGGAATTGCTCGAAGTCGCATGAGATCAATTTTTCTGTCACACTGGAAAGATTTGTCTTCCATTTATTGATTACTCTGCTCAAGGTACTGTTCTGTTCAGAAACTGACTTTCTCCTTTCGCGGACCGTCCTAGAGTGCAATAAGCAGCAACAAATTGAATTTCTGAGCTGCTGATTATTCACCAAGTTTGATACACGGTACTCATTGATACAATACTTCGAGATTAGAGAGTTGGCAGGAACCTAAAACACAATCTTGATGCCTCCTATCGAAAGATGGAACATTTCTATGTTGAAGAGTGCAAGAGTGTAAATCAAATTAAGACGCGTGGTAGATAACAAAGGAAATTTTGCTAGGTAATACTGATTTAGTTTAGTTAGCAACCCTGTAGCAGTTTAGGAGGAAGAAGTGTCTCCTTAGAAGAACGCTTATTTCTGCGCTGGGTATTTTTTTAGTGAAATCATCGATTTTTCGAGGTGCCTCGCCTCCCCGTATTGCAGTGATGGCCACGGAAAATTCCAGAGGCCCGCCTGGTCAGAGGTCCTCACACCCGTCAACCACGAGGAAGCGAGCTGGCTCCCCCAGTGACACCGAAGACACTGATTTGAATTCCATGTCGGAACACGACACATTCGATGACGACTTCATACTGGTCCAGGGTAAAAGGGCGAGGAAAAGGACTACCAATACATCAGCATCAGCATCAGCTCCTGCATGTACAGCGACTGTACAGTCAAGGCCTGCGCGCTGGCCGCACGTTATGATCTTCATGCTCGAAGATCCTTCAAGCAACTTATGACTTCAGAACAGGCAAGCCATTTCGGTTGCTCTGGAATGTGCGGTGCCAGATCAAGTTGAGGACGTAAGAGTAAACCCGAGGAAGAATATTCTCGCCATTGACGTGCACGATGTGAGTGCGCTAGGACAGCTCCAGCAAATGACTGAGCTAGGTGGCAATAAAATGCGCCCCTTTACCCTGATGGATGATAAATCAATTGCCGATGTAATTTATGACATCGGCATTGCCATTTCTAAAGTTGACTTGCCTACCCTCTTCAAGCCTGCAAACGATGGCACTGTCATTACGCAAGTGCGGTGCCTTGGAAATACGCGCTGCGTAAAAATGTTTTTCGAGAGAGACTGCGTATTGTCCCACGTTAAAGTTGGATATTTCCGACATCCGGTTCAGCCATTCATCTGAAAGCCGCTTCAATGTCATCAGTGCTTCAGGCTAGAACACGACAAGGGCGTATGCCCCAACTCACGTCTGTGTTTCCGTTGCGCTGCACCTCATGCCGAAGACGCCTGTCGGGCGACTACTCTGAAGTGCGCACTCTGCATCGGTCCTCACGCTGCCTCGTTGAAAGACTGTCCTCTAATCCAAAAGAAGCACGCAGTTCTCACACAAATGGCTTCAGACAACTCGACACTCAAGGAGGCAGCCGAAGTAGTCCGGCGTCGGCGTCGACGTCGGCATCATCGATAGTCTTCAAAGAAGGCACATTCTCGAAATGCTAGTTCCCACTGTTTAGTGGTTCCACCCAGTAGCGCCGCGAAAGGACCCACCACTTCTACGAAAGAAGAGGAGAAACCTCCTTCTCCGGAGGAATGGCCCATGCTACCGACCCGCTCTTCTGCCAAGGAACCTCAGCAGGTTGCGGCCACAACAGAGCCGTCTTCAACCATGGAACATTTGCCTGAAACAGATCGTCAAGTGATCTCGGTGCTGCGTTCTCTCATAGAAGCCATCCGAGCTATATTAGTCGACATGAACACAGCATCTGCTCGAAGCGCACTTTTAATATTGGACGCCCTAAGCCCAGTGCTTGACTCTCTCAACTGGGAAGACGGCTACTCGCACCTCATCATTTCTTAAAGAAGTCAAGGCGGCATCGGTCATCCAATGGAACGCCAGAGGACTAAAATCATGCCTTTCAGATTTTCGTCAGTTCGTGTTTACCAACGTGTTTCCACCGATCGTCATTTGTGAACCCAATTTGTTGAAACCAATAAGACTTTCGGGGTACGAAGCTGTCATGTCTTCAACAAACGGTGCGTGCAGCAAAATTATCGTCTTTTTTCGTCGTGAACTGACGTATGTTGTGCAACCTATTGCGCCTCACGATGACAATCAGTATGTGTGTATCACTGTGAAAAAGAACGAACTCGTGTTTACTTTCACAGGCGCTTATAAATTGCCGCTGAATAATCTCGATTGCAGGAGATTAGCGGATATTTTGAGAGTGTGTCCTGCGCCATAGGTCATCATAGGTGATTTCGATGCGCACCAACACGCATGGGGAAGTACATGGACAAATGCGAGAGGACGCAAGTTAGCAAACATCGCCTACAACTATGGCCTTACTATCCTGAACGACGGTAGCCACACTTTTCTTCGAGAGGGGACATACGGCAGCTGTCTCGACCTTTCTTTTGTCTCCAACTCCCTCCCGAGATACGTCAAGTGGTTTCGAGATGTGGAGACACAAGGAAGTAATCACATTAGAATCTACCTTAACACCAAAAGTTTGTCTGGTTGTAGTCTACGGACGACCATTCAAGCAGTACAGTGGACCAATTTCAAATCTGACAAGGAAGATCCTTGCATCGATGGCCTACGATCTGAGTTAGAGCAAATAATTAAGAGCACAATGCAAAACGACACTCGCACGGTGACCATATCTTTCACACGAAATGACTTTGACATTACGTTGGACCGATTCCGAGCACTTTGACGCCGGGAGGAGCGTCGGTATCGGCGTACAAAATCAATTCAGATCTTAGTGCAGCCAGGAGGATGCAAAAGAAGACCCGGTGTCGCAAGGATAGATTAGCGTCGAAACGATGGACAACGTTTTGCCAGTCACTAGACCCTCGCAAGCCACTTTCACACATTTGGAAAACGGTGAAAGGCCTGCGTCACTCTACGAAACAGCGTTTTCCATGCAAAGCGCTCGCGCTGTTTCAAGGGAGGGAAGACATCGATGTCACAGAAGATTTTTGTGCGCAGATCGCCAACCAAGCCACTCGCCAAGAATTTCCAATGAAAGGTGACGTCCCCCGTTGCCATGACTACCACGTGGACATCCCTTTTACAATGGAGGAGCTCAAGGCGGCACTAGCTCTCTGCAGGCGTTCAACTTCTGCGGGCCGAGATGGTATTCTGTACCGAGCCTTGTGCAACCTTAGGGAAGGTGCAAGGAAAGAACTGTTGAGCCTTTACAACATCTCGTGGCAGAATGGCAATGTTCCTGACGACTGGAAAGTAAGCCGCTTGGTACCCATCTTGAAGCAGGGCAAATCCCCACTAGAAATCGCCTCATACCGCCCAATAGCACTGACCAGCTGCGTAGGGAAGATAATGGATCAGATGATACTAGGCCGCCCGGAGTGATATCTTGAATACTACAAGATTTATCCGAATTCTATGGCTGGTTTCCGACGCCACCGCTCTTCCATTGAAAATGTCATTGATATAGTTTCGTACGTTCAGCATGAAAGACCGCGTAAGCGACTATCTACAGCTTTGTTTCTAGATGTGAAAGGCGCGTATGATAATTTACTACATGAAGCCATTTTGGGTGCTCTTGCGGTGGTTGGCCTCGGTGGTCGAGTCTTTCGGTGAATTTCGAGTTACTCGGCTGCAAGATCAATCTTTGTGTAAACACAAGATGGCCCAACTACGTAACGTTATACTTCTAATGGTGTTCCTCAAGGCGGAGTTCTTAGCCCGACGCTATTCAATCTTGCACTAATTGGCCTTGCTTAATACTTGTCAAGTACCATTAAAATCTCAATATACGCAGACAACATCTGTGTCTAGAACTTCGGCAGTCGCACGTCCTCCGATACGTTCCCGGCTTGAAAGAGCAGCAACTATGAATGCCAACTACTTGTTAAAACAAGGTCTCATCATATCACCAGGAAAATGCGCGCTGATGGCCTTCACCCGCAAGGCAATGACCCCTTATGTCATCTCAATCAGCGGGCAATCGATGTCTTACGCCAGAACACACTGGTCTCTGGGCATCATTATTAATAGGGACCTCTGTTGGAGTCCGCATGTGGCCTATATGAAGAAACGCGTGACCGCTATTTCCCTATTGTTCAAGTTTCAGGTGGGAAAGACGGGGGGGATGTCAGTAGACGCAATTATGGAGCTCTACAGAGCCATATTTCTCGGTTTCTGAGATATAGCTTGCCCGTGCTTAGCAATACCTGCAAGATAAATGTTCGTGTTCTACAAGCAGTACAAGCCCAAGCACTGAGAGAGTGCCTTGGTCTGCCCAGATGTACGTCAACAGAGGCAACAATTGCAATTGCTGGCGACTATTCGATACAAACTCACATTGTGGTAGAAGTTCTGAGAACGCACATCAGACACTTCGCACGTGCTCCCTATCATCACCTTGCACTGTCGCCTTCAGAAAGGCGCCAAGCATCGTTCGCTAAAATTATTGTGAAGTACAACGACAAACTTCCCTAGGGCTTCACTCCTGCATCTAAATCATCGATACCCCCTTGGTGTCCTCTTCGACCCACAGCGCATGTTAGTGTACCAGGGATCCGAAGAAAATCTGAGCTTTCATCGCCCGTGATGAAAGAACTGTCTCTCCTTCTTTTGCACGAGAAATATCCAAACCTCGTACATATACCGATGGCTCCGCGAACCGCCAGTGTTCGTCAGGTGCAGTAGTCGTCCCAGGAAGAGGTGTTGATATCAGCTTTAGGACTTATCAATCCACGGCATCTACAGCAGCGGAACTAGCTGCTTTACACGCTGCACTTTGTGTGGTCAATCAGGAACCACCACAACAATGGTCGATTTTCAGTGACACAAGGGCTGCCCTACAATCTGTGCTCTCAGCACTGTTTCGCGAGCCGTACGAAGAGCTTGTTTTTGAAATTCGATGCCTTCTCTACCTTCACACGAGAAAGGGCATCATGTGATGTTTCAGTGGCTGCCAAGTCACTGCGGCGTCATTGTGAACGAAGAGGCCAATACAGCCGCACGGGCAACTCTTGAAGGAACACGAGAAGCTATACCACTTACGCGTACCGATGCTGCCAGTAATCTTCGACAACTTGCGCGTGAAATCACGTTTTCACTATGGTGCCCACAACGCAACCAGACCACCCAGACGAATTCTCAACACCACCTGTCTGCGCACTGGGGTCCACCGAAGAGAAGCCACCCTTGTTCATCGCTTATGGCTAGGGGTGGCATTAACAAAATCTTATTCATTTGCTATAGGAATGACCGACTACACTCTATGCGATGCCTGTCGTTGCGAAGAGAAGCTACACCATACCTTGTGCGACTGTCCGTTGTATGACAGCCGCACGGGCAGCTCTTAAAGGAACACAAGAAGAAGCCAGACCACTTTCGCGCACCAATGCAGCCAGTAATCTTCGACGACTTGCGCGTGAAGTCACGTTTTCACTATGGTTTCCACCAAGCAACGAGACGAAATGTCAATACCACCTGTCCTCTTTGGTGGCTCTCCGCATGCCCACAGGGCTCGACCAAAGGGAAGCCACCCTTCTTCATCGCTTATGGCCAGAAGTGGCATTTACGAAATCTTATTTCTTTGTCATATCCGAATGGCGGACAACACTCTCTACGATGCCTGTCATTGCGAAGAGACGCTACACCACATCCTGTGCGACTGTCCGTTGTATGACATCCAGAGACAGTCACTGGCATCCGTTCTTGCGCACATCGACAACAGCCAAATGTCTGTGGATACTATTCCGTCAAGTGCCCGGGAGAAGACATTCCAACAGAAGGTGACAAAAGCTCTGTTGAAATTCCTACGCGATACGGACTTGAACAAGCGGCTGTAACAGCCATATCACACACCGCGAAAGACGAGACTGGACAATGACTGAGTGTGCGTGTGTGTGCTGCTGAATGTGCTGTGTTTATCTCTCTTCCCTCTCTGCTCTCTATCTTTCATCCCCCATCCCCCTCCCATGCCCAGGGTAGCAAACCGGCTGCCTTTAGCCTGGTTAACCTCGCTGCTGTTCTTTTCGTCCTATTTTCCTTCCTTCCTTCATGTAGCAGTTTACGTGTCGGAGCCACTGGTATCGAAAGACACACCCACTTCGTGGGCTTGTGTAGGATGAGTAGGCTGTGTGCACATGTCTGTACGCAATTCTATGTTAGTGCACGTGCGTGCGTGTTTGCATGTGCATAGGGGAGAAAGAGATTCTCAATAAAGAGGGGGTACAAGTCCATCGTATCGCCCCCTCTCACAGTCCATTGAATTGGAAAGAAATAAACTTCGCAACGAATGTAAAAACGAAAGTGAAGCGTTGAAATGCGCTTCAAAACTGTCGGCTTTAAGGTCGGTATTTGGGACTCATACATGTGGAAATTAAGAATTTTTTATTGCGATTTCAGAGGTCCTCAGCCGCAATTGTCCTCAAAAGCTTGCGCCGAATAACGGCACAGGTCGGACTAAGTCAGGCTGCGGGGCGAAATACGGTGGCCGCTTTGGTCAATGATGGTGGTGGTAAGGGGGAGATGAACAGCTCCTACCTTCCTGGGTGCAAGCGTATGTGCGTATGTGCACGCCCATAAAGCAAAAAATAAACAAACACAATAAGTAACGGCAGGGCATTCTACTTCCGAAGTTGCATTAATGAAGTCGTCTATCATCATCATCATCATCATCATCATCATCATCATCATCAGCCTGACTACGTCCACTGCAGGACAAGGCCTCTCCTATATTCCGCCAGTTAACTCGGTCCTGTGCTTTCTGCTGCCAATTTATACCCGCAAATTTTTTAATCTCGTCTGCCCACTGTTATGCCTGCGAGTCCACAGCGAACGTCCATGCCTCTAAAAAAGGCAATCTGTGTCAAGGCCAGCACGCGAGCCCGCCTGACGCGAACAACTCAACGGCGTCATCACGCGGCGGTGCCTCTCTGCTGCGCACGCACAGTGAGTCACCTAAGCCAGCGAGCCCGTCGAGCAAGCAATCCTGTCTGGCAAGCAATCCTGTCATTGCGTCAGACTCGCCTTCCTGTCTGGCGAGTCTGACGCAATGCGTGGGGACGTCACTCGTCCTTGGGTGCAGCCACGTGCAGCGCAGCAGCTCCGGATTCGATGAGGATGACGCGGCTCAGCGGCGACCCCATTGGAGGATTCTGACCTCACGACCATCGGCGCTTCTGTTTGGACATTTGGTTACTCAAAGAATCCACCCGGTGCATATAAAAGAAGCCCTGCGTCGCGTCGCGAGCAGTAGACATATGTGTCAGAGAAGAGAGCTCGGCTCTTCGAGTCTCAGTCGGCCCCAGTACCCAATTTGTAACACCTCTGTATATATGCTGTACATAAACCTTGTTTTATGTCACCGTCGTCTCGTCCGCTCGTCTAACAGCTCTGCGCAGAAGCAGTCGCGAGCTGAGAAACCTACCCTACCAAACGGCTGGTGACCTTCCCGGCGGAGTTCGAAGCAGTGGCGCCTTCGGGACCGTGTTGGCGTCGCCGTCTTTCGAAACAGTCGTTGCAGCGGTGAGATTCGTGGTGCCCTTCGTAACGTCGTCGGAGGCGCGCTTCGCAACACCACCTAACCTCTTGTCTCCCCCTAACCCACTTGCCTTCTCTGGGAATTCAGTTAGTTACCCTTATTGGCCAGTGGTTATCTTGTCTACGTGCTACATGCCCAGCCCATGTCCATTTCCTCTTGATGTCAACTATGATATCCTTACCCCCGTTTGTTCTCTAATCCACTCTGCTCTCTTTTTGTCTCTTAAGATTACACCTACCAATTTTCTTTCCATTGCTCGCTGCGTCTTCCTCAATTTGGGCTATAGTCAGCAGTAATCCTACGAAATACCAGTTTCACATCAAAAAATAATATGGCATACTAAAAGTAAGTGCTGAAATACAGGGCTGCAGTTCAATCAAAGTTGACATTTCGAGCCATTCACTGTGCCTGTTTTCCCTATATGGCATTAATTTTGGCCTTTGCAAGTCGATAATAATTTGATTAACTGCTCGACATGACTTGGTGGCAGGATACGGCAAAGCTCAAATGCCGACTGCTCATCGCACACGTACATGACTCGTTTGACGTAGTGCCACAAGCCCAATTGAAACCGGGCGTGCACAAGCGTGCCATCATTCTCGGGAAGCATATTCGTATCGCAATACGAGCTGCAAGATGGCATGAGGTCAGGCGAGCACCACTATAGCTTATGTCTGGGCATAATGAGCACAGCACTTCTATCTGGGCTGGTTCGCTAAGGTTGTGTTTTTCGCGATTAGCATCGAAGAATTTCCAACAACAGCAAACACATGACAAAGCTAGTTAGGCATTACGTTTTAGAGATGACATGTAACAAATATTTAACAAGTTCCTAAGCGGTGAACAAACACTGCTGAGAGGTTCAATAACTCCAGCTCTATTTGAGAGTTCACACAAAGCCTTCGCATTAACAATAATTCTAAGCGATAATCAGAGTCAATCGTGGTCTATTTTGGCGTATCGTTAGTTAGGTGATGCGATCAGTGTAGTGCAACAGTGCGGTGTTGTCAGTGTGGTATTCGCTGGTGGTGCAAAAGCGGTGGTGTAACGCGAGAGTGGCACCAGGCAACGGACACGTGCACGACGAACAGAAGGACGATACGGCACGTGGTGAGCGGACGAGGGAATCGGACAAAACCCAGGAAAAAATCTGGCACGGAGACGGAGGAACAGGAAGAGGATGACGGGCTGGAACCCGAGGAGTGAGCCCCGGCGAAGCCAAAGCGACATAAAGCTGGTCCCAGGGTTTGTGCTGTTTACTTGCGGAGTCGAGTACGAAGGGCCCGACAGCGTTGAAGTCGCCAGGGATCCGAACAAGCAGCTGACCTTTCTGAACGAAGCAGCTGACCTTTCTGAAGCGAACAAGCTGGTGCAAGCAGCTGACCTTTCTGCCAGTTCTTGCCACACGACGAGCACGGGTGCTCACCGGCATACTACACGCTGAGTTCAGAGGTCACCGGCCTACTGCGCTTAAAGAGTGCAACCTCTGCGCCGACTCTCCTCTTCAACCGCTCCCCAAACATCCTCGTCGACAACGCAACCACGCGCAAATGTCTCCGCACCAACGGCTACGCTGTCAAGCCACCGCAGGCTTCGCACAAACCGGTGACATTGAACTTTTAAATACGATAGTCTTTCTTGGGGACCTCTGACACAAAAACTTTGGTCTGTCTGTCTGTCTGTCTGTCTGTCTGTCTGTCCATTTGTCTCTTTCTCCACCATTACTGCGAACCGGGTACTCTAAACAGCACAAGCCAATACTTCGAACGGCCGACCCCATCCACAGCGCCCACCAATGTTGCTCAAGGATCAGCGTTCATACGTGTGCGATTGTCAATTAAAAAGCAATTATTGCGCATATCTGAGGCACCATAACATCACGTATATATTCTGCATGTTCGTCATTTACTAGAAAAAGCATACATAAGTAATTCTAAGGACCATAGCGCTTATCCCGCTGCGCTGACCATGCTACGCTTGAACGGAAAGGCGAGTGTTTAGAACGCTTTGCTAAGACGACACGGTGGTGGCCCCTACCCGTCGCCTTGCGTTCTACACCTTATCACCTCTGAGACGGGCACGCACGCCCGTCTCAGGGCCAAGCACTTTGTTTTCCAAAACAAAAACTGCCAGATGGCGCTCAAGTCTCACGTGTGACGTGACTTGATGCGCTTGTTCGCCTCTGCTGCACGCTCGAGGCACTCTAACGCAGCGCCTCCAGAATACCATTCACCAATTTTCTTGCGCAGAACATCAAATAAATGTTTTGTTCACTCTCTTCGACGACATTTGCAGATTACATGCAGATACGGGGCCAATTTGTTTCTTTGAACGTTCCTCGGGACTTCATAGCTAATGCATCGCTGCTCACGGTACTTCTAACACGTCAGTTCACTCAGTTTGTTTTGCGATCGATTGATCGTTTCTTCTGGGTGTGATAAGGTTGTGTTTTGTGTGTTGTTTGGAAAATGACTCCTCCCTTTCTTGGTTTGAGGCATTGCCTTTAGTGAAGTGATATACTGACCACGAGACATAACAACAAGTGAACGACTGACGGCTAGGAGTAGTCGCAAACAAAGACACTGTGGATACGACTAGTGATTGTTTGGCTGATGAGAGTGTATTACGCAATTGGTACATGCTCGAAGAGCGACCGGGCGGACGATGCTTGAGCTTCTACTGTGAGGCCCACGGCACGGTTTTAGGCTCTCCCATAGTCGAGCACTATGTACTCGAAATCGTTACCCACTTTTTCTAAACACACGCCACCCGCGTTTCTGCCATTTTCATGAACTGCCACTTTATACTTCATAGCGTACATAAAATGTTTCATGAAATATTCAAATAATTGAAATATTATTTAAACTGTAGAATATTCATTCGCTCTATAACCTTTGCGAGAAAAACGCAGTAATGTTCCGGGCGTAGTTTATTTTCTTGTTACTTTTTTCTTGTACGTTATGTGGCCATTTCTCTCCTGTATATAAATTTAAGCATTCTGTTAGTATCCTTTGTTGTTAGAATGGCGTTTATAAGAATTATTGACTGTTATTTGCACAGATAATGCTATAACCCTTGTTCTTTTATTTTTGTTCTACCACGTGTGATATTACTCATACAATAGTTCAAAATCTTTTTTGCTGTCATTTGCTGCTAAGTAATTGGTCTCCAGAGCCACTGTCAAGGTGTTTCATTGTAGCCTTCAGCACAGGAGAGTATCCAGAAGGCACTTTTTTGTTGCCTACTGAAAATAAGTACAATGAATAAATGAATGAATGAATGCATGAATGAAATAATGAATGAATGAATGAATGAATGAACATGACAGGCAGAAACGGCACGGATGAAATGCGGGATATGCCAAGCTTGTCATAAGTTTTGTTTTTTTTTTTAAGTGTTCCCAAGATTTGGGGCCAGGGCGTGTTTCACTATGTGGCTGAGGCCAGGGTTAGATTTAATGCTTGACGTTCTGGACGAGCAATCTCTAGTAGCGTTTTGAGAGCATTCTTTTTCATAAATCTCCTTTACAAAATTAAGTTATTGCACAGATTCTATGTGCCATTGTCTTGCAAGACCCTTACAGTATGTATGTCTGTATATATTTATTGTGCCTGCAGCTCATATTTGGATATACATATATTGATATACATATAGTTATTCATATAGATAGGCACTTGATGATCAGTATAGATAACTATATGTAAAGGACATTCATTTGCATATGGGTATTCATAGCGTGCCACACCGACGCACGCCAATGGCTAAAACCTAAGGAGCTTCACCCCTAATGCATGCTCAGAGCATGCATCGATATTTAAGATAGCTCTGCGACGAGCGCCTGGCTCGCATGGCTGTAACAGTCTTACCCACTTGCGCTCACTCCGAGGAAAGTTAGAGGGCAGACACGATGCGCGTTCCTTATCACCCCAAACCAGTCGTGTTACTAAATCACTCTTTAACATGTTGCGGGAGGTGGACCTTAGCTCATGTTTCGAGTCTAGTCAGCGACGCTCTCTTCCGCTGTGACACTGCTTTATTGTTTTTTTAACGCGGCTACGATTATATTTTCACAGCTATGTCGTACTTATATTGTAGGGTGTTCCCGCTGCTGTTACTGCCCTCATGTAGAGGTGCATTATATGTGTAACAATAATTGAGACAACTATATGCAAAAAAAATCACAGCATATCCGCGGAGTCAATGATGACTAGTGGGGCGAAGCTTCGAAGGGTTTCATCGGCAAACCACGAATCATCAGCTGGCCGCGTCTGTCCATCTGTCCATCCGTCCGTCCATCCGTTTGTATGTCTGTCTGACCATTCATCTGTCTGTATCTATGTATATCCATCCATCCGTCCGCTCGTCTGTCTGTCTGTCTGTCTGTCTGTCCGTCCGTTCGTCTGTCTGCATGTCCGTCGGCCTGTAGGTATTCATCTGTCCATCTAGTGAGCACTCAGAGAACCACCATCTTGCATCTTTTCATTATATATTCTTCATGTACCAGCACCGCCATCCAAAGGACATTCGAATGACTAAAACGAGAAGCGGCTACTACATACACGAGACGCACGACCCATGCCTTAAGGAGCTTCGCCCCTAAAAATTGGCAGATACTATTGTGGTGATCCCACCGCTGCCACCAGTTGTCGCGATCCCACCGCTGATCACCAGTTGTTGTGATCCCGGGGTGCTGTGGTAGCGTGGTGTAGCTTCGGGTTGAGGAAACGAGCGCTTACAAGATGGGGATACGAAAAACAAACAAGGTTTATGGCACTAATTACAAATATTTACAGCATGAGGTTAAGAGTTCACAAACCACGAGCGTGGTGGTTAAACCTTTAGTTGGTTCAGAGCCTTCACAAACTACGAACGTGGTGGTTGAACCTTTACTTGGTTCAGAGCCATCACAAACTCGTACGTGGTGGTTGAACCTTTACTTGGTTCAGAGCGACGTCCTGCACTCTGCGGCGCCGTTATAAGCCCTGTCGGGCTCCTCCTTCTTCAGTGGAACACCAATCACATACACACACAACAGGGGAGGGGTACGAGCATGCACGGCGCACGTGAACAGCCAATTTCGAGTCAAGATCACTGCACTTAAAGGTGGCGCCAGAGAGGCTCTTGCTCGTCGTGTATGTCGCTGGTCGAGGGGTTCCAAGCTTCGGACAGCAGACATCAAACGGTCCGCCAATCTGTCCGCTCAATTAGCAGGGCACTTTGTGGCGGCGGTCGTCGTTTCTTCAAAGGAATACGCTGTCTTTGTTGTCCCCTCTGGAACGGCTTACAGCTTTGTGGCGACATGACGTCTCATCCGCCGGCTAGCAGGACAATACCTGGCGGGCATAGGCATTTGGCGAGACGGCTACTTGTTTGAGGATTAAAAGAGCGCCGCTTCCCCGTCAGCTCTCGACGCTGGTTCCAAGAAAACCTGGGTTCCAGGCGTGGGAACGCGGCCCGGCTACGCTTTTCAGCGACAGCATGGCGCCTACCGATGGCGGTCATAACAGCTTCCCCCTCGCCAGATGAGTCACGGAGGGCAGCGGTCAACACTGCTGCTCGCAGGGACGACGAAAGGGTCCGTAGTTGAATACCAGGAACTGGCCTTCGCTTGTGGCATGGTCCGGGTGATTGCCGAATATTCGACACTGTTTCTGAAACTCGACCACATGCACAAGCAAGTACTCGGCCCCCTTCGAACAACCAAGCCAAAAGAGGGATGACAAACCAATTTTCTTTACTAGCTTTAACAAAAAGCTCACACTCAAAACTCTCAGGATTCACTTGTGCTGAGAAATCAAACGTGCTATCTTAAACCTTCTCATAATAAGATGCACGACAAAAAAAAACTAAGATATCAATTTTGATACATAAAGAGCACCCCAGAATGGCTTAGAAAGAGCGGCTGAGTGCGTCAGCGTTTCCATTCAATTTGCCCTTTTTTTACCTAATGTCAAAATGATATTTTTTTTCCAAGAATCAAGCACCGCCTCACAAGGTGACCGTTCTTCGAGGTCATGGTTTGCAGCCAAGGGGACAATGGTCTGTATCTACTTTAAATTTAGCACCTCCGAGACAACGCTGCAACTGATCAATGGCCTACACAAGGCAAGCGCATTTATTTCCTGAAGCGCAGTACGTTATCTCACGAGAGCCCAAATTCTGGCTCAAGTAAAGCACAGCTTTGCTTGTTACCACTGTCGTCCTGACATAGAACGGCACCTAGGCCTCGATCTCTCACATAACACCGAACCATTAATTCTCGGTAGTCAACAGAAGCTTTCTAAACCGGATGACGATCAGTATTGCCTCTTCACTTAAGGCTGCCTCCTCCTTTTAATCACTGACTACTTTCATCGGTTCTGTCCCACTGAGAGCATCAGTCAGGAACTCGGATTCAGTGAGCGCTAATTTTGTCCGAACGTCCGTCTTTGTTTACGGCCGCCCATAATTGTCTACCACTGAGACATAAAGCTCACCAGCCTCCCGAAAGGTTAACCTAAGCTGTGACCTAACGGTCTACCTCAGCGGTTGGAGAAAGCTTGATCTGCTCATATGATCACTCAATCGATTATTCTTGGCAGAAAGCATCGACAAAACTTAGGCGGCAAACGCTTTCTTGAAGGTTCATTTGGTTAAAGTTACCTGCTTATGCAAACGCTTCTGAGTAAAAAAACCACTGGGCTCGCCTGAGCTCTTTAATTACTCCCATTCCAACAGCGTTGCAAGGTGCACGGTACTACTAACCAAAACGCTTAATCCATCACAGTTTGTTTAAATTCTTTCAAACGTTACGTTGTAACACAACGTGTACAACACAAAAGTAATTCTAGGTAAAAACACCTAAAAAGCAATTGCATAGGTTTTATGCCAAAACCGTGCAATAAGATTCTCAATGCGCGCAACGGAAACTCTACCGTGTCGCGCCAAACTTAATCATTTTACGAATCACTTGGTCTGTGTTAACATCTTCCTTCAAATGCTCGTTCACTCCAAATCCCCTTGACAGTGAAGGCATACGATATAACACTAAACCTTAAAAACACTCGAAAATAACACTTTTTCTCGGTTTTTACCTTACGCAAATTTTCGCACTAGTGATTAAAGCACTTCGAGTTCGGCGGTTTTCTTTCTGCAAACTTTACACCGCATCACGTAACTTACCAAATTTAAACTAGTTGAAATCTGCATCTCCAATGCAATACTGAGTAGTCATAATTAATCCGCCTGTGCAAAAGTTACTCATATTGACCGCCCCCTTTTCTCATGGTTCCTTTAACCGTACACGATGGGGTCGCGGTCCCGGCGGTTTTCCTGCACGTCTGAGGCTACTAAACAAACGAACGTTAGGCTGTGTCCTGCCGTCACGCCTCATTCTGCACTTCGTCCTATTCCCCGTAGGAATTTGAACGTGACGCCAGAAGCTGGGGGGGAGCCTGTGCCATTTTCTCTTTGTATTCACCCCTGCGCGGTATTTAGCCACTCTGCCCTTTCGACTTTGACCCTTCGGGCAAGGCCGCTTTTCCGAAGTCGTCGAGCTGAACCGCGCGCTTCGTTGGGGTGACGCACCTCCCTTTCTCCCTCCACACCTGGCTCGCCGCTTGTGCCTCCATGAACAGCCCCATTGACGTTTCCTTAAACGGATTAGTTGCCTACCCTTTCGTCTTTCGCGGGACGGTGTGGGACTAGTCCTATGCTTAGGCAGTGCCGAACGCTTTCGCTTCTTCCTTTTTCTGCGATGTTTGCAAACCTGCTCGGTGTTATCGCTGCACTGCTGAAGCGTGGCGTTCTTGCCCTCATCAGCCACTGCGCTAACCATGCCTAAATTTGACAATGTCGAAAGGTCCCCCTGAGGCACCAAGAAGGTTTCCAGCCTCTTACTGGGCCCATTAGGGCTGCTGGCACCCTCCTCATCCACGCAAGGAGCGTCTTCCGACATCGTCCCCACCTCCAGACCGGCCACGGCCTCGTTCTGTACATCATTTACATGGATGCATTCGAGAATATGCGGGCCCTTCTCTGGCGCAATCTGTTCCTGTCGCGCTTTATGAGGCGCCTCAGCTTCCGACGCTTTGCGACGCGCCTCGCTTTCAGACTCCGGTGCGAGTCTTTCTTTCTTTTTGCTAATAGAAGTTCCGAATCTCCTGATTAGCTCTGCTTTGATGACTTCATAGTTGTTCGCGTGCTGCTCACTGAGTCGCGCAACAACATCCGCTGCCTCGCAGGGCAGAACCGTGCGTAGCTTCTGAGACCAGGTGTCTCGCTCACACTTAAGTTGACTACACTTTCGTTCAAAGAGTCTGAGATACAGGCCCATATCCCATGATACCTCATATGGCTGCATGTACCTAGACATCTCGAACTCTGCCTCCTTTTCGAGAAGTACTCCTCGCTGGGGTCCCATTCTCAAACGCAACTCATAGTCTTGTGTGAAAAACTTTCTCTTGAGGCCTTCTCTTTCGTGTTCACTCTTTCCTTCCATCTGAGCTGCTCTTAGTTTTCTTTCGATGATGAGGTCCCATTCTTCACTTAGTTCCTCATCATCAGCCCCCAAATCATTAATCGCTTGAATGATTATGGGTTTTCGTGCCAAACCCTTTGTATCGATCCCCAATTCCTCACACAACAGCAACAAGTCTGACTTCTGCAGCTCCCGTAAGTCCATGATCGTACTGAGTGCTCGCTGCTTCCAAAATAACTTTCCGAAACGGCGAAACTGGGTCTTTCGGCAAAGTTAACTACCAGTTCTAAAATTTACCCTCTTTTAGAACCTGGTTCACTCAAAGGAAAAGCCAAGCACTCACCCATACGTGATCCATGTCTCGAGCCAGCTGCTTCTCCTGGGCCGACTGTTGTTGTCACTTGTAGCTTCGAATCCCTCCGCTGCCAACCAGTTGTGGTGATCCCACCGCTGCCACCAGTTGTCGCGATCCCACCGCTGATCACCAGTTGTTGTGATCCCGGGGTGCTGTGGTAGCGTGGTGTAGCTTCGGGTTGAGGAAACGAGCGCTTACAAGATGGGGATACGAAAAACAAACAAGGTTTATGGCACTAATTACAAATATTTACAGCATGAGGTTAAGAGTTCACAAACCACGAGCGTGGTGGTTAAACCTTTAGTTGGTTCAGAGCCTTCACAAACTACGAACGTGGTGGTTGAACCTTTACTTGGTTCAGAGCCATCACAAACTCGTACGTGGTGGTTGAACCTTTACTTGGTTCAGAGCGACGTCCTGCACTCTGCGGCGCCGTTATAAGCCCTGTCGGGCTCCTCCTTCTTCAGTGGAACACCAATCACATACACACACAACAGGTGAGGCGTACGAGCATGCACGGCGCACGTGAACAGCCAATTTCGAGTCAAGATCACTGCACTTAAAGGTGGCGCCAGAGAGGCTCTTGCTCGTCGTGTATGTCGCTGGTCGAGGGGTTCCAAGCTTCGGACAGCAGACATCAAACGGTCCGCCAATCTGTCCGCTCAATTAGCAGGGCACTTTGTGGCGGCGGTCGTCGTTTCTTCAAAGGAATACGCTGTCTTTGTTGTCCCCTCTGGAACGGCTTACAGCTTTGTGGCGAAATGACGTCTCATCCGCCGGCTAGCAGGACAATACCTGGCGGGCATAGGCATTTGGCGAGACGGCTACTTGTTTGAGGATTAAAAGAGCGCCGCTTCCCCGTCAGCTCTCGACGCTGGTTCCAAGAAAACCTGGGTTCCAGGCGTGGGAACGCGGCCCGGCTACGCTTTTCAGCGACAGCATGGCGCCTACCGATGGCGGTCATAACACTATGTACAGTAGGAATCGATGATATGTGAAGCACGACTGAGGAAAGTGATATGTCACTTTAAGATCAGCATAACGTTGTCGTACTTGTTGTCTTACATAACCAAGCAGTCATGCACGTCATGTACGTATAACCAATTATGACGTACATGACGTGGTCATCGACCATTCACGTCACGAAATACTAAATTTGCCATATGTGGGGCTAGTGAAATGGCCGCGAGCGCGCTATGAGCATAGCATGAACTCATGTTTTAGATGAAACGCAAGTAATGATTCTCATGTTTGTACCTGTCATTTACCTTCGTCGTTCATTCACGTGACGTAACCAAATTGGGTATATGTGAAACTAGCCAAACGGCCATGAGCGCATCATGAGCGTGGCGAGTAGTCATCACTTACAGGACATGCATGTCATGTTTTCCACGTCAGGGTCTGTCACTTATGTTCCCCACGCAGTAATGTCATACCATGTGAACGAAACCACCGCAAGAGCAGCCAGGCCATGAAATTGATTGATATGTGGGGTTTAACGTCCCAAAACCACCATTTGATTATGAGAGACGCCGTAGTTGAGAGCTCCGGAAATTGGGGCCACCTGGGGTTTTTTTAACGTGCATCCAAATCTGAGCATACGAGCCTCAGGCCATGAAATGTAAATTATAACATTCATGAAATGAATTTCATGATTTTTATGTTATGACCAGTCACTTATGCTCGCGATACAGTCGTGTTATGCCATACAAACTTTGGAATTGATATCATTATTGATACAGCCAGGATAGCTAAATGTCCTAGGTGGCTAGATAGATGGATAGATAGACAGATACGGTCAATTTCACCAAATTTTAAATGTGAAGCATTTTTAGGGGTGCTTCACATTTAAAATTAGGCAGACCTTACACAATGCAATCGCTACCATTCGAAGCAGTCGGTCAGTGAATATCTAGGCTCGATTTCTCGGCTGTGAGCCAAGCGTTCAGACGTTTAAGCAAAAGATACGCTCTAGCGGAGTACGAAGGTTCAAATTATGCAAATCCATTACCCAAGGTATGCGGCTGAAGACAATGTTTGAAAGCGGGTACATGTCGAAATAATTTCTTAACATTATGCCCTGTTAGTTTTCTGAGGAAAGGTATTTGACGAAAAGTAGTTAATTTTGTCGCATCTTTTTCTCTTGCGACATGTATTATTCAACAATACATAACTCGATTGATCTGGAGAAGCACTGAGAGTTCATAATTATTCTGTGATTGTTTCACCTAACATTATACCCACTTCTCTACCAACAGGCTTAATTTAAACGTAATATGTGCACACGCATCGACATTAAAGCAGTTTACCAACCTAAGAATTTTAAATGACCCAAGTTGAACTTCGCAGTTGCTTGAGAGCTTCGTCTTCACTTTTTTTCTGTTGGCGAAGATGATGACGTAGAGTGAGACTTCCATGACATTGCAGAGGAAGAATGAAAAGGAATTGGGGGGGGTGAGGCAGGGAGCTCGGTGCCTGTGGAATGGTGGCGACGCATCGCCCACGCATTTATGTTCCCGGGGCCTTGACCGAATAACAGTCCGCATGGCTGGCGCAAGCGACTGTACGGGAGCGGTGCTTGAACCACTGTTGGGTCATTCGATGTGCAAGTGACGGCTCCCACCGCTATACCGACAGCTTTTCCAATTGGCTTTGCTCGGCTGTCATGGTGACGGTGCATGACGCCTTGGGGCCGCTGTCGTTTCCGCTCTATTTGCCGAATCTCTAAAAGGTGCTGGATTAGGCCTTCCCACTACTCTTTCTACTACTCTTCCTTTTGACTTTTTTTGCTTTTTTGCTGCACCCTTCCTTTATACATCACCGTGATCGCTTTGCCAATTTCTTTGACACCTATTGCTACACTGTACAGGTGTCTACGTTAGTACAATTATTGTGAAAAATATAGTGATCGCGAGTCTAGACGAAATGTTGAATATTCCACGGAGCGCGGCGGATCACACAACGCCCGTTTTTTAAAACTGTGTAACCTTAGGAAAGCTACACAATCCCATCTTAGGATTAAGCAAAGGCCTTCCTGGTTCGTACCATATTGTATGGTTTAAAATGACTTGAACAGTGTGTTCCCGCTTGTTTTAACATGCACGAAAATAAACACATTGCCATCTTTGACATACCTAAAAAACAACTTAAAATGTTCGTCATTCAGAATGACGGCGTGTAGTTAGTTTTTCCTGATTATGTTTTGGCAAAAACACTGAAACAAAACACCTTATTACAGTGCTCATGTGTGCAATATAGTCATTCTATATCGTTTTTACTTATGTAACTTTTTCTTTTTTACGAGTGCAACAGGTTACCCTATACCTAAAGTATTTTTCATTGTATACCATTTGAAACTTTTGTTTTTCGTATACTTATTGGTGTACACTTTTATTTATATTTTAAAGTGTTCTTGTTAGCCGTTTAGCAAGACACGTATTGTTTTCGTGATTGACTGTGCAGTATTTCATTGTTTTATTTTTGTTGTTTCTTCTGTTTACGTTGTGCTCACTTTTTTAGTAAATTTGAAACAGATGTAATGTGCTGTTTTGTGTTATTTCGAGATTTCGAGTTTTTGAGACTTTGAGTGAGCCAAGCAGAAAGGAGTAAGAGCCTCGTGAGGCTGCTAACATAGACGCTTTTTGCTCCCGTACTTGCATTTTCTTTCCGCAATTCTGTAAAAAAAAATACTGAATAAACTGAATCTGAATCTGAATGTTAAGTTGGAGCAACCGTGCGAAAGCCCCTGGCATTATTTACTTTTGTACAGCCAAATCTCGTTTACTTCTTTCGGCCACCAAGCACTGGTCCTTGGAGTGCTTGCCACTGTGCCTATTTATTTATTTATTTATTAGAATACCCTCAGGGCCCGTAGGGCATTACAGAGGGGGTGGGTACAACATATATAACACACAAGAAAAAAGACAAAATAAAGAAACAAGTATCAGATGCGCAAATCAGGAAGGCAACATAAGTCAACTAAAAATGTATAAGAATTCAAGCACATACAAGACAAAGATAGATAATGGAAACTGCGTATAGTTACAAGCATTGCTGAGAAATTGCAGTCTTGAATAACAAAGGGTCTGTTATTGATACAACGGAAGAGGGAAGGTGGTTCCAATCGGCGGCTGTTTTCGGTAAGAAGGCTGCTGAAAAGAATTTGGTGCGGCAAAACGGAATGGCAACCTTATGCTGATGATCAATGCGCGATGAGTGG
This sequence comes from Rhipicephalus microplus, assembly GCF_043290135.1. Classification (NCBI taxonomy): domain Eukaryota; kingdom Metazoa; phylum Arthropoda; class Arachnida; order Ixodida; family Ixodidae; genus Rhipicephalus; species Rhipicephalus microplus. The sequence goes on from NC_134704.1 coordinate 89,524,196, forward strand.
TATGGCGGTTGTGAAATGAGGTCTCGCTTCATTGATGGATTGTGAAAAAATATCTTATGAAAAAAATGCAGTCGCGCCAGTTTCCTCCGGACAGTTAAATTGGGTAGGTCAAGGTTAGATTTCATTTCTGATATGCTAGCAGTACGGGAATAATTAGAACAAATGAACCGAACTGAGCGGTTCTGAACAGATTCTAACGCGTTAATTAAATTTTGCTGCACGGGATCCCATATAGCGGACGCGTACTCAAGCTTTGGGCGAATTAGTGATCGGTATAATAGAATTTTGAGGGACAGCGGAGCACGAGAAAAGTTGCGGCGTAAGTATCCTAGCGTTCGGTTACCGTTATTACAGATGTAGGTAACATGCGTGTGCCAAGATAGATTGTTGGTAATGTAAACGCCGAGGTGCTTATATGAAGAGACATGCCTGTGTAATCAAAGCGTCTATTGTCACCAAGGATTACTGCATTTCCTTCTTGTAAAGGTTGCAGCTTACGTTCGGCACATTTTGAAATTTCACTGTTCTTTTTCTTTTTGTTCACGTAAAAACAGTATAATAGCAAGCTAATTTTTTATCATAATTGGAGACAAATTTATCATGAGGCAATGACTAATATTGGGAAATCTGCTGTGCTGGTCATGCGTACTTGTAATAAGTTTGATATGAGCGATTATTACTTCACTTAGTTGGTGTAAGTCCATAATGAGATTTCCTCCGGAAGTAGCTTACTAAAGGCATAGACCACGCCAACCTCCTAGGCAAACATCCAAGGAGGTGCTGCCAATCCATATAGGAACTTTCAGGCGATGCCGGCTTGACGGGCAGGTCATGAACGTTAAGTTTCTTTTAAGTTTGTTTATTTCTCTTATGATTCCGACCATTGACTTTCTCGAAGTTGACTCTCTATTTCTCTCAAGTTTATACATTTCAGTCACCATCCCATTGAATGAAAACAGTGTTGGATAAGGTGTTTGGGTTCGGGCGCATCTAATTCCTCACCTTTATTTCTCACTCGCTAGTAATCCTATAAATCAAATCAAATCAAACTTTATTGCTTCCACACGTTTGTGGGTTATGGAACATGAGAGCCTGAAAAAGAGTGAAAATTTCCACTTGAGAAGTCTCGAGCCCCTGTTTTACAGAGAACACAGTGAGGGAGCACAATAACTATACTGCATACAGCATTTATGGAACATAATACGCATACTAATGCCAGAGAACAATACAATGGTTACAAAAATACTATATAATACGATATTTATACATTGCCTAATGATAAATTTTTCTCCAATTATGATAAAAAATTAGCTTGCTATTATACTGTTTTTACGTGAACAAAAAGAAAAAGAACAGTGAAATTTCAAAATGTGCCGAACGTAAGCTGCAACCTTTACAAGAAGGAAATGCAGTAATCCTTGGTGACAATAGACGCTTTGATTACACAGTTTTTGTTTCTTTGAAATCAATACCACATTTATAATGTTCATTTAATTGTTTCAGGAGCGTACGACGAAGCGTTTGTTTTGATAAGAAGATGCGTAAAAATGGCGCTTACCAGATATCATCATTGCAGGAATCCTAAGGCCTTGTGAATCGCCTCTGCTCAAAGGCGATTTCGCACCTCTGAAAGTATGTGTTAGTGTCATAGGTGTTTCTTTTTCATTTATCAGACATTTGACAATTGACGAATAAACGTAATCTGGCGAAACATGCTGGATTCGCACATTATTCTCGCGCTAATTACCTAAACATAGCTAAATATAAAGGCGGCTTTTCGAATTTTGTAAACTTCGCTAAGCTTAAAAATACTATAAAGAAGTCTATAGAGCTTAGAAACTAAACTTTTTACAACAAGTGGAAGAAAAGAAAATGCTGCTTTTAAAGGCAATATTTAAAAGCAATTTGGCTCAGGCTGTTTAAATAATTCAAGAAAGCACTCGTGCGAGAAAAGAAAACTGCGTTGTGACAACAATAAAGAGGTTCGTGATCAAGAAAACTTAACACACCAGTTCCAGTGTGCCGTTTGCCTCCGCACACGCCGTTCCCGTGGCGAATCACCTCAATAAAGAACCCTCAGAAACATACAGTTCTCCACTAATTACCCCCTTATAGCACGCACTGTGAACAAAAATATATTCTCGTACGAACTGTTCATACGCCCTGAGAAGACTACTTAAGAACGACTGGACAGAATCGTTCCGGAAACACTAATTAGAGAACTCCCTCAGGCGCAATATTTGCAGAACGTACAGTGCTTAACAAGGTCTTCTGGCTATATTTGGAATGCAGATCAAGCCCAGAACGCGGGCTCCTGATTCCGCAGTGTGATAACCTAATGAAAAAGAAGATGAGGGGCGAGGAGAACGACACACTATGTACATGACGGGCGTTACTGCACTGGTGCACTGCCTCTTCCCCCCCCCCTCCCCCATTTTCACGTCATCATGACAGAGCGCATGAAGGTTTGTTCTTAGATGCAGAGGGCCATGCCTTGAAAAGACAAAATGCTTAAGTCGGGTCTCGTTTAAGATAGGCTCATTTATTGGCCGTTAGAGAAAGGCTAGAAATTCTAATCAAATGAAATTTGTTGCAAGATTGATACATTGTCTGAGATTAGTGACAAAAAGCCAAAAAGGCTTGACAAGATCCATGGCCTAAACTTTCGAGGCAGACAAAAAAAAAAGAAAGGAAACACTAGTTTTACAATAAAATATAGAAATTAAAGGCTGGTCACCATCCCAACTCAGAAAATACAATACATAGAATTACAAACTGTATTTGCCATTGATATACAAAGAAATGTTCAGTAAGAAAAGGAAAAAAATAAAAACAGAAAAACAGAATTGATTTGGATCCCACTATATCAAAACTGGAGTACCCACATCAAACTGAAGAACGGGGAAGTAAGCCTGAGCTTAAAGAATCATCTACCTCAGAGAATCTTTAAAGCTATCGGAGTCGCATGCCTAGCTGCTCAAACATTGAATGCTCTCTGCATTAAGTTATCTGAGCTACAGCGTCCGACTTCTTTGCCAGGAACCTCCACGATGTCTTTTTTATATCATTACAAGCTTAAGTATGGATGACGAGATAGAACAGCTTTTCTCAAACCATAGTAACGTAGCCTTCCGTAATATTCCGAAATAAATAGGCAAAGAAACATTAAAGATATATTTATCTCAATCAGTGTAATAGAACGCAGTTTGTATTTTTATGTACGAATATACTATTGTGATTAGGAATGCACCCAGGTAGTTCGGATCAAAATAAAAAAAATCTACTATCATACAAATGGAGAACATAACAAATCCATAGATGCCTTTTTTGTTTCTTCAACTCAGAAATAATTTATTTCAATATTGACGCACAACCTATGTCGTGTACAGACATAATGCCGGAGATTCGCGACTGGAGCTTATTTATAGAAATAAAAATGCGTTCTTAAACTACCGTGTTGGGGTAATCAGTGGTTCCAGAGGATGCAATTTGATTATAAGAAACCATGATGGCCCCTGTGCCGTGGATTCCAAACCTTCGCGTCATCGAAGACCCCTTGAGTCTTTACCAAGTCTACTGTCTGCTGGATTGCCAAGAGTTCTTCCTCTGGATCTGGGTTGAACCGCACAGTGTCCCGCTTCTACCTACGCTCTCATACCACATTTTAATGTGTGTTATATCTGTCCTCCCTATATATGCCCCGTTAATGAAATGCTTGTTGGGGCATGCTATGAGCATAAGTTCTTTCCACATGGAGAGCAGTAGCTTCACAATTAGTATATTTAACGAAACTCGTTCAATAAGCTATACTGTGAAGTTGGATGATGGTACGAAAAGTGTGTGCACTGGCACCTGCTTTTAAGAAAAGACGTGTGAGAACGCTGTGGAAAACACTTTTGTAATAAATATTTTATTCAATAGTATTCCGAAAAGCTGCCAAGATAAATAAAGAAGAGTATGTCAAAGATCACGAATCAGACAAAACAAACGTGGCTGATCTGCCTATATAGAAATCGCCATAACATGAAAATGAAACGTGCCTTCACAGAGGTAGTTGAGCGTTTATTCTGAATCGTTTCAGCAACAGCCACTAAATGCAAAGTCACGTCAAGAACAGCAAGCAGCTCGAAACTTGCAGCGCGTGCCTCAAGCAGAAAGCACGCGCGAAATTTGAATACACAGGGCTGGCACAGACTAACAACTGTCACAGCTCGACACTTGAAGTGCGCTGTTCAAACAGAAAGAAAAACGCACAAAGCGAGCGAGCAAGTTTAAATAGGGCAATCGCCAACAATGGTCAGTATTCTTCCTGCGTCATGTGTCAGCCGCGCGCTCGTTATCTAAACGCGGCCGCGGCAGCGAACGATCTGATCTTCGTCCGCTCCCGAATCATGAGTCTGATAAGAGCGCGTGCAGAAGAGACCACGCTCCATGGAGGCGCCGACGTTTAGAACTCGCTCAACGCAAGCCTGTTGCGCCGTCTCAACACTAATAACGATAAACGCCCGAACAGTTCGAAGCTATGAGGATTGCCAAGTGGCGTATGGTACATATGGCTAGCCATTAGCACTTCTGACAACCTACGCTCTGAGGCGTAGTTGTTAGCTTCACAACTGCAAGTCGAGAGATTGCTGGTTAGATACCGCGTGACAAATGCTTGCTTTTTTTGTTCTTATTTTCTTTTCAATTTGTTGATATGTGTTTTATAAAGTCATATCCGTGACGCAAATATGCCAATGAAGCCGTGATGGTCTACGGCATAAGACAATTTCGTGTGAGAAAGCTCGCGAGCCAAGAAAGACTATGTGTTGTTTTATGGTGTAAGTAGAGTCCCGCATTGCACCAGCATTCGCTATGTTCGGGTGTCGTGTTCGCAGAGCTTTTGCTTCCTATGCAAGTAACGTATATATACAAACACACTTACACCCCTACTTCTCGCTAAAATTGCAACTGCAAGCTACTGAATACATTGATTTGTACCTAGATCTCTTTGTTTTGTATGTTTACATTTTTGACAATCGCTTTTAACGCTGAAATAACCTTTACAAATCACTAGTCTGCTGATGTCCATAATGGCACATCCTTGTGACGGCATTTCCTGCCGCGTATTACTTACGAATGCGTCTGTACAACGCCAGTGCCCACCACGCCATAAGTAATATCAATTTTATTGTGTGTGTGTGGGGGGGGAGCATGTATGTGCAATAATCGAAAATCAGTACAGTTTTCAAATTATTGTACATTGTACATTATGGTACAGTTTTTTATTATTGTAAATTTTTCGAACTAAACTGTACGAAGAATAAGAAGGGTAGCTCAACATAACAGTTGCGTGCAGCACAGTGGCCGGCATTCGCTCTCGCGTGAGAATGTATGTTAGGTTACGGTAACTACTAAGGAACGTAATTCTCAGCCGAGGAAATTAGGCGAGTTAAATTCATTGACATAATTGGAAAGTTGGCCGGGGCACGGGTAAACAGGTAGGTGGATATGGGGCGAACTGGAGTCCTTCGTCGAGCCGTTGACGCGAAACAGCATGACAATGATGCAGTGATGATGACGACAAACTTTTTGCTAGCGAGAGCGTTCCCCTCGTCGTTATGATTCAGTGGCCGTCGCGTATTACTGAAACAACAGATCAGCAGCTCGACTAGACCACAGCTGTGAAGTTTCTTGCCTCTTTGCGGAATGCCGCCTTCTCACCTTAGGTCATCGAGGTGTGCCCCCAAGAAAAACAAGAGAGCTTCAACGAGATCCGCAAGCTAATGAGAAGGCGTGACTCGTGTCTCTAAGAGAGAGCTTCCCTTCGCCCTCACGAAGCCCGGACGACAGTAGCGCCAAGATTCTGGTCGCATTTCACTCGGACAAGCGAGTCAATCGATTGGCACCTGGGAAGACGCGCCGGTCGCGAATTCACTACAGCGGCACGGCTAGAGATCGTGGAATGTTTTTATTTTCTCGCCATCCTAGCGAGTTGAGCGAGGTCACGAAAAGCTACACTTCACTATTTTTACGGTGGAACTTATCGACATTTTAAAGTGATACCACCCTTATCGGACAGACTTCTATTTCACTGAGGCGAGCCTCGAAACATTTTTTTTTTTTTTTTGCTGGGAGAAGCACATCATTCAAGCATTTCTGAGGTAGTGTAGATATTTAATACGTACCAAGGCAATATCCAGAGTACATAGGTTACCTAATTGTAGTCCTAGTTATAAATTGTTCATACTGTAATCCCCAAGCTTTTTAATGACGTGTGCTTGCGTGCTTGATCAATAGCCAGCTATTGTTTCACTATACACAGGACGTTTATCGATGTGGTTCTACCTTGACATCATTCCAATTCAGTCGGAAATTCGAGTCAATTTATTTGCACGTTCTGAAAACTTGCCTTTCACTAAACCGAACAGGAAGGCGCCCGTTTTGTTTATTTTCTTTGTTTCACTAAATTTATGTACCTCATTTGGCCACATTTACATGCATTGTGTTCGGTTTTTCTAAAGGAGCAAAGTCCCTACTGAGAACTAAGCCAACCTTACAGGACCAACGTGTAACGTTACGCAGACCATCAACAAATACTTGCGAAACATTTCACCATTTGCATATCGGATACTAAATGCCTACCTATAGCGAGGAAACGACCCATAAGTTTCACGTGCACGTGCTTTATAGCATAAAATTCTTCCTGCAGTTATAGCGAATCGATCAGCTTGCCTATGTACTACCGTCTTTAAGTAACGTACCCTGCGTAAGTACTTTTAACGCGATAGTGTTAAAGAGCTCATGTCGCAGAAATCCCGCCGCCGGCATCGGCCCCGTTGATTGTGAGTGAAACATCGTCTGTGCGTCTATGACCGAAAAATCAAGTGACCGAGATCACCGCGGGAGACCGCTACATGTCCACTCGTGCACGCGCGATCGCACTGATAAAGCCGCGTATTAAAAAAAAGTGCTTAATGTCACGAGGCGTGGTAGTTTATTTGCCTCTGCCACCCCTTCCTGCCTAGCATCAGTGCTTTCGTCGGGACGAGAGAAGAGATAATGCAATTGCAGCATGCGACAAACTTTTGTAACTCTATTCGCACTGGAGGGATTCCTAAATTTTTTGTGGCGTTGATTTATGAAGCAATAAGCTGTTCTGGGGAATTCATTCCATGGTTACTTCAAAAAGTGTTTCAGGGCCCTTTTAACGCATTTTGTTCGACAGGTGTGACGACGAAAACGAGTTCATTCGGTGATAATATCGCGTGCTGGTACAATCAACTTACGTGTGTGTGTGTGAGTGTACGTGCGTGTGTGTGTATGTAACAAAACATATTAATAAGCATGCACTTAGTGGTTGAAGAGCGCAATAGGGGCAAGATTTTGCAATCGCGTTCAACTCTTAAGGGGACATGCGGATCTAAAAACAAGAGCTTTTTTTTCAAAATTACAATTTTTCTATTTTTGCCTGTTTTGATAAAATTAGTAACTGTACTGTTATGAAAAAAAACACAGCTCGAGACTTAACTGGAAATGCTTTATAATTGCATCTAAAGAGCACAAGGTGTCTGTTAAAAGGTCCAAAGTGTGCAGTCTTCGAGCACCTTGCCGCCGATAATGTGCCGCCGCTCGCCTTTGTTGATCACATGAGCCGAAGAGTCGAGTCTCACTTTTCAATTACCAACAGTTTGCCTCGCTGATGCAGTGCAAGAAATAATAAAAAGAAGCAGGCTTCTCCGTGTTTTTGAAGCGCCGCGACTGGCTTATCACGTGGTACGGATCGGGGGACCGCCATTGGCTGCTGCGCGCCTCTATGTGCTGTGAAGTCTATTTGAGGGGTCCATGTCTTGCTGAGCAGCGCAGCTAAACAATGCTTTTCTCGTGTAATTATCTCCGTTATGAGTAAAAAAGCCATTGTTCGCAAGTGAAAGCCGTTGTGCGGCGCGCTCTGTTGGAATAGGCTACGAGCAGCTGGTCTGATTTGCGGCAGTTCTTGGCTTGCAAAAGCCAATGCATCAAAAGTCAATCACACCCGTCAGCCGGAAAGTTCGTAATGCGGCAATGGATGACGTCAGCGCCCATCTTGCGAGGTCGAAGGAGCTGGGAGTGAGGGAACTTAGCGGGAACGACATTGCCATTAGGTACGACAGTATGTGACACAAACATGACCGCAAAATGGCATGACATTGGACTTAGTTTGGATTTCGCAGTCCTGTCAAACTTCTTGCTAGCTTGCAGCTGGCAGATGGATCTTCAGGATGGAGTGGAAGTTTGGCCAGCGTTTCATGGCCGTGTCTGTGAGCGAAATGTCTGTGAGGATTCGGCTCGAAAAAGACGAGAGGGACATACTTATGGTACTGGCATATTTTAGTGGCAGTGACCACTACAAAAAGAATTGTTCTTTTTGGTTGTCAAATTTTAATACATTTAATGATATATTTTATAAATAAAAGCTCAATTTTAACTTTAAAACTCCTTTTTCTCACACAAATTTTGCGGGGTTTTTTTTCGATGTGCCCCTCCTTTTTCGGGTACTTTTAGAGCTCGAATCTTCATGAAATTTTGCCCAAATTTTTTACAAAGTATGACAAATACAACTGGCTAGTTTAAATATCAATATTTTATTGTGTAGTAAAACAATTGTATGTAAACTTTTACTAGAGTTGGTGAAATATGTAGTTTTGAAGTCTGATATTTTTCACGTATAATACATACTGTTACGTAAAATTGACATGAGGCGTGTCTATTTAAAATCTATATTCAAACTAATGCGTATGGCGTCGACTAAGATGGAGGACAGTACGCACAACCGACAGACCACTTCCTCGTTGTCGTCTTCTGACCACTGATATGTCAGCTACATAGCATTACCCCCCCCCCCCCCCCCCCGGCAGTAAAAGCGCCGTCTCGGTGCACATTAACTACGTTCTTCAGTAGGCAGGTGGTAAGGTTTTGGCCTAGTGACGTGCACAACATCACTGCGTGTGGTTCCAGGCAGGCTTGTGGTCTCAGATGCAGGAATTATTTCATAGGTGACGTCGGTTACCTGGCGGATGATACGGTAAGGACCCATGTAGCGAGACAACAACTTCTCTGATAAGCAAACTCGACGAACTGGGCACCACAGGAGAACAAGAGAACCGGGTGAGAAGTAAACGTCAGCATGCCGGCTGTCGTAGATGGCTTTCTGGGTGGCTTGCGAAGCCGAAAGTCTAGAGCGGGCGATCTGACGTGCGTGGTCGGCCCGAGAAATAGCATTAGCGTCGCGTGCATATTCAGTTGACGGCGTTGTAGTGGTTGGAAGTAGGGTGTCGAGTGGTAACGTCGGATCACGGCCATATAGCAAATAAAAGGGTGAATAACCAGTGGTGTCCTGGCGCGAAGAATTGTACGCGAAGGTCACGTGAGGTAGCGCCAGGTCCCAGTCATGGTGGTCGGAAGACACATACATCGGGAGCATGTCCGTGAGGGTCCGATTTAGCCGTTCGGTAAGGCCATTTGTTTGGGAATGGTAGGAAGTGGTCAGCTTGCGGTGCGTCGAGGAAGAGCGCAGAAGATCGTCGATTACACGGGACAAAAATGCGCGGCCACGATCTGTGAGTAATTGGCGAGGAGCGCCATGGTGTAGAATGACGTCGTGGAGCAAAAATTCCGCAGCGTCAGTAGCAGTGCTGGTGGGGAGTGCTCGAGTGATGGCATACCTAGTCGCGTAGTCTATAGCAACGGTGACCCACTTGTTGCCCGATTTCGACTCGGGAAAAAGACCGAGAAGACCTATACCAACACGGAAGAAAGGTTCGGTTGGGATGAAGATTGGTTGAAGAAGTCCAGCCGGGGGCGCAGTAGGTCGTTTCCTACGTTGGCATTTATCGCAGGAGGACACGTAACGGCGAACGGACCGGGCGAGACCGCGCCAAAAGAAGCGGCGACGCACGCGGTCGTACGTCCGAGATACACCCAGATGACCAGCAGTTGGTTCATCGTGAAGCTCGTGCAGCACGGTAGAACGCAAATTTTTCGGCACGACAAGAAGAAGCTCAGGGCCATCTGGCTGGAGGCTACGATGGTACAGCGTGCCATTCAGGAGGACGTACATGCGAAGTGACGTGTCGTTCGGAGCAGATTCGAGACGGTCAATAAGTTGTCACAGAGAAGCATCATGACGTTGTTCATCACGTATCTGAAAAAACTGGGACATTGACATGACGCTGAGCCTAGGCTCGATGTCTGGTTCGTCGGGCTGATCAACAGGGTAGCGGGATAAGCAATCGGCGTCCAGATGGAGACGTCCAGACTTATAAGCAACCGAGTAGGAATACTCCTGTAGGCGTAATGCCGAAAGACCAAGTCGTCCAGTGGGGTCCTTCAGAGAAGAAAGCCAACACAGCGCGTGATGATCTGTGATGACACGGAAAGGACAGCCATACAAGTAAAGACAGAATTTCGAAACCGCACAAACAAGAGCGAGACATTCCCGTTCTGTTATAGAATAATTGCGCTCAGACTTAGAAAGCACACGGCTTGCGTACGCGATTACACGGTCGTTGCCCCGCTGAATTTGCGCCAAAACTGCACCAATTCTGTGACCACTCGCGTCTCTTCGCACTTCTGTAGAAGCATCGGGGTCGAAATGTGCAAGAATAGGAGGTGTCGTTAGAGCGGTGATTAGCTGAGAGAAGGCGTCAGCTTGAGAAGGGCCCCAACAAAATGGGACGTCTTGTTTGAGAAGTTCGGTGAGTGGCTGTGCGAGTGCCGCATAGTTTTTCACGAACCGGCGAAAGTAGGAGCAGAGGCCCACAAAACTGCGAACATCATGGACAGAGCGTGGGACTGAGAAGTTTGTTACAGCGCGTACTTTCGCCGGGTCTGGCCGTACGCCGGCAGCGTCAACAAGGTGACCCAATGCGGTAATCTGACGAAGACCGAAGTGGCACTTGGGAAATTGAGATGCAGGCCGGCCCGTCGAAATATGGATACAATGATCGAAAGGCGTTCAAGGTGGGTTGCAAAGGTAGGTGAGAAAAGGATCACGTCATCCAGGTAACACAAACATGTCGACCATTTAAATCATTGTAGGAGCGTGTCCATCATTCTCTCGAAGGTCGCTGGAGCGTTGCAGAGACCGAATGGCGTGACCTTGAATTGGTAAAGACCGTCAGGGGTAACGAAGGCGGTCTTTTCTCGGTCCATGTCATCTACAGCAATTTGCCAGTAGCCAGATCGGAGGTCGAGAGATGAAAAGAAGGTGGCGCCATGGAGGCAATCGAGGGCATCGTCAATGCGTGGTAGAGGGTACACGTCTTTTTTGGTAATTTTGTTGAGGTGGGAATAATCAATGCAGAAACGCCATGAGCCGTCTTTCTTTTTACTAATACCACGGGAGATGCCCAAGGGCTCGTTGATGGTTCGATTACGTTTTTCGTAAGCGTTTTGGCCACTTCTTTCTGAATCACTTCTCGCTCGGACGCTGACACGCGGTACGGCCGACGGTGAATGGGCGCAGAGTCACCAGTGTTGATTCGGTGAGTGACAATTTTAGTCTGGCCCAAGAGACGATCGTCGGTGTCAAAAATGTCACTGTATGAGGCCAAAACTTGGCAGAGAGCGTCGGCCTGGTGAGGCGACAGCTCCGATCCAATCATGTTTCGAAAAATACCATAATCTGAGCTGGGTGACCGTGAGACTGCGCTTCGATCAAGGGCAGATACAGCGACAACAATGACATCGTTCTCTGTTATGGCAGTTGGCTGGGCTAGAGACATCTAGCAGAGTAACACTTGAAGGGTGGAACCAAAGTTAAGGAGCGGAAGTAACACACAGTTATCCGTTATGGTCGCGATGGTATAGGGCACAGTAACACTGCGCGTCAGCCGAACGTCAGTAATTGGCGTAACGATATAATCACCGTCAGGAACGGGAGGGGTCGCTGAAAAATACACGTACGTGACGGCTCGAGGTGGCAGGCGAACGAAAGTGGTTGGGCTCAAGCGACTGGTGGGCTTTGCAGAGTAG